>NC_140434.1:1210000-1845000 GCF_965140295.1 Lepidochelys olivacea
TGCCAGGAAGCAAGCACATGCTGGGGGCCGGGGGCGAGGGGCGGTGTTACAGGACAGAGTCAGAGAGTTTAGGGCCAGAAGAGACCCCCACAGCTCCACACAAAACCCAGCCACCAGCAGGGACCGGCTATCACAGGAGCCCAGATTAGCACGTGCCAGGGAGTGGGAGGCCCCGAGGCCCCACAGTGGCACAGAAATGAAGTGAGACACCCCGATAATCCTGCCAGTGACCCGGGTGGCAATTCCTCCCCACCCCACCCCTGGCCCTCAGTGGGACCCTGAGCATGTGAGCAAGAGCCAGCCGCTGCTCCGTGCCACCTCAGGGCCCCACTGGTTCTGAGGGAGGAAATGAAAAACCCTCCCAGAATACCGGGGGGGGGGGGATCCCTGGAGCTCATGGGCCAACTTCTCAGCTGGTGTAAAGCAGCCACGGTGCAGAGCAGAGGCGTTACAGCAGCCGAGCACTGGGCCCCAGGGGCGTTTAGCAGATAGGCCCAGTCCCTTGGGCCAGTTCAGGCTAAACACTGGTCATGGGAACTTGCCCTGCAGGGCTGGCCGGGGAGCGAGGGGGGGGCCTCTCTGCCTTTCCTGTGCCTGTCCAAGTCGGCGCTATTTAGCTGTCACCCGCAAAGCAGGAAGAATTTGGAATTTAAAATAAAGTGCATGAAGTCCCGACCTCAGGTGATGCCCATGCAGCTGGGGGGGCTGGGGGTGTCCCAGAGTCCCCGGGCGATGCTCTGGACCTGCTCCCCACAAAGCCAGGCAGGACTCTGGGGAAGTCTCCCCTCGGGGAGCAGCCTGTCTGCAGGACACACAGCTCACCCGGCTCCACCTTCCTGGGTCTGACCTCGGAGCATTCAGCCTCCTCTGCCCCTCCGTGCGCTTCCCCCAGCCAGTCCGCCCAGGCAGGGTCTTGGGGAAGCCAGAAGGTCCTGCCCCCCAACTCCGCAGTCAGACGGGACTCTCAGCCAGCCAGTAAAACAGAGGGTTTATTAGACGACAGGAACATGGTCTAACACAGAGCTTGTAGGTGCAGAGAACCGGATCCCTCAGCTGGGTCCGCTTTGGGGGGCAGTGAGCCAGACAACCCCGTCTGCCCTTCACTCCACGTCCCCAGCCAGCTCCAAAATGACTCCCTCCCCAGCCCCTCCTCCTCTGGGCTTTGTCCCTTTCCCGGGCCAGGAGGTCACCTGATTCCTTTGTTCTCCAACCCTTCAGCTCTCACCTTTGTGGGGGGAAGGGCCCAGGCCATCAGTGGCCAGGAAACAGGGTGTCGGCCATTCTCTGTGTCCAGACCCCTGCCCACACCTGCCCTCTAGGGCTCTGCAATGATCATACACCCTTATCCCACCCCCTAGATACTTAAGAACTGCCTAGGGGAAACTGAGGCACCCCCACACTATTCAGAGGAAACATTAAGAACAGTCCCACTTCGTCACAGGGGGGGGTTCAAAGCGACAGCTATGCTGCTTTAAGCACCTAGGGAGCTAGCTTGTATCTCCAGGGAAGGGGGCCCAAAGCTGACCTGAAAGGCCAGTTGGGGCTCGAAGAGGGCAGCTCTGAGCAGGCGGATGGTGCATTCTCCTATGCAGTGACGGGCTCAGGTTTGGGGGAACTTTTGCTCTTTAAACAAAAGGGGGCTAGAACTGAGCTGACAGGTTCCCCCAGTAACACAGAGTTAAAATCCAGAGCCTGCCCCACAAGGGAGCTGTGGGGTAAACACCCCAGGCTGAGCCCCATGGGTACCTGGGTTCTGCACCCAGCTCTGCCACGGACTCCCCCACCTGACTCTCAGCCTCACGCTCCCCAGCTTAGGTCCTGGCTGCAGAACAGAGAGGAGGCTCCTGCCTTGGCCGTCCACGGAGAACAGAACCCTGAGCTGGGCTAATGCTGGGCAGGGGCGGAGGCTCCATGCGCCCTGCTCCCGATACAAACAGGGCCCTTGGATTCCACAGACACAGACTCAAGCCCTCGCCCCAGCATCACAGCTGCTGCATTACCAAAAACAAGAAGTTTCTCGGCTGTGCAGATGCCATGACAGTGTAGCTGATGCCTGCCTGAGTTTACAGAGAGCCTAAAACAACAGCTCCACAAGGTGTGAACTGGCCCATGCCCTCGCTCAGGGCCCCAGTTTGTGTGTGCGAGCAGCAAACACACACAGAATTCAGCTTTTCAGCAGCCAGAGGGGTGTTCGCACTGCAGAGCCCGGCGTGTGCAGGGTTTACATGGAGACACAACAAACGAGCGTTGTGCAGAATCTGGTCCGTTGTCTGCAGAGCACCCAGGGGCGTGGATGTGATGGGTGGCCCGGAGGCAGGGCTGGAGGAGTTGGGGGCAAGCTCCAGCCCTCTGGCACAGGCAGGGCCTTGGCCCTCTCCCCTTTCCCAGCAGAAAACAGAGGCTACGTGAGACGATCTCAGAAAGAGACGTTTTTATAAAAGGCTATTTTTTTTCTCTCTTTATACCCATAAAATGATACAATTCTGCAAGTATAGAAATGTGTAATAAATTATACCGACTGCTCCTCGGCCCGGCCCACGCCACCTCCCCCCACCAAACAAACAGAAAAAACCAAAAATAGATACTCTAGCACACGCGCACCCAGCCAGCTCCCAAACAGACAGTTCCTCTTTGGTATAAAAGTCAGACACGGGGGGCCACGCCCTCCCCCAGCCAGGCCTCGCCAGCCCTCGCCCCTTCCCAGAAGGGCTTAACACAACCACAGCAATGCCCGAAGCTGCCCCGACCTTCCAGAACCCAGCCCCCCAGGAGACTCTAGCACTTCACGGGAGGTGGGGGGTGGGGAAACTGAGGCACAGAGCCAGTCACAGGGTGTCAGTGTCACAACTGGGAATAGAACCCAGGCGTCCTGGGTCCCAGACCCCACTCCCCCGCTCCAAGCACACTGTTCCTTCGTCAAGTGGGTCGAGCTCTGTAGTCAACCCCAGCGGCTGCGGGTGGGGAGAGAATGGCTGAAACTGTGACAGCACCCACCCGAACCTGCCCCTGGCTGGCAAAGCCCCTCCCATTCAAAGGCAGAATGGGACGGGGGGGAGTGAACACTGGGTCCTCCCTCCCCCCACACCCATCTTATTTGGCACCCTGGACAGACACGGATCAAGGGGAGGGAAGAGGGGTGGATCAGGAGGCATGCCCTGCACAAGACTGGCCTGGGCCCATTTTGCCCCCCCCCACACCCCAACTGACCCTCCCCAGGGGGTGTCCAGGAGCAGTACGGGAGAACCCCTCTGCCTCCAGCTGGATCCCACCTCGCTGGGGGCTGACACCTGAGCTGATCCCCACACTGGGGGCCCTGGGACCTTTCCCAGCCTGCCCACAGCCCCGGGTCTCCTACATCCTGCAGCCTCAAGCAACTCAACCTCCGAGGGATCCAGAGCAGCTGGGGGTACTGACCGCAGTGAGCTGGGCGCGGGCAGTGTGCGTACCAGGCGTGCCGGGGGTGGTACCGGTGGGTAGGGGCCATGCGAAGGACATGAGGAATGCATCACAAGAAGCGTGCAGAGATGAGCTACAATACGTGTGCAAGAGAAGGGCCATGCACCTGCCAGCGCGGCACGAGGGAGCAGCCAGCAGGCTGGACGCTTCCCCAGGGGAGCGTGGATGGGAGGTGGAGGGGCTGGGGAGCCCCAAGGAAGGTGACTCAGGAGACCCACCCCCCGGGACCCTGCCCATTCCCAGCACAGAGGGGAAGGGAAACAGAGCCCAAAACACCCAGACGATTGTGAAAGGCTCCCTGTTGCGGGGAATGAATCACAATCAGCCCGTCAACAATGCTGACCCCAGGACCCAGCCCCTTGCCTAAGCCTCTGGCACGCAGAAAAGAAAGGAGTTGGGGGGGGGGGCTGGTTCCCCTTTCAAATCCATCAGCTGGGCTGGTCCCAGGACCTGGGCAGAGGCTGCACGAGGCCAGAGCCAAGCTCCACCAGCTGTCGGGGTAGGGGGGGTGAACTAGCAGCCAAAAGCCCTGCGGCTGCGCCCCCCACCCCCAAGCTGGGAGTACCTTAGGGCCGCCCCTGCAGCCAGGAACCCCCAGAGCCCGGCTCAGGTCAGACGCTGGGCGTTTCCTGGCCCTTTCCACCGCGGTTTTGCTCTGGTCTGTAACAGCTCCCTAGGGCCCGGTTTCCTCCCCGGCTCTGGCCTCGGCTCCAGGTGCCACAGCCCTCCAGCCCCGGGGTGGGCACTGACTGGGCGCAGCACCCAGGGGATCGGGTCTCCGCCCAGCCACGTAGGGTTTCACCATGTGTAGAAACCAGCCGGGCAGAGGAGAGGGCCCAGCCTTGCTACAGCACTTGCCCTGCCCCAGAGAGGGCAGGACCCATAACTCCTCCATGCCTGGGCATCCCTCTCCCCACCCCACCCCTGCCCTGCTGCAGGAGAAGGCCAAGGCCATAGCCCGCCCTCCTGGGGCGCCCACGCAGCCCTGGAAGTGGCACGGCTCGCGTGGGGAGCACGTCTGTGCCCGTCTCTGCTCAGCCAGCTCCTCCCCAGGAGCAGCCAGTGCCAGCGGGGACAGAGAAGAGTCACTTCGTAAACGTGGGGGCTCCGTTGGCTGCTGTTTTTCTCATTTGATATCTATAAAAAAGACACGTGTGGCGGGGGGGGCATGCGCTGCCAGGCCCAGCTGCCCCCTGCCAGGCCTGGCCCTCCCCGTGTCTCCAGCACGTTACATTCGCGCGTGACTCAGGGTAGCTGTCCGCTCCGGCTGGGTGGAGGTCCCGATTAAAGACACTGCAGGCTCTCTGCGCCCGGGCTCCGGATGGGGGAGCCGCCTGTCCCTCTGGGTGGGGGGATTTTTGGTTACACGGTTGGTTGTGGTCCAGACTCTGCCTCCAAACCTCAGCACCTGGAGAGCCTCCCGGGGCGCTCCTCCCCCTTGCCATGGGTGGGGGTCTCCCAAGCGAGCAGCACCCACAGCAGCCAGCCACGGTCCGCGGTGGGAACAGCCGGGGGCGCTGACGGGCCGCCCAGCCCCCGGCGGGGGTAAGAATCGGAGCCCCCCAGCCTCACCCCTTGAGCGGCTTGTCGGCCCCCCCGCTGGGGCTGCTGGCGGTGCTGTCCCCGCCCCTCTTCTTGCGGAGGGTCTCGATCCAGCTGGAGCGGGCGGTGAAGCTGGAGAGCGCCAGGGAGCTGAGCGGCATGTTCTTGCCCGACATGATGAGCTCGCCGAAGCCCTCCTGGTGGGAGAAGGCGTAGCCGGAGCGCCGCGAGCCGGCACGCCCCACCCGCCGCATGCAGCGGTGCCGTGCTCGCTGCTTCTTCCGCACCAGCTGGGTATAGCGCACCTGGGGGGGAGGCAGAGTGAGGAGCCCAGCCAAAGACCCCACAGCCCGCCCTCTCGTGAGACTGCAGGGGGCCAGGCAGGGGCGAAGGCCCAGCCAGGGTGAGTGGGGCCGTAAAAAGCCTGCCCGAGACCCCCCAGCAGCTCCGGCAGAAGGAGCTGGTCAGAGACGGGGGCAGGGGCCAAAGCGATGGAGACGTTCCAGTGAGGGGGCAGTAACCTGCGGGGGAGGTGAGATCACTGGGGGCAGACAACTCCCCACACAACCCTGGCCGAGCGGAGATGGATCCGGCCCCCTGCTCCATGGCAAGGCCTTTCCCGGCACTGGTCAGAGGGGGCGCTGCGGGGCAGCCCCCTTGCCCTCAGCTGAGCATGGGGGGCTGGGGGTGAGAGACGTCCGATCCCTGTGGGGGGGCCTGCTCCGCGCTGGGGGATGCGCAGGGGCCCCGGCTTGGCCGCACGCACTCACCGTGTCCGACAGCTCAGGCTTCAGGTCCAGCTTGAGGAATCGGAAGGCCACGACTGGCATTATGCAGACCACGGTGGTGAGGGTGATGGTAAGCCAGACCGTGGGCTGGGCCAGCGTGTTCTGGGCATTACCTGGGCAGCAGAAGGGGGAGAGACCTGAGAGCCAGGCAGGTGGGAGCAGCACCAGGAGTGGGGTGCAGGAGGCAGCAGAGAAATGAGGCTGTCACCGGGGTCTCCCCCTGGCCCCCGGGAATCAGGCGTGTTGCAGGGAGAACAGCAGAGTTCACAGGGGGCTCTGATCGGGAGGGGGATGGGGCTCCTGTGACGAAGTGGGAATGTTCTTAATGTTTCCTCTGAATAGTGTGGGGGTGCCTCAGTTTCCCCTAGGCAGTTCTTAAGTATCTAGGGGATGGGATAAGGGGGTATGATCACTGCAGAGCCCTAGAGGGCAGATGTGGGCAGGGGTCTGGACAAAGAGAATGGCCGACACCCTGTTTCCTGGCAACTGATGGCCTGGGCCCTTCCCCCCTGCAAGGTGAGAGCTAAAGGGCTGGAGAACAAAGGAATCAGGTGACCTCCTGGCCGGGGACAGGGACAAAGCCCAGAGGAGGAGGGGCTGGAGGGAGTTTCAGTTTGGGTCTGGCTGGGACATGGAGTGAAGGGCAGATGGGATTGTCTGGCTCACTGCCCCCCAGAATGGACCCGGCTGAGGGGTCCTGTTCTCTGCACCTACAAGCTCTGTTTTAGACCCTGTTCCTGTCGTCTAATAAACCCTCTGTTTTACTGGCTGGCTGAGAGTCACGTCTCACTGCGGAGTTGGGGGGCAGGACCCTCTGGCTTCCCCAGGAGCCCCGCATGAGCGGACTCGCTGTGGGAAGCGCACGGAGGGGCAGAGGAGGCCGAATGCTCCAAGGTCAGACCCAGGAAAGTGGAAGCTGTGTGGGCTGCTTGCCCTGGGGACAGGCTGCTCACAGAGAGACTTCCTCAGAGTCCTGACTGGCTTCATAGGGAGCAGGTCCAGAGCATCGCCCGGGGACTCTGGGACAGCTCCCCAGCAACCTTGCCACTGCCCCACTAGAAACCTGCTCTCGCCTGCCTTGGGGAGCCCCGCAGTGGGGTCAGGAGTGAATTTCCCCCCAGGCCAGATCGGCAGGCACCTTGGGGGCTTGTTCCACCTTCCCCTGCAGCATGGGGCGCAGTCACCAGGGCATGTCTCATGCAGTCAGGCCCTGGCATCGCGGGGATCTCGGGGACCGGTCGGTCCTGCCTTGGGCACCCAGCACCAGGCAAATGCAGCTGCTTGGACTCACCCACGAAGCGGAACTGGTTGGGGAACATCTGGAAGAGGCCGTCGCTGTGCATGGCGAAGAGGATGGCGAAGTACACAGCCAGGCTGCCCCAGATGAAGAAGTGGTTGATGGCCGTCCAGAACCCCGTGTCCAGCCCAATCTGGGGGAAGAGGGAAGAGCTCAGGGGGGAGTGCAGACAGGCTGCCGAGCCAGGCAGAGAGAGCCGATGGGCAGCCCCGGGGCAGTGCCCTCAGTCCCCCAGCATCACAAACCACATCGCATTGGCCCACCGCCCTTCCCAGGGCTGAGCGCCACGCACTCCGCCCAGCGCCAAGATGCAGCCACCTCATCAACAGCTTAGATCCAGGCTGCTTCACTTCCTGGGCTACCTGACCCCGTATGGGACCCGCGAGAAACGTGGGGCTGGAAGGGACCCGCGAGGTCAGGGAGTCCAGCCCCCTGCGCCGAGGCCGGATGCAGAGCTGAACGCCGGCTCCGCACGCTGGGTCCCGGGGCCTGCGGGACCAGGATACACGAGCCAGGGCTGGACGGGGGCTGCCCACCTGCACGCTGACCACGATCACCAGGGAGGTTGCCACGGTGACAGCGAAGGACTGGTAGTCGGCCAGCTGGGCACCGTCGTCGCGGGTAGCGTCGGCGAAGACGCCGTAGGGGATGAAGAACATGAGGACGGAGGTGTAGATGCCCTGGGCGATGCAGATGAAGAACTCCCGCTTGTTGAAGAGCAGGTTGAGCTGGCCCGGCTCGTAAAGCTTGGGGTACTCCATGCTGCGCTGCTCCGTCACGTCCTGCGAGGGGGGGGCATGGCAGGGGTGAGCCTGGGGTCCCCGCGCCCAGGAGCAGCCCCCTGCAGGGAAGCTGAGGGCTGAACAGGCCAGGGACAGAGCCCACCTCTTGCCCCTGAGGAGGGGTCCCAGCAGGGCAGATGAGTCACATGGCGGGGGGGAGGGGAGGGCTCGCCCTGACCCCACCCAGCTGGGCTAGGGCCCTGCAGTGCCCAGGGCCCCGGAGACGGGGGACCCCCAGCCAGCCTCCTGCTGCCCCCACAGAATTCCCTCTCTCCCCGCCTGCGGCCCCTCTGCAGGGTGGGGGCTCCAGGAGCACAGGAGACAGGCTGGGCCCCCCCAGCCACCCCAGCAGGAGCAGATCTCCACCCTGCCCCAGCCCCACCATACCTGGTCGAACACCCCCATTGCGAGCACGGGCAGCGAGGTGTAGACAATGTTGTACAGGGTGATGAAGTACTGGTCATAGACCGTCTGTCGAGAAAGGGGAGGTCAGGGCAGGGGGGCGGGGAAAACACCCCCTGCCCCACTGCATGCAGGAATGGACAAGGCACTCACTTGCTTGTCTCGGAGACACGTGCCCCCCCCAACTCGCTCCCCCCTGTCAGACACCCCCCGGCTCTGTGCTCCCCCAGCCAGACGTGCTTCCCCCCAGCTCTGTGCTCCCCCCCGGCCATCCCCAAGCGCTGAAGGACCCGACGACCAGCCTGGTTCTCTGCCCCCGGCCAATGAATCAGGCCCGGGCAGGGTGGCCAGAAGGGAGCTCACCTGGGGCCTGCCAGTCCTGCCTGGGCATCCTCCAAGCTCTTCCAGCAAGGCAGGGAGGATGCAGCCACGGCAGAGCCCAGCTCTCTGAGCCCAGCCCTGGGCCGCAGTCACACAGCAGAGGCTGTGCTTCCACCCAGGTTCAGTGCCAGCTGCTGACCCACGACAGGCTGGGTGCTCGAGGCCCCAACGCAGCCCTCCCCCGTCATCACCCTGCACACGGGGAACTGCAGGGCAGGGCCCCTCCCTCCCTGTGTCCACGCAGCAACTGGCACGGCAGGGCCCTGATCCTGGCTGGGGCCCCTGGGTGCCGGCTGGGGCCCAATCCAGCAGGCACAGCCTGGAGGGAAGCCCCACGGCCCCGGGTAACCCTGCTCCCGCAGCCGCAGGAGGCTTCAGCCGGCCTGTCCAGGGCCCAGCAGCCTGGCACCACACCTGGGCCGAGAAGCCGCAGAAGAACCCGAACCAGAAATGGACCATGGTGAAGGCGAAGTTCTTGTAGAAGAAGTAGCAGAGGAACTTGCACATGCGCAGGTAGGACCAGCGGCCGTGCACCAGCAGGAGGCGCTGCAGGAACTTGAACTGGGAGAAGGAATAGTCGGAGGCCAGCACGGCCTGGATGCCCTCCTGCCCGCTGATGCCCACGCCAATGTGGGCAGCTGTTGGGGGAAGAGATGTGTGGGTCAGCAGGGAACTCAGAGCAGCCCTGGCCGCAGCAGCTTGTGCCCAGCCCCACACAACCCCCTGCAGTGGGAAACCGGTGCTCCCCTCCCACCCCCAGCCCGGCCCCGCGGGCAGAGCCGCCCCCCCGGCCAGCACGCCCCCAGCACTCACTCTTGATCATGCTGACGTCGTTGGCGCCGTCCCCGATGGCCAGCGTCACGGCCTTCTTGTACTTCTTCACCAGCTCCACCACCTGGGCCTTCTGCAGCGGGGTGACGCGGCAGCAGATCACGGCCTTGCAGGCACAGGCTGTCTCCAGGAACTCCAGCTCCATGTCGGCCTCCAGCGCGTGGGCCTGTGGGGAGGGGCACGGATGGGTAAGCTCATGGGGGATGAGGCCCGGGGTCTGACCTGAGCCCAGCAGGGACACCCAGCATTGAGGGCAATCAAGGACGGCAAGGAGCACCGAGGGAGAGAATGGCAGGGGGTTACCGGTTGGGACGGGGGGCACCGGCAGAGCTGGCGGTAGAGTAGGAGGAAGCCAGGGGGCTGCGGGTCAGGACTGAGGGGTACTGGAAGGGGAGTGGGGAGTTTGCCCTCAGTAACACCACTCCCCTCCCTGCCCGGCCTGGCCAAGTGTCGTCACACCCCTTACCAGGCTGTGGCCATTGATGACCAGGGCGTACTCGCCCGCAATGGCCTCCAGCACTGAGGCGAGCCGGGAAGCGGACGAGGAAGAGGAGAGTTTCTCCTGGCAGGAGAAGCCATTGCCCATGGAGCGCGACGAGTCCATCATCTTCTCCCGGGCTTTCCTAGTGGGGAGGAGAAGGCTTAGCCGGGCTCCCACCAGCAGCGCAGGGACCGGGCTGGGGTGTCCTCCCTGCTCCCCCCCCAGCCCTAGGCCCCCCCCCAAGCTCTGCTTTCCCGCAGCCCCCCCCAGCCCTCACCTGAGCTCCTCCCGCACCTCCAGCACCGTGTGGCCTGTCACGATGAACACCTCGGTCATGTCATCCGTCAGCATCTTGCAGGAGTAGCCAATGTTCACGGCCGTCTCTGGGGACGGGAGACACAGGCTGAGCCAGGGAGCTTGTGCCCAAGCGCTGCCCATTGGACCCCCTGGGGAGCCCCCCCACCCACAAACCAGCGGGGATCAACTCCCCCAGCCCACTCCCCCTCTGTGTCACCCCAGTCTCCATCACCCCCCCATGACCCTGGGGCACCAGGGCTTTGCGCCCCAAGGTGCCTTGCAGGAGGATTCCCTACACTGCTGGCCATCAGATGCCTACGGGGGTCCTGCCCCCAGGACAGAGGGGCTGAGTGCTCTGCCTGAGCCTGGTGCCAGCCCAGAACGGCTCCCCTCCACCCAGCCCCTGGCGCAGAGCCAGCCTCACCTTGCTTGTCCCCGGTCAGCACCCAGATCTTGATGTTGGCCAGCGTTAGGATGGCAATGGTTTCGGGGACTCCCTGCTGCAGTTTGTCCTCAATGGCGGTAGCCCCCAGCAGCTGGGCAGAGAGAGGAGACACAGCAGTGATTCTGGGGCACCGCCTTGCGCCATGGCCCCGGCCTGCCCCTCAGGCGGCGTCCCCAGCCCACCTACCGTCATGTCCCGCTCCACCTCCTCGTACAGCCGGGCCAGCCGGTCCTCGCGGCCGTCAGGGGCAGTGCCGGCTCGCAGCAGCTGCTCGGCCCAGTCCTTGTAGTAGCCGTCCTCCAGGTCCTTGTAGGCCAGCACCAGTGTCCGCAGCCCCTCGCCGGCGTACTCCTGCAGGGCAGTGGCTGCGTCAGCTCCCAACCCAGACGGGGGCCAGGCCAATCCCAGCGCAGCGAGGATGGGTCCCCCCAGCCAGCCCTGGGGGGCAGAGGCTGGCAGTGGAGTTCCAGGTCGACGCGCCCCACGGCGGCACCCAGGACCCCGGGTCAATTCGAGGCTGCCCTGTGATCCACCCAGTCCCCGAAGGATCAGGGCCCCTGGCCCCCGGAGGGCCAGCTGCAGCCCGCGCTCGGGACTCCCACTCACATTCAGATGGTCGGTGGTTACGTTCAGCAGCTCGTGGTGGGCTGGGTGCAGCCGCTCCAGGAGGATGGTGTCGGCCCCTTTGCAGTACAGACGGATCCGGCCCTCGGGGCTCCGCACTGCAGGGGGAGCAAGGGACTGCTGGGACATGCAGGGACCAGAGCGACCAGAGACCCCGGTGCGCCAAGGGGAACAACCCCCGAGCCCAGCGCTGCCTGGGCCCAGCCAGGTCAACGTGCTCTCCCTCCGTGGGCAGACGGCAAAGGTCAGGCCCCTGGTGCCGAGGGAGGGGAGAGGGGTCAGTGATCCTGCACCTCCCCAAGCCCCCCCGTGTTCCCCAGTCCCACCCTGCTCACTGTGTGGGGCATGGCACGCTCAGCGGCTGGACCCCCAGCCCATGGGGCAGTGGGAGCTTGAGGACCAGCAGCCTCAGGCTGGCAAATCCTAGGGAGCCGAAGGTCCCCTCCACAACCCCTGCTCCCAGTCCCTGCGGCTGACTCCCTGTGACCCCCAGGCACACACACTGCCAGTCCCCATGGGACCCTGCCCCTGCCGTCCTCCACCCCACTGTTCACAGGATCTCCCCCAAGCCTGCCCCATTCCCCACCCCCCCACAATTGCCACCACCCGCTGCCACCCCTCTGTGCCCAGCCCGCCCGGCTCACCGATGACGGACATGCGCTTGCGGACGTTGTTGAAGTCCAGGATGGCCAGCAGCTGGTAGGTGACGGCCCGGCCCAGCTCCTGCACCGTGATGGTCTTGGGCGTACGCGAGCGGAAGACGAAGCTGAAGTTCCTGGCGGCCGTGACCAGCGCCCCCTCGTCCGGGGACTGTGCCTTGTAGTACAGCTCTCCTGGGGGGCACAGCGGGGGGGGGTGTCAGTGCTCGGCCTCCACCAGCAACACCCCACACGGGAGACAGGCCGAGCCCCTCTGCACCCACTGCACCCCAAGGGGAGACGGCCCAAGCCCCCCAGCCCCTCAGAGCCAGAGCCCACCCCAGGGGGGACAACCCGAGCCCCCCGCTGGCCCGAGCCCGCCCCAGGGGACGCCCCAAGCCCCCTTCCCACACCCCCGGCTGGAGCCCTCCCCAGGGGACAGCCTGAGCTCCCCCCCGACCAAAGCCCCCGGGTGGCCCACCCACCTTCGCTCTTCTCCTCGGACATGACGGTGTGGCAGAGCGAGAGCAGACGGAAGAACTCGTGCACGTGGGGGTTGCCGAGCTGGACGGCCTGCAGCAGGCTGGCATCCCAGAACCGGAACCGCGGGTCGGCCAGCGGGTTGAAGGAGAAGTCGACCGGCTCCCTCCTCTAGGGAGGGGGAGAGAGTTACCCCCCCGTCCGGCCCCTGCTGCCATGGACAGGGGCATGCCAGAGCCTGCCCCCCACAACACGAAGAGGCCTGGAGGGCAGGGCTCCCCCTTGAAATGCAGAGACCACCCCCAGTGCCCGGGATCTGCACCCCAAGCCCCCTATGGAGCCCACCTCCCTGGGACTCTCTGACCATCTCAGTCACCTCCCCGCAAGGGATGGGGCAGCTCCTACCTCCCCCAGCTCCGCCTTGTGCCCCAGCACGTCCAGCATGTCACCTGCAAATGCAGAGGGCAAAGGGTTAATGTGGGGACACCAGCCAGCACAGCATCGCTGGGGGGGGGTGCTGGGAGCCCCCCGCCCCACAGGAGCCACGCTGTCCCCAAGACAGAGCCGCCCGACAGAACGAGCAGCTGCCCCCATCCCACCCAGCTTCACCTGTTTCCCCCACACCCCCGAAGCAGGCACAGACGGAGAGCAGGTGGACACAGGGAGCCTGCAGAGGCACCAGGACTGGCTCCTTTGGCTGGTCCCCTCCCAGAGCTGCTGCCTGGACAGCCCTGGCAGGAGGGGTGTCCCAGCATCCAGGGAGCTGGGGGGCACCCCACAGTAAGTGCCCCAGGGAGCAGAGGAGCATGGCCACCCCTGCCTGACCTGGGGATGGGGAGAGCCACCACCAGGGCCACGGAAAGACGTCCTCTCCCCCTCCCACTGCCCTGCTCCCCAGCCCCTCTGGCCGCCAGCCCCCCAGCCGCTCTGGCCCCCGGCCCCCCGCGGCTCTGGCCCCCGGCCCCGCTCACCGTAGCTGCGCCCGTTGATGGAGCACTTGCTGAAGATCATGATGTTCTGGGTGAGGGTGCCGGTCTTGTCGGAGAAGATGTACTCCACCTGGCCCAGCTCCTCGTTGAGCGTGGTGGTGCGGGCCTCGGCCGGCGTCTGGCGCTGCACGCAGTACATCTTCTTGTCCCAGTTGATGAAGTAGCTGTGGCCGAGGCGGATCACTTCCACGCTGCACGCAGGGAGGGAGGGGGCACAGGGCTCAGCACGGCTGGGTGGGGAGCACCCCGCTGGGGAGCAACTCACTGCCGCCAGCCGCCAACCCCGCAGCACCCCTGGCACTTCCATCAGCTAAGCCATTTCACAGGGTCAGCACTTACCCTACAGTCACACAGGGCTGGGGTAGGGCTGGGGAGAGAACCCAGGAGTCCTGGCTCCCAGCCCCCACACTCTAACCCACCAGGCCCCAATCCCCTCTGGGGGATAGAACCCAGGAGTCCTGGCTCCCAGCCCTCAGCTCCACTCTAACCACTAGACCCAACTCCCCCTCCCAGAGCTGGGGATAGAACCCAGGAGTCCTGGCTCCAAGCCCCCATCCCCGCTCTAACCACTAGACCCCACTCCCCTCGCAGAGCCAGGGATAAAACCCAGGAGTCCTGGCTCCCGGCCCCCACACACTAACCCACCAGGCCCCAATCCCCTCTAGGGGGATAGAACCCAGGAGTCCTGGCTCCCCGGCCCAGTGCCCACTCTCTGGGGCCCAGTGCCCACTCTCTGGACCATGCTAACTCCTCTTACATTGGTTTCCGGGCCCCCCTACGCTCATATTGACCAACACAGGCGAGCGCAGCCCCTTGGCCGCGGTCTCTGGCCTGGAGAAGCAGAAGCGCTGCAAGCCGAGGGGCTCCGAGGAAGGGGGGTTTGAGTGGGAGTGAGGGGCAGCACCAGCTGACCCCCAGGAATCCTGCGCCAGGCCCGGTGCTAGAGCCATGGACTAGAGCTGCCCCCATCTCCCCCCTGCCCCGGCAAGACCTCCCAGCAGGAAACGGAGGGGCTAGGCTCAGGGGAGGGGCGGGAGTGACCCGTTCTTACCTCGGGGCTAAGGGGACAGAACCATGCTGGGGAACGAAAAGAGAGAGACATTAAGAGAGGGAGAAGGGGCGGCAGGGGCCGGGCGAGAGGGGCACAGGCAGCTGGGTCAGACAGAGCCGCGGCAGCCAGGCCCGGGGGACCAGCAGGACGGCACGGGGGGCCCTAGGCCTCGGAGACGCCGACGTGTTTCCCCACCAGAGAGCAGCAGCACCGCCCTTCCCGGGCACCCCGCACGCAGCCCGGCACCCCCTCCCTGGGCACCCCTTCCCCCCACACACAGCCCAGCACCCCCTCCCTGCACCCCTTCCCCCCACACACAGCCCAGCACCCCCTCCCTGCACCCCTTCCCCCCACACACAGCCCAGCACCGCCCTTCCCGGGCACCCTGCATGCAGCCCGGCACCCCCAACACACACACAGCCCAGCACCCCCTCCCTGCACCCCTTCCCCCCCCACACAGCCCAGCACCCCCTCCCTGCACCCCTTCCCCCCACACACAGCCCAGCACCCCCTCCCTGCACCCCTTCCCCCCACACGCAGCCCAGCACCCCCTCCCTGGGCACCCCACAGACACATGCAGCCCAGCACCGCCCTTCCCGGGCACCCCACACACACACGCAGCCCAGCACCCCCTCCCTGCACCCCTTCCCCCCACACGCAGCCCAGCACCCCCTCCCTGCACCCCTTCCCCCCCACACAGCCCAGCACCCCCTCCCTGCACCCCTTCCCCCCACACGCAGCCCAGCACCCCCTCCCTGCACCCCGCACACAGCCCAGCATCCCCAACACACACACAGCCCAGCACCCCCTCCCTGCACACCCCCATCACACACACAGCCAGGTACCCCCTCCCTGGGCACCTCCCTCAAACACAGCCAGGTACCACCTCCCCAGTAACCCCCAACACACACAGCACAGCAGCCCCTCCCCAATACCCCTGCCACACACACACAGCCCAGCACCCCTTCCCCAGCACCCCCCCCCAACACAGCCAGGTATCCCCTCCCCAACACCCCCACAGCCAGGTACCCTCTGTGACGAAGTGGGACTGTTCTTAATGTTTCCTCTGAATAGTGTGGGGGTGCCTCAGTTTCCCCTAGGCAGTTCTTAAGTATCTGGGGGGTGGGGTAAGGGTGTATGATCCTTGCAGAGCCCTAGAGGGCAGATGTGTGCAGGGGTCTGGCCCTTCCCCCCTGCAAGGTGAGAGCTAAAGGGCTGGAGAACAAAGGGATCCGGTGACCTCCTGGCCCGGGAAAGGGACAAAGCCCAGAGGAGGAGGGGCTGGAGGGGGAGTCAGTTGGGGCTGGCTGGGACATGGAGTGAAGGGCAGATGGGGTTGTCTGGCTCACTGCCCCCCAAAATGGACCCAGCTGAGGGGTCCCGTTCTCTGTACCTACAAGCTCTGTGTTAGACCATGTTCCTGTCGTCTGATAAACCCTCTGTGTTACTGGCTGGCTGAGAGTCACGTCTGACTGCGGAGTTGGGGGGCAGGACCCTCTGGCTTCCCCAGGACCCCGCCTGGGCGGACTCGCTGTGGGAAGCGCATGGAGGGGCAGAGGAGGCTGAATGCTCCGAGGTCAGACCCAGGAAGGTGGAGCCGGGGGAGCTGTGTGTCCTGCAGACAGGCTGCTCCCCGAGGGGAGACTTCCCCAGAGTCCTGTCTGGCTTCGTGGGGAGCAGTTCCAGAGCATCGCCCGGGGACTCCGTGACACCCTCTCCCTGGGCACCTCCCTCGAACACAGCCCGGTACCCCCCCCTCATCCCTCCAAACACACAGCCAGGTACCTCCTCCCCAGGCATCCCCCATCAGCCTGGTCCCCCTCCCCGGGCACTCCACACACACTGGACTCTTGTCCCTCCCCCCATCTCCACCACCCCACACTCCCTGGATTCCCCCAACACGCACCCTCTTTCCCTGAGTCCCCCAGTCACAGACCCCTTTCCTTGGCCTTCTACCTGCACCTCCCATGTGCCACCTCCCCTGCCTTCCCAGGCTGCCCCACCGGGCCTGGGCTTCTGCCCCCCAAGTGACTGTGCCCCCTGACCCCAGGGAAGCACCACGGCAGGAGCCCGGCAGCGGCCCCCAGCCCCACTGCTGCCGGCTCCTGCTCTCCAGGTGCTGCCTACCTGACGTAGAGTGAGATGGGCACCACGGTGTTGAGGATGATGATGTAGGACCAGAAGGAGAGGAAGCCGGAGAAGAAGGCACTGTCTACCGCCTCGTCCCAGGGCAGGTAGATCTGGAAGCAGGCTCCCACCTCGTGCTCCCAGATGGCATTGCCGATGGCCAGGATTACCCCCATGCACACCAGGAACCCGAAGATCTGCCAGAGGGAGGGCAGGGGTCAGAGCCCATCGAGAGATTTGCACTGCTACCCCGTTCCGACTGGGGCTGGCCACGCACCTGGGGGATGGGGCCAGGTCCCCCAGCCCGGGATCGGGGCCGGCCGCGCACCCGGGGGGTGGGGCCAGGTCCCCCAGCCCGGGATCGGGGCAGGCCGCGCACCTGGGGGGTGGGGCCTCTGCAGTTCTTTATGCCTTTCTAGGTTTAAAAGCTTCCAGGAACGTCATGTCCTGGTGCCTCAGCACCACTAGGGGGCAGCCCTGCCCTTTGCACCCGGAAGGGAGCGATCCGGGGCCAGCCCGGAGGGCCATGCGTAGGGGGTGGCGGGCTGTAGCCGAGACGGGGTAACAGAACCGGCACACGGGAGATCTTCCACCCGCCCGGGGCGTCTCCTTCCCACAGCCCCCATCTCACTCGCACCCAGAGCACCAGCGTGTTCATCAGCCGGTCGATGCTTGTCCTCTTGAACTTGGTCCGCCCGCTGTTCTGCATCAGCTTGGTGTCAGGACCTGGGGGGTGGGAAACACATCACTGGGCGCCCCCTGGCTCCCACCCCAGTGCCCCCCGGGACTCCCACCGGCCCATGCAGGGGGACCCCGCTGAAGCTCTGCCCGACACCTGGTCGGCCACGTGGCCGGGAACAGCCCCCTCCATGGGAGGGCTGACTCCACGGCAGAGCGGGCCGTGGGGATGAGGGGACGGGCCCCGGGCTGTGGCAGCCCCGCGCCCCCACCTGCGAAGACGACGAGGCCGAAGCACCACTCGGTGTTACGCAGCACGCAGCCTCGCAGCAGCATGTGCTGGTTGCTCAGCGGGTATTTGTTCTCCTTCCAGTACAGGGTCCCGCTGAACTTGTCCAGTTTGTTGTTGGGGGGCTCGCAGATCACCTCACCTGGGGAGAGAGCCAGCAGCCTGGTACCCCTCAGCCCAGCGCTGGACACCGGAGCCCAGCTCCGATCCCAGTGCTCCTGGCACAGCCCCCAGCCCCACAGACTTCGGGCAACCTGGGTGCAGGGGCTGGCATTCAGACGGGGCCGAGAGCTTCCTTCAGACATCCCCGGCCCCCCCCAGCAGGGGGCGCTGGAGAGAGCGGGGCAGGAGCAGAGCTGGATCCAGGGATGAGCCACCCCAGTGACACAGACACACCGGGGCAGGAGCAGGCAGGTCTATCACCCCGGGTCTGACCCTCTCCTCAGCACTTCGCCCCAGGGGGTGGGCGCTGGCCTGGTTCCCGCGTGCTGCCGTGAGGGGGAGGCAGGGAGCTGCCCCAGCCAGGCTGAGACGAAGGGCAGCTGCCAGACAGCCTGTGTTTCCCAGCTGGAGACCTACGGGACAAACAAACCCCGAGCGCTCTTGGCAGCGGAGCCGCTGGGCTCAAAGCCTGTGTCGGAGCAGAACCAGCCCCAGAGGTGACCCGTGACAGGGACTCTGCCAGCAGGGTCCGGCTCATGACAAATGGCTCCCTACTCTCCGGACGGGACACGCGCTGCAGGGACCAGGCTGTGGGTGAGAAATACCGAATGAGCCAGGAAAGTCACTGGTTACTAAGTCCAGGCTATAAACTGCGTCTTACGTTCCTTTTACCGGTAGCCTTAACGTTTCCAGATCCTTAGGCTGGCTTATGTCGGAATCTCTCCCTCGAGCTCTGTTCAGCCAACGCCAGGTTGGTTTTACTCTAAACCTGCCAAAGTGCCTCGTGCTAAGGAGAGTGTTGAACTGGGGGGGAACCCGTGACCTGGGTGCCCTGCTTCCCCGGAGGCAGCGAGTCGGTGCCCCTGGGGGTGCTGGCAGCTGGGGATGGGGCACTTGAGCGTACCCAAGTGGGCTGGGTAAACCGCTGGCCTGCATTGGGAAAGGGCAGGGCTCCCGGAGCGGAGCACCTGTGTGGCCAGCAGCTGGTGGCTGAGGAGTGTTTCCCCTGGTGGGCACAGACAGGGCTCCCTCCCGCTGTGAGCAGGGGGTAGGAATTCACCCCAAACGCCTCAGGAAACCCCCAGAAGCGTCACCCCCCCCAGCACGTCATGAGAATGCAGAGACAGAAAGGCTGAGGGTGCAGAGCCGCCCTGACCCCCGCACTCACCATCAAACTGGGCCAGCTTGCGGATGTCCCCCAGCTCCGAGGTGACAGGAATGGCCTGGCGCACTTTCATGTTGGTCTCTCTGGAAGGAGAGGCAGCGTGGGCCGGGGCGAGGGCACAGAACAGGGGCCTGGACACCTGGGTTCTAGTCCCTGCTCTGGCCCCACTCCCTGCCTAGCCTGGGCCTGTCTCATGCCCCCGCTGCATCTGTGCGGTGCCCGGTGCGATGCCCCCGTCCTGGCCAGCGGCCGTGCCCGCGCGGGAAAGGCCTGTCATACTTGTGAGACTGACGCGCCGGGCCGCAACTCACTGGGCTTGGCGCTACCAGCCCGCGGGTGCCAACGGGGGGACGAACTGCTCCGGGGCGCAGCTGGGTCACAAAACTGGGCAGCACGGCCTGGCTGGGTCCTGGCTCAAACCCCGCACGGGGACGGAGGGGCCGCAAAGACCGAGCAAGTGACGCTCCTGAATTCAGCCGGGCCTGCGGGAGCTGGGATAAGGGCAGGCTCGGGGGGGAGACAGCTCTCAGCGGTGCCTGACAGAGCTGGAGAGCCTGAGCCAGGAATGGAGCCCACAGCACCTGGCTGGGTGGGACGTGGGTCAGGCCAACCGATGGACGTAACCTTTATTCTGTGGGCGAGTCTCCGGACTCCCCACACTGGGCTCCGGGGCTCTGAGAACGCTGCCAGGTGCCCTGCCAACCCCAGGGATGCCTGGACCCCGCAGGGGCCGTGGGCGTCGGGCTCAGTCAGACTCGCTGGGCAGAGCTGACGGGGCGAAGCAGGAGGGCTGCAGCCCAGAGGCTCGGTCTGAGAGGTGCTGCAGCCGCAGGGCCTAGCCTGAAGGAAGAATGGGACCCCTTGGGGCATAGCCAGGGCTGGGGCCTAGGGCCCGCCCTGTGGGTCCGTGACAGCGGCACCTGGCAGGATGCCCCCATCTCAGTGGGGGCCTTGAGGAGTCTACAAGGGATCGAAAGTCCAGGTCTCCCCTGGCACCTCAGGGCTGCACTCAGCCCAGATTGTCAAACTGAGCAACTACCCTGCCCCCACCCCAGCCCCCCACCCCACAGCCCCAGCCCCAAACTGCCCCTGGCTTGCAGATCCTGCTGGTTCTGAACCGCCATGCTGATGGGCGCAGCATCCATGCTGGGGGTGCCCCCACCTTACTCCCCTGCCCCCACTCCCCGAGAGGCTGGCGGTCCCACCCCCTTAGCCCCGTGGGGGGAATGCGTGTGGCTGGCAGGGCGAAGGAGAGGCGAGGTCACTCACCCGTCGAGCTCGGCCGTCTCTATGTAGCACAGTCCATGGGGCTCGCTGCTGGAGAGGAGCAGGAGGTCAGCCTGCCAGGGGAGAGGAACGGCCGGGGCTGAGCTGCCATTGGGGTCCCTGCCACCCCCCAACCCCAATGCTCCATATCCCTGCCACTGGGGGCGACATGGGCTCCGAGACCCAGGCAGGCCAGCCGGCCTCCGGCTGCCCAGAGTGCCCCTCGCCAAGGCGGTGGGAGCCAGAACATCCCCGGGGGGAGGGCCTCTCGCCCCCAGGCTCCTGCCCCCCACCTGAAAGCCAGACTCACCGCCACAAACTGGTTGTTCTCCAGCTTGATGATGTCTCCGACGCACACATTCATCCACTGCTCCTGCTGGAGGCTGTGGGGCGCGAGGAGCAGAGTCAGGGGGGCCAGGGAGTCCCCCTCCCACCGTTATCTCAGCCGTGCCCTGGCTCCAAGGCCTTTCCCTGCCCGAGTCCACGAGAGCAGCGGCCCTGAACCCCCCCCACCCCTTCTTCAGAGGTGGCCTGCTCCCCCCAGCCCCTCTCCCATGGGACTTCTGTGCCGGATGCTGGGGGGGGGGAGACAGCCCCTCTCCAGCTGGGGAACCTGCCTCCCTCTGGCCCCCCAGGGGCTCCTCCAGGCCGGGGCCCCGGGACACTTACGTTCCGTTGATCAGCACCTGAGATTGGCGATTGTTCACCTGGTTGTCGCTCTTGTGGCGGAACTGGAGGGGGAAGGCAGAAACCTTGGTCAGGGGATCCCAGGAGGGGCTCCATCCCCCCACCTGCCCCCAACACGGGCTGCCGAGCCTGGGCCTTGCCAGGAGTGGGGTGGGGGACAGCAGCTGGGCTTGGCAGAGCCCGAGCAGGGCCCCGCTCCATCCTGACCACACACTGGACAGCGGAACCAGCTCCACCTCCCCATGCCCAGGGGCCGCTGCAGGGAACACTGCTCCCCCCCAGCACCCGCCCCCCCACCCCGGGGGCACTCACGTAGTCGTCAGTGGCATCTTTGACAGCTGTGATGGTTAAGACGAGAACCAAAGGCACGATGGTGGTGAACCAGGAGAGCGAGGAGATCTGGGGAATCAGCTGGAGAGAGGGGGCTGGGGTTAAACACAAAAGGCACCCCACCTTCGCCGCCCCGGGCACCCCAGAGGGCACCCGTGCAGGGTGGGATGCTGCATGCAGAAGGCACTGGATCTCCCCCCAAGTCTAGGCAGGGATCCCCAGCAGGGCTCCACACAGGGGCCCATCCCTTCCCCTCCCCATGGGACGCCCACCCACCAGCCACTGTATGGTACCCCAGGGCGGGACCGTGTCCCCCCACCTGCAGGATGAGGAGAAAGAGGAAATAGGTGTTGGCCACTTCCTGGAACTGCTCGAAGAGGTTGACGGGCAGGAAGGTGATGATATTGTACTTGGAGGTCTGGATACAGTTACTCTGGGGGTGAGATGGGCAGGATTAGGAGAGACACGGACCACAGGCTCCATCCTGAAGCGCCCAACCCCAGCCATGGAGACCCCCTAAGAATCTCCCCCCACCCCCGCCCCCAGCTCTCCAAGATTCCACACGCCCCAAGGCTCAGAGAGGAGGAAAACCAACGTCTGAGCTGGCAGCCTGGACTCCTGGGTTCTGGTCCCAGCTCTGACTCGCAGGGCCGCCTTGGCATGTCCCGGCCCTCTCTCAGCCTCTGTTTACCCCCCTGTACACGGGGGGTGGGGGGCGGTGTTGAGAGTCCCAGGAGGGAGAACAGGGCAAACAAGCAGAACCAGCTGTGATGAAGCGGGACTGTTTTTAATGTTTCCTCTGAATAGTGTGGGGGTGCCTCAGTTTCCCCTAGGCAGTTCTTAGGTATCTAGGGGGTGGGATAAGGGTGTACGATCCTTGCAGAGCCCTAGAGGGTAGGTGTGTGCAGGGGTCTGGAGACAGAGCCTGGCCGACACCCTGTTTCCTGGCCACTGATGGCCTGGGCCCTTCCCCTCTGCAAGGTGAGAGCTAAAGGGTTGGAGAACAAAGGGATCCGGTGACCTCCTGGCCCCGAGAAAGGGGAAAGCCCAGAGGAGGAGGGGCTGGAGAGAGTTTCAGTTTTGGGTCTGGCTGGGGACATGGAGTGAAGGGCAGACAGGGTTGTCTGGCTCACTGCCCCCCAAAATGGATCCAGCTGAGGGGTCCTGTTCTCTGCACCTGCAAGCTCTGTGTTAGACCATGTTCCTGTCGTCTAATAAACCCTCTGGGTTACTGGCTGGCTGAGAGTCACGTCTGACTGCGGAGTTGGGGTGCAGGACCCTCTGGCTTCCCCAGGAGCCCCACCTGAGTGGACTCACTGGGGGGAAGCGCACGGAGGGGCAGAGGATGCTGAATGCTCCGAGGTCAGACCCAGGAAGGGGGAGCCGGGTGAGCTGTGTGTCCTGCAGACAGGCTGCTCCCAGAGATGAGACTTCCCCAGAGTCCTGCCTGGCTTTGTAGGGAGCAGCTCCAGAGCATCGCCCAGGGACTCCGTGACACCAGCATCTTGGGAAGTGATGCTGGCCCCCCCCGCGGCAGCTTGCCAGGCAGGGCACCACCATCTCCCAATGCCAGACACTCCCAGACCAGGCCCTGAGCAGCAGCCCGGCCCCCAGGTCCAGCTGCCCTGAAATAGCACAGAGGCTGGGCCCGGGGAGCAGCTACTAGTAACCTTTCCCTGCCCCCTCCCACAGCAAAAAGGGGGAGGCCAAGGTGAGCTGCTCCCTTCCCCCCACCGCGTGCTGGCTGAAGGAGCTGGAGGGGGCTCCCCTGGGACCTCCAGAAGCCGGGGGATGGGAGGGTTTGCGGCTCAGGAGCAGGGCCCCATCCTCGGCCCGCTCAGCTGGGACGTCCCAGCCCGGCGTTATTAATAGACGCTCAGCAGCAGAATTTTCTCATGGACAAAACCCATTTTTAGCTCCCACCCCCGACCCCCAGAGGAGTCAGATGAGGTCTGTGACCCGCAACCCAGAACCACGATCCCCCCAGCACTGCAGGCCCCCCAACCCCCAGGGCCAACAGAGCCACCCCCCCAACCCCGCATTTCCCAGGCTGGGCCCCACTCCCCCAGCCCCATGCAGAGACCTCAAGCCAGAGCCCACCTCTGCCGGGGCCCTGCTCAGGAGAGGAGAGCAGGGGTTCGGGGACAGATGGGGAGAAACCTTTGGGGTGGGCCCCTCCACCTCCCTAACCCCCACCCCATGAGTCCTGCCCAGCTGCCCTGCCCGGCAGCCCCCCTGCCCATACTAGCCGGGCCCTGGAAGGTGGGGGGCAGCTGCATACACCCCCTGTGGGCACCGGGGCACTCACCGCATACTGGAACTTCTCGTTGTACTCTCGGGCGTTGGCCTTCACCCGCCTTTCTTCCTCTGCAACAGAACCCGGGTCAGAGGGAGCCCGACGGAGCCCTGGCACATGCCCCCCACCCCGCCCGGGCCACTACCCCAGCCCATAGCCAACGCTCTGGGTACAGGATAACCTTGATGGGACACGGGCCCACTCCCCGCACCAGTTCTGCCGGTGCCCCTCACTCCTGACCTGCAGCCCCTGCTAGCCCAACCTTGGGGGAGTTTGGGGGGCTGGCTGCCCTCACTCGGAGCCACTGGTTACACAGGCCCCTGTGCTGAGGAAGAGGCAGGAGCCATAGCGGGGTGTACACTGCAGCCCTGCCCTGTGCCCCGTCCCCTGGGGCTGTCTCTGGGAGGATGCACCATTAAGCCCCCTCCCCCCCATTCACTGGAAGTCACCCCTGGCCTCCAGCCCCCCTGCCCTGCACTCCACTTCCCGGGAGCCGGGGCCAAGCCCTCCAAGGTCACGCAGGGACTCGGGCGAACCCTGGGGCAAGCCGCCCCCCGACCCCAGGAAGGGGCTGCAGCTGGTCCCGCCCGAGGGGCTGGTGCACGGAGACCCAGCCCCCAGGAGCTGCCGCCCGGCCAGCTCCGCAGCCCCACTGGCAGAGCCTGAGACCCCCCAGCTCCTCCCAGCCCCACTGCACGCGGAACTGCAAGCCCGTCCCCCAACGCTGCCAGCCCCGCCCCCTGTTGCAGGCACCTGCCCCCCCACCAGCCCAGCTCCCCACCCCTGCAGACACCTGCCCCCCATGCAGACCCCCACTGCAGGCACCTGCCCCTCCGGCCGAGCCCCCCATGCAGCCCTCCCTCCCCCCTGCTGCAGGCACCTGCCCCTCAGCTCCCGCTGGCCCCCGACTATTTCTCCAGCATCTCCCTGGGGCCGGTCATGGCTCCGGGGGAGCTCCGTGCTCTGCAGCTCCTTCGCCCGTCCTAACCGGGCCATCCCCACTCCCCTGCCTGGGATGCCCCCTCGGGAGGGGCTCTGCCGGGCTCACCCCCACCACGCACCAGCCACTGGGGCCGGGACGGTGTTGCCGGGGCAACCGCTGCACTGAGCCCGCCCCAGAGCCCCCCAGAGCCCCCCCAAGCAGACACGTGCCCGGCTGTGAGGTTCCGGGGGGGGGCCTGGGAGCGAGATGGAAGCTTCCCTAACGGCCCCCCCGTAGCTCCCCAGCCCTGCCAGACCCCCCCAATCCCTCCAGCTCTGCCAGGCCCCCCCAATCCTGACCCACAGCCCCCGCAGCTCTGCAGAAGCCTCTCAGTCTGGATCTGGTTTCAGGTCAGAGCTCTGGAGTGCAGGAGCTCTGCTCTGCCCCCCTTCCCCAGAGATTAAGGGGGTGGGAACTCTGCGCCCCAAGGGATGTACAAGCACCCCCAGCTCTCCAACCCCCCCAGTCATACAGAAACCCCGAACCCAAGCTGCAGGCCCAGGGCAAGGGGGGAGAAGAGAGGCAATTTCTGCAGTGTACGTCCAACCTCATTGGCCCCAAAACTCGTCACTGCCCCCAAATTAACCCCCCCCATGACTTTAGCCTTATTTAAATATTTAAAGCAACTCCGCTCCCGCGGTGGGTGGGAATTGCAGAAGGAAAATGTGACATTCTTCATTACACAGACCCGCCCCCCGCAGGACCCCTTACCTGGGGGGTGTTTTTTTGCACACAGCTCCATGGCATCCACGTCCGGCTAGTCAGGCCCATGGGAGACCCTGCACCGAGGGGAAGGGGGAGAGAAACACATCAGGAGAGCCAGAGACCCCCTTTCCCACCCTGCAGCTCCTGGACCCACAGCCCAGAAAGTGCCGGCAGCTTCTGTGGCTCCCCGACTACCCCCTCCCGGGGGCTGAGGGAGGGGAGGGGATTGGGGGTGATTGTGATCAAGTCAAACTGACCAGAGCCAGGAATAGGGCAGGAGCCCCCAGTGCCAACCTGTGATGTCCCCCCGCCGCACACAGACCTGTGTCCATGCTCCTCACTCCCGACCTGTAGCCCCCTGCTACCCCAGCCCTGAGCGCTCTCCCCTCACCCCCCACCACACACAGACCTGTGTCCATGCTCCTCACTCCCGACCTGCAGCCCCCTGCTACCCCAGCCCTGCCTCCCACCGCTCAGCAGTTGCTCTAGAAAGTCCCTAGATGCACCCCTGGATTGGGTGTAGGCACCCCCTTCCCACACGCCAGCGGAGAGTCCCGCAGATCCTGCGCCCGATGGAGCCCGTGGGGAATGGAGGCAGCCCAGGCTGTGGGAGCTGCTCCCTGGGAGCCCAGCAGGGTGAGCGGCTCCTGCCCGGCCAGGACACAGCTCAGCTATGCAGCCCCAGGACACGTGTGGCTGTGAGACCCCCGAGACAGGGCTCAGCCACCTCCCGTCTGGCTCGCTGGGCCTCCTCCCACGCCAGTACATGGGCAGCTGCTGGCTTGTAGCCGGCCTGCTCCAGGCCTGCAGTGGGGGGAACGCCCAGCACAGGTCCCGTTCCCATGCTGCCGATAGGGGCACTGCGTATGGCACGCGCAGGGCCTAGAACCACCGACCCGTGTGCCCAGGCCTGGCCCTCCCAACCTGCCCCCGACACACCCTGTGAGCCAGGTCACCAGGCCACCCAGCTCTGCGCATGGCCCCAGTGGAGACTTGGAGCTCCGGGCCAGCCCCAAGGGTCTGAGACAGTCGCTGCTGGGCTCAGCATGGCAGGAGCCTCCTCAGAACCGTCAGAGC
The DNA here is from genome assembly GCF_965140295.1 of Lepidochelys olivacea. Lineage (NCBI taxonomy): Eukaryota > Metazoa > Chordata > Testudines > Cheloniidae > Lepidochelys > Lepidochelys olivacea. The sequence goes on from NC_140434.1 coordinate 1,236,249, forward strand.
AGGGGGCGATAGGGGCCCACACACGGCAGCACCCGGGGGCTTGGCTGTTTCCTGTCCAGTGTCCGTGGGCAGCAGGGGTCAGCCGTGTCGGGAGCTCCCGCCTGGGGACGTGCGTGGCCTACTCCAAGCTGCCCAGAGAGCCGGGGTGAGCTACTCCGGGAACCCCAGGCATTGAGCTCACACGCAGAGCACCCTGCCCAGGTTGGAGGCGGCTCCCGGAGACCCTGGCCTAGATCTCCTGCACCGTGTCCCAGGAGCCGGGAGAGGCTGCAGGCAGCTAGACCAGACCCCACCTGGGTATGTCAGACCGAGAGCCATTGACAGCACAGAGAGTACGGCCCCATGCACCTCATCGCCCCATCTTCCAGAGGCTGGCCGGGCCCGTGTTTCCGGTGCTGGGCTGTGACTTGGAAGACCTGGGTTCAGCCCCCAGCTCTGAGGCAGACTCCCTGTGAAGCGGGGAGGGTCTCCCTCTCCCCGGGTGCCTTGCAGCCCCTGGCAAAAGGGGGTCCCACTGCGCTGCTGCTGCCCGCGCACCCCCAGCTTGGCTCTGACTCCCCGCCAGGCCCGGGGGTCTGCAGAGGCTGCTGGATAACCCTGCCACGGGCCCCCGTCAGTAACACGCCCAGCGCAGAGTGGGGCCACGGAGGGGCCACCGAGGCAAGAGCCTGAACGGTGGGGAAAGGCCGCCGAGGCAGGGGCGCAGCCGGGCAGAGGACCCAGGCATCCTGGCTGCTCATCACGCCCCTGCGTGTGGCCACGAGGTGCAGGCCAGCGAGCCAGGCCCTGCACGCCGGCCTCGGCAGCCCCGCCAGGACCTGAAAGCAGAGCCGCCGCGACAGGAAGCGGAGGGGGGATGGGTCGGAGGCCGTAGGTGCAGAGACCACAATCATGCCACAGGGAGCCCAGCCAGGGGGATGGAGGCAGGGCCCCAGCTTCGCCCCCCTCCTTGCCCCATGCTCACGCCTCTGGGGACTCTGCAGGTGGCAGCAGCTGGGCCTTCAGGGCAGAGAAAGCGCCAGGCGGGGCGACCCAGAGCAGAGAGCCCTAGCCAAGGACTCCTGGGTTCTATTCCCAGCTCTGGGAGGGGAGTGGGGTCCATGCATCCCCTGCTAGGGGCCTGCAACCCCGAGAGGTTAGTAACAGACAGCCCGGACTGCAAGCAGGGCTCGGGCTGCACCGCTCCCAGGACCACAGGGCCACTGCAGCCAGGCTGACCAGACGTCCCGATTTTATAGGGACAGTCCCGATTTTGGGGTCTTTTTCTTATATAGGCTCCTATTACCCCCCACCCCCATCACGAATTTTCACATTTGCTCTCTGGTCACCATAACGGCACCAGACATTTCCTGCCCGGCTGCAGCTGCTCAGGGGCTGATCTAGGACAGGACGCCCACTCCTGGCTTTGCCACCGAGGGCCCTTGGACCCGTCACTGAAGCCCTCTGGGCCTCCGGTGCCAACTGTAAAAGGGGAGAACAATCCTGCCTAGGCCCATTCAGGTGGTGATTGCAGGGACTGCGTTTTCCTCGGTCTCCACAGATCTGGCCCAACGGGGCAGCCCCGGATCCTCGGTCAGGGCCTGGGCACCCGGCACAACAGGGTGGCCGCCCTCGATCTCGGGGGGGGGGTGGGCAGGTGCTACTCTGACAGGCAGAATAAAACTAGAAGAAACGGCCCCAGGGGAGCTGGCTGATTTCTGCACCCAGGGGCCACTTGGGCTCTGCCAGCTCCTTCCACTGGGGGTGGGAGAAGGGGCCCCCCCAAAAAACCCTCCTGCCAGGTTTAAATATGTCCCCGACACATTTGGAGCCAAACCCAGCTGGGCTGGGACAGGGGGTTTATTCAGACCGGCGGGTGCGACACCCCCGAGCTCCCCCAACACACGGGGCGCGGTCCCCAGGTGGGGGCTGCATGGGGGGTGGAGGGGCTGGACTCCAGCTGGGGCTCACAGAGCTCGGGGGTAAAGCGGCCTCCACGGGGATGGGCCCAGCCGGTGCCTCTCCCACGGGGAAATCCGGGTCCCCCCCCCCCCCCAGCCCCGGTCCCTGCCCCCTTCCCCAGCCCGGCCCAGGAGCAGGGAGCGGCCCAGGCGGGGATGCGGCGCGGGCCCTGCAGGCTGCAGCACCGGCCGGGGGGGCCCCCAGCCCGGATGACACGAAAGCAGATTCTGCTCCAGCCGCAGCGAGGGCCAGAGCCGGGCCGGGCCCCGCAGCGGGGGGGGGGGAACCCCCCCGCGCCGCCAAAAACCGGAGCGGGGCTGGGAGAATCCTCCGCAGCGTCCCCCCCGCTGCCCGGCGGAGAATTGGGAGCAGGGGTCCCGCATCATCTCCTGCCGCCCCGCGCACGGTCCCCCCCCACTGCCCCCCTGCACCGCCCCCCTCCCCCCCACCTGGCCCCTTCCCCTCCCTGCAGGAGCCCCCCCCTTCCCGCAGCACCTTCCTCATCCTCTTCCTCCCCCCCATCACCTCCGAGGAGCCGCTGCCTGGCGGGGCTGCCCCCCCAGGGGCAGGGACCCATCGGGGGGGGGCAGAGCCTGCATCTGTCCCAGCAGCCCCCCCTTACCTCTGCGAGCAGCCCCCCCGCGCTCCGTCCTTGCAGCTCCGGGTGCCCGACGGGGCGTGGGGGAGGCGGCCCCGGGTGCTGAGCGCTGCCCCCCTCGGCCGGCCCCGCCGCTGTCACAGCCCCATCGCGGCCCCCGGTGCAGCCGCAGCCCCAGCGCCTCGCCGCCAGCTCCGGGGGCTGGGGACGGAAGTGATGAAAGGACGCTGAGCCCGGCCGCTGGGGAGGCTGCCAGGGCGGTGAGGGGCAGGTTGGGGGGCGGGTTAACCCCTGGCGTGCCGGGGGGAGGCGCTGCCCGGCCTGTGCAAAAGCGGGGGGATGGGGGGGACCCGGACCCTCATCAGCGAATTCACATGAACCGATCCTGGTCCCCCCAGAGCGCCCTGTGCAGCCGCTGGCCCCTGTACCCCCCGTCTGGGCTGCCTGGACCCTTCCCTCTCCAGCCCCCCGCTAGCCCCTTCCCCGGCTAGCTGGGCACCGACCTGGGACCCGGCCGCCCGGCTCCTTCCCCGGCTAGCTGGGCACCGACCTGGGACCCGGCCGCCTGGCTCCTTCCCCGGCTAGCTGGGCACCGACCTGGTACCCGGCTCGCCCGGCTCCTTCCCCAGCTAGCTGGGCACCGACCTGGGACCTGGCCGCCCGGCTCCTTCCCCGGCTAGCTGGGCACCGACCTGGTACCCGGCTCGCCCGGCTCCTTCCCCGGCTAGCTGGGCACCGACCTGGGACCCGGCCGCCTGGCTCCTTCCCCGGCTAGCTGGGCACCGACCTGGTACCCGGCTCGCCCGGCTCCTTCCCCAGCTAGCTGGGCACCGACCTGGGACCTGGCCGCCCGGCTCCTTCCCCGGCTAGCTGGGCACCGACCTGGTACCCGGCTCGCCCGGCTCCTTCCCCGGCTAGCTGGGCACCGACCTGGGACCCGGCCGCCTGGCTCCTTCCCCGGCTAGCTGGGCACCGACCTGGTACCCGGCTCGCCCGGCTCCTTCCCCAGCTAGCTGGGCACCGACCTGGGACCTGGCCGCCCGGCTCCTTCCCCGGCTAGCTAGGCACCGACCTGGGACACGGCCGCCCGGCTCCTTCCCCGGCTAGCTGGGCACCGACCTGGGACCCGGCCGCCTGGCTCCTTCCCCGGCTAGCTGGGCACCGACCTGGTACCCGGCTCGCCCGGCTCCTTCCCCAGCTAGCTGGGCACCGACCTGGGACCTGGCCGCCCAGCTCCTTCCCCGGCTAGCTGGGCACCGACCTGGTACCCGGCTCGCCCGGCTCCTTCCCCGGCTAGCTGGGCACCGACCTGGGACCCGGCCGCCTGGCTCCTTCCCCGGCTAGCTGGGCACCGACCTGGTACCCGGCTCGCCCGGCTCCTTCCCCAGCTAGCTGGGCACCGACCTGGGACCCGGCCGCCCGGCTCCTTCCCCGGCTAGCTAGGCACCGACCTGGGACACGGCCGCCCGGCTCCTTCCCCGGCTAGCTGGGCACCGACCTGGGACCTGGCCGCCCGGCTCCTTCCCCGGCTAGCTAGGCACCGACCTGGGACCCGGCCGCCCGGCTCCTTCCCCGGCTAGCTGGGCACCGACCTGGGACCCGGCCGCCCGGCTCCTTCCCCGGCTAGCTGGGCACCGACCTGGGACCCGGCCGCCCGGCTCCTTCCCCGGCTAGCTGGGCACCGACCTGGGACCCGGCCGCCCGGCTCCTTCCCCGGCTAGCTGGGCACCGACCTGGGACCCGGCCGCCCGGCTCCTTCCCCGGCTAGCTGGGCACCGACCTGGGACCCGGCCGCCCGGCTCCTTCCCCGGCTAGCTGGGCACCGACCTGGGACCCAGCCCCTTCTCTGGCTAGCTGGGCCTGGTGCCTGGCCGCCTGGCTCCTTCCCCGGCTAGCTCTGCGCTGACCTGGGACCCGGCTCCTTCCCCGGCTAGCTCTGCGCTGACCTGGGACCCGGCCGCCACTCTGGACCCATCTCGTTACCTGGCCTGCCCGGCTCCTTCTCTGCCCGTGGTGCTGTTGTGCCCAGTGGTCCCAGCGACAAGGTGGGTGAGGGAAGATCTTTTATGGAACCAGCCCCTAAAAGGGAGAAAGTCTGGAGCAAGGCAGCTCTTCTCCAGACCTGGGAATCCTATGTTACCTGTGGCAACGCTGGGCGAAAGCTGGAAAGCCGGGCCCTGTCCCCTGCAGAAGTGGGTCCAGTCAAAATATCACTACCTGCTCACCCTGACATTCATCTGTCTCCGAACTCATCACCAGGCGGCTGCTCAGGGCGGCACACGCTCAGTCCGCGCCTGGCAATGCCGCCTACCGGCATGCAGCATCACCCAGCTTCTAACGATTAACGTCAGCGCTCCCACCAGATACCACACGCCCACCCCCTGACCCAGGCCGGGAGCCTGCTGTGTGGGCTACACCCTATACAGTGCTGTAGTGACTGGTACGGCCAGCAGGGAACGCCCTCCTGCTGCCCACCCCCGGGGCCCCATGCCAGCCACACACGGAGATGGCAGCAGTTCTGGGGCGTGACGCAGACACAGCCGGGCTGCACTGCGTGCTGGGTCCAGTAGCCTCTGCCAGCCTTACCCCCCCCCCCACGCGCCACATTGGCTGGCTCTGTCCCTACGACCACCTCGTCCCTCACTGCAGAGCAGCCACCTCTGACTAGTGGTGGCAGCTGTTTATCCCCCCCCCCCCCCAGCAGGAGGCTGCCTTTAGCATGGAGGTGGATGGGATGAGTGGGGGTGGCTAGGAGGGAAGGGGTGGGAGTCACAAAGGTTTATAACGGGCTGGGGGGCAGCTGGGGGACATTTACACCCCAGCCCTAGGGAACAGCCAGGCACAAGCCTGGCCGGGCCCCTGGAGCTACCTCAGCTCAGAGCCTGGACCAGGCTAAGCAGCCCAGACTGCCCCAGCTCCTAAGGTGCCGGTGACTCTGGGAGTCCTAGAGTAGCAGGCTCAGGGATTTCTCAGAGGGGGAATTCCGCTGCCCTGCACACCCTGCTCCCTCCAGGCCCTTCCCAACCAGGACCTGGGCCAGCCACTGCTCTGGCTTCCCCTTCCACATTGCCCCATGCCTGGTTCAGCCGAGCCCCCCTGGGGTTTGCTGCACTGGGATCTAGGGAGGAAGCAGCCCAGGGTCTGAGCAGGCCCCAGCTTCTGCCTCCCGCCCTGCTCAGCTCACATTCTTGGGCACTCCTAGAAGGCCAGGAATGCCGCAGCTGGCAGCTGGCGTGTGTGTACAAGCCAATGTGCGAGGGGCAGTGGCGGCCTCTAGTGGGGCACACGCACACCCTGGGAGATGCTGCACCAGGGCCAGGCGTGCTGGCATCGTGCTTGCTGGCTGCCCGCCCTGCCAGGCTGTGAGCCTGCCAAGGGTGGGGCGGGGGAGATAGCGGGGCAGCCAGCGGCAGGGTCAGGGATGGGACAAGATGCCTCGGCTTTCGCTTCCCGTGCTGGGGGGAGCTGGGTCTGTAGGAGGCAGAGACTGAGCCAACCTGGAGCCCCAGGCAGTGGCTTGGCTCAGTGGCAGGCTGCAAACCCATACCCTAAAGGGGCCCCCTGTGCAGAAACTGAATAATGCTGGCTACATAGCCCTGCTGCTGCCCTCAATCCCAGGCTGTAGCCCCCTGGACTCCCCTCCTCCATCCCCATTTTCAAGCCCACAGCCCTGTTGCACTGAACCAGCCACACCCCTGCCTGCCCCCCCGTGTCCTCTGGCTATTTTCTGATGTGCAAGAGCAGAACTTCTGCTCTGGCCCTAAGGACAGTTACTGATGCCACGATTACCAGCATGTCTGTGCTGTGGCCAGCTCAGGGCCCAGGAGTGCCAGCCGCTGGCCATTTCATGTCTGTACTGCAGGTGAGGGGGAAGGACCGAGAACTCCCTTGGATCCACACACGAGGATGCCTGAGGAAGCCCAGCGTCCTGCACCGAGCAGCTGCCAATCGCACTGGAATCCATCAGTTGCTCTTGCCAGGATGGGACCTGCTGGTTAATTTCCCCAGCCACTGACTTGCAGAGTAGCCAGGCACTTCTCCCAGTCTGCAGTGCTGCCAGGCCTGGGGATCTCGGGTCGCCAGTGAGGTAAGAGTGCTGTCCCCGATCCCTTCTCACCTGATTGCATGCCAGCCTGTACCATCTCTGCTTGGGATTTCCCTGGAGCCTTCGATCTGCCCGTGTCTGCCCCCTCTAACAGCAGGCTGCCCCTCGGGGATGCTACAGGCAGGGACTGCGGCTCAGACATGTGTCTGCACAGGCTTCACCAGGGGGCATTAAGTGCAGAAAAATTTCACGTCCCTCCTACCCCGAGGCTGGGGGGCCCCGTGACTGAGCCCTGCCTGGCCCAGCCTCCCCCCCAAGGGTGGGTGGCAAAGCTCAGCCCATCTCTGCTCTCAGCTGGGGCTTTCCCTGGGCAACTCCCAGGGGCCGTTCCACTCCACGAACAGCTGGTAGAGGGCAGCGCCCCCTCCAGCCATTGCCAGCACCAGGGGAGAGCGCCCAGGTCAGACGTGCCCAGGGACGCGCAGCCAGGGTGCTGGTGGGAGGAGGGCGTTACACCGAGCACATGCTGGGCTCTGGGATGCAGGGAGGGGGGTGGCCCAGGGGCCACAGCCCAGCCCTGGCACAGACTTTCGCGGGGGGCCATGCTGCAAACCAGAGCGGACTGAAGTCCGGGTTCAAGTGCAGCTGGCAGGAGCTGAAGTCCCAGCATGCAATGCTGCACCCAAGCCCAGCAATGCAGCAGCTGGGGCCCCGGGGTAATCAAAAAGGGGAGGGTGCTCCTGAGCCAGATCCAGCCAGGCGTGGGGGATACTAGGACGCAGGACGGGGCGGCAGCTGCTGGAGGGCAGGGACTGTGCCCCCGGCCAGCCCACCCCACACAGGCAGGAGCTCCCACCCACCGGCACTGGGTACATTTCCCGTTGGCTGAAGGGCTCAGGGGCAGGGCACAGTCCAGAGACATGCCGCCCTCCCCCCGGCCATCGCAGGCCTCCCCCTCCATGGGGATCGAGCTCCCTCTGACCAGCTACAGGGAACTAGGCGGGAATCTTCCCTCCCCTGGCCCCACCCAGGAGATGGTCTGCCAAGGAGATGAGGCCCAGGGTTTTCACTATCCCCTTTCCTCTAGCTGCAGGCTGGGGCCCTGAGCCCCTTCTGACCCCCACAGCGCCTTGGGGCTGGCCTGGTGCCCAGAGCACCCCCGCCAGCCAGAGGGGTTTTGCCTTCACACCCTCCTGAAGACCTGGGCGCCCCAGCCTGCCAAGTATACGGAGTCGTGGCCTGAAGTCCCAGGGCTGGCACAGCTGCAGTGGGAGCCCCTGGAGAGGCCCCTAGACAGAACCAGCAGCCCCATGGCCCCTGGGGGATGCCCTTGTTCCTGCATTCATGATGCCCAGCTTCAGCAGGTCTGTGCCCATCACCTGCCAGAGCAACTACAGGGACAGGGAGCTGATCTGCCCAAGTCCCAGCCCCCACAGGGCAATGTGGGGAGGCGGGGAGCAGGCCAGTACGCACCCCTAGGGGACCTGCAGGACCACACGGCCCATGTGTTGGAGCAGACAGACAGGAGACAGCGTGACTGACAGACAGATGCTGGAGGCTGACCCATTCAGGGCCCGGGGGCACCTCTGCCTCTCTCCAGTTCTTAGACCCTGGGCCATGCGGGAAGGTGACCATGGTCGTGGCCAGGAGGAGTGCATGCTGGGGGCTGTAGTCTCCACTGGCTGCAGCTCCGCAGGGAGCAGTGGCCCCAGGTGGCTCCTGGTGACCCCATTTCATGCCAGTTCAGCCCAGCTTGAGGGCTCCGGATGGGGTTCTTGGCTGAGTGCAGCCTGAGGTGGGGGCATATGCTGTGACCTTGGTTTTGGGACAGGGGAAAGGGGCTGCAGCAGCCTGCCCTGCATGGTGCCCCCAGCAGGGTGGGTGGCATGGTCTCAGCACAGACTGCCTCTCAGCTCCATGCCCCCAGAGGCGAGTTATAGCATAGCAGTACCCAGGATGCTCAGCGCCTCGTGGCATGAGGTCAGACCTCATGCACCGGGGTTCCCTATGACTCCTCTCCGGGGCTCATTGGGGACACGCGCTGCCTCCCGGCCTCTGCAGCGAAATCAACAGCGTTCCTGGGACCCTGATGTTCCCCACAACCGCAGGGTGCTTGGACACTGTCCCGGAGTCCCCAGGCGATGCTCTGGACCTGCTCCCCATAAAGCCAGGCAGGACCCTGGGGAAGTCTCCTCTCTGGCAGCAGCCTGTCTTCAGGCCACACAGCTCACCTGGCTTCCCCCTTCCTGGGTCTGACCTCAGAGCCTTCAGCCTCCTCTGCCCCTCCGTGCGCTTCCCACAGCAAGTCTGCCCAGGCGGGGTCCCCAGGGAAGCCAGAGGGTCCTGCCCTCCAGCTCCGCAGTCAGACGTGACTCTCAGCCAGCCAGCAAAACTGAAGGTTTATTAGACGACAGGGACAAGGTCTAACACAGAGCTTGTAGCAGAGAACAGGACCCCTCAGCCAGGTCCATTTTGGGGGGCAGTGAGCTAGACAACACCGTCTGCACTTCACTCCATGTCCCAGCCAGACGCAAACTGAAACTCCCTCCAGCCCCTCCTCCTCTGGGCTTTGTCCCTTTCCCCGGCCAGGAGGCCACCTGATTCCTTTGTTCTCCAACCCTTTAGCTCTCACCTGGCAGGGGGGAAGGGCCCAGGCCATCAGTTGCCAGGAGACAGAATGTCGGCCATTTAGGTACCCTGGCCCTTTGCTCTGCAACAATTACACCCCCTTATCCCACCCCCTAGAGACTTAAGAATTGCCTAGGGGAAACTGAGGCACCCCCACACTATTCAGAGGAAACATTAAGAACAGTCCCACTTCATCGCAGACACACACACACAGATAAGCCCCACTATGATCCTGGGGCAGGGACAGCAACCTCCTCCCTACAGCAGCAAGGGGTTTGATGACCCCCAAATGGGTCAGAGTGCCCAACGTTTATACCCCTGATCAGTCCATATGGGTCTTGCTGAGTACTGTGTAGGCTCCCACCACACTGCTGTGCTCTTCAGTCCTGACCTGCTCCTCCTGCAGCTTGTCCCTGCCCTGACTGCAACGTGCCAGGCAGACGGCTCTGGCATTTCAGGAGCGCTAATTAAACTGGCCTTGGAACAGCCCCAGCCCCAGAGAAGGGCCCAGGGGAGGTGTTAGCAGAGCCAGGGTGTGTGTAATTAGCTGGCTTAGGTAGGGGCAGTGCAGGCAGGAAGGCACAGAGCCAGGGTGGGCAGGCCCTGCTGCCAGCAATGCCCCTGAGCCGTTTGCCACAGGGGTGTTCGCCTCTGGGCCGAGGGTTCTCCACCCCTCAGGGGATGCTCCAGCAGCTGGGGAAAGCTTGAGCTCTGTCCCTGAACAGCCCCGCTGCCCACACCTAGGGCCGTGCCCTCGCCCCAGGCTCAGCGCCAGCGGCTGCTGCCTTGAGCACCCGGCTAAGGGGTCTCCATTCTCCCAGAGCCACACAGCCCTCAGAGCTGGTGCATGCCCATCACTTCCCACTGGCAGGTGCCAGCCCTGTGCCCAGGCAGGCCACCAACCCCACCTCACTCCTGCCAGTGGCTGCAAATGAGAGGGGAGGTGCCAACCCTTCGAGCACCCAGGACTGGTTCCCTCTCTACTCTAGCTCCCCCAGAGTGAGTGGCACAGGGGCTCTGCCCTGCACTGGTGGGTACCAGGCGCTCCCAAACAGCTCACATCAAGCCTGTGGCATAAATGGACTTTATTCCTCTGCATGTACGTGGCACCCCCCGCAGGGGCAGGAGGGGACTGCAGCTCAGTGATCCCCCTGGAAAGCAGGCAGCCCGTCCAGCACAGGGTACCAGGGCCTGGCGTAGCCTCGGGTTTCGCTGCTGGGGTTCAGACATGCCTGCAATATAGGGCAGCTGGAGTGAAAGTGCCCCCTGGTGCTCACCCCCACATCCAGCAGCAGACCCAGAAGAACGGCAGGTGTCCCCTACAGCCAAGGGAGCAAGCACCTGCCAGGCTTGCAATGGGGCAGAGCCACCAGCCAGCCAGCCCCCACCTGTTGGACCAGGTGAACTATCAACACCCCTTCCCTGAGCCTGCTGCCCCACCCTAAGCACAGGAGACTCAACAGGGCTTCTTCCTCCCCCATCCGAGAGCCCCCAAGCGGCTGCCACAGCCTGGGCCCAGGCCCTGAGGAGCTGGCCTCTCCCCTGGCACTGCAGACTGGAAAGACGCCCTCTTCCAGTGCCTAGGAAGTAGGGATGTCTGTGCCTGGCACTCCCTCTCCCAGGGTTACGTACGGAGACTCCCAGGGATGCTCCGAGGGAGGCCAGGGCTATCGGCTTGAGAACCAGCCACGGAAGAAGGTCTCCAGGAAGGAGAAGGGGTCGCCCAGGTCTGGAGTGCGGAGCCTCCTCTGCTGCTGCCAGTCACCCACAAACTGCGCCAGCTCCTCTGGAGAAAAGAAGAAAGGGATCAGTGGAGCTGGGCGCTCCCAGACAGTCCCCAAGAACCCTGCTGGGCCTGGCCCTCTTCCTAACTCCCCCACTGGCTCCAATCACCACCTGCCCCCAGCCCCACCACACAGGAAGCACCTGGTCCACACTCACCGTCATCTGGGATGGTGTCCTCCTCCCGAGGGTCCTTGCCCTGCCCGCCCTCCGGGATGGTGGTGACAAGGGTCTGGTCTCCTCTGCGGCGGGTGACGACGGTCTCTCTGCGCCCCTGACTGTCCTGCACTGTCCGACGCTCCTCCACGGTCTGAGGACGGGACAGCAGGCCCTTGTCACACCCAGCCTGGAGCAGCCCTGCCCCTCCGCAGAAGCCCAAGTCACCGGCAGCCAGGAGGCATGGCAGGCAGTGCAGGGTGGGAACTGTGACTGCACTGAGGGCCGCACCTGCCGCCTGCAGGAGCCACACTGAACACACCCCGCTCCCAGGACCACGTTTGCAAGCCCCTAATGAGAGAAGAGGAGACGGCCCTTCCCGACACAGCCCCGAGGAGTCACTCCTGTGATCCCTGGCCCTGCAGCACTCACCCCATCGGGCCCCGTCACCGTGGTGACGGACACGCTCTGGAAATAAGAGTGGGCCTTTGGCTCGCCTGGTCTCAGGACCGTCTCCAGCCCCTCCGAGGAGACTCGGGAATCCAGATCTGTGCAGAGGATGGACGTGCATAAGGCAGGAGCACAGGCAAAGCATCTCCCTCCAGGAGCTCAGGGACCCCATCCTGGGAAGGGCCCGGGAGAGAGTGGGGCGCTGCAGCAGCAACACCAAGATGTGTCTCACGTGCCAAACCACCTGCTGGGGCACCCGCCTCAGACTGTGCAGCAGTTTGGGTCTCAGGGCTCTGATGTCCCCTCCCAGTCCAGAGAGCTCTGGAACAGCACCTACCACAGCCAGCACAGCCTGGCCTGGCCTCTCTGCCAGGCTGGGGGTCCCAGCTGCACCCTCCTCCCAAAGCTCAGATCATCATGCAGTCCCCGCAGGGCACAAGCTGCCACCAGACTCGATCGGCACTGACCTTTGTCCTCTCTGGCACTCGGGGGAGCCGGATGCATCTCTCCCAGCTATTATGGAAAGCAAAGAGCCAGTTAACAGGGGTGGGGGCATTACAGTGGCATACAGAGCAAGCGATGGGGCCTCTGATGGCTTGTTACAGACCTGCCTTACCTTCTGGGGAGGCCTCTGCCCAGCAGCTTATGCTAGCACCTGCCAGGAGGGCCTCTGCTATCCCTAAGGAGGTACTGACAGAGAGCATGGGCAGCGCCCCTGCCATGCTAGCAATGAGAGAGAGATGGCTGCTGTGAGACCCAGACGTGAAGGCTGCGAGCTGCATCCCTGAGCTGGAGCTCGCGTGTTCACTCACCCCAGCAAACGGCTGCCAAGGCTTCACGCCTGGGGCTGCCAGGCCCGCACCATCCCCCAAGTCCCTCCCAGGGACTGTGCCCTCTTCAGAGATCCTGGGCTGGTGACTGTCTGGATATTTGAGCATCGAGTCCCGCAGCGCCCGCCGTTTCTGCTCCTCACTCAAGTGGCCCGAGGCAGCTGGGGCAGCCTCAGTGGCAGGAAGCTCTAGGGAGCAGAGAGGGAAAGCAGCACATCACACCCCTGTTCTAACAACGGCCCTCAGCCGTGACGTGTATCCCCCCATGCTGCTGTCCCAACCCTGGGCTACCTCCACCGCAGGGCTGCTGGTGCCCCTCAATCCTGACTCGCAGCCCATTATCTCTACGCGCTCACTCCAGCAGAGGATGCCAATCATAAACAGCAGGGGCTAGAGAAACCACGGTCGATGAAGCTGTCTGCTCAGAGCCGATCCCAGCCCCATACAGAGAAAGGCCCAGCAGCAGCCCCTGGACCCTGCCGATCCCAGCCCTGCTCCCGGCCTGGCGCAGCACCCTACCGAAAGGCTGGCAGGGCAGAGTCCAGGCCCCCATCTCGTTGAAGAGCTCGTTAAAGTCACGGAAAAGCTCGCCAAAGCCGAAGTTGTCATGGAAGCGCATCCCGCTGAAGCTGAACCCAAAGTCCTCGGTGGGGCGCACCCCAAATGAGGGGCCCCCGTCTTCATCATATTCGTCCTCCTCATCCTCATCCCGGGTGATGCCCCCGAAGAAAGGGTCTCGGGGCCTATGAGGGGGGTGGAGAAGAGAAGGAGTCATGGCAAAGGGCATCAGCATTAGGAGGGAAGGGCCCCCCCACCCAGGGAAGAGCCCCCCCACCCAGGGAAGAGCCCCCCCACCTCTGGGGGAATGTCCCACTCCCGAGGCAGGGCACCTCTGGGGGCCTTCCCCAGGCTGATGAGGGGGGGGCCGAGGAGGGGGCGGGGCCAGGCTCCTGGGGCCACGGGGGGGCCCGAGTGGGGGGCGGGGGCCAGGCTCTGGGGGGGGGCCGAGTGGGGGGCGGGGCCAGGCTCCGGGGGCCACGGGGGGGGCCCGAGGCCAGGCTCCAGGGGCCACGGGGGGGGCCAGGCTCCGGGGAGATGGTTGCTGGGCTCGGGCCGGGGGGCCATGGGGGGCCGAGCCCGGCGGGCGGGACGTTGCTGCTCCAGGCGGCTCCGCGTCTCGAACCTGCGGCCCCGCGGGAAGCCGAAGAACCCGCGGAACAGCTCGTAAAGGCTCATCCCGCTACTGCCGTAAAGCCAGACGGCTCCTCTGTCGCGCTGCCGCCTCTACCGCAAAGCGCGGCCGCCCCCTGTCGCGGGGAGGCGATTGCGGCCTGAGTGGCGCCGCGCCGCCGTAAAGCGACACCGGCCCGACGCTCGGGCGATTCCCCGCGCTCCTCGGGCGCGCCGCCGCAAAGCGCAACCTCCCACGTCGTGCTCCTAGTCTCCCTCCTGCCGTAAACCGAGGCAGCCGCTGTCGCCGTAAAGCAAATCACGCAAGAGTCGTGAAATGTTGTGGGTTTTTTCTCCCGCGCAGCTGCCGGGCCCCGCCCCTCCCGTTGTTGTGTTTGGGTCGCAGAGGGCGGGTCAAACCGGGACACGTGGGATTCCCGCCCCGCCCCCCAGAAATTAGCATAAACAATAAAAGTAACAACTTGTAAAAAGCACACACACATCCCATTGTTCTGCCTTTTATGTGTGTACTTGTTACCCCTCCCCCGCCATGTCTCGCCCAGCCCCAGAGAGAGCGGGGCCCCCACCCCAGAGAGATGGGGCCCCTTGTGCCGGGCGCGGCCCCCACCCCAGAGAAATGGGGCCCTTGTGCCGGGCGCGGCCCCCACCCCAGAGAGAGCGGGGCCCCTTGTGCCAGGCGCGGCCCCCACCCCAGAGAGAGCAGGGCCCCCACCCCAGAGAGAGCGGGGCCCCCACCCCAGAGAGATGGGGCCCTTGTGCCGGGCGCGGCCCCCACCCCAGAGAGAGCGGGGCCCCCACCTCAGAGAGATGGGGCCCTTGTGCCGGGCGCGGCCCCCACCCCAGAGAGATGGGGCCCCTTGTGCTGGGCGCGGCCCCCACCCCAGAGAGAGCGGGGCCCCTTGTGCCGGGCGCGGCCCGCACCCCAGAGAGATGGGGCCCTTGTGCCGGGCGCGGCCCCCACCCCAGAGAGAGCGGGGCCCCTTGTGCCGGGCGCGGCCCCCACCCCAGAGAGATGGGGCCTTGTGCCGGGCGCGGCCCCCACCCCAGAGAGAGCGGGGCCCCTTGTGCCGGGCGCGGCCCCCACCCCAGAGAGATGGGGCCCTTGTGCCGGGCGCGGCCCCCACCCCAGAGCGAGCGGGGCCCCTTGTGCCGGGCGCGGCCCCCACCCCAGAGAGATGGGGCCCCTTGTGCCGGGCGCGGCTCCCACCCCAGAGAGATGGGGCCCCTTGTGCCGGGCGCGGCCCCCACCCCAGAGAGATGGGCCCCTTGTGCCGGGCGCTGCCCCCACCCCAGAGAGATGGGGCCCCTTGTGCCGGGCGCTGCCCCCACCCCAGAGAGATGGGCCCCTTGTGCCGGGCGCGGCCCGCACCCCAGAGAGATGGGGCCCTTGTGCCGGGCGCGGCCCCCACCCCAGAGAGATGGGGCCCTTGTGCCGGGCGCGGCCCCCACCCCAGAGCGAGCGGGGCCCCTTGTGCCGGGCGCGGCCCCCACCCCAGAGAGAGCGGGGCCCCTTGTGCCGGGCGCGGCCCCCACCCCAGAGAGATGGGGCCCTTGTGCCGGGCGCGGCCCCCACCCCAGATAGAGCGGGGCCCCTTGTGCCGGACGCGGCCCCCACCCCAGAGAGATGGGGCCCTTGTGCTGGGCGCAGCCCCCACCCCAGAGAGATGGGGCCCTTGTGCCGGGCGCGGCCCCCACCCCAGAGCGAGCGGGGCCCCTTGTGCCGGGCGCGGCCCCCACCCCAGAGAGATGGGGCCCTTGTGCTGGGCGCGGCCCGCACCCCAGAGAGATGGGGCCCTTGTGCCGGGCGCGGCCCCCACCCCAAAGAGAGCGGGGCCCCTTGTGCCGGGCGCGGCCCCCACCCCAGAGAGAGCGGGGCCCCTTGTGCTGGGCGTGGTCCCCACCAAGAGCAAGGCTCTGTCATGCCGGGCGCGGCCCAGACACCGAGACCAGGGAGCCCCTTCTGCTGGGCATGCACAGACCCCAGCCGAAATCAAAGCACCCCTTGTGCTGAGCGTGGCACAGATCCTGAGCGAGATCAGGGTCCCCATCATGCCAGATCCCCACCCAAATCAGGGCCCGTTGGGCGCAGCCCAGTCACCCAGGGACTGTCCCTGCCCTGAAGTGCTCGTGATATAAACAGGCCAGACGAAGGCAGGATTATGTTCCTCATTCTATGAACAGGGAAACTGAGGCCCAGGAAACAAGACCCCAGCAGAGAAAACCATGTCTGTGTCTGCCCCAGCCATCTGGAGATGCCAGCGCTGTTGGGGGCTCAAGTCCAGTCTGGGTGCAGATCTCACGGCCATCAGGGCTTCCCCCTCTTTCTCACGAGGAGCTGGACGGGTCCATGGGCAGGGCCCTGATGAGCTGCCAGGCCTCGAGCCACATCAGCCCCTGCAGGCTCCTCTCCCCGATCTGGAGCAGCTCGTCCCCAGGCTGCAGTAGGTCCTTAGGGCCCCCTGCAGGAGACACCAGGGTGACGAGCCTGGACCCTGGGACCTGGATCGAGGGGCTGCTGGCATGTCGTGTTGGGGACTGCACTGGGTCCACATGCAGCCAGGGTGATGAAGCAGGGCCCAGGGCCCATGGGGAGAGACACACTGCAGGGAGGGCCCGGGAGGCGGGGGGATTTCTCTGCTTGCAATGGGTGGCTTTGTCCCTGAGTCCTCTCCCCAGTGGGGCTGCTGGGACGGTACAGCCAGGCCCCCCTGATGACACAGGTGCTGGGACCCGCAGGGCAGCGACGGGCTGGGAGCTGCTCCTGAGCAGAGCGCCCCCCCCTCGCCAGTCAGCCTCCCCCCGCCGCTGTCTCCCTCCCTCTCCATCTCGGCCAGCTCCGCAGCCCTGACCCCTACGCTGCCCCCCCCCCCCCCGCACCCCCGGTCTCTCACCCTGGAAGATCTTCTTGACGGTCAGTGGCCTGTCCCCCTACAGCGACCCCCGTCCCCCATCCAGGCTGAATCTGAGTCCGTTGGCATCTTTCACCACCTGCATGGGCCTCACCGTGGCGTCTGCGGGGAGACAGACAGATGGAGCTGTCAGACGCCAGCCCCTCCCTGCTCAGCTCAGGGCCCTGTCTGGCCGTCACTCACCCGGTGCTGATGGAGGGGGCTGTGGGACCGGCGCTGGGAGGGAGCCGTTGGGG
Source organism: Lepidochelys olivacea (assembly GCF_965140295.1). Lineage (NCBI taxonomy): Eukaryota > Metazoa > Chordata > Testudines > Cheloniidae > Lepidochelys > Lepidochelys olivacea. The sequence continues at coordinate 1,253,015 of NC_140434.1, forward strand.
AGCCCATCCACTGCCCCCTTCCGCAGCACCACAATGGCCTGCCGGGCGGCCTGGGCCCGGTGCAGCCTTTGCAGCGCCTCCCCATGGCTGCAGCCTGTCAGCGAGTGCCCGTCGATGGAGAGAACCTCATCCCCCGGCTGGATGGTGCCCTCCTGGGCGGCCAGGCCGCTGGCAAAGACGCGGTGGATCTGCAGGGAATCAGGGCAGGGAGCTGCATTAGCCCCTAGAGTCAAAGCCCACCCTCCACTCTCATCCTGCCGGCCCCAGGCTCCCCTCCCCCTGCTGCTCCCTGGGGGACCCCGGCACTCACCGTCACCCTCTCGTGCTGGTCGCTCCCCCCTGCGACGCTGAAGCCCAGCTCGGCCCCCTCGTCCTTGTGCAGCACGACCACCTGGATCTCCTTGAGGTGCTGCTGGGAGAGAGGCGCGTTAGGGGCCAGGGTCTCTGCAGACCCCGGAGGTGGGGGTCAAGGCTCCCCTCCATCCTGGTCTGCACCTGGGCACCTGGACTGGGCAATGACACGCCCGCACCAGCTGCACCAGGCCGGCCCGTGCTCCTCTGGCAGCTGGATCCCAGGCTGCAGGAAGGATCGGTTTTAACTACCCGGCCCCTGACCGGCCCAACACAGAGCCCCGGCCCGACGGGGGGGTCACACGGGGAGCCCCTGCCCGCCACAGAGCCCCGGCCCAACAGGGGGGTCACACGGGGAGCCCCTGCCCGCCACAGAGCCCCGGCCCAACAGGGGGGTCACACGGGGAGCCCCTGCCTGCCACAGAGCCCTGGCCCAACAGGGGGGTCACACGGGAGCCCCGGCCTGACGGGGAGCCCCTGTCACACGCGAAGCCCTGGCCCAAGCCTCTTCACTCTGACCCCACCCAACCTGGCTCGTTCCTGCCTGGGGCCTGGGGCCCAGCCGGAAGGACGGGTCCCGTGCGCAGGGTGAGGGGGACAGACAGACAGACAGACGGCGCCCCCTCGGGTGGCACATACCTGCAGGCTCTCCTCTCCCAGGCCCTTCACCTCCTGCAGCAGCTGCTCCAGGTCCTGGGCTGGGATCAGGGACACCACGGACAGGCTGGACAGGCTGGAGTTCAGTGATGCTGAGCATCCCTCATCCAGGGGCGCCTCCTTCCTGTCCAGGCCAAACTCCATCAGCTCGGCCAGGCTGGGGGCAGGAGAAACCCCATCACAGCCAGGGGCCCGTCCCCCCATGGTGCCCCCAGCACCCACACCTGCCCCCACCAACACTGCCCCCAGCACCTCCCACCTCCCAACACTGCCCCCCAGCACCCACGCCTGCCCCCCACCTCCCAACACTGCCCCCCAGCACCCACGCCTGCCCCCACCCCCCAACACTGCCCCCCAGCACCCACGCCTGCCCCCCACCTCCCAACACTGCCCCCCAGCACCCACCCCCCAACACTGCTCCCGGCACCTCCCACCTCCCAACACTGCCCCCCAGCACCCACGCCTGCCCCCACCCCCCAACACTGCTCCCGGCACCTCCCACCTCCCAACACTGCCCCCCAGCACCCACGCCTGCCCCCACCCCCCAACACTGCTCCTGGCACCTCCCACCTCCCAATACTGTCCCCCCAGCACCCACGCCTGCCCCCCACCAACCCTGCTCCCCAGCACTCATCCCCCACCCCCAACACTGCCCCCAGCACCTCACACCTCTGCCCCCCAGCACCCACACGCACCCTCCAGCACTGCCGCTATCTCCCTAGGGTTCAGGCACCCAGCACCAACCCCAGCTGCCCCCCAAAGGCCCTCACCCACCCTGGCAGAGCCCTGCTCCCTGCCTCTCCCGCTCAGCTCCTGGGTCCTGCCCGGCTCTGCCAAGGGTGGCTGCGTTGGGTTCTCAGTGCGATGTTCACCCACCCAGCCAGGGGCACGTGCCACCCAGCCAGGGGCACGTGGCACAGGAGTGACCCTGGCTTTGGTACCGGTAGGGTGCCAGGCCTCCCAGCATAGCAGAAGGGGGTGAGAGCTCCCCAGCCCCAGGATGGCTTGGAGGGGAGACCCCAGAGCACCCCCAAGGCCGGCTCCAACACGGCTACCCACCTGAGGGCGAAGCTCCGGCCGTGGGGCTGGCTCTGCTCACTGGGGGTGGTGAGTGAGGACTCTGTGGGGTCAGAGTCATCCCTGTCGGACTCCCCCAGGCCCCAGGGAGCGAGGGGCAGGGCTGGGGGCGGCTCTGGGGCCCTGCCCTCTGCAGGGAGCAGGGAGGATGTCAGGGGTCCACGCCTGGGCAGGTGGCTCTGCAATGGCCCCCCAGCAGGCCCGGTCCTCGGCAGCCCCTCACCAGCTGGACCTTCCCCCTGGGCCGCCTTGGGTCTGCCAGCGTCTGGGGGGGCCTGGGGCAGCCCTGGAGCTCTGGCTCCTGCCCTCAGTGCCCCCAGGCGAAGTGCTGCATTGTCTTTCCTACCACCCTGGGGGAATCGTTGCCCTTTCCCAGGGGGCCGTGGCTCCTGCTCCCCACCCCAGGCTGCCCGGCTTCGCTGGGGCCCAGCTGCTGGGGCCCCCGTCAGCCCACTTCTGCCTCGGGGGGCAGCGGCCGCCCAGGGAGCCTGGCTCGCCCCAAAGCGCAGCTCGATGGAGCGAACCTGCTCCCGCACAGAGCAGCCTGGCCCCACGCTGGGGCCCCTGGCCCTGCCGGGCGGAGGCCGCATCTCCCCAGCTGGTTCCGTCTGCTCCTTTTGGGCAGGGGGCCTGGAGCTGCTGGGGCACAAGCCTGGGGCCTTGCTGGACAGGACGCTCTCCTCACTCCTGCGGGGCGGCCAGTCCCTTCCACTGGGCCTCGGCTCCTGGCCCGCCCGCCCCCGGGCCCTGGGGCTGGGGGCCCGGGGGCTGGGTTCCTCGCTTGCAGCCAAGCTCTTCTGGAAGCGTCTGATCCGCTCCTGCAGGCTGAGGCACGAGAGGCCAAGGGCCCTCTGGGCTGACGCCTCCTGCAGGGGCCTGACTTGGAAAAGCCGGGAGGGCCCCGGCCCCTGCGGGACGTCACCGCTCCCAGCTCTCCGAGGCCTGGCTGTGGCAGCCCAGCTCCCAGGACAAGGTTGGCCAGGGCCAGGGCCCAGGCAGGGGGGCTGGGCAGCGTCTGGCTCCATTCCCAGCAGCGGGTCAGAGAGCTCCGAGTCCAAGTCCCACGGGGCGGCTCAGGGATCCCCAGCTGATCCCACTGGGTCCCGCATAGCCGGTCCTGCTGGATCCATCAGCCTCTCCCAGCCAATCCCTACACGTCCCTCCTGGGGGGATGCTCCCCCATGCACTGGGCTTCTTCCCAGAGTGACGGGGCCTCCTAGCCTCGCCCGACAGGACCGGGGCAGCGACTGAGGAGATGATGCCGACCGCAGGGTGCCTGGGGCTACTGCGTCCCACCTGGACCTGTTGGAAGCAGAGGCCAAAGTGGGGTTGATTCCCTGGACCCTCCACCTGCAGGACCCTGCTCCGTCTCCGTGCGACATGGCCTGGCCTGGGCACCCCCAACCACCACCACAGTCTCGCTCCCCCAAGCGTGTCATCACCGGGTGCTTTAGAGCCACTGAGTTATTTAAGGTGCCATCTAGACAGAACCTGCCCTGGCATGGGAGGGAGCCATTTAATCCCTGCATGACAGGGGGCAAGCATGGCGCTGTCTGTCTCATGTTCTGGGTGGGGCTGGGACCTAGACCGAGCAAACTCCAGTGTCCTTTGGGATTTGGTGGCCCGTGAGAGCGATGAGGCTCTGGGAGAGGGCAGGCAGCGCCCACTGCTGGGTGAGCAGGACTCTAGCCACACCAGTTGAATCCTGCATCCAGAAGCACTTTACAAACTAGCCAGCGATGGATTCAGCCACCTCTGGGATGCAACCAGGCAGCTGGAGAACAGGAAGAACGGGGTGGGGGTGAGGTGTCGTTCGGCACCCAGAGCCAGGTTTGGTTCAAGGGGAAAAAAGAGTTTTGCAAACAAACAAACAGCAGCAGCAGATTTGTAATGAGATTTAAAAACAAATAAAACAGGGGTTTTATTCTGTTTCAAGTTTGCAGCCTGGACCCCCATGGCCTGATGGGAACCAGTCACTCAGATACCATGGGCATTGGCTGGCCAGACCCCATGCCCTGACAGGCACTGGTTGCCCAGACCCTACAGCTTTCTACCCGCACATGGGACCCCAAATGAAAGTGGCCTGTCTGCGTTCACCCCGGGGTGCTGGACCTAGCCAGCTGTGTGCAGAGGGCAGCTGAGAGCAGGTTGTTCCTTGCTCCTCTCGGGGAGCAGCGAGAAGCCGGAGGTTTGGATTGAACTGTCCAATGGTGAGCCGGGCAACGTGTCTTAAGTGCCAGCTGTTGAGGGCAGGGATCATGCACCAACCCACCTACCGGGGACCAAGGGATGGGGAGGGGAACAGCCCATTTGGCCAGGACACGCATCTAGAGAAGTGCCAGGTACCTTGCACCACAAGTAGCCAGGATGCTGCGCTTTGGGGTTCATCCAGGTGTCCCCCCACCAGCCGCCCCCTCCCCGTCACACCACAGGCCGCACCTCCCCTCTCCCCGGTGCTGTGATTGGAGCAGGGACTCGGCCATGAGGACAGGCTGAAAACAGGCACTGTCCTGCCATGCAGCACCCAGAAGAGCAGCCATAGGACTTGTGATTACAGGGGGCAGAGCAGGCACAGGCTTGGCCTTCTACTGCCCCCCCCAGCACCGCCCCCACCCCAAAACACACCGCCACGGGGCCAGGTAACCTCCCCCCATGTCTCATTCGTCCTGCCCAGGGTATATTCAATAAAGTCCTCCCATGGGGAAGGCACCCCTGGCACATGGGATCTGCCCTCCCCCCAATACTGCTGGCAGGAGCGGGAGGTCGCGGTCAGTCTTTGCCCCCCACCGGGTCTGACCTGGCCTTACCCTGCAGAAGAGCCCCAGCCCGGGGGGTGCAGTCAGCCGGCACTGTACCCTCCCCCACTGGGGCACCGTCAGGCGGCCCGGAGCCGGAAGAGGCTCTTGCTCATCCGTTGCTGTGCACGTGGGGGGCTGAGCAGCTTCTGGGTTAGAAAGGCAGGCCCCCCCCAGCTCTCTGCGGGCAGCTCAGCAAGGTACAGGGGAGACTTCCTGCCCGCCTGCTTCCGCTGGGCCTACGGCTTCCCTTCTCGACAGGGCCTGCCACAGGCTGAGGCTCCAGCCCCAACGACTGTGGTCCAGAGGCAGGTCTCCCATGCAGGGAGGTGTCTGCGCAGCCCCTTGGTGCAGCCGAGCTGGGGTAAAGGGGCTGTCAGACAATGAGGTGTCCGGGCCACAGCTCCCCCCTCGCTCCCTGTCTGCCCCCCACCCCCCATTGCACAGTCCTGCTGCTGCAAGAACAGCTGCCCTGAGCCCTATTAAGGGTTAACTGCCCCCTGGGTCGCAGCTTGGAGCCTACAGGAGCCTGCTGCTGAGGGCCCCGCACAGCGCCAACTGGGGACCGGGAAGGGCAGGGGACCGGCAGGAGCCACACCCCTCGAGGAACCAAGGGCCAGCCTGGATGTTCTTAGCCACTGCCACACACAGCTCTGGCCTGGCGCAGGCCCCTGCAGTCATGCACTCGCACCCCCTGCAAAGCCCCCTGACTGGGGAAGGGGCCGCTCCTGCCCCCAGCAGGTTGATCACTATGGGCCAGGCTCAGGTAGATCACATCAATCTGTGTTCTTCACACCACATACACCAGCACGCATCGCCAACACGCACAGGGATTTCTAACCATTCCTGGGCCCAAATGGCTGCGAATCCCAGAGCACTTTGCAAAGCTGAGGTCAGCTTTGGTATCAGCAAACAGGAAACTTGTCACAGGTGCAGAGAGCAACGTTCTGCCCTGGGACAAGCAGGGCACTGGAGCAGTACCTCGCACGCGAGTATCCAGACCGAAGAGAAGGCACAGACAGAGCAAGAAGCTAAGGAAAGGGAACAAACTGATGGGTCGGACCTTAGGGACAGGTAGCGAGTTCTGGAAGGTGTCAGATCAGCCTACCCCTGCTCCCGGAGGACACACGTAGCTTCACCTTGGGTGCGTACTGAGCCATGCTGCACCGAAAAGCTGCACCACGTGACTGACTTCAGCAAAAAACCTGGCTGATGTCAGCTCTCTGGTCTCCAGTAGGTTTCATTACGAACCAAGGTGCGACCAACCAACCGCCTGTTCAATTTACCAAGCCCGAGACAGGTCCCACAACCCACCAGCCCCTACTGCTTCCAAGACAGAGAGGAGGAGAACTGGTCACTGCAAGGCGGGAGCCCTGGGAAAAAAAATGAGGGTGGGACCCACGCTCTGGGGCAAGGCTGGGACTGGGGAGGGGGGTGAGGAGGGCCTGGGCAGCTGCCAGCTGGCTCCATGCAGCTGTGGCCCCCGCACCCAGCCCAGCTGTGGCCCTGCAGCACCGTAGCCAGACTGGGATTTCAGCATGGGGTCTGTAAAGCCAGCCCCATCCTCCCCACGCAGGGAAGTCAGCAGTAGCTAGTCTATTAGTCACCACTGGGTGGCAGCCTCTGCCCAAGAGACTCCTGCACCATCCCCTGCCAGAGGCACAGTGGGGGAATGGCCCTGGCGGACTCAGGCCAGAACCCCTGCACAGCCTTAGACAGGGGGCAGTAAGGAGGCGTTGGGCCTGCCCATCTGGCAGTGGCATGCAGTAGACAGGCAGCCTCGGAGTGGGGACTAACCAAAGACCTCCTAATGAGAGAACAGCCCCATTGGGTCACCGCCTGCAGCCAGTGACTGCTTCGCCTTGGGCAGGAGAACATGCCTGCACCTGGGCCCACCAAGATGAGTGCCCTGGAAAGGGCAGAGATGCCTGGGGACCACAGAGGGGAGGGGTCAGCATCTCAAGACAAAAAGGGGACATGCAGGCCCAGAGATGGAGCAGGCCTGGCCTCCTCCACTACCCATCAATATACTGGGACAGGGCCCGGCCCGCCGCTTTCCCTCTCCAGCATCCATGACGTGCTCCAGGGCCCAGTGCCAAAAATCCTGATCAAGGCTCAGAAGGTAGGTATTAAAAAATACACACATCACTTTGTGATCTTTATTCTCTTTTAGTAAATAACCCGCACGGGGGCTTCATTTGAAGTGACCAATTCCAACTGAAAAATACAAGATCTGGACTGCATAGAAAAAAAGACCAAAAAAACCCAAAAGCAGAATATACTTACAGCGTGCAAGGGGGGAGGCGAAGGGCCTGGCCTGGGGCCCACTGTAGGGAAGGGGGCAGATGGAGAACTTAAAATAAAGAGGGGTTTCCCTCCACGTACCCTCCTGGGCTTGTGGGAGCAGTGGAGTGTGCTGAGGAAATGAGGACTCCAGGACGGCGTGGGGTTTTTGTTTTTATATACAAGACACATTTATCCATTAAATTTAGAACACAGTACAAAAAACACTTCAACTAATTCATCGGACAATGCTGTTCATATCAATTACTGTTCTTATTCCTAATATTAAAGGGGGTTTGCTGTAGGTGAGCTTGCAGCTTTCCACTCCTTTAGGTCCACCAGGGTCAGGGGGCAGCAGGATGGGGGAGAAGTCGGGGAGAGAAAGGAGTAAAAACCAAAAAAGGCCCCTACGGCAAACGGTTCAGTCTGAATGCAGAGAGAGATAGAGAGAGAGAGAATACAAATTCTATATTACATACAACAGGAAAGGTGGCTGAAAACAGACACAATGCAGAGCCAAGTGGCCGGCCTGCCCCGGGGGCTGCTGGCGCTGTGCCGGGGGATAGGGGGCGCTCCCTCCTCCCCGGGTTCCTTTGTCGTCGTTTTCGGTACGTTTCTCTTCCAGAAGCGAGTGGCGAGGTGCGCAGGGCCGCTGCAGCCTCAGTTGGCGCCCCAGTTATAGCTGTTGTAGGCGGACTTGTTGGCCTGGGATTTCTGGGGGATGGAGCTGCCCTGGCTGCGCTGTCCGGTGCCGCTCTGAGGGGGGTTGGAGGGGAAGCAGAGGGTTACTGGGACGAGCTGGAAGCCCTAAGAATCCCCAGGGTCCTGAGCCCGGCCTGCTCTGCGCACCACAGGCCAGGCCGTGCCTTGCCCTCAAACCCAGGAGTCCCGCACCGGCGCTTAACAGCACGAGCTGCAGACCTGCGAGACCAGTTCCAGGAGAGCTGCCCCATGCTCACCATGCCAGGTGAGCTCCAGGCCACAGCATCGCTCTGGGCTGCACAAGACAGCTATGGTGCCAACCTGCTGCGGCCCTCCGCCCCGGCACGGCTCTAGCCCAGCGCAGCAGGCTGACACCAGCCCACAGCCCCCGACCCAGCTGGGCCCCCCGCCTCCCCCTTCCCCATGAGCCACTCCGCGCATCTTCCTCCAGACCAGGAATGCTTCCAACACCACCACACAGCAGCAGCTGGAGGGCTCCGCCAGGGCTGCGGCTCAGGGAACCGGGGGTGGGGGCGGGCATGTGTGAGCATGGGCGTGTGTGTCTGTGCCGCGGGTGTGAGTGTGTGCGCACTTACTGACTGGGGGCCTCCCTCCTCGCCTGGCAGGGTGGTGCGGCCATAGGGGGTTCGGGAGCGTATGAAGGGCTGATTGGGGGCTGAGGGGCCTAGGGGGCAGCATGGGGAGGGGCAAGGCATTACCATTCAGAGAGGTTCATTACCTGGTCCTCCTGCTGGCGTTGGCAGCACAGAATCATCTGCAAATATGGAAGCTGTTGCAGTGCCAGGATATGGAAAATAAAGGGACAAACTATGACAATAGAAATCCACGGTTAGACCTGACAGCTACGGCGGGATCGTGGGGGTGGCCATTAACCCCTCCACTGCTGGCCTGCAGAGCCGCCACTGGCAGGAACAGGGAGGTCAGGACGTACCAGGTATGTTCCCGGGGGGAGGGGCAATGGCTGAACGTACCTGGTACGGCCCAGCAGCAATGGGGTGGCGCTGAGTACCCCCCAGCTGAGTGCACCCCGGGCCTTCCTCACCTCTTCCTCTCACAGGCCGTGTGTGTATGTGCAGGCATGTGACCGCGTGTCTGCATGTGTCCGCTGTGGGGCATGAGAAGGGAAGGGGGGCCAGGGGAGCGAGAGAGAGCCCTAGGAAATAACCCGGCAGGGGGCTGGGGGGCTGCTTACCTGGCCGTCCTGCTGCAAGTGGTGGTGGAGGATCTGCGAGTGAGGCTGCTGATGCGGGGTGAGGATGTGCATGAATGGCGCTGGTGGGTACGCTGCGGCCGTTGCGGGGTTGAGGGGGCCACCACTGCCTAATGCTGAAGGCAAGTTGAACGAGGCTGCCGGGGTTCCAGTGTGAAATCCCTGCTTCTCGAAGGACTGCTGCCAAGGAGACACCACGGGGGGGGGGTGAGGGGCGCCAGGCAGGTCTACCCTAGCACACGCCTGCGTCTAAGACGGCGCAGGGCGAGGGCTCTTTCACCCTGAATGCTTCAGACGGGAGACGTATCCCAACCCCAAAACATCTCCTGCCACTCTCTCAAATCCCACCCAGCCGGATTGCCTCCGGGTGGAGAGAATCGCCCTACAGAGCCCGCTGCATTAGAGAGCATGTCTACACGGCAGCTGGGAGCCTGCTTCTCGGTCCAGCCAGCACCGTCGCAACGTCGGCAGCGGCTCGCAGTGCAGTAGCGCGAGCCAAGCTCGTGCGAGTGTCTAACTGGACCAAGAGGCACGTTCCTAGCTGCAGTGCAGACACCCAGACAGGCCTGCAGTTCCCGCAAAGCCTGGCACAGGTCCCCCGGAGTACCCCCCCGCCAGCTACTATCTGCCCAGAGATATGGACGAGATACCAACCTGGGTCTTGGAGTAGACTGAGCCCGAGATGTCTGGCACTCCCGTGTTACTGGATGTCACAGATACGCCTGTGGAGGGAGGAACCCAAAAGTCAGCATCAGGCAGGAGCTCCCGTCAGCAGGCAGGGCAGGGGTGGGCACCCTGAGGTTACCAGGTGAACCAGCGCCACTCCCAGGCAGGAAGGAGCCACAGCACTGGATGCAGCCACTGGAGTCCCCCACTCCAGGTGGGGTTTGGAGAGAGCTCCCACCTGGCAGGAGGAAGCCCCTTCTCAGAAGAGTGGGGAATCTGTCACATTCCCAGCTTGAACGCCCTGGCCTCAGACACCCCACCCTGCTCCCACCCCGCTGCTTCAACCTGATTATACCAGAAGAAATCCTCTGCTTTGTGGGAGTTGCCAGACGGCACCTGGCAGGGGCTCCTACAAAGGGCAGAGCAGCTTTGTCCTTCCAGACAACAGTCCCCAGAGGGGCTTTGACCTTAGAAACGAGTGGCCGTGGATGGCTAACAGCTGCCATTTCCTCATCTCTCCCATTCCACTAGTGCCCGCTCCCTGGGCTGTGCGCTCCGCAAGGGCATGCCCTCAGAGCTGACACACTGTCACCAGGCAGCCTCAGCACCACTATGGGGTGTGTTGAGGAGACGGCCCAACACCGCAGCCCTCCTGCGTGGAGCCGTTTCGCACCTTGCTAACGCTGGTACAGAGACCAGCGCCGATGGCACAGAGCCCCAGGGGAAGCATGGCTCTGCAGAATTAGCAGAGCTGTTCAGCAACAGGAAGAACTGCTGCAAGGATCCTGACTGGAGTGGACTTCGATCTGGTTCTGGGAAGATCTGTCAAGGAGGAGACCATCAGGCAAGGGTGACAAGCAGCTCTTGGATCCCAGAACAGAACAATCTGCTGCCAAAGCAGTTTCTTCGGGTCTCCAATGAGAAATGTGGTCTAGATGAAATTATTATAAGGTGGGTGCAGAACTGATTGGAAGACTGAACTCAAAGAGGAGTTATCAGCAGTTTGCTGTCAGATTGGGAGTGTGTATCTAGTGGGGTCCTGCAGGGGACAGGCCTGGGACCGGTACCAGTCAATTATTTTCATTAAGGATCAGTTGCTCTCCACGGCCACAGGAGGTAGGATAAGAAGTAATGGCTCAACCTGCAGGAAGGGAGGTTCAGGTGAGATATCAGGAAAAACTTCCTAGCTCTCCGGGGAGTTAAGCTCCAGCATAGGCGTCCGAGGGAGGAGGTTTAAGAGCAGACTGGACAAACACCAGTCAGGGCTGGTCTAGGTTTACTTGGCCCTACCTCAGTGCAAGGGGCGGGACTTGGTTACCTCTTGAAGTCCCTTCTAGCGCAACATTTCCAGGATATCCTGGCTGCCGCAACGAAGGGGATGGAACATTTCCCCATCTCCTGAACTAGCCAGGGCTTCGCAACCAAGGATGTGGGGCTGAGAGCGAGAGGGCTGTGGCCATAGCATTCTGGGGGCAGCAGGGATGACGCAGCTAGACAAGACCACATTCCCACCCCTACAAGGCACAGAAAGGGCAGGGTAGCCCCTTAATACACCACACTCATTAGGGGCGGGGTGAGTCTAACACACACCCGGGCCCAGTGCTAGCAAAAGTCCTCGATTTGTAGGCAATATTCATGGGGACTGAGAGCCAATACACGCACAGAACTTCACCAGATAGGCTGAGATTTCATGTCAGCTAGCAACTTCACAGCAAACTACATGCCAGGTCCAGACTTTGGCATCACAGAGCAACAGGTGCTGTCGCTCAGGGTCTTAGGGGGGGAAGAGATATGACAGTAGGCTGCCGGGACAGGGCCAGCAGACTCACCAGGCCAGCGCAGCATCAAGAATTACTCTGATTTATAGGTCATGGTGGAGGGGACAGACCGGCTGAGCCTTCTCACCCTGATGCTGTGCACGAACACAAGATACACCTGCCATTTGTAAAAGCCCAGCAGAGGCAGCACACACTGTCTGGTGTCAGGCAAAGCCCAGCCTGTCAACACGTGTGCAGAAACCTCAAAGAAATTCCAGAGGACTGGAAGAATGCTAATATTGTGCCAACATTAAAAAAAGAAAAAGCAAGCAGGATGACCTGGGTAACTACAGGCCAGCCACCCTGACATCAATCGCAGACAAAATAATGGAAAAGCTGATAAGGGATTCAATTGAGAAAAAGAATTAAAGGACAGGAATATAATTAATGGCAGTCAACGTGATTTTACATAAAATAGGTCTTGTCAAACAAGCCTTACTTCCTTGAGATTCCAAGTTCGGGTGATAAAGGTAAATGCAGAGATGTAATATACTTTTGGAAGGTGTTTGACTTCGTGCCCCATGACTTTCTCATGGAAAAACTGACACTACACAATACCAGTGGAGTACATGTTAAATGGATTAAGAACTGGCTGACATCGTCAATGGGAGTGTTTCTATGGGATTGGTACTAAGTCGGACCCTGTTCAACATTTTCACCAGTGATCTGGAAACAAATATAAAGTCACTGATGATGAACTAGAGACTGGCAGGGATATAAACAATGAGGAGGACAGGGCAGTCATACAATGCAATCCGGATTGTCTGGTAAACTGGGCCATTCAAACAAAGTGGGTTTGAATAGAAAATTATACAACTAGAAACAAGTAATTCCCTACAGAACGGGGGCTCTCTCTCAGAGGTAGTGACTGATAGCAGACAAGTAACTGAACAAGAACACCCAGTGTGATGCTGTGGCAAAAAAGGGCGGATGCCATCCTCGGACTTAGGGAGAAAGGAGGTGATTTCACCTCTATACTTCACTGACTAGCTCGATGCTCGAATATCACATCCAGTTCTCGTGTGCATGTTTCAAAAGGAAGCTGAAAACATGAAGGAAGTGTAGAGCCCTGAAATGATTTGAGGGATGAAGAAAATGCCTTACAGCGAGAGACTCTGAGAGTATGATCTGTTCAGTTCATCCAAAAGATCAAAGCGTGACTTGATGACGTGTATGGACCTTCACAGGGAGAAAATCCCAAGTAGCGAAGGGCTCTTCAATCTAGCAGAGGCAGCAGAACAAGAACCAATGGCTGGAAGCTGAAGCCAGACAAATGTAATTTAGAAATTCGGCACAAGTGTTTCTCAGTGTTCCAATAGTTAATCACCCGCGAACTGCCAAGGGAGGAGGTTGACTGACCAGCTCCTGAGGTCTGCAGACTAAGCCCGGCTGCCTTTCAGGATTATGTACTTTAGCCAAACACAAGTTATTGCACTCACTACAGGGGTATGTGGGTGAAATTCTCAGGCCTGTGACACATACAGGAGGTCAGACTAAATGATCTAATGGTCCCTGCTAACTTTAAACGCTATCAGTCTCTGAGAGCGATGCTCAGGGAGCCAGCAATCCAGCACGTGACTCTCCGGAAGAGTGTGCAGTGCTCCGTGGATCCCATACAAACAAACGCAGGGATATGGCTGGGCCGGTCAAGAATAAATAAATATGCTGCACAAGGGTGCATCAGAGCAATGTCTCTCCTCGAGTCCATTCTCGATGCTGCTGCAGATGGGAAAGAGAAACATCAGCCATGTCACTCATGTGATGGCTAAATCCTGCAGCAGCTCTGAAAGTGTACATCCAGGCTAGAAGTCACAGACAATCGGGAGAGCAAGAAGAATTCACTTAAGCTTGACTCAGAGTGCCAGGGGTCCTGGCCACCCCTCTAGAGCCGCACATGAACATCTTACAAGTCATTGCCAGGAAGCGCTCTGGGCCCTTACTCTTCTCTGGGCAGAGTCCCTCTTCTTACCCACCAGCGGGCAATCCACCAAGAACAAGGTGTCTGTACATAAACAGAGAGGACATCCCAGCATCTTCATGGACAAGTCGCCCCACAGCACTGCTTCTAATTAGCCAGCAGGTGCCCTCCCCATGAGGTGTAAATGCCCATGTAGCCCCAGGGCTCTTGAAGTCAGTCCCAGGACTGCTTGGGTCAGTCTGACACAAGGATGATTTTTGGTGGATCTCCCAGCCTGGGATTGAAAGTGGTGTTTGTCCAGACTGCAGCTGCACTTTGTTTCCAACAGCACCCCAGAGAGACCCAAGGCGGAAAGGCAGTGTCTGTGGCGGTCCAGCAGCCCAGCGCAGGCAGGGCTCAGTGGACTAGTTTGTTCCAGCCCGGGACAATTGCCCGTTTCCTCTCCTGTGACCCCCCTGACAACCCTCCACATGTTACAGACGTACCGACTGACTGCCCACCAAGCGTCTCTTACCAGTGCTGTATCCATGAGAGCCATAGCCACTGGGCTGCTGGAAAGGGGTTGCTGACGCGTTGACGCTAACATTCACACCATGCTGCTTGGAAGAGGTAGGAGCGACCTAGAGAAAGGAAGGGGCCAGGATGGTGAGCACAGGGCCAGCCAAGCTTCTCTGCCCTGCCCCCCCCACCAGGTGTGGAAAGGGGGAGCACTCACAGGGAACACGGCGGGCCCATACTGGAAGGTGCTGGGGAGCCCTGGTACCCCTGTGTAGTACGGCAGGCTGGTGTAACTGTAGCCAGGAGGCAGAGCTGGGTTCAGGAACGTCTGCTGCGTGGTGTGGTGTGTCTGCGTCTGGCTCTGCTGAGGCTGCGCCAGAGTTGTTGCTGGAGCAGGGGAGGAGGCGTCGCCGCGGCCGAACTTCGCGAGGTCTCCTGGAGAAGAGAGGGAGACGGGCAGGAGTGAGGCCACCGGGCTGAGTGGTCGACGAGTGAGTGACTGGGATCGACTGCCTTGCCTTGGTCACCTTTCACCCAAGGATCTCAGAGAACCTTGCCAACAAAAGGCCTCAACCCCCCGTGGGGTGCTGGTGAGCCTTAACCTTGCTGCGTGACGCTCGGGGGGGGGGGGGGGGGAGCTGGCTTGCCCAGGGTCCTAGAGTGAGAGCCGCAGAACCAGGAACAGAACGCAGGCCCCTGCCCCAACCTCCAGATGATCCTTCGAGGATTCCAAGCCATTAAATCAAAGGGGCCCAGTACATACGACCCTTCCCCGCAGCCGAGAGAGAATTCATTTCAGACCCCTCTGCAGCAGGACCTACAGACACACAGCAGCCATGCAGCATGCAAGGCTGGATTGTTAAACTAATTGCTTTCCTCAAAGCCCCTTTGTCCTCTGTGCCCCTCAAGGAGCAACCCACAGAGAAGCAGACCCTAAAGGGAGATGGGTTCCTGTAATCAGCTCCCCAGGGACTAAGCTACACGACATAGTGTCCTGCCAAAGTGCTTAACAAGCTCTTATAGCAGCCTCTGGCCTTCATACTCCAACCCCCATACAGGGGAGCGAGACCCACCAACACTGGGGTTTGTCTGAGAAACTCCTGCAGGCCCCACTCGCAGCCTGAGCGCCAGACACACCAGGATCTCACAAGTAGGGTCCCGGAGTTTATGGCAATTCCAAACTCAGCTTGGAACGGGCCCAGAACAAAGCAGCAGGCTCACGAGTGACCCCAAGCTGTAAGGGTATGTGCGCACTCCAGTTACAACCCCGCGGCTGGCCCAGGCCAGCTGACTCGGGCCTGTGGGGCTCAGGCTCATGGGCTGCTTAACTGCAGTGTAGGAGTTTGGGCTGCAGCCCAGGCTCTAGGCCCTTACAAGGTGGGAGGGTCTCAAAGCTCAGGCTGCAGCCCAAGTATCTCACTACTGTTAAATGGCCCCTTAGCCCTAGTCAGCCACAGGTGTCTAAAGAGTAGTGTAGACATACCCTAAGAGCCCTGCACCGTCAGCCAGTAGCTGCCTGGTGCTCGGATCTCATTGAACAGGGGAGTCAGATATTGACTAGCTGAAGATGTGAATAGCTTCTTTTTACAGTGCTGCTCACACTCAGTCCTCTCCATGCCATGGCAGAGAAGCAAGTACCCTTGCAGGGGCCCAATGACCTGCAGAGAATACTCGCAAATATCACTTCCTCTGCTCCCGCAAGCAGCTGGCCCTGGAGACTGGGCACAGGCCGAGGGGTCTGGAAAGCCTCCATTTGCATTTCTTTAAGAGCACCTGCTTGCTCTTCCCTGCAAACACTCTCCCCATTCAGAGTGCACACAGTAAGGCACTGTGCCAGCTCCACGACAGCCACAAATGCTAATTATGGCTCCAGTGCTAACTTGGCAAATTATGCGTGCGACGGCCCATCAGCCCGGGGCTGGGATTCTAAGGTCAGCGGGCTGGTCCAAAGCACTTCCTGCCTGAAGCAGGAGGAGAAGCGATGCACAGGAAAGCAAAGACAAGCAGCTAAGGAGCTAACTGCAGGCCTCAGTGCTGGAGCTGGGATGGAAAGCCCCTTTTAGGCCAGGTGGCCCCTCCTAATTCCAGCTCTGGACTGACCCCTAAGGCATATTTGCTAGTGTGTTGCCCAGTCAAGTTTTTAAATGCCCCACCTGACTCTTCCCTTGGGAGACTCTTCCACAGCCCAAAAGAGCTGATTTTCCAGCTATTCAGCCTGAATTTCATCCCATTACTTCTCAGCATTCCTGTCCCTCCTATGTTTCTACCCTCTATGTGTATCTGCCAATTGTACCTTCCCCTGCTTAGACTCTGCTTTGCCAAGCCAGACAGGCAGCTCTTCATCTCCCTGCTAAATGGATCCCTCTAGATATTTTGCTGCAATGAGGTGTCCAGTCACGGTAACACCAGAAACGGGATTGTCAGAGGGACCAAAAGAGAATAAAGCCCCCAAGCTGGATAATCGCCGCAAGCCACGGGTAGTGCCTACTCCACTGGCCATCCCCGCACTCCCGAGGCTAGAACTGCCCAGTGCTAGTCCCAGCGGGGCAGTGCACAGGAAATGCCGCACACTCATTTGGAGAAACACACCAGCACTCCCGCTCAGCCTGCAGTCAGAGAGGCTCCAGCAGAGCCTGCCACGTGGAGCATCCAGAATCTAAGAGCTCCCCTGCTTGGCTGCTTCCAGGTGCAGTGTTTAAACCTCATGCATACGGAGATCTTGCTTTCAGAAGAAAACACTGCCCCAGTGCTCACACTATAGCCAAGCCACCCCAAACTCGAGGGACAAGTGCCTCCCTCCTACCAGAATACGGATTGCTGCTCAGGCTGCCATCTCTTCCAGTCAGCGGGGTGGTGGGGGTAGGGAATGGGATGCTGTAATAATCCTAAAAGAGACAGGGAGAAAGCGCAATGAACTACATACTGTTACAAAGGCGGGCCTCTTGGAGAAACAGGATTTCCAGGCTGCAACAGTCCAGTGTGTTGGAGTAATGCAGTTCAGATCAGTCACACAGTAGGCTGATTGCATCTGGTAGCAACTCCGGATTTTCTCTTGCATTTACCATCCCCCGTCTGGCCATTAGAAGAGCTAGAAAAGGTCTACTGGTATGCATGCTCTTAAAAGGTCCAGGACTGTACGTCCAGCATCACAGCCATGGGAACAAGAATAACTTCTCTTCTGCAGACCATGTACCACATCCCTGGGGCAAGCATTCCCTCTGTCTCTAGAGAAGGTCAGTCCAGCCAGCACCATCCGCCACTCACAGTGAGCGGAGCTCTGCTTGCTTTGGACTCGGCTTCATAAACCTACTGTCCCAATCACCGCTGCTGACCAAATAATTAACGCTACTGATTCCCAAGTGCCAGAGAACACCTGGAGGAGCTGAACTGATCACAAATTGATTAGAGTGACCTCTACAGAAAGCGCCACAGCTGTATACATATGGAATCCCATTTTCCTAGTCTCTCACGAATACTTTACAATCTGGCAGGCCTGTCTGGATTCACTGGTTAGGTCCAGAGATAAAGGCCAGCTGCTGGGTCTACAGAAGCGCCTTACATATCTTATTTTACATACTCACCAATGGGAATCTCGTCTGAAGCATCTGCAAGTCGTCATAACCATACACTTGTGGCTAAGAAAGGAGCAGGAGGTTGCATTAGGTACACAAATCTTACAGCTCATTACCAAGTAGCCAAGGCAGATCTGAATGACTATAGTCCAGATAATTATATGACCAAGAATGAAGACCAGCCCCCATGACAACAAGAGACAGAATGACTGGAACGAGAGAAACCGCTACGGGACCTGGTCAAAGATCTCTAGTTCGCGGCCGAGAGATGTGGTGCCGCATGGGATTGTATGGCTCATCAAATATCGGTGGGACAATCCCGGTTTGTAAGTAGTTTGCAGAAGTTGTATACACAAGTGTGTAACTTCTCTCGTTTCACACATATACACACACACACAGCTAAGACTGTGGGCTCTTGACCGAGAGGGGTGCCTCGCAACCACCCGACAGAATGGGGGCTGGTATGGAAAAACTGAGCACCCCGGCTAAGATCTTTGGTTCAGTCCGTCACCCTGGTTCCCAGCTTCTGGGACAATTCTCCAGCAGAGACACTGCACTCAGTGCTCCTGTTTCTCTACCGTAAGGAGAAAGCTCAGTGGTAAGTCCTAGTGTCCCACTGCCACCCACTTCCCATTCCAGCTGTTTGCACGTTACCCACCAAGGGGCTGGCACTGCTCCCAGGGACCTTGGATCAATAGGTGCTGCTGGCTGACCAGGCTGGGACCCAGGGCTCTTTGCTCTGCATTGGATGGGGGTGGGGGATGTCTGTACATGCCCTACTTGCTGGAGGTTAGCACGCCACAGAGCAGGCAGCTCAGACAGAGTCCTCCACCAAGAATACCCCTGCAGTCATCTCCACCAAGTGACACTTACCCCTCTTTGCACACAGACGCACTGCTCCCTCCCGCAGGGCCTTTTCCCAGGAGGGGAGCCTCCAAACTAGCTGAGCCCTGGTGCAGCCCCATTGATTAGCCTTTTGTAAGAGTTTTATGTTGCAAGTTCAACCAGGTGGTGTCTGCTTGACTGCATCTGGTACCAACTCTGATTCCTCTGGCATGCACTGTCCCTCCTTTCTAGCTACAGAGAGAGCTAGGAAGGATCTACTGGCATGCCGCACCTCTGCGGCCAGCTCCCCAGAGCCCCACTCACCGGATAGGCATGTAACAGCCCTGGAGCCATGATGTACGGATTAGGCAACAATGGAGGAACTCCAGGAGGGAGGTTGGGAGGGGCTTTTCCTGAAGGAGGAAAAACACAGTTACACAGTGAAAAAAACACTGATCAAATCAGCCGTCCCCCCACCACATGCGGCCCCTCCCCCAGCACCAGATCAGCTTCTTGTCCTTCCTCCACCACATGCAGCCCCCCCGCCCCGCACAGTACCAGATCAGCTTCTCACCCTCCCCCCCACTGCAGGCAGCCCCCCGCCACCTGATGTTGTTGCAACAGAGCTCCGGGAGGAGGCTGTCACTGTGGAGTTGCTGCTGAGGCTCAAGCCCAGGCTGCTGACGCTGCTAAGACTGGAGGAGACGCTGACCACAGGTGGGGCAGCCGAGACGGTGCTGGAGGAGGTGGAAAAAGTGCTAGCAGAAGAATGGAGGCTTGCTTCACTCTCCACACTAGTGTGCTAAAGGGGGGTGGGGAGAGAAAGAGTTAGAGGCCCAGGCAGTCTCCATGTAGCCAAGCAGGACCAACAACCACCCTGCAGGAGGAGCGGTATGCAGGGGGGAGGGTGCAAACAACTGCTGGACCTGGAAATCCCTAACTGCAGCAGCTGTTTGCAGCAAGGGCTTTGCTCCTGCACTGGGCATGCCGCTCTGCAGTTGGGCTCTCCCAAAGTGCAGGCCTGGTTCTAGTTACATGTCTCCAGCTATCAAACAGTACCACATGGCTGCAGGCAGAACTAAATGCGGCCATGGAAATCCGGCACAGCGACTGGGCATCTCCAAAAGTCACAAGATGGGGGAGTTTACCTACACTAGGAAAACAAAACCCACCCCGAAACCTCCCCTCAGCCACCAGGGCAAATCTTACAATCCCAGGTTTAAAGGGCTCCTCTAGCCCTCCAGCACCCCGAAAGGGGCAGCTGGGGAACAGTGACAAGAGGGGTGAGAAAAGCCGCTGAAACAAGATGCTGTTTGCTCTTCACACCCAGTCACCTATTGTGCAAGTGGCACAGAGAGCCGTCCCTGTGGCAGGTTCCCTGTTCAGACTCCGTCTCCGGTGAGATCCTCTAATGTCAAACTGCCACAATCTAGTCACAATCTGGGGAACTGGCTGCCCAACAGCCAGCACGAAAAACCACCCCAACATTCAGGCCAGGACGCAAGGCCCTTCAAGCTACTGATACAGGAAGAAAAGGCCCTTCAGTTTGGAAGGGGCAGTACTGAGAGAACCCACAATTACAAAGGAAGCAAAACCCCTAAGCGAGCCCGGAGCCTTCTCCAGCACATGGGGAACAATGCAGTCCTGCGAGAGAGACCAAGAGAAAGGTGCTGCTCATTCCATGTGTTACTGGGTTAAGTGCCACGTCCCAGAGACACCCACCCCCGCTCCCAACAGTGCCCCCATAAGCAAACCATCCGGAGCCTCTGCCTGGTATTTAAACGTGCTGAAGGAAACTCTGGTGCAACCCCCGGAGAGCAGTGACTGAATGCATGCCGTGGAGTGGGAAGAATTTCATTCTGGTGTGAGCACCAGCAGCACTGGGCTCAGCATTTCCGCACTGCCAGCAGTTGGTATGTCGGAGCACTGCAGTTCAATCAGCCACAGTCTAGTCTGACTGCATCTGGTTGCAACTCCAGGTTTCTGTGGCATACACTTCTCCCTTAATGGCTACAGCAAGCTAGTAAGGAGCTATTGGTATGCGACAAACAGGCCTCATCCTGCCTAGAGCCATGAACGGGCATGCAATATATTGAAACAAATCTCTCCCCCATAACCTTTAGATCGCTGGCCAGCCTGGCTGAGTCCCACCCCATCTCTGACAGGCTGCACTCGTTACTTGGCTGTGTGGGCAGTTTTGCCACCAGATCTATGCTATACACATCGCCTGCTGCTGCATCAGGGCCTGGCTTTCACAGGGGATGGTGCGCCCATATTTCCAGTGAGTGGGGCCAGAGTAACAGGCGCTCAGTGCCTGAGCAAATCTGCACTGCAGTATCTGGACTCACCAGAAGAGTTGACGTTGATGTGCGCCCAGAGGACGTAGACGAAGAGAGGCCGTTCTGCTGGGTGGGTAACGTGCTGCAGGAGGCGAGAAAAAGCTGTCAAGCCAACTGCAGAGTTAGACAGCAGGGCTCACTACCCCTCCAATGCTACCATACAGCTCCATTACCTCCCTCCACAGGAGACGTCAGGTGCAGGACCAGACCGCATTTGGGATGGACGATAGATATGGAGAGCACAACAAGACTGGAAGCCAAGTGCAGTCCAGCTCCTGACAGCAAAGCTGAGCTTGCTTCCCAGGCAAACAGAGCGTGGTACATTTCAGGGGAAGGTCCCTTGAGAGCACTTTCCTTTGTGGAGCCAGCGCTTCCCTGACGCCTTGGCCAGGTAGGGGAAGGGACACCTTTTCTTGCCCAGAATGACTGAAGCTCCATCCCATGGTGTCTAAATGAGGGGATCCTGGAGGCCCCTCTGGAGAGAGGAGGGGTACCACATCACCACATGGCAGCAGGTGGTCCAAAAGGTCCTCTCCACTCACCATTTCTGAACAGGGCCTAGCGTTCTGCTTCTCCAGCAATTGGCATGCCCCGAGCTCACCTGCTGAGTTGGGCGGTGGTCGTACTGGGGAGCTCCTCAGTGTGGTTCAGGCTACTCAGAGCTGATGAATGCTGGCTGGCTGTTGTCAGCAGGGACGATGCGGATACTGCATCATTCAGAGGTGCAATATTGGGGGCAGAGGGGGAATCTGATTTCACCACAGGGCCTGGAGCACCTATGAATGAAAGCTGTGGTTAGGGGTCTTCTGAGCACTGGGAACACCACCAGCACTTTCCACCTACAAACATTCCCCCCTCACAACAGCCCGTGGAGGAAGGGAATGCAGCATGAACTGGCAGCGAGAGCACAAAACTGGGAGATGGGAGACCTGGGGCTTATTTCTGGCTCTGCTGCTGACCTGCTGCGTGACCATGGTCAAGCCACTGCACCTCTGTGCCTCAGTTTCCCTCAACAGTAAAACAGAAGCAATGATCCTTATCCAGCTTCACACAGAGCTGAGATCTATGAATGAAAAGCCCTTGATAAGGGCCAAGGATCATCATTAGGAATAGACTGTCCCACTTGACAGGCACACAAGTTAAGTGACCTGCCCAAAGTCACAGAGGCAAGTGGTAAAAGACAGAACATTTTAGGGTAAGCAAATAAAACAAGCAGCACAGAGCAGGCCAGCAAGGTGACAATTTTCTGCCAGCGTGGATTGAGGCTGTTGCTCACAACCCCCAGAAGGAACACAAGGGAATGTGTGGTGTGAGCAAACCCAACCCCCGAGTCATGCTGGCAACTCACCTTCGACGGCCTGCGTGGTTTGTAACTGTGTGGGCTGTACAGAGCTGAAACCATTCTGGAAAAGAAAGGGGAGAGTTTGGGATAGCTACAGCTTGTCTTCACTGACTCCTCTGCATTTGTTTAACCCCCCTCCAGGCCCACACAATAGCTCCAGGAGCAGACCTAGGACCGTATGAATTATCAGACTGGATCAGACACGAGGCTAACCCATTCAGGCTCCCCTCGGACCATGGGCAGTACAGATGCTCCAGAGGAAGGTGCAAGAAACCTCCTAATACCTAGTAGTTAGAGACCGGCTCAAGTGCTGATCAAGAGGTCTACATCTCCTCCAACACAGATGTTCCATTAACTATTCCCACTCTGGATAGTTTTGTGATCCATAAGAATCTACAAGCCCTTTTGGAATCATGCTAGTCTCAAGCTCAGCACTACCCTTCTGCAGTGAGTACCACAGGTGGTGTGTGAAAAGCAGAACCGTCTGTCAGTTTTCATTTTGCCACCAGTGAATTTCACTGAAGGTGAACAAATCTCAGCATGGGGACTCTTGATACTTGGCAGGCACATGACATGTGGCCAACAGCGAGGGGTTCTCAGCACATTTATCAGATTCCACAAGACAAGAGGCGACACCAAAGGATCCATGAGGCAATTCCCCCACCCCACCCAAAGAGGCCACCCCGAGAAGCCAGCAGGGAAGACCAGAAAGGGACAGACTCTCCAAGCAGCAGCACTTGACCAATGCCCCTCTCGGCAGCTAACCCAGGTGTGGCGTGGCAGGCTCCAGTGGAAGGTGTTTGCAGCCCTTGGCCAGAAAGAGGGGAGACACTCGGGATCACGGGAAGGAAAGAGAAAATCCCACATGTTGCCCATCCCAAGAAATAACTAGATCATCCACGGTTGGCACTGCAAGTGCACCCTCTACCACAGTACCCAGGGGGCCGCACTGCAGCTACAAGGCCCAGGATTACACCTATGCCTACTTGGGGCTAAATTAATGATAAAAGCTCCAATTTACAAGAAATATTGACAGACCCTGCCTCTAGCTGGTGTTGCAGATTTTGAAAGGAAGTTACAGTGGAATCAAGGAACCATGGATTTCCTCACTCACCTCTCCGTTTAAAATGACCCACTCCCACCTCTCCTCCTTCAGTCCTGAGCAAGGCCAGTTTGCAGACAACCATCACATCCTGTGTTGACGACATCAGGTCCACCTCTACACAGCAGCAAGCCTTTAGCTCAGCAGAAGAGAGGGCTTTTCCATAGCAAGCCAGCAACGCTGAGCACTCTGCTCTCCCAGTTTGCCAGCTCCCCCTCTGCAGTGATCTGCAGGGCCCAGTTATCAGCTTTTTGATTTCTCTTACACCCTTCCTGCACTGCAGAATTACAGCCACCCCTCCACACAGGGCTTCACACTCTGCCATGGTAAGACAGCACCACCGAGAGGGGATGCGCTGGCCCCAGAAGGCAGTTAAGGCCAGCTCCCTACCTTGGCCTGGGTCAGGTCTTTCTGGGGCGAGGAGGAGATGGAGTTTGGGTATCGCCTGGTCTGGGTGGATCTCTGTTCATACAGTGGTCCCTGAGCGCTGTTCTGGGAGGTATACGTTGCTGTCTGTATTGTGCCGCCCTGGTAACCAGACTCTTGGCTTTGATTGGACGAAGATTCACTACACAGAAAGAAAGGAAGGGGTTTATTTTCTCTCCAAAGTGACCCTGCTGGGCTGGCAGCCTCAAGCCTTTGCTTACATGTGCTTACCAATGTAGCTGATCAAACCCAGCAGAGAAGTGCAGCCAGGAGAGGGATGGCCCAGCCACAGGGAGATTCTCTCTGAAAAAGGCTTGTGGTGCTGTGGACTGAGCACTGGACTGGGAGCCAGGAACTCCCACATTCTGACTGCTACTGACTCACTGCATGGCCCAAGCCAAGTCACTTCATCTCTCTGGGCTTCCCTTTCCCACCCATAAAACGGAGCTAGTACTTAGAAGGAGGCTGTGAGGACCCGCTAATGCAGAGATATTCAGAGTGAGGCTTGCAAGCAGCCCTTTAATGGGTCTCCTGCAGCTATTTGCAGCCCATGATATAAAACCTCTGTGCAATTTAATTACTAACTAAAGTTATGAACCAATCAGGAGGCTTTTACTATGTTATTAATCAGCTGCAGTTGATAAAAATAATAATACATGGTCAGTCATTTTGCTGTGAGAATTATATACATTTCCCTGGCCAGGCTGTTTAAATATGAATTTATAGCACTCTAGTAAATGAAACAATGAATTCCCACAACTGTGACCCTTTTGGGTAATGCTGATCACTAATTTGGCTCCTGAACCACTGAGGTCAGAGTATCTCTAAGCTAACGGTTCTGTAATGGTTCGGGGATGTAATGCTCTCTATAAAATTAAGTGTGAAAAATCCAGGCAAGTCTTCCCCTTTCTGACAGACTCAGAGGTCCCCATCCTTGATAAGGAGAGAGGATATAAAGCTATTCTGAAATCAGACTGGACAAGCACATAAACCGGGGACACACGGCAATGGCTGGAGGAGGAACTGCCTAACGTTACAGGTCTTCCCCAGCCCTTCCACCATTCTGCCCAGCTCTGGGCAGTAAATGCACAGAACCCAGACATCATTGAAACCCTTGTGAATTACTGTGCCACGGACCTTGCACAGGAAGGGGTTGGGGCAGGCAGGTCAGCCGTAAGTCACGGTTTACATTAGAGCTAAGGCATATTTACTCTCACAAACCCCCATGACTGCTTCCTCCACTCCCCGGCCTGAATGCCAGACATCTCCAGTAACTCCGCCGGGACAAAAGGGCCAACATCTTCCTGTTCAGCATTACATCAGGGCAAAGTTGTTGTGCAATAAGGGATACTCAACACACTTGCTAGGGACTGGCAGCAGCTCCCAAAGGAGGATCAGCTAGACAGCAAGGGGGTGAGAACCCTTCAATTTGACAAGGCACGCTCAGTTTGAATGAAGAAAAGGAGTACTTGTGGCACCTTAGAGACTAAGCAATTTATTTGAGCATGAGCTTTCGTGAGCTACAGCTCACTTCATCAGATGAAGTGAGCTGTAGCTCACGAAAGCTCATGCTCAAATAAATTGGTTAGTCTCTAAGGTGCCACAAGTCCTCCTTTTCTTTTTGCGAATACAGACTAACACGGCTGTTACTCTGAAACCTGTCAGTTTGAATGGACAGACATGCTCAGCTCTCTCCCTGTTTGCTACAGAAGTCTCCACAATTTGTATTTACAGTATGAAGAAAGCAGCACACACACACAACCTGTTCACCTGGAACAAGGCACAGTTGTGCTGGGGATTCCCCTCTCATTATTCACAGGGAGTGGTTTAACGGCAGCAGGAAACCTGCCCTAATTTACTTTCTGTTTAAGTACCGCAGGCCAATCAGCCATAGGTTTGTCTGAATGAGTCCGCTGGCAACTTAACCGTTTACTGTTGCATACGCTGTCCCCCCTTTATAGCTATGAGATCAGCCAGAAAGGGTCTACTGGTATGCAGTATAGTTCGGGGGCTCCCGGAGCAGGCAGGGGCAGGCTGCAGGGTCAGCAGTGCTGGCCTGCGCTCATTTACCCAGGCGGCTTGGACACCAAGGAAACTCCCGCCCCACTGTGCTGTGGCTGGTACAGGAGACTCCAGAATCTCAGTAGTACAAACAAGGTGCCCCTCTGGTTAGGATGAAGCTGTTTCTCCTCCTGACCCTGCAATGGGTTAGAGCACAGAGGCTCCTTATAGCCGGTCCATTGAGACCCAGATGGAGCTGGAAGCAAGGCTGCCCCTAATGGCAAAGGAGCAAGTGCTACCTGCCTCTGTCCACCACAGGCATTGGGGTGTTTCCCTGCGCGCCCCAGGCCTTTACCTCGCAGTGCTGGTGTAGAGGCTGCTTTGAGACTGGCTCACAGAGGCGCTCGTCGTGGGCGTTGATTCGTACTCCGAGAGAACAGGCTCCGAACCAAACTGTAATGCCCCAAACTGCAGGTTTAGCCCTGAGATATCAGCTGAGCCAGGCATTTCCACTGCGAGAGCAGGAATCTGCAAAGGAAGGAGGGGTCCCTGAAAGGCAAGTCACTGCAAGGACAACCAAACTGGGCAAATGGGACTTCGTGTGAGCCGCCTGCAGGGAGAACGGCCTTAACAAATCAGACTGAAGCGGGCAGAGAAAATTCTACATGTGCACAGGAGGGCTCTGACCTCAGCCCACCCCACACTTCAGTGTCACAATGCTAGAGCTATGTCAGCTGACCAACAGCCCCCGAGTACAGGGATCAGGCCACAGGGGCTCACCTACACAGATGTCTGCAGGGTTACGACTCTGCAGTCAGATATTGAGGTACTGAGAACCCCAGACTTGACTTCAGTGACACCCACCCTCACCCTGCTGGAATTTCGAACACACTCGCCCCTGTGGTCTGCAGGTGCTCTGGATTACGCTGTGAACATGAATCTGTTCAGCCTGGAAAGCCTAAATCCAACTCAGGGTAGTCAAATCCAGCTCCACTCCCATTAACAGGGAGGGAGGCTGCTACAATTCCAACACAGCTGTGCCTCAATCCTGCTACCACCTCCCCACACACCCCATACCTTAGATGTCAAGGAGGCTTTCTTCTTCTGCTGCTTGAGCTTCTGCTGCACTGGCTGGGGACTGGAGGACTGGTTGTCTGATGAACCTGGGGACATCTGTGGAACAGGGTTGGTTTTGTTGGGCAGAGGGGAAGATGGTGGGGGCGGTGCCGTTGTAGAGGCTGTCACCACAGGCTGCTTGTCCTGCATGAACACCTCCATCATCGCTGAGGCTGGCGTGAAAGCCTGACGCTTGGTGAAGGGGCTGTGAACTGATGAGTCCGTTGGGGTCTTTAGATCTGCTGCGCAAAACAAGGCTGGATCAATACTGGTTGTTTCGTGAGAGCTAACACAAGTCCCGCCACTTCTAGGTTTCAGTAACAAAATAAATGACTGGGACCTTGCCCCTCCCTGGAGCCTTTCATCAGGCATCTCAAAGCTCTTCACAGAGTTAGTTAATGTCCATGGAGCTATTAGGTCCCTCCTACATGGGCGCATGGGGAGTACCACTCCGAAGGGAGTCAGGGGCATTGCTGGGAAAAGAACCCCAGGAGCCCTGACTCCCAGTCCAGCATTCTAACCAGACCCCTGCCCTCTTCCACGGGCAGTGTGCTGACCTGTCAAGCACTCCACCTTTCAGCTCAGCGTATAAGGCCTCCCTGCAGCTCTTGCCATGAAGATTAGGGGTGGAAGGAAGCAGATCTAGTCAGCAGAGCTTCTCCATCACAGAACGACTGCAAATGCCTCTGACACAAACACCGACTCTCAGAGAAACCTGGCTTTGCTTCCCTGCCCTCCTCTGCAAGTTTGGCTGCATTTGATTGCCCGATTGTTTTCCTTCACCTACTGTGCACCCCACGACCACCACCCAGGCCTTCCTCCCCTCAGCATGGCTGCACCTCCTGCACCCCGGCTTACTAAACACAACTCCCATTCTCTCTGCCTCTGCTCTGGGGCTCCTTATCTGAAACACTTAGAGGATGCCAACACTGGCGGCTGCTGGAACAGGGCTGAGTTTTTCCTCAGCTCATATTTGAACCAGAGCCATTTCCCCAGAGCAAGAAAACGTGTAGGAGCTGAAAGAACTGCATTAACACTAGACCATGCAAGGCTTGGAGAGACCTTTGAAGCACAGAACAGCTAGAGCTGCTCTTGTATCATAGGTATCCCCAGGGCCAGGAAAATCGCTTCCTTTCCCCACTGGCCTCTGGCATGAGAGCCATCAGCGGAGGCTAGTTTCCTTTCCAAGGGGCCCGATGAGATCGGCAGCCCAGCTCCCTCCAGCAGATGGAGGCTGACACATGCCTGTGTATCTGAGATCTATTCCGCTGGAGAGCTCTTGGACTCAAACTACTTGAGGCCACCGCTCATAATTTTCTCTCTACAGATCTCTGCACTTAGAGAGCACGCTAGGCTGCGTAAATGGCGAGGGGACTGGTCAGCAGATGCCTGCAGGCCTCCGTGTGGCAGGCTGGCAGGGCTAAAACAGATGCCAGTGAGATGGACACACAGAATGAGCTCATTTCGGCTGCTGGGAGTGGAAAAAGGACGAGGAAAGACCCTGAGAGTGCCTTAATGAGCCATAACTACTCTCCAATCCGAGGGCAATTAGATGTGTGCTCCCGGTGATTTGTTCTGAATGGCAATGAGCCCAAAGGCTCCAGGGCTCGCACTCCCAAGTGAATCCTCCACGCCACCCACTGCAGCACACTCTTCGCCGCGTCCTCGATGCCTTACCATACTGCGCGAGAGCTGAGGGCTGGGCTGGGGGTCCCAGGTCCCAGGAGGAGGAGGTGCTGCTCCCGCCAGGCTGGGTGTGCTGAGCAGCCAGCTGGGCCAGAGCCTGAGCTGTCTTGAACTGCTCCAGGAACTGAGAGCCTGTGGTGCTGCTGCTTTTGGCCTCTCCGACATCTCCAAACCCCTTCCCCAGCATGCTCACCTGGGGTTTTAACAAGGAAAGGAAAAGTCACCACTAAAAGCAGGGGCCGCGATTTCCAAGGGAAGCCCTGAGCCGCAGGAAAGCTGAGTGCCCCTGCCCTGCATGTTTCACACACAGGCTTTGTTTCCCGTGGATGTACTGTGGGTACTGTCTGTAATGAGAGGCTTTATGCTCGTATTTTGCCCTGCACTGCGTGGGATGCCAGGTTTTAGGGCATGGATGTAGCACAGCTGAGCTCTCCAGTAAAGGGAGCAGATGGATCTGCAAGAATCCCTAAGTGCCAACGAAAGTCCATGGGACTCCTGCTCCCCAGTCACATAGGTGCTTTGGAAAATGCCACCCATCCTTATCCTCCCAATCTGTCTGCCAGGGTGACACGAAGAACCAGTTGTCCAGCTCCAGGCACCTCTCTGGGTGCATTTCAACAATTCCCTTCTTCGCTCTTCAACACAGGACTGCTGGGCTCTCAGCTCATACCAGGCTGGGGGTACCCCTGTCCGTCGCTGCAGGATGGCCAAGAACCAACCCGGCACAAGCTAAGCCTGAGATGCAGGGATTGAGTGGAGTGGGACAGAGCAGAGTGGCAGCACTCACCTGCCTTAAGGAACAGGCACCTTTGGTGCTTTGAAAGCAGAGTCTGTCCTTGGGACAAGTCGTCTCCCTGAGAGGGAGAAACCAGCTCTCTGAGAAGCCTCCAGAAGGAAGTACAGAACAGGAGACACCCAGCAAGGCTATGGTCACAGGCCCAGCTGCCCCGACACACTCGGGGCATGCTCCCTTGCTGTGGTTACCACCCTATCGCCCTTTCAGACAATACAGCTCACAGCTGCTCAGAGGCTATGGGATTCGCTTTTCCCCTTTCGTAGTGAGAAAGAGGCACGTGGCCTAGGGTTAGCCAGGACCGAACACTGCTCCAGCACTGAGGTTACCCTGCTCAGTCACCTAATTCCTATGAACTCACAACACTGGGAGCCATGAGCGCAGGACTGAAGCTGTAAATCACGCAGCTTGGGGATTCTCAACTAAATGGGTGCACCCATTCTGCCCCTCCCCTATTACTTAAAGAGAGGGTTTCAGAAGGTGGGTGAATTCAGCAGGCCCCCTACCTTGCCTAGGCAAAGGTGAGTGGCATTTTCCTTACCATGCTGTGATGAGGGAAGGCGTTACCAGATGCAGGCTGGGACATAGAAGTCTGCTTGGAATTGCTGAACACCAGTGGCTGGGCAAGAGAAGGAGCCTGGGTTGAATCCAGGTTTGATGACTCATTCTCCAGAGAAGAGGGTGTCTTTCCTAACAGCACCGCAAGGTCAATTCTGGGAGAAGGAAAAGGATGAAACCACCCAGGTTAACTGGAGCCGTACCATCCCTTGAGGGTTGTTAGCTTTCTATTCCAGCCAAGAACGTCCTTCCCCGCCCCCGTGACCTCAAAGAGATTCACACTACACTACCTCAGCACTAGTCAGCAACTGTCTCTAGCAATCTCAAAGGACTGCCTGAAAGGAGCAGCCGCCCGTACCTACTACAAGTAACCAAAAGGAAAAACCAGGCCTAAGAGCAGCTATTACGTATGGTCACCTGGGCAAGGCACACCTGTGCTACTTATCGGCTAGGCTGAGTAAGCAGAGCTAATCCTGCCAAACTATTAGGAAAAGCCGGGCAATCAACAGAATGGCCAGAGACAGAAGGGGCTGTGCTTGGTAACCCAGGGCAATCAAATTATGAAGTTACACAAAACAGAGTTGCATCCAAGCAGGTGAAACCTTGACTAATAAATGAACAGGCCACTGACGTAGCTGGTTTCCTGGGACCAAGAACTGACACGTTAATGGTTTACATTTATATGTCGAACTCAATGAATTCTCTGCAAGAATAACTCAATGGAGAGAAGTCTGAATGTTGATAGAACCTTTTGGAGGAACTCAAAGTTTTCTACAAACATGAATAACCCTCACATCCTCCTGTGAAGTACTTAAGCATCTCGGCTGAGACTTTCAAATTAGTCCAGGGGATTTAGACAAGTGCCTTTCATTAAAATCAAGAGATGTGCCTAAATCCCTTAGTCTGCTCTGAAAATCTCAAAGCTGTTTTACAAAGGGACAATCCGATGAGCCGAAGACAGAAATTCTAACAGAACTTGGGAATTCCTGGCTTCCAAACCTGGGCTCTAAGCACTTAGCCCTTCCACTCAAACCCAAGTGAACTTATTCAGAGCTCCTGAATTTTGTCCAAGTGGATAGCCATTTGTCTGGATGGTTTAAACACAACAAATCCTGCATCTTGGCAGGACGTTCGACTAGGTGACCCTTGCAGTCCCCTGTAGTCCTGTGGTTCCATGATTCTATGAAGCAATGCCCTGCCCCCCGACTACCATATTGCTACTGCCATAGCATTATTATTAAGCCATCACCTCTGGCCAGCTGTGATTGTCACATTCTCGGCAGGCAGAGGCACTGAAGACACATTGGAGGCAGTGAAGATCTTGGTCTCTGAAAGCTAGAAGACAGAAGAGGGAGGTAACCCACACATTAGAACCATGCTTTAGGGCTCCAAATAAAGAGAGATTTCAAAGTTAAGGCAAAAATGCAAAGGAACTGGGGCTGGGAAGAACATGTGCAGGAAGGTTTGCTCATGGCAGCCCACAAGAATCAGTGCGTGGGGTTAGCACTGATAACATGTTTGGTTGTGATCACAAACACGCCAGCCCTTGGTTTTTCCTGGGTTTACCCTCCTCAATGACTCAATCATCTGCCAGGCTTAGAAAGCATTTCCACTCAGTGCTGGCTGTCCCTCAGTCCAACAGAGCAACTGGGAAGTTATGGAGTGAAGAATCGATTGGAAAACGGGCATCTGGAAACTCACGAAGTGCAGCACGGACCCCAAACCCACCGGACATGGAGGAGGAAATATCTGAGAGAGGAGAGTCAGCTACGAAGACACTTCAGACTTAGTCTGACAGTTGAGCCTCAGTTCCCACAGCCAAAGTGAGGACTTCTGGCTACCGGGCCAAGAACCCAAAGGCCTGCTAGGGCAGTGCAGGAAAACTGCTCAGTTAGCCCCTGAGTCAGCAAAGCCCCTCCGCACGTGCTTGCATTTCACTCAAGTCAATGGACAAGCCAAAGTGCTCTGCTGAACTGGGTCTACAACCAGCAAAGGGGCAGTCTGCTTTCTACAGGCCAGTAACTCCTGTTTGAATTCTAAGGAATGCTCAGGATAGATGGATGGGAAGTTTTAGAGCAGCCCCCACATAGTTTAGAGTGGACTATATTTGTATATAAACAGCTTTTATCCCAGAGAGAGAAGCTCAAGAACTGTTGCAAGCACCTCTGCAAGTGATGGCCAAAAAAAAAAAAATCACAGAAAACCATCCCAGGCCAGAGCGTTTGCTTGGTGTGCAAAGGGCCTCCATGTAACGCAAGAAATGGTGTCCAGACTGCCTTCAAGCAGAGACCTGATGAGCGCAGGAGCAGCTCTAACTGCCTGTGTTTCTACACTCAGCACTAACGCTTCCTTCGGACAGCACTTGAAGAATGAATGCCTTTTCCTTTGCTGTCAACTCCAGCTGCCCAGCTGAAAGGAAGCGAAAAAATGTACAATAAAGGGCTCAGTCCTGCAGCCATTTAAGGTGATAGCAAAACTCTCCCTTGATTTAAATGGCAGCTGGATGAGGGCCAAAGTTAGGAGAACTTTAAAAACCAAGGCAAAGTTTCTTCTGAAGCAGTGGAATCGGATGCCGAGAACACAGATCAAGCAACGAGATGAACATGAGACAAACCACAGATTAACACAGAAGGAAGAGCTCAGAGCTCCTGGAAACAGGCATAAAAAGCACAACCTTGGCAATAAAGACAAGCAAAGATACTTGACATTCTGCATCCAGACTCCCTCCCCCCAGCCCCCAGCGTGGATATTACAGATCCACAGGAGGCAATGCTTTCCAAGCTGCAAACTCGCAGTGTTAACTTTCCACAGAGTTCAGTAGCGACAATATTTAATCCACCTGAGTCGTGCAGTGCAGTTCCTGGAACAAGGAGCCTGGTTTGGGGCTATTCCTACAGTCCTCAGCTAGCAGGTTTTGTCCCCCTTCTAGCATGGGGAGGGGATTGAGAGTACCTACATCTTCATTCCAGTCCTCTGTTCCCCATTCCTCCGTCGCTGTCCTCCAAGCACCTACAAGGAAAGCAAGGGTTTGGGAAGTTTGCTACGTGTCATAGCCCCATTTCTTACAAAAGCCAGGCAAGCAATTTGGGAGCATAGCAGGCAGCTGGATGGGTTCTTACTCACCAACCAGGCACAGGCGAGAGGCTAAGAAATGCTGCACACAGACATACCCCAACACCAAAGCAGAAACTCAGGGTATTGGGTTTAGCCAGGGGGCTCCCTGGGTTCTTCCCCAGCCCCTTTGCTCAGAACCATCCGTTTTCCTGCTTCCCCCTCTCCTTGCCGTAGCTGTACCCACAACCAGCTATCCCCAGCCCAGCAGAGACCGAGAGCACCACCTCCAGAGTGTCTTCTGCCAGAGGTGGCGCCAAAATCCAGCTCTCCTGTGGGACACCACCATGCAGCTAGACTGGCTAGCAATCATATGGGTTTTTTTAAAGGGACACTGTCAGATCAAAGTTCAGTCCCAAGTTTCAGTTTTGTAAACAAGCTTTCATAAGACCCAAGAACCGAAATGTTTCCCTGGTTTATTTTCGTTTCAATGAGAACGTTTCCCTGCAGCGCTTGAAACCCAACACGGGGGCACTTTGCCTAGCGCATGAGACTCTGAAAGTGAAATCTACTGGGAATCTGCGATTCATGAATTTTCCTTGCTCAATTTCAGACAAATACAAAAGACGAACAGATAAAATACTGCAGTGAAAAGATCATCATGTTGGTTTCAATGGTCCAAGGTTTGATTTGTAAAGATAGACAAATTTACTTTTTAAAAAATTTGTTTTTAACCTGACTGCATCCCCTACAAGCCAGTTCCAAGTCCCTTGTTCCCCCCTCCCCACACACACACACACACACACCTCAGTTTGAACTGAGCACTCTGGGTGTAGCATGCTCACTTCAGAGTCCACTAGAGACTTAATTTTAGGTCCTGGGGTGGGAGGAGAGGGGGAGCATTTCACATCAGAAAATCAGGGCACAAAAGCAGCCTGCCACTTTTCAGCAGGTCATTTTCACCCATACAAACCAGACTAAAAAAAAAGCCACACAGCCAACAGAGTTAATTCTATAGACATTTACAAGAATAGGACAAGTTTTGCCTGTGACAACACCACCTTAATCAGCTAACGAGCTTTTAGAACTTGTAAAAGTGGAACATTTTGGTCTCCGGTTCTTAGAGGCTAGTCAGAACCCTCCCAGATTTGGAGGGTGGGGAGGGGAATTTCCATATAGTCTATCATTGTCAGGCCAAGACTTGAAAAGTCTCCCAGTTCCAGAGATGCAGCTGCTTGAGAGCACCAAGGAAGCAAATTACTAGCAGAGCCTATTGTTTATTTTCCCTGGTAAACTGAGCAGATTCAAACCTCTAAATATTTTATTCTATTTAGGATCAAAACATTAATACAGTTTAACTCCTGGGGTCCTTGCAGCCTCCGGGCATCCCACACTTGGAGAACTCCCCCTTTGCTATAACACAGGCAGGGGAAGAGTACATGATACCCTTTTGGGGGGGTGGGGAAGAGTTAAAGCCAGCTTTCCTCATTTCTCCTCTGCTTCTTTGCTCCCTCAGCAGCAGTGTGAAGGCTCCTTTTCCAGACCTTCAGGGACTAGAGCCCGTCTCCCTACCCAGGCAGAGGCTAGGTACCTCAATCCAGTTGTGACTGGCAGAAAGCAGGAAACAGAGTCTGCGCTGCAGGACATGGCCCTGGGCCCCATTTCAATTTCCTTTTGTCAGATCAGTTTTGGGAATAAGAGGAAGAGCAGAGGGGCAAGGAAGGCTGAGCTAAACTCTTCAGCTTCCAGACCCATGAGAAAGGCTTTCCCTACACTCCAAAACTTCTCCCTACCAGGCTGCTTTACAGGTGTCACACACCCAGTCCAGCCCTGATCGAGATTTCTTGCACATGGAGAGGGAAGGAGAAGCGTATGCAAAGAGCTGCTTTCGATTCAAGATGCTCTCCAGAAAGGAAATGGATGGTTTCCTAACCAGCACACTGTATATCTACCTTGCTGAAAATAAACCAAACATCCCGCTAAGCTCCTGGCCAAGAGAGATCATCTCCAGCGAATCCAGCACTCTGGCACTCAAGACAGTGTCCTATTCAGAAAGACAGGAGATTGCCTGCCCTGCCCTCTCCCGCCTGGTGAGGGAGTCTCTTCTAGGGCAGTTGCTCCCCTCTCTTAGGGAAGGAGTTGGCTGGGAGAAATATTATCCATTTTCGAGGCAGCAGAGGTGCAGTCATTGAGTCAGCTAGTACCAGATAGTAGTTCAGGTGACAGCCTGCTCCTGTAACAGCAGCTAGCCATTCCCCCTGGACAGCCTGAGGCCCTGTTGCACTTGCCACAAGCTTGAAGAGAGGGACTCCTCGGTGGCCCCTTTCTATTCTTTTCGGACATTTCTCTAACATTAACATCAGAGTCTGCTGCTCCCGTAACTGACCAGGAGGGCCTGCAGGTGCCACAGGATATTGGATATTCACTGACCGAATTCAGAGAAGAGCGACTGGGCTCAAGAAGCTCCATGGAATGTAAATCCAGATGCACACACAAACGGGTGCGACACTGAATGGCAGAACTCCAGCAGCTGGTTTCACACTAACAGCTTGTGCACTACCCACGGCTGGAGGTCTCAGCTCAGAGCCGTAAACTGGCCACAAAGGAACAGGAAACTGCAGATGAAAGGGACATGCAGGCTTAATCTCGGGGCAAAACTGGGAGGAGAAGCAGGTAATGGAAAACCTGCACCCGAACCCTCACAGGATCCTTATCCAGAAAAACAAGCTTTGACTTCAACGGCCAAGCTTTCCCCATTTATTCTTCACTTTCCATGGTAAAGCGGTGGATTCTCCATCCCTTGAAGACTTCAGATTGAGACTGGCTGCCTTTCTGGAAGATCTGCTTTAGTCAAGCAAGCTACTGGGCTCAATGTAGGGATGACTGAAATTCTCTGGCCTGTGTGATACAGGAGCTCAAACCTGATGATCTAATGGCCCCTTCAGGTCTTAAAGTGCGTAATAGTAAAAGATCCCAAAGGCAGGAAGCAAAGTGACAAGGCCCTAAATCTCTGAAGTATCAAGTGCGTGGAATCTCAGACACCCAGGAACCTCGGGCATATGTGTGCACAGGACGGAGGAGTTATGTTGCACAGTGGTGAATGCCAGAGCAGCAACTAATCAATGCAATGCTTACCGAGAAGCAGCTGTAAGTGGGAGTGATGTGCTGATAGCACCTAGCAGGTCTAATTACACCTGCAGCAGCATTGCAAACCCTCTGCAAAAACTTGCTCTGGAGGCCAGGGAGCAGAGCACTGCGTCGCTGAGCCTGGGACTCAGGGTACATGCAGCACTAGGAGCTAGCCAGGTCAGAACTTTCTGCATTTGAGTGTACTTCCTTGTACCGGGTAGGATGTTGTCAGGGCCACAGACCTGGTGGTGCTGAGGGTGCAGACAAGCAGTGGCTGAACCTGGAATTTACATCACCCATGCGCCTTTAGACATAACCGCTCCTGATTTACATTTAAGGTGTCAGCATTAGTAAAAGCACAGTCAGAACAAACATCAAATATTCATAAGAATGACATATCCACAGATATTTCAGTTTTTAAAATAAGCTATAAAGTAAAGGTATCCGGGGCAGTTAGTGCACCTGGATGTATCATACCAGGAGCAGTGTCAAATTTTCGGGGATAATTTGAGCCCTCACCCCCAATGAAATCAAGTCCTGAAACAAAAAAGAAAAGAAAAAGAAAAACAACCAGTGAAATTTTGGCTTGAGAACAAGTTTCATTGCCCCCACGTACACCAGTAACATTGTACCTGTGGATATTGCTAAAATTAAAGAGAGATGCTCAAGGCTGCTAAAATGGAAACATAAAATGATAATGCATGACATGTTTGTAAAGAACTTATCATGAAATTTACACTATGAACACATTGTAGCACAGAAGCAAACCTGGATCCTTCTATGTGGAGTGAAGCAATGCTCTCTCCCAACCCAGCAACTACAGACTCTGGTTAGATTTATCCTTCCTAAGAACACTGGTTTGGGTGTACACACAATGAAAATCTACTTGGAAAAGAAAGGTATGAACTTGCAGTAAGTAGAAGTGGCATGTTTCTATCCATTCTTTTATCCTTCGCAGTGTAAACAAAAAAGCATTCCCTTGCCCCAAAGGTATGGATTCTTATCCAGCCCTCTAACAGTCCAGATTAAACGGCTACACGGTCTCAGACCCATCGGCAGGAGTTTCAATCTGCTAAAAAGCTGGGACCAAAAAAGTGATTTTTCTGAAAAAGGCTATTCCCTGTCTTTGAAAGAGATACAAAAATAGAGCTGCATGCTGGTAAGGTGCAATAATCCATTCTAATGAACAGCAGCTTTGAAAGTGAGACAGAAAAATGCATTTGCTAGATTACCATAACTATAGCATAATTACGATATTAACCACTTCCTTACACAGACAGAACGTAATCAATGGAAAGTAACAGGTCTTCAGTTGGTATTTTGGAAGAAGGAAAATAAAACTGAAGTGCCACAGCTGAGGCAGGCAGGCGAATGGGACAGTGTCAGAATCGTCTGTTTTAAAAGTCTGATGTATGGTGGCAGGAGCTTGGGCTCACTTGAGTAACTCAGAGGAGAGAGCTGAGAAGCACAGAAGTTCTGACCCCACTGTGCTGTCAGATACTGCTCCCCTCTAAAAACGTACAGACGTTTCAAGACTAGCTTTAATTAGAGAGTGTCCCATGAGACTATGTCCAGTTACTGCATTGCCAAAATTGCATCTACTCAAATCTCACAACCACTCTCAATGTTTATATGAAAACATCACCCCATTTTCACAATGCAAGAAAACAGCAAGAGAAGAGTGCTTGGACAGCTCAGCGAGGAGCAGAACTCCTGGGCAAAAAGGGAGGCCCTGGGCATCAATTCACCAGAAGCCAGCTTTCCGT
Source organism: Lepidochelys olivacea (assembly GCF_965140295.1). Lineage (NCBI taxonomy): Eukaryota > Metazoa > Chordata > Testudines > Cheloniidae > Lepidochelys > Lepidochelys olivacea. Next base: position 1,290,716 of record NC_140434.1, read on the forward strand.
ATTAAGATCTCATCTTGCAAACAGTTTGGGGCAGGAAGCAGAGCACTCCCCACGTCGGAATACAGTGAGAGCGGACATCTGAACGCAGAAAGCTTGGCTCAGGAGGATGCACTACGTGCAAGGAAAAGCTGCCACCAGTCAGCCTTATCGCTGTTTACACAATGTCCTCTGTGCTGACAGGTGTGCCAAAACACAGCCCCCATGCCAGAAAGCAGTCAGAGGCAAGCACGCCAGTGCTCTTGGTCAGCACCTTCACCAGCTCGGAGCAGGGCACTGCACGACCCAGGTGCTTCCAGTGCACATGCTAGATCTGACTGTGCAGCTGTCACACTTCCACTGATAACCTCAAAGTATCAGAGAGTAAAACTTACCGGGAAACCCAATGAACGCACACTGGACACTTGCAACAAGAACAGCATTGGGTATAAGGAAAGCAGGACACTGAATTCCTGCCCTGAATCCACAATCCATTCCCTTGCTATTTTGTGACTGAAGGGGACTTGCAAGAAACCAATTTTTGATCTAACCAGCAGGTAGTAATGGGACGGAAGCATGGAGGTCACTTACTTGTCCCATCGTCGGGCTCAAAGCTACCAGTACTGTTCCATGTGTTGTTGCTATTCCCATAGTTCTCTTCCGTGCTGGTTGGCTCTGCATAATCAGCTGGGTTGAAAGTTCTGGAACACAGATTGGGGGGAGCAAGTTTAGATTTCCTTGTAACTGCTGTGAATGAAAATCAATCACATTTAAACCAGGACATAGTTTAAGCAGACCCCGTCCACTTTGTAAGACAAACCTACTGCTGTCTTAGCCATTCCAAATGCAACTCAGTATGATACAGCTGCTGCAATGGGACAGATACACAAACCAGCAAGGAATGACAGAACCCACCAGTTAGTTTAACCAGACTTATGTTGTCCCCTGCCCACCCCCGTGCAGAGACAAATTCACTAATTATCTTGCTTTTCTTGTTTTGTATCCAATAAAAACTTACCCCATGCCCTGGGCAGAAAATCTTCCCCCCCGCCTTCCAGAGCCACCTGTAAGAGAAACACACATCAGTGTTGTCCTGCCGTCAAACAGCAAGGCTCACAGCTTTGCTGTGTGTTGCTGGGAAGGTAAGTGTTTAACACTATGCAGCATTTCAAACGCCCAGTATATGACAATGTTCAGCATCTTCCTGCATTGATAAGATTTCAGACTGCTCCTTTACATGCATGTGAATTACATGTTAGCGGTGTAAATAGGGACAAATGATTCCAACCACAGATTAGCTCCCCATCGGTCACAAGGCACAAATATGAGAGGCCAGACTCCAAATCTACAGGACATGGTCTCATCATCAATTACCAAACAACTCAGGTTGTTTCATGGAAAGATTTATTTTTAGACTCTCAGCAATGAGAATGAATGAGTGCTGCTCACAGAGAGGCAGCAAAGCTGCCCAGAGGTACCAGGATAGGAACTTAGATTCTGGTGCTAACAAATGCTTTCCCTGATCTCATACAACAGCCACCTTTGTCCTAGTTCCCCCCCACCTGTAAAATGGGGCAATATTTAACTAAGCCTCAGGGGTAGGGTATGAGAACTAGTTAATGGCTCTACTGTGCTTACCAGGTGCAAAGCAATATATAGGTGCTAAGCATTAACACAAGAATAGAGATGAAAAATATTTACTGCCCGTGACTTCTGTTCAGCCCCTCAAGACCTCTCTACAGAAGAGCTTTTTGAAGTCAACTGGAAATAGCTACATCGGATCCACCACCCCCGGCACACAACCCCCACTTTGTGTACCTCTGCCTCGTCCGCGGCCCCGTCTCCCTCTCTCTGTGCCTCTTCCAGAGGAGCCTCCACTCTTCCCACCATCCAATCCATTCTCCTGGCCCCGAACTGAAAGACACGGAGAACGACACTAGGACAACTTCCAACATCATTTTGAACTCAAGGAAGGAGACCCTAGAGCACGTGGTGAGGGTTGTGTGGGAAACTGACACAGAGCTATAGATGCTATGGCACCATGTTTTGCTTCTGTTAGTGCCATTTGGCAGCTATGGCGTGAATCCATCACCCAGGGACTCAGATGCCAAAGGGTCAGGGAACCAGCTGCGGGCACCAGATGGGACTCTGCACACATACAAGGGGATGATTTTTGTAGTCATTTTTCTAGACTTATGAGCTTTAAAACGAACGTCAGCACAACACTTTAATTGCCTGCCATGTACCATGATAGTTATAGTTGCTATTAAAGGGCACGCTCATACACTCTCTTCCACGGCTGGTGCCTCGGCCTCGTCTTGGTGGCCCACCACGTCGCCGGCTGTAATCCCGATCCCTGTCCCGGTTCTCTTTGCCTTCTTCGCTGGGTTCTGTCTGCCCGCTGTCCTTCTGCCCGGAGACTCCTTTCTTCTTCCCAACCATTTCCCAGGAATGCTGAAGTTTAGCAGAGGGGGAAAGAAGTTCATCATTTGATCAACACTGGATGCAGGCTACATGCATAATTTAACATCCTGGGGGAAATATAATGAGGGAAGACAGAAAACTGTTCTAATAAAACAAGATAGGCATTTATCCAAAGCTTCACATCACACCACAGCCACTGCCACCTTACTCTCCACTGTCTGAGCTGACAGGCTCCTGGCAGCTTTCGCTCAGAAAGTTACCCACCCAAGAATACTTGTTCCTCAGTTTGCATTCTTTCATTTTAAGTGATGTCCCTCAGAACAGACACAGCATGGACACAACAGGCTTCTCTCCTGCTGACCTGCAGGCAGCTGTACAGGGTTGAGGGATGCTGTTTTGTTTTAGCCCATCTCAGAAGCCAATCAATAATTTCAGCTGTGCTTGCTCTTATAACCCAAATAGCTCTGTCCCAGGAACTGAAGAAAGAACCATCATCTCTTTTAGGTCACTCCACACGTGGGCCATTTTGACTTTTCTCTGCTGTCTGAGACCCCTCAGGCTACAGCCCCCGAGACAGGGTACTCACTTGCCCTCATTTAAGGGAATGGAAGTGATTTCTCAGTAGCACAGAAACTTTTAAGAAGTTCCAGTGATCACTCAGCTTATTACCTTGGGATCTCAGGCACAGATCCGCGCTAGGTCACTCATCCCAGAGAAGACCCAATTAAAGGATTGCTAGAAAAACATCACGTTATCTCAGTCATTTGAAAAGTAACATTTTGGCCGCACAGGGAGGAAGGAACTGCCCGTGTTTTTTTGGCAAAACAACCCAAAAAGGTGTCACTTGCTTGGGCCCCAGTATCTGTTCACATAACATGTTAACTCTGGAAATTACAAAAAAATCCCAAAAAAGAAAAGGAGTACTTGTGGCACCTTAGAGACTAACCAATTTATTAGAGCATAAGCTTTCGTGAGCTACCGCTCACTTCCCAGGGTACCCGCTGTTCCCACCACACAGGCATTTCTACACACTTGCCTGGTTCCAGGGAGGAGAGCATTGTGAGAAGCACCAAAAACCCCACAAACAGGGAAGCTCAAGTCATTCCGAGTTTAATTAAACAACACATCTCCACCTCACCCCAATCACCCACGGCAGTTTTATTTCATGCCAGTATGAAATGGTTTCACATTCATATTGAACCAATGCTGCACACCGTTAGCACAATTAACACTGAGTCACAAGTCACTGACAAACTTGCTGACTAACGAACAGCTGGCCTTGGATGGCAACACACAGAGGGGCAAAAAAGCTTTTAGGCACACGCTGGCCTCAAACCAGAGGAGTCTCTCTTCACAGGCAACTCACTCAGAAGGAAGTCAGGATAATGTTTACTTTGTACAGCACAACCATAAAAAAAATCAAACTCAGAACTAATATCCTGTCTGCTCTTCTATCCTCTGAAGTGTGACACGTTCAAATACTACTCCATTAAGCAAGTGAGCCAGTGCTCACCAGCGTTAGGGCATCTTTGAGACACTCATCATCAATGGCGCATCATCCCGACAAATACCTTTTCACTGAGTTGTTCAGCAGAAGTTGAACTCAGACCAAGAGAGGCTCAGAAAGCCTTCACCAATTTCAGTGCAGAAGACGACTCTGCTCAGATTGCTGCAGGTGGCAACCTGCAAGCCCCCTATGGCACTGCAGACTAAAGAAGTGGCTGGTGTGGAGAGGGTTTTACCCTGCCAACGCTGGTCCTGCCTTTGCAAAGCTACTGCAGTGACTGCGTCTGGCATCTTGCACTGCTGAGTGGCTCAGCTGCCCATGTAAAGGAAACAGGGCATACCTTCAGATTTGATATAACCCACAACATTATTTTCATGAGCAATTCCTTCATTCAAGAAATTAAACCGCTAAGATTTTAATGGCATGTCGGTTTTATTGGAAGAAGCCCTGGAAGTGATTCTGGGTAAGCACAGAATCACAGCTGAGATATGTCTAGGTTAGATGTACTCCTGTTGTTTTTAAAATGAGTTTACAGCTAACCGACAGCCAGTTTTTGCATGCTTCTGGGCAGAAAGGGCTGGCCCTTAAACCCACATGGCTCCGTGAAGGCATGGAAGCATCCATCACGCGGACAGTACAGATATGCCAAAGCACGTGGGAGTCCACAGATCGGAAGGAGAGATGATATGCAGAATACAGATGGCAGGGACATACAGTTCAGTAATTAGAACATCGGTTTTTTACTTTTTTCTAAAAGAAACCCAGCTAATGCACCAGACACTAAAGTGACAGTCTCAAACCCAGTAGAGCTAGGAAATTTGGTTAAGATCAGCCTTCCAATACCAACACTACCCCACTGTACCCAGATAGGCAAGATCTGACCTTCAGCCGCAGTATGGAAGGGCCTGACAGCTTTGACATTATTCACCGATATTGATTCGGTTACAACTGATGAAACTGTTTGGGCTGCTTTACCATAAAGGTGATGGACTAGTGCTAGGGGGGAAGCTTCCTTTGGGCAGATGCCTATTGAGAGGGTCATTCTGAGGGTTAACTAAGTATGACGGAATGCGAGCACTCAGATGAACCGTGGAACTCAAGTCTAACTAGAAGGACACACCGCACCTAGAAGAGCTGGACCCTAGCAGGACACAGCAGGGACAGCCCATGCAATGGTGAACACACCAGCTGAGAGACATGGGACTGCACCAAGATTGGGGTAAAAACCCAGGGCCAAAGATGTTAAAGTTCAGGAGACAAAGACTAGATTTTGATCTCTTCCCCAATGCACATACAGTAAAGGCCGCTAAACAAGCCAGGGCATGGCCCCCCATTACACATACACTGCACTCTTAACTGTCAGGGCCTCCTGACTCGCACTGTCAGACAGCCCTTTACAAGCTACCCCATCCCGTGTGCTCTTCGCGCACTTAGCTGTATTACCTGGAGATCACTAGCTCCAACCAGGCTTCACACAACCACCTTTTTGCTAATCAAAGCTGAAGGAGTCTGTCCTACCGTGTCCGGATTCCCCTCCAGCAGCACGTTGATGGCTCTGTTGACATCCCCGTTACAGTCGTGCAGAGCAATCACACACTCATCTTGGTTCTTGCCCGTGATATCAATCAGCTGTGGGGAGGAAGAGGACACAATCAGCTCATTCCAAACCCAGAGAGGACTGACACCTCCTCAGAGCTAAGAAATGCCTTGGGTTCGAGAGGAGAGAAAACCTGTAATTGCAGAAGAGAAGAGCTACCAAGAAGTGTCCAGGCACGGATGTCTCCTTGCTGTCCTTGAGTTTAACCATGTGCCCCAGAACGTACACTGGGTGGCCAGAGAAGCAGGAGTGAAGGTGCCCCCATGTCTCAGAAATCCTAAAGTCACCTCTCACCAGTCAGCGTGGAGGCAGGGCCTTGCAAATCCCAAAGTGACTCCAGGTGCTGGCCAGAGGCCCTCACAACAAGAGGGTGACAGTGCTGCAGAGAGAACTGAAAGGCTGATGGCTCAACCTCATGAGCTCACATGTGGGACACACAAGATTTAGTATCTGCTTCCTCTGACCAATGCAGCTTATTATCCCAAGGGCAGCTCTCCCTGGGTCTGCTCCACTGCAGAGATCTCTTAACAGAAGGAACAAGATGACAATGAAGGGCAGACCTCCACCTGGCCTGGCAAAGGTATCTGAGTTAGCTACCCCTTTGACCTGCTTCCCCTCAGCCCTCCATCACTAGCCTGACAACCCCGGGCCTGTTCTGGCTTATTTCAGAGTTGCTATTGTTGTTCTCGGCCTCGGGTTCAACACAGCTGGCACTTCAGCTCCTGAAAACAGAGCTGCCAACTTCCAGTCTAGCTAGAGAAGCTGCTCAACCCTGAGTTCTCCCCATTCCCCACACTCACTTGTTTCACCTTCTCCTCAAAGTCAGCGTCGTTGTGGTCCGAAATCATCTGTGCAAGTCGAATCTGTTCTGCAGTGGCCTAGAGAGATTGCAGGTGATGATGGAGGAGGGTTAGAGCAATGCATTTCAAACTAACTCTCTTCTAAGCACTTACAGCTTCCTTGAGAACACCAGTAAGGAGTGGGGGGAAGAGGGGCACACAGATGGGAGGTCTCAAAGTGGAGATAAAGATGGAAGAGAGGCAGGTGGAGACGTCTGAAGGAGAACAAAATGCCACTGAACCCGTGCGAAGAACCAACAATCTCACAATAAACTAGCTTCCCAGGACAGATCCCTCAGTATAGAAAGAAACAAGAACCTCAAAGCAAACTCTGCAAGTGGCACATCAGCCAGCTGGGTTTACCTACAGGGGCAGGGAGTGGTCAGGAAAACACAGAGAGGTTCCAGCTCAGGCTCTCACTTGGAGACACTGAAGCAGTGACCACACCTGGTCAGCCTGTCCACCTGCCTCTCACAGCAGCACACTTCAGCACAGAGGAAGCTGTTCTAGGAGGTATGTTAGGCTAATGGTCCTCAGCCAGCATCCGCATCCCTCTGGGAGTCCGCAAGCTGGTTTTAGGGGGCTACAGGGACCCGTGGCTGAAGCACAGAACTGAAACCAGGAGCAGAACTGCAGGGAGCCCCGAGCCATGGCACCCCAGCAGGGCTGAAGCTAGGAGCGGAGCCACGGGGCTGAAGTCCCGAGCACCACCACTCCGCCCGGGTCTAAAGCCCTGAGCCCCAGTGCCCACGAGGGGCAGAAGCCCTGAGGGGCCGCCCCGAGAGCTGAACCCCCTACCTCTCCCACCTGCAGCCCTGAGCCCCTCCACCCCGTGGCTAAAGCCCCAGCCCTGACCCATGGCTGAAGTCTAGAGCATAGAGCCCCCCCCCCACGGCTGAAGCCCCGAGTCCCACAGGGCTAAAGCCCTAAGGCCCCCCGACACACACATCCGGTGGCTGAAGCCAGGAGCCCTGAGTGCCCCCGCCTCATCCCTGCTGGGGCCTGGAGTTTTTATAGTATTTGGGAGGGGAGAGGAGCGGCTCTGAAAGAAAAAGGTTGAGAACCCCTGTGTTAGGCCAAGCCCAATTATTAGCCAACTGCTTGGAGCAGCTGAAGGTGCCAAGTCTCCATGTCCAAGCCAGCTGGTTTCCATGGACACTCCCTTACCTGTGGCCGCTGCTTGTGCTGTGTCTGGCTCTGTGCCTGTGTCTGCTCCCAGGGCCCCCGGGCTCGGCTAGTGCCCACCGATGTCATCATTTACAGTATATACAAATAACAGTATTTACAAGGTAGAACTCTGCGGGGGGAGGGAGAGAGGAGAGAACAGACGGTTAGAAACGGAAAACAAAAGGCAGTACCAAGGCTCTGGGTATTGAGTGGGTGGGACACCAAAGTAAAGTTTATACCCCCAAAACCACTATAAACCAACTCTATTTCCAGAGATGTGAAAGTAAAAGGCCACCCACCTTCTCCTATTTCCTGAAGCCCTAACATGTAATACGCAATATCTGAAAGATACAACATTGCACCCATGCTGAGACACCCCAGGCTGTTCCTGCATAGAGGACTGCCTCCCACCCCCCACCCCCGCCTCCCCCAAATCTACATGACTAAATCTTTGGAGCAGAAATGTGTCTCCGTAGTAGGAGGCAGCCTTTAACATTCCACTGCTCAAATGCAAGAGGCTGAGGAATATAAATTAGCATTCGTCAACGCGGATCGTTCCATCTACATGGCTTAGAGGCACCTCAACGCTACCCTGGTGGACACTTTATAAGTGCACAAAAACAAACAGCTCAAAGCCTCAAGACCATCAACTGAACCTCTGTTCTCATTGCTTTCATCCTCTGCTCCTCACAAGTTCATCACTCCCCGCATCCCACAGAAAGGTGGGGATGTGACTCTCCAAGTCAAGATGTTTCCAACATTTGTTTGAAATAGAGAGCTCTCATCTTCAAACACAAACCCAGGTAATTTGGGCTGTGACCCTGTTCTAGGAATATTAATTTGTCATCTATAATCCAGTACACTCCGGAAAGAAGAGTGCTATAAATATCATCTGAGGGATTCCAAAACCCTTCAAAAATTCTACTCAGGATTAAATCACTTCGCCCATGTTCGATGTAGGGCACAGCAACTAGTGAGGCACTTTCAGCAATGCTATATGATCATTTCAGGACTTCCTGTCCAGACATAGTTTGGCATAGAAAATATATCACAGCCAAATTAAATTGCAAATCCCTACACCCCCAATGCAAGGAAAGTCCGGCAGTGACAGTAACACCTTGTGCAATCTCACCATACCTAAACGGCTCCAAAGAATAAAGAATGCCAGGTACGTTCAAAAGCACCAAGGAGGATTTCAGTTATTTATGAGCCTATGAACTAAGTAACTTTGAATACTTTACCCCTGGGATAATAAGGCTATCAGCTCTACCTCTGGAGCGATAGGCCCTTCACTAGCAGCACTTGGGACCTCCCTAATCTAAGAAGGAACAAATAATGCATGCAGACAGAAACCTCAGCAAGAGAAACAAGTGATCAGTATCTTATCTGAAACTTTATTCATGGAGATCAATTGTTCCCTCAAGTGGGAACCAATGTACTGTAGGAGGGTGGAGCGAGTGAAAAGCCTCTCAGCATGAGGCAGTGTTAAGGGATGGGAAATCTAAATCTTCAAAGACAGTGAGTAGACAGTGCAACTGCCTCTTTCCTTTGGAGCACAAAGCAGAAGCCCCTAAAGTTAGCTTTGCACTGTGTTTGTAAACCTGCAACACTATTTTGCTTCTTCAGTGAGAGATGGCCTGTACCAGCTTCTGTTGTTCACTTGAATGAATGCTTCTAATGCAATCTTTCCTGCAATTTCCCACAAAAGGTCAAGTCGTCCACCTCCTTGGGATATCCACATCTTAAACATCTTTAAACATACAAAGACTCCTAAATAATAGTGATTTTTCAGAACTTTTTGAAACTTCCAGATCTTGCTCAGTTCCTTCAGCAATAAAATCTGTTACCCGATGGGCAAGTCTGCAAAAATCTTATTGCCAAATAACGTTTGACACACAAATCACCTCCACACTCCTGAGTTCTAGCTCAGACTGATACACTATGACAAACCACAACCTCTGCCTCACTTTTTCGGTCTATAACATGGGGGTAACAATCACCTGCCTTTGTTGTTATTATTTGCATTACCACAGCACTTAGGAGTCCTAGTCATGGACCGGGACCAACTGTGCTGCGCACTATACAAAAACAGAACAAGAAGATAATCTCTGTCCCAAGCATCTTAAAATCCAAGTATAAAACAAGAGACTGATACACACAGAGGGGAAGCACCAGGAAACAATGAGACGATATTTGTTAGCATTTGCCAGAATGGCTCTAACAGTATCACCGCCTGATACAAAGCATAATAAACTCATGCTACAGGGCTCATTGCTCAATAAGAACATTTGGGGGTAGAGTCAATGAAGAAAACTCCCCCCCCCTCCTTAAAGCACTGCAGAAACTTTAACAGAAGCCAGAAAACAAAAAGCCATCCCAGCAAACTCCCCCTCCCACCCCATACCCGATTCTTCCCCTAACATTACTCTTATTCCTCACTGGTACATCTACTCCAGCACTAAATATTTCACAGACAAACAAGTTATCATATTAAACTAAATTTGGCATCAGAATTGCAGGCCCAGAGGGAAGTAATAATGCATGTTTCATACTGTACTAACTTAATATGCAATTTCAATAGGATATTGTTCTATTACTTTCTTGTCCTAAACCCTTATGCAGTTCCTAGGCACCGGTTTAACAGCTGCCATGTTTCAATCCTGGCACAGCAGCATTTCAATGGTGAATTAAATAACCATTATGTATAAAGCTCAGCAAGCAACTACTGATATAAGTATCTGTTCTGATCCCAACCCTGCAATGAGCTCTGTGCAGTGCCCCACAGACTTCAGTGAGGCTCTGGGTAGGCCCAGGGTTCCACCTACCAAGAATTCACTCCAGGATCATACTCTAGTTTGCGCAGCCCTTCAGAACCCTTAGGGATTAAGCACTATTAAAAATGCAGAATATTAGACCAGGAGTCTGACATCTGAAACGCTATCACACAGAAACAGCAACAGTCTGATCTAATTGAAGTTTCTAACTGGTCTTTTGGTCACTCATTTTACCTGTATATTTCTTTTTAAATTGTAAAGCATCTTGTACTTCGAGGCAGATGCTATATAAATAAAATAGTGATTCCAGTTTCCTTCCATTGTGTCCCTGGTATTCTAGAATGAAATGAACTAGAGAAATGAAAAACATTATCAAATCAGTTTGACTTCTGAATTATATGCCAAAAAGGGAAACACTATATTTATATAGGATCAGACAAAGCCACAGTGCTCCACAACTATGTTATGACACGACCACTACACCTCAAGGAGCTTGCAATTTAATTTACTATCATTTTAATTTATGTTTTTAATAATTTACTCTGCAGTTACTCTTCACTTTCTGAACTTATTTTCCACTGCTTTTCATTTCACGGGTAGAAGAGATTCCTGTCTATGCAGGCTAGTAGGTATTTTGGGAAAAGGGAGACAAAGAAATGTAAGATTTATAATAATCTGTGTTCCATCAAAAATCCTGGCTCAGTTGCATTTTGTAGAGCAGAGATCTCTCAGTCAAATGCACGATTGCAAGAAGTGTTCAGAGCACAAAACAGATGGAGGTGACCTGGGTTCTATTCCCAGCTCTGCCAGACTCCCTGCGTGACTTTAGGCAAGTCACAGCATGACTCAGCCTCAGTTTCCCTATCTGTTAGAAGAGAATGATGATATTTTCACACCCCCTCCATGAAGCTTCATTAACATTTGAAAAAGGCTCTAAGGTCTCAGATGAAAGGACTACAGAAGGGCAAAGTATTTAGAATGATTATTCTGCACTGCTGGGGAGCGTGTGCACCAGAAAGAGCCTGGCACAGAGGGATAGTCTGTAAGAGTTATGCCACATTTCGCAAAGAAGCAAATACATTTCAGTTATGGATGAAATAATTCATGGGTATAGAAAATACAGATTTTCGCAAAATGCTGAGAGATAAAGCACTACCGAAATCTTAATGTGGTATTAGCGACCATTATTCTTGTTTTTGCGAATACAGACTAACACGGCTGCTACGCTGAAACCTGTCATTATTTTACTGGGAAGCTCTGAACAGATAGAAAAGGAGGACTTGTGGCACCTTAGAGACTAACCCATTTATTTGAGCATGAGCTTTTGTGAGCTACAGCTCACTTCATCGGATGCAACAAGGTGCCACAAGTACGCCTTTTCCTTTTGCGAACACAGACTAACACAGCTGTTACTCTGAAATCTGAACAGATAGTTTCAAAGGCTACATAAATATACTGTAACATGCGATTCCGAACTGGGGTGGATGTCAACGAACCAGAATGATCCCTCAGGACCTACAAGTACCATATATTATTATTCCAATTTGCTGCAGGCTCCTGTGAATATCTTGGTAATTGGAGCTCTACCTAAACTCAGATTATGCTGGATTGTGAGGAGCAGGTTATGTAATAAATGCATGAGATGCACAGCACTACAGAAGTGTAGAAGACTGGACCATTTCCTTTAATTCACCCTGTTCCAGGCCAGAGACTATTAGCACTGGGTACCCTGATGCTGCGCATAGTTATGTTTCCAGATACAGTCAGTAAAGCCCTACAGAGCTCACCTGAGCAAAGGGTGCCACACACAAGCGTCTGCACAACTGCTACAAGCGGTCAGGAGTGCCTTTCTAAAGCAACCTGGTGTAGGGAACGCGACGGAAATAAACCCACGGCTGTTATATCCACCAGCGGGACACGAGGGCGGCCCCGGGGGTGAAGGAGTCACTGTGCAGTGACAGGAGGAGAACTCTAGAAGCTCCCAGCGGCCAGCACTGGCATCAGTCTGCTCGGGAGAGGGAAGGGCAGATCCAGCAGCGGACAATGGGGATGAGCCGCCCACAGGGCCAGAAAGGTTTCACGCCCTGAGGGCCAACAGCAGCGAAGAGGGTGGCTCTCGCCAGGCGCCGATGGGCTCACCCCGCTGCGGGCTCTCGAGGCCAGCAGGGCTGGGGGCTTTGAGAGGCTGCGCCCAGAGCAAAGGGATCAGCCAGCGGGGCTGCGCGGCCCCTGGGGGGAGGCGCTGGGCCCCCGCAGCGAGACCCCCGGGCAAGCACACGGCGCAAGAAGCGCGGCCGGGGAGCGCAGGGCCCGGGGGGAGCGCAGGGCCCGGGGGGAGCGCGGCGGCAGGCAGCTGCCTGGCCATTGTGCGGGGCGGGGCGCCCCCCGCGCAGGGGGCAGGGGCGGCAACCAGGGAGCTCCATCCGGCGGGGAGGTCAAGGCGGCAGCGGCCGAGGGCGCGGGGCCAGGCCGGGCAGCTCCCTCGGAGCCGGCAGGACGGAGGTGGGGGGGGAGGGTCGGAGCCCGGCCGCGGCGCCGCTTCCGCCCTCATGGCCGCTGCCGCCATTCCCCGCCCCCCACCATCGCCCCCGGGCCCGGGCCCGGCCGCCCGCCCGCGACCCCCTCCCCGCGCCCGGCCGCGCGCACTACGCGAGCCCCCGGCTTCGGCCGGGCCCACTAGGCCGCGAAGCCGACCGTAAACAAAACCCGCCGCACGGCGTCCGGATCCGGGCAGGGAGCGGGGCCGGGGCCGCCTCCCCCTGGCCCGGGGCCCACGCCGGCCGCTGCCGCCCTCCCCGGGCTGAGGGAGGGGCGCCCGGCCGGGGCCGGGATTTAAAGGGGCCGCGCGCAATTACCGGGGCCGCCGCCGCCTCCGCGTTACCAACTTTACCTGAGTCTCCCCCACACTGACAACTACCCAGCGGCGCCCGCCCCATCACGTGACCCAGGAGAGGGCGGGGCCAGACCGGCTTCAGGCCGCCCCCGCCACGTGACCCCGGCGGGGGCCTCTGTCGCCGCTCCCGCCTGTCACGTGGCTCGGCCTCGCGCCTCTCCTTGGCCCGCCCTGGGTCACATGGTTTCTGGCGCTTGGCCGGGCGCGCCGCCCCCGTTTCCCGCCCGCCCCCGTCACGTGACGCGGCCGCACTGTGGCCTCAGCGGCCGCCATGTTGTTGCGGGACCCCGGGTCGGGCCGGGCCGGGGATGGCGACGTCCGGCAGCAACTGGCTCTCCGGGGTCAACGTGGTGCTGGTGATGGCCTACGGGAGCCTGGTGAGGCCGCGGCCCCGGCCCCGGCCTGAGGGGGCGCCGGGCGGAGAGCGGGGGCGGAGCGAGGCGCCTGCCCGGGCCCCCATCGAGGGTGGAGGAGCGGCGGGGGGGGCGTCCCGCGCTGGGGTCCTGTTGGGGGGGAGGGGCCCCCATAGTGGGCGGGGGGTCCCGCGCTGGGGTCCTGTTGGGGGGGAGGGGCCCCCATAGTGGGCGGGGGCGTCCCGCGCTGGGGTCCTGTTGGGGGGGAGGGGCCCCCATAGTGGGCGGGGGGGTCCCGCGCTGGGGTCCCGTTGGGGGGGAGGGGCCCCCATAGTGGGCGGGGGGGTCCCGCGCTGGGGTCCCGTTGGGGGGGAGGGGTCCCCATAGTGGGCGGGGGCGTCCCGCGCTGGGGTCCCGTGGGGGGGGAGGGGCCCCCATAGTGGGCGGGGGGCGTCCCGCGCTGGGGTCCCGTGGGGGGGGAGGGGCCCCCATAGTGGGCGGGGGGCCCCCGCGCTGGGGTCCCGTGGGGGGGGAGGGGCCCCCATAGTGGGCGGGGGGCCCCCGCGCTGGGGTCCTGTGGGGGGGGAGGGGCCCCCATAGTGGGCGGGGGGGCCCGCGCGACCTCTCCAGTGTCCCCTGCCCCCACCCAGGGGAGACGGCGGTGGGGAGGCCCCTTTAAAAGGGCCGTCGAGGGCTGCACCCTCGGGCTCCCCGCCCGCTGCTCTGAAATCAGCCCCCGGCCTCTCCGCTGGCGCCTCGTTCCCCCGGGCATTGGAAGCTGCAGCCAGGACCCCTCGCAGCGCAGAGGCCCGGTTGGGGCCCCGGCCCCCGAGGCAGGAGGGTTTGGCTCTGCTGGGTTCTAACCGTGTCTCTCTCCTGCTGTGTTTGACTAGGTGTTTGTGCTGCTCTTCATCTTTGTGAAAAGGCAGATAATGCGCTTCGCCATGAAGTCCCGCCGGGGGCCCCATGTGCCGGTTGGACAACACGCCCCCAAGGTCCGTGTGTGGGGCTTGCCTCCTGCTGGCCGCGGGAGGGGGAGGTTATGCGTTGGGTGATCGATCTGCTTGTTTCCATAAGGCTTTGTGTGTGCTGATGCTTCCTATTTTCCTACGCTGCAGCTATATCCCAAGCTAAGCAGGGCCAGGGGGGCAGTTCTTAGATGGGAGACCTTCAGGGAACAGCTAGGTGCTGTAGGAGATGGTCTTGGCTCTTCTTTTCCCCATGATGCACCATGCACCCAATGCTCCAGCCAGGAGCTAAGGAATGCCCTGCTCCAGGAGGATACCATCTTTCTGATGAGTCTTAAAATCAATGCTCTTGTTACAGGTTTTGTGATGCACTTTGTAAGAGTCAGGACATCAGCTGTGGTGTCCTGGCTAAAGGAAAGCTCTGATGGCCACGTCTACACGCGGAGCACTCCAGCAGCACAGCTCTGGCCCCGTAGCTATGCCGATGTAGGGCTGTAGCACTGAGTCTTCCTGCAGAGACCAAAGGGGGTTTTCTGTCACGGTAGGACCTCCACCTCCCTGATGATAGCTGGGTCAATCAAAATGTTCTTAAGTCAACCTAATTGTACCTACTCTTGGGGCTAAGTCGGGGTAGCTGTGGCTCTGAGGTGTGAATTTTTCACACCCCTGAGCGCCATAGCTATGTTGACCTAACTTTAAAAAAAAAAAAAGGAGTACTTGTGGCACCTTAGAGACTAACAAATTTATTTGAGCATGAGCTTTCGAGAGCTACAACTCACTTCATCGGATGCATACAGTGGAAACTGCAGAAGACATTATATACACACAGAGACCATGAAACAATACCTCCTCCCGCCCCACTGTCCTGCTGGTAATAGCTTATCTAAACTGATCATCAAGTTGGGCCATTTCCAGCACAAATCCAGGTTTTCTCACCCTCCGCCCCCCCCCCAACTCACTCTCCTGCTGGTAATAGCCCATCCAAAGTGACCACTTTTTGGAGGGGGGTGAGGGGGTGAGAGAACCTGGATTTGTGCAGGAAATGGCCCACCTTGATTATCATACACATTTTGAAGAGAGTGGTCACTTTGGATGGGCTATTACCAGCAGGAAGTGAGTTGGGGGGGGGCGCGGAAGGTGAGAACCTGGATTTGTGCTGGAAATGGCCCAACTTGATGATCGCTTTAGATAAGCTATTACCAGCAGGACAGTGGGGCGGGAGGAGGTATTGTTTCATGGTCTCTGTGTGTATATAATGTCTGCTGCAGTTTCCACGATATGCATCCGATGAAGTGAGCTGTAGCTCACGAAAGCTCATGCTCAAATAAATTGGTTAGTCTCTAAGGTGCCACAAGTACTCCTTTTCTTTTTGCGAATACAGACTAACACGGCTGTTACTCTGAAACCTAACTTTTAAGTGGACACCAGGCCTGATAGCTGTGCTCTGACTCTCTGAATTCTCCTTGACTATGGGAATCTTCACTTCCTGGATTAAATGGTCGCAGTGTGTTACTTTCTATTGTTAAATAATTGCTGCATCTCAGGGCTGGGTGCAGTGATCCCTGTCTGTTGGGATTCATAGATGCTTTGGGAAGGAGGGTGCTCTATAAATGTAAGATGCCATTGTTCTCTTCTGGACAGGACCTGAAAGAGGAAATTGACATTCGCCTCTCAAGGGTACAGGACATTAAGTATGAACCCCGGCTCCTGGCTGAAGATGATGCCAGGCTCCTGCAGCTAGAGACACCAGGAAGCCAATGTACTGTGTCTTCTAAATATATGCACCCTAACTTATTGATGAGTATATTGGGTGGAGGGGGAGGATGATCAAAGGGCTTCTTGTTCAGCCTTCCAACCTCCACAATGCAAACGTCCTCCCACTACTGCTCTCAGAATCTGGGAATTATGAAGTTACATTGCTAGCTTTTGAGCCTGTCTGGCTCTTCCCACAGTATTAACTGTCCTGCTGCAGTGTTGTTTGGGGCGCAGTCCTTCTCCGTGGGGCAGGTGGCGCTGTTGCTGAGCTGCTCATGGTTACCATGCAGCCTGTCACACCAGAACCTGGCATGATCCCTAACTGTTACTCTGACTTGGTTACAATCAAGCAGATTGCAGCCCTGCCCCTGTCTTTAATACACAGAAGCAGCCTGTGGCGACCAAGGCTCCCACCACACAGGCTGAAATGAAGCCATTCAGCTCAAAATGGAATAGTGTGTAGGGAGCTGTTGTTCCCCTCTGCCATATCACAGAGGAAAGCAGCCACAGCCCATGGTGTATAGCTTCTGGGCCACCTCTGCTCTGACACTCCCGACTTTACCTTTCTCACCAAGCAGAGCAGAAACCCCCAGACAAAGGAAACTGATTGTCAGTTACCATTGGTGCTGCATAATCGGATTAGTGTCATTCTGCGATTTGCACGGGGCTAGCCTCATTGCTGTGGGAAAGGCTCCAACAGGATAATCTCCTGTTCACGCAGCCCCCGCTTGTGCCAACTTGCTGGTGTGTGTGTGTTTTCTTTCTCTAGACCAGTTTGTGTGTTTTCTTTTCCAGGTTGCTATAACTACTTGTACAGAATGAAGGCACTGGACGCAATCAGAGCTTCTGGTAAGAGAAAGCCTTTAGGTGGGGAGCGTGGCCAGTGGGGGACATGCCTCTGGAGCCTAGGCCAATAGCCTTGTGCTAGCACAAGGGTTCTCCGCCTGGGGGCTGCCACCATATCCCTAGGTGGGAGGGATTCCCAACTAAGGAATTGGGGTCCTCACTAGAGTGGTAGAGATTTCTGCTAGAGGAAAAGGTTGAAAACTAGTACGTGACACAAATAAAGTGAAGTAGAAGTGAATTTGATCTGGTTAGTCAGTGCCAAGGTGAGTAAAATACAGAACGTAACACACAGCAGAAGCCATGGGAAGTTATTTACACTGCGTCTTTCCTGTCTAAACTATCTACAGTGCCACAGGAAAAGACATTCCTCAAATACTAAGCTGCCTGGCTTTCCGAAAGGATCTCACACTGTTGTGTGCCTCACTTTCTGGGTGTCCAATTTGAGACACCTGGGCTTGATTTTTCTGAGAAACTCCCCCAATTAGTAAAGGCTTCTGCAGACTTTGGCTGTAAAGTGTCTTTCATGTGCTCCCTTTTGATGCAGTGATTTGTTGAACCATCCTAGCTTTGGTGTCTCTGCCAGCAGCAAGAACCTGGTCTCTGCTGTATGATGCCTCCGTCAGAAAGGCAGAGGTGCAGGAGGAGGAGTTTGTTGGATGGTTTGGGTCGCTCATCAGGACGCGCGTTCTTCCAGGCCCCTGGAGTGTGTGTCACACTCTGACCCGCCATCACTGGCATCCTTGTGTCACTTTGTTTTTTCAGAGATCCCATTTTATGTAGAAGGCCGACACCCCCAGTCCTTAATGGGAAAGAATTTCCATGCCTACCTGTTGGAGCTGAGAAATTCCAGCACTCCATTCAGAGGCATTCGCAAAACCTTGATTGACACCCTCCTGGATGGGTATGACACTGCACGCTATGGGACAGGGGTGAGTGTCAGCCCAGATCTTCTCTTTGGTCTTTGCAAAGGGGGTGGATTCCTGCAGAGCCAGGTCTTTCGCCTTGCAGCATTGCACACATTTCCCCTCTGTTCTGCCTGCTGCTGCGAATAGGATCAAGGACAATGCACACCAAGAGTCCAAGGTCTCTAAGGCACTCTTCTGTTTGTGTTCAGGTCTTTGGGAAGACGGAATATCTGAAGTACCAGGGTGCCCTGACTGAGCTCACGAACATGTAAGTTTGACTGGCGATGGGAATGTTTAACATCCGGGCCTTGGTCTGCATGGCCATCCATTGAAGGGGGTTGTGGATGGTGAAATTCTGCAGCGTAAGGATCCCATCTCTGTGCAGCTGGCTGTGTCTGTACAGGACCTGAGAAGGGGGATGCCAAAACCAAACTGACAAAGTGTCTCCTTTAAGAAGGCCTCCAAAACAATCTGAGGCAGGCAGTCTCCGTTTCCCTGAGGCGTCAGGGAAGGAGCCACTTGACCCAGTTCTTAAGGCCCTTACATCTGAGTGAGTCAGAGCAACCAAACTGACAGTCAGAAAAGCAAAGTCTGTAGGGCTCCAGTCAGGAGTGGCCTGGGGCCTGCAACCTATAGCAGCCAGCATGGCTTCTGATCCCATCCGTTGTTCAGTTTCCTTCTGGTGTTTTCCTTGACCGCACCTAGGCTGTCCCTTTTACAGGTTAAAGAGTACACCCTGCCACAATTTGCCTGCACCCCGTTGATTTAACTGACTGGCACATCTAATTAGGCTTCTTGCAGTCTCATTATTCGCTCAGGAAGGCTTGCTCTCTGTTCCAGGTGGATTCAGTAACATCCCCTTTTCCTCCACAGTATCAAAGCGCGAGGGGGCAGCAGCCAGAGGCAGCACCAGTCAGCAGCGAAGGATCTCACGCTCTCGCCTGATGTCTCCAACTCAGCCACCATCCAGGTCACCTACCTGCCTTCCAGCCAGAAGAGCAAACGTGCCAAACACTTCCTGGAGCTGAAGAGCTTCAAGGACAACTACAACACGCTGGAGAGCACCCTGTGAGCTGCGCCAGGAGCACTGCTCCTGGGACCTGCCACCGAGAGCCCCTTGCTGGGTGGGGCAAGTCACAAGTGGCTTTTGGCAGCAGTCCATGTCCAGGTGGCAGCTGGAAGGCGGGAAGTCACTGGGCTCATGGATCACTCACTGCTGCATGGAGTTGGATTTAACAGCAACATCATGGCTGGGGATACCTGGCCTCTGGGCAGGAGGCCCTTTCTGAAGCCGTGTACTGGCTGCAGAACAGGGAGATGACCAGCAGCCGGCATGGGCCTGTGTTTTGGGCTCTGAAGAGATTCCAGACTCCATCCCTTTTTAGTGGCTAGTGCCACTCTGGAGCCCCTAGCCCTGTGAATAGACTATTGGAGTAGCTTTAGCATATTTATAAAAGACACTGCTCCAGGTCAGTGCTCCCGCACCCCTCTGCACTGACTGCAATGGCTCCATTCACTCTACTGACCCTCCATCACTCCCAGCAATGGCTCGCGGGCTGAGGCCAGCGGTGGTTTCCAGCTCCCACGCTGGACCCATGGGCTGGGCTTTCCGAAGGTTAAACGCCTTGTGGGAGTTGGTTCCCTTTGATGCAATGGGGGCCTGTGGTTCCATCCTCCCACTCCTTGTCAGCCTGTTGTGCTTGAATTGCCCGTTAGACCTGGGGGGGGGTATCGGGGCCTGGGGGGGTTGCCTTGGTATCTTGAGCCTGTTTAAACCCCACCCAGACAGTAAATGGCTCAGTGTCCTGCTCTTGGGGGGTGAGGCTGCTGCTGCTGCTGACTGTCTCTTCCACACACCCCAGCTGGGCAGCTGGGTGAAAATCTTCCCCGTTCCCTCCCGCTCTCACCAGCGCCTCGTGCCATTCACCATGGACTCCTCCAGGCCTCTTGGGGAAGGGGCTGCAGCAAGCAGCAGCACACCCTCTAGCTAAAGTTCCCAGGCTGGAGGCAAGCT
This sequence comes from Lepidochelys olivacea, assembly GCF_965140295.1. Lineage (NCBI taxonomy): Eukaryota > Metazoa > Chordata > Testudines > Cheloniidae > Lepidochelys > Lepidochelys olivacea. Next base: position 1,310,734 of record NC_140434.1, read on the forward strand.
GCGTGCCAGTCACTCGGGCTTGGCAGACACCGGCTCTGGGCCGGAGGAGGCGCCCTGGCCAGCGGCCTGCTCGCTCTCTTTTTAAATTGCTGTTTAATAAAAGGAACGTTCCCCTGCGGGCGACGTGCCCTTTGCTCTTTGACTGCAGGGAACCCTCCCTTGGACCCCACCTGCTCCAGGGCTGCACCTGCTGCTCTCAGGACAGCCTCAGCCTTGGCCCAGCCCCGGGAGGTGGCTAATAAAGAGTGGGGGAAGTGTCTGATCCTGGGGGGGAGGCGGCCGGTGCAGTTGCCTGCGCTCTCCAGGGAGCGGGTGCCAGGGGGTTCTGAGAAAGGTCCCTTACTGTCGCTGTACTGAGCAGGCTCCTGCATCACCTGGCCAAGAACAGCTGGGAGCCCCCCAGGCGCTGCTGCTGCCCGCTTCCTCTCCTGCTGCTCCTCCCCTTGCCAGAACGTGGGCCATTCCCTGGTGAAGGCTCTGCACAGCGCACCCTCCCCTCAGCAGCTGGCTGCAGTTGGGTTATACACGGCTACAGGCGCTGGGGATTCTCGCTGCACCCCGTGCTCCTTTAGCTGCTCCTTTCCCTGTCTCCTCCCTAGGAGAAGGGGCAGGGGCTCCTTGTTTTACACGTGGGGAGCAGAGGAGGTGACTCACCCACTGTGCCTACAGGGAGTGGATCGCAGAGCTGGGATGAAAAGGCAGAGGCTTGGCTCCCTCTCCCTTTCTCCTTGCCAATTGGGGTGAGGTCATTCCTGCACTGGCTCTCAGGGCAGGCAGATGGGGGCTGCCTCCCAGGAAGAGCAGTTCAGTTTTTTAGCTGGCTTTGGGGGTATGTGTCTGAAGTCCCCAGGCCCTACTCTGTGGGGATGTGAGGGTACAGCATTAACTGCTGGGAAAAGCACTTTGAGATCCTGGCATGAAAAGCAGCAACACTGGATGGCACATCTGCCCCAGAGGAGGGAGCAATATCTGCAAGGGGATGGATTGATGGGTGGGGGGAGTAATCCTATGCCCTTGGCCCACCCACTACCCCTGGGACTCCCCAGCATGGTGCCTCTAACTGTACTATAGGCTCAGGGGGCTGCACCCACTTCGCATGGGAGTGTCCCCAGGGCTCAGGGTTGGCCTGGCCCAGTGCAGTTGCTGGCCCTTTCGCTGTTCCCGTCAGTGAGAGCTGAGTGCATTTGAAACCCCACCCTTTAGCCAAAGCCCAGTGCCCCCCTGCTGTATTTCCCACCCTTCGACCTCCCTGCTGCCATGGTGGGGATGGGCAGCACTGCTCCCGCCCCTGGAAGAAGAGGGTTGTGTATGGGCCTTTGAACTGGAAATGGGGATCTTAATAGATTTCCAGGGGCTGATGTACGGCAGGGGGAGAGCACGGGGGTGAGTGGCGGTCAGTGTTGGTTTAGCTCCTGCGCCCACCTGTATCTCACACCTCATGTAAACTTACGGGCCTGGAAGAAATTCACAGTCATGGCGTATGCGAGCACGTGTGACTCAGCTCGCCACACTGGCCAAATGCAGGCAAACAGCGGCCCCTGACTCCAGCCCTCCTCCCCGCTAGTGCGGAGAGAGCTTGGAGACTGCAGGCCCTGCACAGGCTGATGAGATGGAGCGTGGCAGGCTGGGAGCCAAAGGCTCTGGGGTTGGCACCTCCATTGCAGAGAAAGTGCATGGCTGCCACCTGTCGGTTCATGCCAGTCGGGTGCAGTCCTTGGGTTCTTTGCCAGCTGCCAGCAGCCCTTCAATCGGGCCTGGATGGTTCAGGTCGGTTGGCTGACCCTGTTCGAGATGGGGATCACAGTTATCAAGTATCAGTAACTGAGGCTGCCTGCGTGGGCAGCCAGAGCCTGGGCATTACAGACACCCCGCGCCTTCACCGATGGGCAGGGAACGGCTTTGTACAGTAGGTGTGTGCGTCGCATGGCATGTGGGGCCCTGCTCTCCTAGCAACATTTCCTTCGTGAGTGCATGGAGGGGGGCTCCCTGGCAAAGGGGGCGCATTTCCCTGCAGTGTTCGCAGGATCTGGCTAGTGCAGGCAAAGCTCCCGGCCCAAGGGCAGCAGGATTTGTCCCTGGCCTTCTGCAGCAGGGCTCCAGGGCAGCAGGCCCAGGGGCTGCCCCAGTTCAGGGGCAATTGGAAGAGACAGGAACAAACGCGGAGCTCATTAAATTGTCCTTGCCCTTTAATTGAGCAGGGGTCTCCCGCAGCTCCATGGATGGGGGACACTGGGCACCGGTGAGCACCCAGGCCCCTGCCACAGGGCGACTGAACTCTGCCCACACCTCTTCCGGGCTACACGGATCACCCAGACAGAGCCTCCGGCTTTGTCTCACAGTTCTAAAGCTGCCATGGTGACCAGGGAACCAAACGGTACCGGGACGGCAGCCGCCCCCAGAGCGACAATGGCACCCGGCAGGGAAAAACTGGGCAAGGGCAGCAATGTCCCCTCACTCCAGCAGCTCCTGAGGGAAGAGGAGGTAGGGCATGGGGGGGCAAGGCTGGAGCCAGGCCCTGGGGGGGGGAGCGGTAGGGTGTGGACGGGGGGGGGGGGGCAGGGCTGGAGCCAGGCCCCAGGGGGGAGCAGTAGGATGTGGTTGCGGGGGACAAGGCTGGAGCCAGGCCCTGGTGGGACCAACAGGATGTAGAGATGTGGGGGGGCAGGGCTGGAGCCAGGCCCTGGGGGGGAGCAGTAGGGCATGGAATGGGGAGCGGGGGCAGGGCTGGAGTCAGGACCTGGGGGGGCAGGCAGGGTGTAGAGATGGGGGGCAGGGCTGGAGCCAGGGCTCAGGAGGGGCCAGCAGGAGGGCAGCCCCTGGGCACATAGAACGGAGGGGGACGGGGCCTGGGCCCCATTGATGGCAGCAGCCTGTGGGGCTGAGCGGCTCCCAGCTGTATAGGGGCTGGGTCTCATCAAGGCTGTAGACGTGGGGAGAGGCTGGCTTCCCATCTCATTCCTTAGGGCTAGATTCTGCCCACAGCCACAGTCCCGGTCTCTTCTTCACGCTACCCCTGGCCTGAGAACAGATATCCAATCAGCACCCCCTCATCCCACCCTGGCATGTCCCTGGGCCAAACCCGGCCCTCCCTGGGGTGTTAAGGGAGGGGACAGCTCCCAGCAGAGCTCCCCAGTCAGGCCCTGCATTCCCTGCCCTATCCCCCAGGGCAACCTCCCTGCAGAGAGAAGCTGAAGGCTCACTCGCGCCCTCTGCCTTTAGCTCCCAGCTGGCATCTCCTGCTGCCCGCCCTGGAGCACTCTGCCGTCTGGAGGCCTCTGTTCATGGGCCTGGCTCTGTTGCCTGGCCATGGGGGGCTCCCAGTGGCTTGCGAGGATTATAACACGCAGGTCCTGACTGCTTGTGGCTCTTCAAACTGTGGCACTTGTAAGACTCGGGGCATCAAGCCCAGCATCCCAGCGAAACCCAGCATGAGTATTTACATTCTACCCTAAAGTATTGCGCAGTGAGGCTGTGCTCTGCTAGCCAGCTGCCAGGCTGCGCCCCAGAGGTGGCTGCATGGTAGTGCTGGGAGTCCTCACTCTCCTATTTTATATATCACTGTACAAAGCACTTTGTGACCCTTCAGGGTGATGGGTGCTAGGAGCTGTCACCCCACCCCTCACCACCCGAAATGGAAGGCACTTTGAACCAATCAGTATAAGAAGCCTCACTTTCCCTTGCTGGGGCTTGGTGATTTTGCCTCCCAGCTGGCAGTCCTTACGATTCAGGGTAGAAATACAAACTGGGGAGAGGCTGGGCCCAGAGCTGAATGTGCCCTTTCGATTGCAGTTGGTGAAGAAGGAGGCTGCCTATGAGAATCTGGTTAAAAGGTAAATGGGTTTGTGGAGGGGGGTTTCTAGCTCTTTGTTACTGTGATTAAAGCCACTTCTCTGTGGAATAATAACCCCCACCACGGCCAGCAGCAGAACGCTGGCGAGGGGGGGGTGGCGGGGGCTACTGACAAAGGGAACTGTGGGGGTAAGGTGACCCCATTTTCCCAACGGGGAAACAGGACACCACATGGGGCCAACCAAAGGGCAGTTCCCCCCTCCCAGTGGGCCCCCACCGCCACCCACCTGTATGGGTCCAGCCTGAGGCCCCCCACCCCCTGCACAGGACCAGCCCAGGCCCTCCTGCCCGCCCACCAACGCATGCAGGGCAACTGATGGCAAGAACAAATGGGACAAATGCCCAGTTTTGCCAAAAAAAGTGGGGACAGCCGGGACAGGGCTTAGAAAAGGGCTTAGAAAAAGAAAACGGGACGTATGGGCACCCTGCCTGGCGATCAGCAGCATGGTCCGGCCAGCCCAGGGCCGTGCCTGAGCGGGGAGACAGGAGCCTGCTGGGACGGGGCAGGTGCAGCCAGCGTTGGTGTTCCTTGCGTCGTTGCTTTCGAGGCCATTCGGGCTCATTCTCCCGCCGGGCAGCATAGGGCCCCGCTCCCCGGCAGTGACCCGATGGATGGGCCCTTCGCCCCATTCCGTCGCTGGGGAGGCCTCACCTTGTGGCACTGGTGCCCTTGCTGGCACAAACCCGGGCACAGGAGGCCGGGCACAGGAGAGCACACATCTGCCGCCGTGCCAGCCAGGCGGGCAGAGATTGGCCAGGCAGCTGGGGCAAAAACATAAAGCAAAGGTCACAGACGCCCCACCCGCGACAGCCAGCCAGACGCCCGGGCCTCCAGCTCCCTTTAAACGCCACGTGTTCCCTGAGTGCAGCCCAGGGCCATTCGCCCTCCCCAGAGCAAAGCACTTGGCCCCTTCCCTCGGTTCCCGGGGCCTGGAGGAGGAGCGAGCGAGGGCGGGAGGCAGCTCCGTTGAACCCAGCTGGGGCTGTTGGAGGTGACGGGTGCTAAGGGCCCCTATTGACGGCCCCCGACATCCGCCCCCAGCTCCATTCAAATCACAGGGGCTCCAGGCATGCAGTGGGGGCTGCTCATGTGGCTCTAGCCACAGGCCCGGGACCAGACAAAGCTCCCCCACCCCTTGGCTTTGGGCCTGATCCTGCCCATGGATGTCAGCAAGGAGGTTCGGTGGCCGTAGCCTGGGGCCCTCCTGCTGAGCTCTGTCGGGCAGCCCAGCTGGGGCACGGGAGCCAGATGCTTGGAGAACCGCCCCTGAGCCGAGGCGTTTATCCCCCTAAGCGCATGGCGGGAGCTGCAGACACTGGGGCTTGTTTCCACGGCCGAGCCCCAGCACATTCGGCTGCGACCCTGAGAGCCCTGGTTTCGGTCAGCACAGTCAGAGCTAAGCTGGCCCCAGCTGCCTGCTTCCGGGCCTGTCCTTCCCACCGGTGCAAATCCGACCGGCTTCGCACCCACTTCGCAGAGCCCAAAGTAAAGGCCCCTTTTCTCCTCAATTGCTTAATTTCACTGACCCCAGCTGTGAGAGGAGCTCCAAGCCCACGCTGTGGGTGTGATTTAGAGCCCAGCAGTCGCCAGGCTGGGGGGCGGGGGGCTACTGTGTTGGGAGCTGCCTAGACACAGAGCGAGAGACAGTCCCTGCCCCAAGGACCTCGTGCTCTAAACAGACAAGACAAGGCGGGAGGGGAAACTAAGGCACAGAGAGCGGCAGGGACGGAGCCGGGAATAGAAGCCAGGTCTCCCACGTCAGGGGACTAACCAGTGCCCAGGAACCTGAAAGCTAGGAAACAAAAGTGAAAGTGTCGAGTGTATTTTGACTGGCAGCTTGAGGGCCCTGCGGGAGCGGGGGGAGGGAGGTTCGGGTTCTAAGTCATTTCCACTGACTCAGTGCAGCAGCCAGGTGCTGACTCAGGCAATGGGGCAAACTCAGCCCAGGGGTGAGGGTTTGGTTCTGTCCCCCTCGGCCAATGGCTGCCGATCCCCCTCCCATTCTGCGTTTCCATGCAACTCACGCCCCGCTGCGCCGGGCCTCTCCTGACCAGCGCGAGGGTCTGCGCGACAAAGGCTGCCGTGTCTCAGTGCTCCCCTCCTCCCACAGCTGGGCGTGGGGCCGAGTCGTCTGTCTGGAGAGGGAGAAGCAGGAGGAGCAGAGGTTGGTGAAGGCCTGCCAGAACCTGCGGGCCTGCGTTGCGGAGGAGCTCTGCTTTGCTAACAAGGCACTGCTGATGGTAAGGCTGGGGAGAGCAGGGGGGCGCTGACCCTGGAGGGAGCCTGGCTGGGAAGGCTCCTGCTGGTAGTGGGGGGTTCCCAGCTGGCCGCCTTTCACACCCGGTTTGCTCGGTGAGAATGGGCCAGGGGACGCCAGGGGAGATCACCCACCCTAGGCATTGCCGTGGCCAGCTCTATCCGGGTCCCGTTTGCAACACAAGCCTCTGGCCCCAGCAGGGCAGGAGTCGGCTCCTCGTGGGTGAGGGGCAGCGGGATCAGGGCGAGGGGGCGGGGAGTATTTCACTTGGAGGGATACGGCCCGATCAAGTCACAGGGGAAATGCCCCAGAGCCAGCGGCCTGGAGAGCCCACCGTGGTCCCCCTGCGGCCTTCGCAGATCCGCCCATCCCGCCAAGCGGGCTGCACCCCAGGTGGGAGGGAAAGGGCCCCTCGGGGCCCCAGTCCCCACACGCTGGCACAGGTGAGCAACAGCGGCGTCAGCAAAGGTGCAGTGCGAGGGGAGGGCCAGGCCTGACACCCTGCCACACCCAGCCCACAGCTCTCCCCGCTGCAGGCTCAGCTGCTGCCCAGGCGGTGGAGGGCACTGGGCTAGTCCCCTTCCTGCTGGGGGCAGAGGGGCGTGGGCTGGTTTCCACCCAGCCCTGCAGAAGGCAATGGGACCAGGCAGGAGGCCCCAGCCAGATGCCAGGGAAGGGCAGAGGGGTCCTGGCTACTCACACAGCTCTTGGCCTCCTTGCCAGGTCCGGCGTGCAGCCCTGCGCTACCTTCTACACTGCGAGCACCTGCAGCACCTCCGGGAGCTGAACCACGGGGGGAAGTCCTTCTACCTGGAGAGGCTGTGAGCACCCAGCTCTGGGGAGCAGCAACCTGCCCACACCAGCCCCCTCACTCCGCCAAACTGCGACCCACCGCGGCCCAGGGTTCCTTGGGACCCCAGGCTTTGCACCTCACGGCACTTGCCCATCCTGCCCCAGAGCCGCCCTCCCGACGGGACAGTCGTGGCTGTTGCTATTTCAGAGACAGCAACAAAACCTCCCGAGAAGATTAAAGTGTTGAGCTAAGCGGAGCAGCCTGAGGCTCTGGGGAGAGGCGGCGTTTAGATCCCAGCACCGGGGGGGGGGGGGGGCAGCCCAGAGGCAGCAGGAGACACCATGTCGTGGGGCAGATTTGAAGAAACTCCATGGAGTTAGCAGAGTCCTTGGCCTCTCTGCTGGGGCGGGTGAGCTCCCCTGCCACCCTCCCGCTAATGCTGCAGAAGCCCCACCAATGGGGTGGGAATAACTGGTGTAATGTGTGTGAGCATCTCCCGCTGGGGGGCAGCTCCCATCCGTGTGGGCACAGAGTCCTGCAGGCGGGCGGCCAGCCGGCTTCGGGGCACTCGGCACCATGATGCTGGGCCACACAGGGAGCTGGTTGTGTCGCTAGAATTCCCAAGAGACCTTCCCCTCCCATCCCAGGGCCTCACAGAACTTTGGGCAGGAAGCCTCCCAGTGCCCTGGCAGCAGCATTATCAGCGCCGTATCGAGGGGAAACTGAGGCAGGGGGTGCAGAAGGATCTTGTGCCAAGATTACTCAGCAAGTTAGTGGCACAGCCAGGTATAGAAGAGCCCAGGAGTCCTGGCTCCCAGTCCCCTTCCCCCAGCACCCCGATAACCCACTAGACAGCACTCCCGTCCCAGAGCCAACTATAGAACCCAGAGTCCTGGCTTCCCAGCCCCTGCTGTGACTCATTGGACCCCACTCCCCTCCCAGAGCCGGGGACAGGACCCAGGAGTCCGGGCTCCCAGCTGCCCCTGCTCTCACCCTCCAGCCCCCACTCCCCTCCCAGAGCCGGGGACAGAACCCAGGAGTCCGGGCTCCCAGCTGCCCCTGCTCTCACCCACCAGCCCCCACTCCCCTCCCAGAGCCGGGGACAGGACCCAGGAGTCCTGGCTCCCAGCTGCCCCTGCTCTCACCCACCAGCCCCCACTCCCCTCCCAGAGCCGGGGACAGGACCCAGGAGTCCTGGCTCCCAGCTGCCCCTGCTCTCACCCACCAGCCCCCACTCCCCTCCCAGAGCCGGGGACAGAACCCAGGAGTCCTGGCTCCCAGCTGCCCCTGCTCTCACCCACCAGCCCCCACTCCCCTCCCAGAGCCGGGGACAGAACCCAGGAGTCCTGGCAAATGGAATCCAATGACGCCCCTCGAAACCATCCAGCAACTTGCAGGTGAACAGAGACACCCCTGGAGCCGCTGGGTGTCTGCACCCGTCATCTGTGAAGCGTCGGTGACACCTGGTGGCCAAGTGGGTTAATGCAACTAGAGGCAAGTCCAGAGAGTCCCACAACCTGGAGAAGCCCGGGGTGTGCCAAGCCCTGCTGTTGGGGTGCAGGGAGGGACCCCGGCAGCGCCGGGCCAGTGGAGATGCACTAGCAGCGTGGGGAAGCAGGGCGGCCAGGTCCCTGCATGCCAGAGCCGCAGCTGGTGGGCTCACTGCAGCGTAAGGCCCCTGTCCCCGGGGCTTAGCACCACCCGGGGTCGAGTTAGCTAGAGCTGTGGGGAACCTCCCCGAGCTCATCTGTGCCCCCAGGATTTCCCAGCTCCCGGGCAAATAAGCTCCTCCGCGGTGAGGTGCAAGGCCCCCGTCGCTGGCTGGCTGGTGTCCAAGGAATCCTCCCCAGGATCTGGGTGGCCCCAGCTCAGGGAAGGGACACTGGGGCTCAGCAGCGATGGAGACACAAGCTGTGGCTGAGGGGTGCAGAGGGAACTGGGGTGGCAGCATTCCAGCAAGGAGGGGGCTGGGCATGAGAGGAAGCATGTCTGAACACGCGACACATTCACACACACGTGTGTGGACTCACACGCATTCACATGCATGCACGCTGCCCCTGATGAGAGCCTAGTGCCCAGGTGCCAACCCGCATGCTCTGTGCCCAGCCTGGCCTCACTGCGGCCCTGCCAGGTGCGATAGCCCTTGGCGCTCCAATCCCCGACCTGGGGGCACTGGCCAAAGCAGGAGACGCCACCCAGCACCGTCAGTGCAGAGCGGGGGGTCCCAGCAGGGGGATCCCCAGGGTAGGGACTCGCCTCCCCAGGCACCCCCCAACACACATACATGCTCCCTTGCCGCACCCACTAACACTCCACCCCTCCACCCCCAACACATCACAGCCTCACAAACCTCACACACGCTCCCTCACACACCTCACACGCACACCCTCAGCGGCCATGGGCCTGTTCCGGGAGCCACACTGAGCCAGGCCAGGGCACCCGCTCAGCTGCTCTGGCTTGAAGGGCAGATAACAAAGGGTGCATGTCACGGGCCGTTTCCCCTGCCCCCCGACTTGTCTCCCCCAGCCCCAGCCAATTCCTACAGTCCAAGGCCAGAAGGAACCACTGTGATCATCTCATCCAACCACCTGGAGAGCGTAGGCCAGACCCCTGCCCCCAGGGATTCCAGATGGGACTAGACCAGAGCTTTCAGGGAGCTGGCCCCGCTGGTGATGGAGAATTCCCCAAGTCCTGGGTCAGTTGTTCCAGATGTTAATTTAAAATCTGCCCCTTATGTCCAGTCTGAGTTTGCCTAGCTCCAGCTTCCAGCCCTGGGATTGCGTCAGGCCTTTGCCTGTTCCCATGCAGCGACGGATCACCTGGGCTCAAGTCACCCCTGAGCCTTCGCTTTGTTCAGCGAAACAGATGGAGCTGCTGGAGTCTAACCACTGGGCGGCAGGTTTTCGAACCGTCCTCGCTGAGCCCTCTCCAATGTATCCACGTCCCCCTTGGACTGCGGGCCCCAGACTTGGACGCAGGAGTCCAGCAGCAGTCGCATGGGTGCCAAGTCCAGAGGTCTCTGCTCCCACTCGCAATGCCCCTTTCTGTACCAGTCCTTCTGCTCACAGCCTCGCATTGGGAGCTCCCATTCAGCTGACGATTCCCCCGTCCCCCCAACAAGTCCTGCCCCAGGGCCTGGCTTCCCAGGACAGAGAAGCCAGGGGGGAGCAGGTTGTTTGGCAGGGGCAAGCCCAGGCCAGGCCAGCTCATGGCTGAGCGCAAGATCGGCCTGTGGAGCCTGGATCCTCCCTGCCAATGGGGGAACAAGGCCCATCCCCTCCCCCAGGGACACCCCGATCCCCTGGGGAAAGGGGTCACACATAGAGGGGGGCTTCCTCCCTGGCCCTCTGCCTCCCACCCCGTGCCCGCATGTAGCCCACAGGCCCCTCCATGGCACCTGGGATGGGTCACGACTGCAGCCTGGCCCTGGGGTCCCGGCACAGCATGTGTCAGGCACCCCTCAGGCCCTGGGGTTCAGGCTGGGCGTGAGCAGTGCAGGGAGGAGACATGGGGAGCGGAGCAGCATGGCCCCACATGAAGGGAGAATGCACGGAGCAGAGCCACCAGGCTACACGTGACACCCCCCACTAGGCCACACGCTTGGGGGATGGAGCTGGGGGGGGCCACAGCCAGACACACAAGGGGTCCCGCAGGCCCGGCTCCACCCGGCCCCTCGTGTTCTGTTCTGATTGAGCAGGACGGCCCCCCCTTGGCACGGATGGGATGGGGCAGGTGACACAGGCCCAGTGCAGAGGGATGGGGGGTGAGCCGTTGGCTGCAGTGAAATGCTGGTCTCACTCAGGGGTAGATCCCCCAAACACCCCCCTGAGTGGTCTGAAACCATGGGCAGCCTTCCTCCCCACCCAGCTCTCCCTTGGAGCCCATGGGGCTGGCCCCTGCAAACACCCCAGCCTGTGGCCCATGGTTCTGCACTTGGGTTTGTTCCCCCCCAATCCCAGACTTTGTGCTGGGTCTCTCCCCTCGGCCTGACCTTGGTGGCTCCCTGCCCGAAGGGCCGTCAGCGCCCAGCCTGGCTCAGCGTATTGACAGGGCTGGGGCCAGCCAGCGGCACCCTCCCAAGAGGGGCTTTTCATTAGCGCGTCTGTCGGGTCACATCAGATCAGCCATCAGGGACATGCGCCAGGGCCCGTGGCCCCCCCCCCATCCCAGAGACCCACTCCCTCGCCCTGCCTGGGCGTGCCCCATCCACCCACCTTCGTCCCAAGCTGCTCGGCTCGGAGGTGGGCCGCTCTTGCCCTGCAGTGCCCAGCTTTGGCCCTGGAGATGGGGCCGGCTGAGCCCAGGGTGCAGAGCGAGGGGCCGTGAGCGGCTCATGCCCAGGATCTGTGCAGGGGGCCTATGCATTTCCCGTCCCGTCCTCGTCTCTCCCAGCTGGGGACAGGGATGCTCAAGGTCCCACAAGCCCCGTTCTTCCTTTCACATCTTCCCCCTCTGCGGGTGGCACCCAGCCCAGAGCAGCTCCCTCCATCAGCCAGCAGGAGGCGGTCACAGCAGCACAGGGACCGCTCCCCTCCCCACAGCCCGCGACAGCCAGGGGGACTGGGCCCCAGGGCAGGGCTGGGGAAGGAGCCCAGCAGACAGGATCTGCCAGTGGAGATCTGGGCTGGGTCTGGGGCCCCTGTGGCTGAGGGGGTGCTGGGACCCCCAGTCGCTGTGGTTGGGGTGGGGATGGGGAGAGCAGGGAGAGGGGGCTGCTCTCTGGCTCCCCCCCCCCCTCTGTGCCATCTGTCGCTTTCCCAAGGTCAGTGCGTGCAGGAGCCTGTCCCGCCCCGGGGAAAACTCCATCAGGACAAAGGGATCAATGGGGCAGCGGGGGAGGGGGCAGCAGGAACTGATTGGCTGCACTAGAGCTGGGCCACGAGGAGGGAGAGCCCCTGATGACAACAGAGTAACCCCCCCAATGTCCCTGAGAGACAACCCCCCCGCCCCCTCCAGTCGCCAGCGAGGGGAGCACGGCATGGAGACCACCATGAAGGGCCTGGCCATGCCCTGCTGACGCCAGCCGGGATCCAGGGCAAGGCCAGGGGAGCTGCATGGGGGGTAGGCACCCCGCTCTCTGTAATAGCCCCCTACCCTCAAGGGGGTGCCATCACCCCCTTTCACAGCTGGGCAAACGGAGGTGCAAAGAGGAAGAGGGACTTGGCTGTGGTCACCCACTTAGTCCATGACTGAGCTGAGGAGAACCCAGGAGTCTTGGCTCCCTGCTCCCCCAAAATCCAGGAGACCCCATGTCACGGAGTCCCCAGGCGATGTTCTGGACCTGCTCCCTACAAAGCCAGGCAGGACCCTGGGGAAGTCTCCTCTCTGGGAGCAGCCTGTCTGCAGGACACACAGCTCACCCGGCTTCCACCTTCCTGGGTCTGACCCCAGAGCATTCTGCCTCCTCTGCCCCTCCGGGCGCTTCTCACAGTGAGTCCGCCCAGGCAGGGTCCTGGGGAAGCCAGAGGGTCCTGCCCCCCAACTCCGCAGTCAGACGTGACTCTCAGCCAACCAGTAAAACAGAAGGTTTATTAGACGACAGGAACATGGTCTAACACAGAGCTTGTAGGTGCAGAGAACAGGACCCTCAGCCGGGTCCATTTTGGGGGGCAGGGAGCCAGACAACCACGTCTTCCCTTCACTCCATGTCCCAGCCAGCCCCAACTGACTCCCCCTCCAGCCCCTCCTCCTCTGGGCTTTGTCCCTTTCCCGGGCCAGGAGGGCACCGGATCCCTTTGTTCTCCAACCCTTTAGCTCTCACCTTGCAGGGGGGAAGGGCCCAGGCCATCAGTTACCAGGAGACAGAGTGTTGGCCATTTATATACCCTGGCCCTTTGTTCTGCAACAATTACCCCCCTTATCCCACCCCCTAGAGACTTACGAAATGCCTAGGGGAAACTGAGGCACCCCTACAGTATTCAGAGGAAACATTAAGAACAGTCCCACTTTGTCACACCCCACTCCCCTCCCAGAGCCAGGGTAGAACCCAGGAGTCCAGGTGCCAAGCCCACCCTTAGAGAACCAGGCACAGCTCTCTGGCTCCCCGCTGAGAACAGGTCACGCTAGGGGCTCCAGGTGGCATGGATGCTGTAGCTCCCACTCTCCACCCATCCCTTCAACATTGCAGGCCCCGCTGCCCCCCGCAGGGTCTCCCAGCCCATCAGAGCTCCGACCCCTGGTGGGTGGGGAGCAGCCCAGTGACCTGGCCAAGTCCCCTCTGCTAGGAGCTGCCTGCATGCACGGACACCTGGCCCTGAGCTGCATGGGAGCCAGCGAGCCAGTGGGAAACGATGCAGCAAGGAGCTGTCCCAGGGCACGCCTGTCCCCCACCCCCCGCAGCCGCCAGGCCTTAGCCTGCGAGCTAGGTACCAACCCCCCCCAAGCTTCTCCCCTCCAACACACCGTCCCGGTCTGTGACGAAGTGGGACTGTTCTTAATGTTTCCTCTGAATAGTGTGGGGGTGCCTCAGTTTCCCCTATGCAGTTCTTCAGTATCTAGGTGGTGGGGTAAGGTGTATGATCATTGCAGAGCCCTAGAGGGCAGGTGTGTGCAGGGGTCTGGACAAAGAGAATGGCCGACACCCTGTTTCCTGGCAACTGATGGCCTGGGCCCTTCCCCTCTGCAAGGTGAGAGCTAAAGGGTTGAAGAATAAAGAAATCAGGTGACCTCCTGGCCAGGGAAAGGGACAAAGCCCAGAGGAGGAGGGGCTGGAGGGGGAGTCAGTTGGGGCTGGCTGGGGACGTGGAGTGAAGGGCAGACGTGGTTGTCTGGCTCACTGCCCGCCAAAATGGACCCGGCTGAGGGGTCCTGTTCTCTGCACCTACAAGCTCTGTGTTAGACCATGTTCCTGTCGTCTAACAAACCCTCTGTTTTACTGGCTGGCTGAGAGTCACGTCTGATTGCGAAGTTGGGGTGCAGGACCCTCTGGCTTCCCCAGGACCCCGCCTGGGCGGACTCGCTCTGGGAAGCGCACGGAGGGGCAGAGGATGCTGAATGCTCCGAGGTCAGACCCAGGAAGGTGGAAGCTGTGTGAGCTGTGTGCCCTGCAGACAGGCTGCTCCCAGAGAGGAGACTTCCCCAGAATCCTGACCGGCTTCATGGGGAGCAGCTCCAGAGCATCGCCCCGGGACTCTGTGACACCGTCGCACCGGGCCAATAATGCACCCCGGTTTCCTCAGGCAGCCTGAAGCTCTTTCCAGCCATAGAAGCACACGAGAGCCAGACTTTGCTCCTTCCAGCCCGGGTTGGCGGGGGGGATTGTACTGGGGATCCACGCTCAGGGGGCCCCCACAACATCTGTAATGTGTAAATAAAGTGAAATGTGGGGGGGGGGGGCAAATGGCTCTTACTGGGCCTGCTTCTGCTATGGAGATGCCACATCTGGAGTGGGTCATGGGCAGCTAGTTATATGAGGATTGCGCACCGGATGCTAGATGCGGCTGCCTCTGGAGTGGGGCACAAGGGTAGCTGAACAGCCTCCCAAGTGTTTGGGCCAGGAAGTGGGACTTCATGCGGTGGAGTGTCATGCTGGGGAGCCGGGACACATGGGGGTCAGGCACGCAGTGTTTCAATGAATTCATTCTGTTGATGATGGTCCTTAGCTGAAAGATGCCACCTCCAGCAGGGCCGTGTGCCTGAGCATCGCACCACTGGGTCAGTCCTGACCCATCTACCCCACTGCCCGCAGCATTTGAGCCAGACCCACCCTGGGCCCACCCTGCCCCACCGGCAGCCCAGCCATGCAGGTGTGACAGGCGCCCATAGGGTGAGCTTTGCACAGGGGCCAATGGTCGGGGGGGGGTCACATCCGGGGGGGGCAAGGCCTGCTGTCTCATTTGGATGCTGTGTGCGTGAGTGCCCCCTGCTGGAGCTTGCTGCCTGCAGGGCAGCGCAAGGGGAAGGCGCCCGGGGCCCGACAGGGGCAAAGGGAGACGTTCCCGGGTGGGGTGAGTTTGGTGTTGCCTTCGCAAGCCGGCCGGGTGCCTGAGCCACCGATTGCTGGGGCGGGGTGGAGTTCACTCTGCTGGGGCTGGAGGCGCAGGGCGGGGAGCACCCTCTGCACCAGGAGAGCAGGATTCAGCCCTCTCCTCGGGGGGGTCACGCCCCAGCTGGCTTCACCCCTGTGGATTTCACACCTCTGGCCCCACATGGTCAGGCGTCTCGACGGCGCCGGCCCGGGCCAGGGAGTGGGGCTGGGGTGGGGGGAGACGGGGGACGGGGGGGGGAGTTCTTTGGAAACAGCCCCTGATATCGACCGGGCGCAGGCTGGCGGCTCGTGGCTCGGGGGCAGCCGGCAGCAGTGCGGGCGGATCGAACCGCATTGATCGGGGGATAATTTAACTCGGAAGGCAGGGGGTGGGGATTGATGGGTGGTAGTTACTGGGAACGAGGACACGTGTGTGTGGTCCGGCCGCTCGAGTGTGCGATTCCCCCCACCGGACGCGTTTATAAACCGGAGCCGCGCCTGCAGCCCGACCCAGAGCCGCATGGGGAGCGCCCGGCCAGCATGCCCGGCTCAGGTAAGGCCCCGGCTCCAGCACTGTCTGGGGACGGACTGCCAGCACCTGCAGGGCAGGGAGATGGGCAAGGAGCCTGGGGAACCCTCCTGCCACCCGCAGCAGGCCGGGGGGTGTGGCCAGTCACAGGCATGGGGCGAGCTGCCCTTCCCGCTGGCACTGGAGGACGGGCCCCGGCCCAGCTCACGCTGTTTTGGCTGCTCTCCAGGGGCTGTGCTCCTGCCTTGGGCCCCAATCCCCAGGCAGCTGGTGGCTCCTCTCTGTGACGGGGGGAGCTCAGTGCAGCGGGCGGGGGCGGGGGTCGACAGCTCCCACCTGCCCTGCCCTGGCTGAATAACAGGGGCCAGGCCCCACCTCTGAGCCCCGTCTCTCTGGCTGCTGAGAGTCACAGAGATCTGGCCCTGGACACCCTCTCTCCATCCACAGGACACAGCCACTCCCCCAAGGCTCTCAGACCAGCCTGGCCATGCATCCCGTCCTGTGCCCATCACCATAGCCTCTGGGCTTCTCCAGGCATTAGCTCTCCAGGCTGAGCCCACCGGACTCCTCCAGCTACATGACCCACCTGATCTGCTCTGTGTCAATCAGTGAACGGGTAACTACCGTGATCAGGAGCGAGCTGGAGTGTGTGCTGCACTGCACAGCCGGCCGTGGGGCGCCCTTGCCTGGGTGGCGGGTCTGGGCTGCGTCCTCGTCACCATGGCACAGGTGAGCAGCTGGAGCCGGACTCAGCCCCAGGGTGGGTGGCTGCAGCCGCGCTGGCCAGGGGAGCACCTATGGGGCGGCACAATGGTGTGGGCACATGCTGGGGGCATGTGTGTACAGAGGGGAGCCAGGATGGAAACAAGAAAAGGACCCCTCCGGCTTTGCTGGAGGTTCAGGCCCCCTGCCAGTGCGGGGTGGCCAGGCCTCAGGAACCCCTCTCGTCTCCTGGAGCGTTGGGAACCAGCAGTTGAGTGGCTTCTGAGAGAGGGTCCTGCTGGCCTAGATCCTGCTGGTGTAGGGGGAAGGGGTGTGCATGGGGGGGAATGTGTGTGAAGATCATGGGGGCGAGGGGGGCATGGGAGGAATGGGGGGATGGGGGAGGGTCATGGGGAAACTGGAGGGGGCCTGTGGGATGTGGGGGGACAGGGAGATCATGGGGGGGATATAGGCATGGGGGCGGGTCTGTATCAGTGGATGCAGCATTCCCAATTCTAATGACCACACTCATGGCCAGGTTCCCCGACAGGTGACTCCGTGGTTGCCAGCTCCACCGGGGATGGCTTTGGCCCACAGGGGGCAGGACACAGACTCCCACTGGGAATAATTCCCTAGGAGCCCAGTGCGCTGGGGCAGGGGGCTGAGTGGGGGTGGTGACGGGGCACGTGGCTCCTCAGAGGCGGCCCAGGGACCCCCTGCCCTTCTCTAGCCCCCTCCCACGGGGCTCTCAGGGTGCTGTACAAACAGCAACGAACAAAGCCACACAGGACCCTTAGCCCCAAGGTACAGAAGGGGAAACTGAGGCACAGGGTGGGGCAGGAACTTGCCCATGAATGGAACAAGAGCCAGGAGTCCTGTCTCCGCCCTGCCTCAGTGAACGCCGCTCCCCTCCCCCGAGGGAAGAAGCCCACCCTAGGGGCTGCGCAGGATGGAACCGATGGGGGAGGGGGCAGGGAAGGAGCCTGGCAGATGGGGGCGTGAGGAAGGGGGGATGGGGTCCATTCTCTCCCCCCGGTTCTACGCTGCGCCGGAACGGAGCCGGGGGAGCAGGCCCCATACCCAGCCGGGGTGGGGTGGGGGGGCCGTTAACCCTCACGCTCTCCCTCTTTTCTTCCGCAGCGTGCCAGGGCCAGACCCTGCCCCTGCCCCTGCCGCTGGCTGATATGTTTGATATTAGGTTGTTTTATTGGAAAACCAACTAAATATCAAACATATTCTTCCCGCGCCAGGGCCGTTCAGCGCCGCCCCGGGGCAGACGCCGCCGGCTCTCTCCGCCCGCCTGGCTCGGCCTCCAGCAAGCCCCACTCCTGGAACCATCCGCGACACCGGCCAGGGGTGGGGGGCAGCCCCCCTCCGATCGGATCCGCCCTTCCCCCTCCTGTCATTCCCTCCCCGCCCCTCGCTGCAATAAAGCTGTTTCAGATCCTCTCCCCATCAATAGCCATTGTTTCCCTCTCTGGCTCCAAATGGGGAGCAGAGGCATCAGGCCCCCCGGCCAAAGCAAACAGGGAGGATCCCAGCACCGAGGGGGCCATGCACAGCCAGGACTTTGCCCAAGGAGACGAGATGCCTGTTAGTTGTTGGCCTCAGGCCTTTCTGAGCCAGACATGGGCCCTCTCCACGGGCACCAGTAACATGCTGCCTGGCTGTGGGGCAGGGAGTGGCGCAGCCCCTGGGGCTCATTGCCCCCCGGGGCAAGAGAACTGATGCCCCCATCCCTGGAGTCCAGCGGGCTGAGTTGAGCCCCCGTCCCCGCTCACAGACAAAGCACCGTCTCTCCTGGCCCTGCTGCCAAGATGGGGTCAGGTTACCTGGCCCCCGCAGGCACCTGTCGTCCATGGCACCCAGGGCACAGGCCGGGGCATGGGGCCGGGCACAGGCCCCTTCCCACCTCCTGGCTGGGCGGCTGGAATCTCCTGGGCGGATGGTTGGGATGGCAGCAGTGTCACACACGCGCCAGCTGTCAGCTTTCGGTTTCAGGAATGGAATGAACTCGGCCTTGAATAAACATGGCCATGCGCCCGCCGCCCTCGCTGGGAGGATTGTTCTCCGAGGCGCCTGGGGTTTATTTCAAGCTCTGAAGTCGGGCGCTGCAGGAACAAAGGGCCTGGGGGCCGGGGGTGCTCTGTGCGGGCCGCTCGCCTCGCCCGCCCCATCCCTCCAGCTCCTCCGAGCCTGGGCCGTGCCCCACCCCGCACTGGTGATGCTGACCATGGCTCTGCAGTTCAGAGGCTACGCTGGCCTGACAGAGGCCACGTTTCTGGTCCTCAGTGGGCAGGGCCTGGCCTGGCTCTGCCCGGGCATCGGGGATCCGGCCGTGCAAGGGGCAGCTTTTCGGAAGCTCAGCTCCAGCTCACACCCGTCCCTGGGGAATCCACCCTCAGGCATGGGGGTCAGGGCCCCCCTGAAGAGCACAGAGCAGTAATGGTGAGAAGCTGTGAGATTTTGTCTGGGCAGCGCGCTGGCCCCCAGCTCCTGGCACCAGCCTCCTAAAGCCATCAGACCTGCCTGCCCAGCACCCCCTTCTTGGGCCCTGCGCAGGCCCCCATGGAGAGCAGAGTGGCTCCCCCCACCACGCCACCCCATCAGACACCTCTGTGCCACGCTGGGTGGGTCTGGGCAAGGCTCCAGGGCTCCCACTAAGCGCCTGGCTGCGTGGGAGCCCGAGACATTCCCAGTTTCTCTTTCCTGAGCTGGGCAGAGCAAGCCCCTGGATTTAGACTCATAGACTATCAGAGTTGTCAGGAGATCATCTAGTCCAACCCCCTGCTCAAAGCAGGGCTCCTCTCTCCCGCAGCATCTGCCTGCCCCAGCTTCCAGAGCTGCTTGAGAGAGGCGTCCGCTGGGCCAAGCACTCAGGGAGAGGAGCGCGGCCCGTCTGACCCCAGCCCGAGGCAGACCTTGCCCATCGGTCCCCAGCAGAGACCCCCCTGCTCCCAGGCCTGCCTGAGAGAGCCCTCTCCTATGTAACCCTACTACAGACCTCGTTACCCCACCCCTCCCCATCCAGCCCTCCTCCCTCCCAGCCCCCGGGAGTCCCCTCGCCTCTGACACCCACACAGATGCGGCCACGCCCCCGTTCCTTTCTCTCTGAGGTTCCCCCGCTGTTCATGAACAGAGGAAGGTGTGTTGGGCCGAGGCCTGGGAGTGGGGTACAGCCAGGGACTTGGCCTGGGGTTGGGACACTGCAAATCCTCCAGGAATGTGGATAAAACTCAGGGAGTGAGGTTCCTCACTGACCGCGGGTCTCAGACATTCCTGCCCCCATCCGCCCCCCTGGGGCATGGGATGGTGCAGAACCGGTGGGCATGGGACTGAGAGAGGGTGTTTTCCTGCTCAGGGCATGGGCAGGCCTCTGCCCCCCAAGGCCAGCGCTGTGAGCTAAGGAGCGCACCGCCGCATGATGGGAGATGGGGCCTGGCAGACCGTGGGCAGCAGAGATATGCATCCGTGGACACGCGTTCCTGCCCACCAGCCTGCAGGGCACGGAGCCCCCAGTGGCTCAGCCAGTCAGCCTGAGGGTGCCATTCCTGTGCCCCCATAGAGCATCTCAAGGCCCTTGCAACGCAGGCTCGCCCCTGCACACCTGTCTCACGGGCTGCCCTCCCCTGGGCCCTGGCAGCAGCTGCAGGCCCCACCTGTGCTCCAGGGGCAGGTGCCGTGAGCGGGTCCAGCCCCCTCTCTCCCCATCATGCCAAGGCCCTGGGAGCTGCTTCCCAGTCGGTCACGCCCCCCTCACCCCCGGTGCCAGACAATTCCATTGTAATTAGGGAGCCTGGCGCTGCGGCTAAGCCCAGCTCTCTCTGTGGGGCCGCCTTCATGTCATTGTTGTTTGATCTCAGGGAGGTCAGCACCTCGGCCATGCCCAGGGGCCAGCACTAATGTCAGGCCTGGGCGGGCAGGGCCGTGCAGAGGGGCACCTGGTCCTGGGACTGAGCCGAAGCCCGTTCAGGTCAGCCGGAGTCATTCCCACAGGCTTTGGCTCAGGCCCCGCACAGGAGCTGTGCTGCCCGCAGAACCGAGGAGACCCCATGGGCAGCGAGTCTTGCCAGCTGCAGACTTCGCTATGCGGCTCCCTGCCCTTTTCCCCTGCAGGCCCCCCAGGACCTTCCCCACTGGTGCCGAAAGGAGCGGGATCGGGCCGCTTTGCCACACCCCTTTATAAAGCTTGTGGAATGGCTGGCTCCCCCCAGTGGGACGGGAATAGTGGGGTGAGTGCGGCGCAGCCCCACTGAGGGTGTGTGAGAGCAGGAGAGGGCCCCATGGCGCTCAGCTTCATATGGCACCTTCCATCTGCAAAGGGCTTTATCTGGTAATGGGAGAATCCCCTGGAAAGCCAGCCAGGGTCAGGCTCAGAGGGGAAGGGACTCACCTAAGGCCACAGAAAGAGTCCCTTGTTCAGGAATAGAACTTAGGAGTCTTGGCTCCCAGCCCCCCCACCCCCACCCAACCATTAGACTCCAATCCGGAGCTGGGATTAGAACCCAGGCATCCTGGCTCCCAGGCCCCCCAGCTCTAATCACTGGCCTCCCCTCCCAGAGCTGGGAATTGCAGCCGGGAGTCCTGGCTCCCAGTCTTCTGTTCAGACTGCTGCCTGTAGAGAGGGCCAGAAAGGTCCGTATTCACCCAGCAGCTGTCCCTGGGGAGGAGAGCATGAGCTCGCCTGACACCAAGAACCAATACGGGGAACAGATCAGTGATGTCTCGCCCTTCAGTCTACCTGCCGAAGGTCTGACACAATCCCAGGGCTGGGAGTTGACTCTGGACCCAAGGTGTTAATGTCGGACAGCGTCAGTGAAGGGCATTATCCCCGGGAACAATGTCCCAAGGCAGGGGGCTGGGGGGATTCTCCATCATGGCTGCGTTTGGACTCCGGATTGGCTGTTTTCTGAAGATTTGCCCTTGGAGTTTGGGGGGGGAGAGGGGGGCAGGTCTCTGGCCTGGGCTAGCCTCTGGCCTTGGGATCTGTGACTCTCAGAAGAGCAGGGGATCTCCCCCCATCACCCCCAGCCCACCGAGCTGCCTGTGCTTTTTATAACCATCTCCCAGCTGTCCCACGGGGGCCCAAATATGGCCCTGTCCATGAAGTCACTGAGCAGGCATCCCCCCACCCCCACGCTCCCCAGGCGGGTGCTGAGACAATGGGGCCCTGTGGACAGACATTTCGGGAGTGAGAGGAGGCGGCTCAGCCCAAGAAAGGCAAAGGCCCCGAGCCACCTGTCAGGGGCGTATTGATAAAACCCTGGGCCAGGGAGGGGGCCAGACACTCGGCAGCCCCAGCCCGACGCATCCCACGTTGCTGCTCGTCCCTCCCAGCCAGAGGCGCCCCAGCCCCGCAGGTGAAGATGGAGGCCATCAAGAAGAAGATGCAGATGCTGAAGCTGGACAAGGAGAACGCCTTGGACCGGGCTGAGCAGGCAGAGGCTGAGCAGAAGCAGGCAGAGGAGAGGAGCAAACAGGTGGGAAAGAGAGGCCGGCGCTGTCCCTAACCCACCCCTCTCCCCGGGGTTGGCTCCCTGTCCCGGACTCCTGCCTTGGCTCCCTGCGTGGACTCCTGCCCTGGCCAGAGACCTAGTAGCCCCTCGCCCCCCTCGTGGCAAGAGTGGCACTTACCCCAGGGAAAGGCAGCTGCCCCCAGGAGCCCAGTGGCTCCCCCTCGGGGGAAGACTCACTCGAAGGCTGGGGAGGCTCCTATTGCTCCGCTGGGGATGGGGCTTGTCCCATATCCCCCGGAGCAGGAGGAGTGCTGCGTGTCAGGGTCCCTCAGGGGTGCGGAGTGGGACCTGCCTTCGGCTCCTCCAGCCCTGGGCACAGACACGCTGGAGTCAAGTCTGTGGGTACAAGTGGTGCTGCCATGAGCCCCGGGGGGTGCAGCAGATCCGGGAGGGGACAGGTCCACAAACTGGGAACGCCCGTCATTTCCCGGATGCCTGGGCACACGCAGACACTGCTCCAGACACACTCATCCATACCCATGACACACACTGCCAGCCTGGCAAACACGCACAGGTCCATGCACGGTGCTGGAGTCCAGGGGGTCACTCACAACGTAGAGCTGATACCTGGGGGAGAATGTGGTAGGTGGCTGTGTACCGCACCCAGACGCACGGTACGGCTTCTGTGCCCAATATACAGCGTACACACACACAGATTGTGTGTCCTGAGCACACCCACCCCATGGATTGTGTGCCCCCTAAATACTACACTCACAAACCCACCCCCATCGCTTGTGGGTCACACAAACACAAACGTGTGCCCAGTGCTGAATCCTGCTCCAGTTCCACAAGGGCAGCTTCCCTCCTTTCACACACCGCCCAGCTCAGCCCTGCCTTTCCCCCGGAAGCGATGCAGCAGCAGCTCCGCTGCGGAGTCCAGAGTCGCAGCTGGAGGGATGGGAGGTGGGTTTGTGCCATGCTGGGGTTTAGCAGAACCTGGGCTCTGACATCCTGCCACAGCGCACCAGGGAGATGACTCAGGAGGGCAGCTCTGCAGGAGCCATTAAACCGGGGCCCCGTGTAGCTCCCCACTCACCGGGCAGAAGAAACTTTCCACTTGGGGCATGATTCTCCCCTCGCTTGCCCTGCTACAAACCAGGAGCGGCTGCACCCAGGTCAATGGAGCCCCACTGGCCTCAGTGAGCTGAGTCAGGCCCTTCGTGCCCATGTAGAACCGACTCCCGTCCCCACTCATCCCACTGCCCATGAATTGCAGATCCGGATCATGGGGGAGGAGATGAGAGGCAGTGTCTGCTTGTGCCTAAGGCCAGTGCTGGGCATAAACTGGGCAAGCCAGGGGGGATCCCAGCAAAACGGAGGACTTTGCCTCCTTTAGGGATCCCAGCTAGGGGTGCTCAGCGTCCCGGAGGGCACAGATGGGGTGGCTGGGTGGGCAGCAGCTCCCAGGTGCCAGCCGTAAGTGACACCTCTTGCCATTGGCAGCTGGAGGATGAGCTGGCGGCCATGCAGAAGAAGCTGAAGGGGACGGAGGACGAGCTGGACAAATACTCAGAGGCCCTGAAAGATGCCCAGGAGAAGCTGGAGCTGGCTGAGAAGAAGGCAGCAGATGTACGTATGGCAGTGCCAGGCCCCACCACCTGCCTGGGAGCACACGCACAATGACACACAGGCGCACAGTGACACAGACACGCATGGTGACACACATGTCTGCATAGCACATACACAGCCACACCCAGGAGCAGGTCACACACACACACACACAGCAGAACTGCTGTCATGGAGAGCAAACCGTACCTCCCACAGCCTGGGCTTGGGCTCTGTCCAGCCATCCTGCTTTACCGTCGGCTCCTGCTTCTGTAGAGAAGAAACGACCCAGCATCAACCAAAGCGGTGCCGGAGCCCCGGCCTCAGCAAGCAGCTGTCTGGGGTGAGAGGGAGCCCCCGGGCTGGGCACCAGAGGTCAGATCCGGCTCTCTTACACCACTGTGGTCACTGGGCTGGAGCCTCCCAGCTGGCTGAGCTGTGCTCATCAGAGGGCTGAAGTGAGAAGGCCAAAGGTGGCATTATTCCACCTGTATGCTCCCCAGTCCTGGGGGTGGCTGGGACCACGTTGGTCCCTAAGAACATAAGAAGGGCCCTACTGGGTCAGACCAATGGTCCATCTAGCCCAGTGTCCTGTCTACCGACAGTGGCCAATACCAGGTGCCCCAGAGGGAATGAACAGAACAGGTCATCATCAAGTGATCTATCCCTGCCACCCATTCCCAGCCTCTGGCAAACAGAGGCTAGGGACACCATTCCTGCCCATCCTGGCTAATAGCCATTGATGGACCTATCCTCCATGAATTTATCTAGTTTACCTAGCATAACTTAGAGCAGCCTCAGGGCTTCTCTATCTAACACCCAGCTGCTGAGGGGCCATTCTGGTAGCCAGAGCTCAGAGGGGCACAGGGGCACTCTAGCTGTGTCTCCCTTCCCCATAATATGCTGAAGGCTGGGGTGGGGGGGGCACATAAGAACTGCTACAAGAGCTTGATGCCATCCAAGGATTTCCCCAGGCAGGAGCCAGGTGCTGCCCTCACAAAGGGACCTGGGCACACGGCCTGACAAAAACATGTCACTGGGTCTGTGCGTCAGCGGCATGTAAGCGCCAGGCTTACGCAGGGGTATTAATAGGCTGCCCACATACCTGTCTATTCAGGCAGAGCTTGGGTTTCAGGCTGACACATGAGACGAGCTCGCTCAGCGCTGCCCCTCCGGGGCCTGGCATGCTCACAGGAAGCAGGATGCTGCTTTGGGCTGCTTTGTTCATGCAGATGGGATTTTACCCGTGGCCTCTGTACTGCCCCCACCCACCACCACCCTGGGATAGAGCGAGAGGAAGTCACCTTCTCCCCTTAAAGGCCTTGCCCGCACTGGGAGCTTCAGCTGTGATCCAGCTGCTGTTTACACCAGTGGAGCTGACCCCTCCGGGAAACCCAATGCAGATCTTGCTCTAAACGGGTTTTATCTTGTCCACACCAGGGATCTGTGCCCAGGCAGCTGTACCAGGGCTGGAACTGGAGCAAGCCCCAGGGTAGGCCAGGCCTCAGCCACCCGAGATAGACCCCATGCAGTCACCTGAGGGCTCGCACCTGGGGATCTTGGGCTTGGGTTCATGGGGAGAGGGAGAGCGAAGAGAAGGGGCAGGAGCAGCAGTGAATGGCTGTGTGTGTGTGAGGCCGCGTGCGCAGAGCCATGTATGTACACGTGTCTGTGTGTGCACTTATGGGCCCGTGCGTGTCTGGGTGTGCGTGCAGGGTGCTTTACGCTCTCTCTCCGCTGGTCTCTGCTCAATTAAAGCACTTGAAGGTGATAATCAGAGAGGGGACAGACGGCAGGGAAGGCTGACGGCACAGAGATGACACCCTACCCGGGATTTTCTCCTTAGCCCTGATGGTCGCTCCTGCCCGGAGGCTGGGCTGTCTGGCTCTGGGAATAAGGGTGCTTATCCCCAGCCCTCGAGCACAAATCATCACCGGAGAACTGAAAAAAAGTGGCCAGCGTCCTACCCGAGCCTCTTTTTGTGGGTCTCAACAGAGGCCAAGGATTGGGTGGGGCTCGGAGCCTGAACTACCCTCTCACCACTAGAGGTGGAAGGTGGGAGCCTGGGTGTGGGGAAGCTCGCCCTGCCCCCAGGGTGCCCTTCTCCTGTGGATAAAGGGGCCTCCGCTAGGGCACCTCTCACCAGCAGGAAAACCCCTTTTGAAGAGACTCTGCCGTGCCAACTTGACAGCGGGTGTGCGGCACACACGGTGTGCACACGGAGTGAGTGGGTGTGCACAGGGTGTGAGAGGGTGTGCAGCGTGCAAGGTGTGCACAGGGCTGTGCAGTGTGCACACACAGAGGAAGTGGGTGTGCACAGGGTGTGTGAGAGCGTGGTGGTGCAGTGCACAGTCAAAATCAGCTGCAGGAAGGGGCGTCCCCGGCTCCCTGTGCTGGTCAGTGGTGCCCAGGGCAGCCCTGCGGCATGGCAGGGAAAGCAGCTGCAGAGATGTGCAATGTGGAGTCACTGACCGCACAACGAGCAACAGGGAGAGATAAGGATATTTTCAGCTGCTGGGTTCTTCCGGCCCCTGCTGCTAGGCAGCCTCTTAGGCAGGGATCAGAGCTGTGCAGCCTGCCGTGGTGTGTGCCCATCTCACTGCTGTCACAGAGCAGCCAGGAGAGCAGAGCGGAAACTTGCTCCTGTTGCTCCACGCCCTGGACATGGATGCAAAGGGGCAGAAAGAGCCTCCCAGGAAATAGTGCCAGAGCAAAAGGCCCTGGGCAGGAAGCACGGCCCAGTCTGCATCCCCTGGGCAGGAGGCCCAGGTGCAAGGGATTCTGGGGCAGGCCAGGGGAAGATCGAGGGCGTGTCCATGGCGGGAAAGGCAGTGGTTTGGATAGTCCTGTGCCCCAGAGAGACTCTGCCCTTGCAGTGGCCCATAGGGGCTGTTGGAATCAGGCTCCAGCAGCTCCTGAGTAGAGGAGGTGCAACCCCCTCCATTGAACTCCTGCTCCGAGGGCTGGCTCAGGAGTGAATCTGGGCCTACGGTCGCGGCCACATCCAGTGCCGGGGTCCAGATCATCATCAGGGGCTAGACTCACTCCCTTCTGCTCCCTTGCAAGCCTAATACAGCTCCCTTTGGAGGAGCAGCTTCCAGGCAACCCAGGCTGGGGAGTTAGAGAGGAAACGGTGCCAGGCCGGAGGACAGCAGGGTGGGGAGCGGCGTGTTTCCAGGGGCAGAGTTGATGGGCCGGGGGGATGCAGGGAGGCAGCTCCCAGGTGAGCTGAGCTGCAGAGGAGAAGGCTCCTGCACAGCCGTGGTGTGAGGAAGTGGCACTGAGAATGCTGTTGCCGTTGATGTGGGTAGAGAGAGAACCTGTATTTGAAAGCCAAGACAACGGGGGACAGATGTGGGCTATACGTCTCTGAGACCTGTGCCCGGGATCCAGGCCAGCTACAGCCTCTCCGTGACCTTAGGAATCCTTGTGTCCCCTGTGCCGTGGAAAGAGCTCGGTCCCGTGGAAACAGAAAAGCCATTGTTGGCCTGGGCTGGGGCAGGGTGGAAGCTCTGCGGCCCTCTCGACAACTGCAGAACGCTGCAATTGTTGTCGGCGGTTTCCAGGAAAACAATGGCACAAGCGGCATAGGGTTTCGCTCAGTGCTGTCGTCCTCCCATCAGTCATGGGGCTAAGGGCCATCAGAGTCCCATGCAGCTGCTGCATGGAATTAGAAGGGGATGAGCTATTCAGATTCATCCTCCACAGAGATTTGAGGGATGAAGGAGCTTTCACCACCTTTCACTCCCCCCTGCCCCCCGGCCATGGTGGGAACGTGATGACTCATGGGAGAATGCCTGAGTTGAAACCAGGAGGAGAAAGTGTCCCCTGCCGATGGGAACCAGAAACGAGTCCCCTGATAGTTCCTCAGCCCGGAGGTGCAGCTGGGTTCCCCAGGACAGTGAGAGTTAGGAATATGCACCTTTCAGTGCAAAGCCCTGCTGGTCAATCAGGCACTGCAGGGAGATATGGGACAAAGAAGGCAGGGTGATCTCAGAGCCCCCCACTCTGAAGGCCAGCCTGGAGAGCCAGTTATTAAAGAGCAGCCTAGATGGTTGGTAAAGCCCTTGGGGAGGGGCAGGCTGCAGAGCCATAGCGCTGGTGCAATGGGTGTGCAAACAGGAACACTTTGGCTCCACACCAGCTGCGGCCAGGCCGGGGATGTTTCTTCAACCTCTGTGGCTTTGCTCAGGGCTTCCTCCTTTAGGCCCCAAGTCAGCAAGGTACTTAAGGATGCGAGTAATCCCAGTGTACTACGTCCGTGCTTAAAGTTTGGCTCATGCTTAAGGACCTTTCTGAATCGGTGCCTTAAGCAATAAAGACAAGGCCTCTTTTGTCAGTGGGTTCTGGGGTTTTCTTTCCTCTCCATCTTGCCCTCTTTCTTTCCACTTTTCCCCAGCCCCACTTTCCAGTCCCCTCTTGCTATAGTCTTCTGGGCTCTCCAGGTCCTCTGGGGCTTGGTCTCACCATGCACAGTAAATTCAAATCTGGGCATCCTTACACAGGCAGATCTCTCCATTGAGTCAGGAGGGATTTTCTCTGAGTATGGATGAAGTAAAGAGCTCAGGACCCGGACAATGCAAAGTACAGGTAAGGCAAAACTGCCTGTCAGTTTTACCCAGCAGAAAAAGGGCACTTTCCCTAGAGTCTATCTACACAGGCACTGAAGTTGCACTGGTTTAATTTAAATCAGATTGAAAACCAGTATAGTTAAACCTCTGTGTGGACACACCTATATCGGTTTAAAAGTGGTTCTAGTGGCTTTACTTGCACCTGTACATTTCCCAGTGCGAGCTGAACCAATACCCGCTGGGTTGTAGTCGATTTAAGACAGTCCATGCGCAGATAACTACATCGTTGTGAAATTACACCAGTGCAGCTTTGTGTGGGCAGGTCTTGGCTGGGGAGTCGGGTGTATTTCACGCTTCCCAGCCTGACACTGCGTGTGGCAAGCATGTCTGAACGGTGGCTGCTCTGGCCGCAGCCTGGTCGGACATGGCTTCTTGAACCTGTGCCAAAGCTTCCACACACATGTGGGCAGGCTACAGCATGCGCCCTCATGGGACGGTCACAGCGCATTGTCAGGGGAAGAGAAATAGTGCCAGGGAAATGGTGTGCGGTCCTTTGCTAGCAGCAATCAGGCAGCAGCTGCAGTCGCAGACTGGCTGGAGCTGAAGTGCAAATTGTGTTTCTGTTGTAAAGCTCCACTGTGCAATAGTGCAAACTGTGCGAAACAGGGGTTATCATCATGAGTAAAAACAAAAGGGAACTTCAGTTAGGCTGAAAATAAGCAGCAAATCAGCAATCTCTCCTGGGACTCTGCCAAATTCACAACACAGGAAAGCTGTTTAAAGCGTCCTGCATCGCCTAGCACACAGGGCTAGAGGTGTGGGGGGAGTATTCAGTTCTAGCTAAAACTAGTGGGCTTCCAGGTATGTCTATGGGGAAACCCCTGCAGCACTTTAAAGCACAGGACCCACGGGTAGCAGTGAGTTACTGTAAAAAAATGTAACCGTTGAAGGGGAAGAAACTGGCTCAAGGGAGTGTCTATGTGCTTTGGAGCCTTCCATGCAGCCCAGGTCCTAAGTGACCCTGGTCAGATTCTCAGCTAGTGTAAGTTGTCAGAGCTTCACTGAGCTGCTGGGAATCTTGCCAACACCAAGTATTCAAAAATAATGAACCAAGCCTCAAAAATCAGAAGGGTGGCATAAAAGCCATGGGACAGGGAAAGTGATCTCTTCCGAGCTCTTTCTATTTGCCTTCAGATTAGAGTCTGGCTGCGGGATTCACATTTACAAACTCTTCTCCAAATCTGAGGGCTAGAAACTATGACAGCGGAGAGTCCCAGCTAATCACATGATGCTGGGAGTCGGGGCTTTATGGAAAACACCAAACAGCATGAGACTTGCCGTACAACGCTGGGAGCTGGGCTCATAACTCAGTCCCAATGTAACGGCTGCTCAGCAGCCTGGGTGAAATGAAGTGGGCACCTCAGCCCGTTTCTCAGTGGACATATTTCCCCTGTCCTCACAGACAGCGCTAACTGCCACACAGGTTGGCAGCCTCCGAAAGAGGCCAAGGGCTGAATGGGTCAAGGAGTATGAACTTTCTTCTCACCCTGTGAAGAAGGGGGACAGATTCTTTACCTTGCTAAGCACCTATTTTGCTGCCTGCCTGCTTGTAATCTCTATTCTTCCTTCCCCACTGCCCCTAGCATAGGGGGCATCGGGGACAGAGAAGGGCAGATGGGGGAGTGTACAGTGCACTTCAGTTATCCCCAGCTGGCATATGGTCCTTTGGGGATCACAGTCATCTGGCACAGTTTAGTGCAACCCCAAGGGTGCTGTAACCTACACCTAGTGGTCGGGATGGGCAGTGTCAGGGAGCTGTAACTCATTCCCTGAAAGGCCTGCTCTCTACTGTGCCAAGCAGAAAATCTGGGCTGGGGCGGGGGGTCCTTCTAGGTCAGGGGCAGAGGCCCAAAATAAAGGCAGTTGATTTCCAGGAGGCTGATCAGACACCTCTCCTTAAAGCTAAAGATATTTCAAAATGAAAAATGTGCTAGTGAGTATTAACCCAGTTACTTTTCAAGTAACCTGGACAAAATGCTGGCCAGAGCCTGAGCAATGCTGTCATGCTGGGGGGAAATGGGAAAGGAGGGAGCCATGTGCTGGGTGATCTCAGCTGAGTGGAATGTCTAGCTGCACCCGCGAAGGCTTGTGCTGTTGTTCTGGGAGGTGAAGATCATGAATTATAGTCTTCATGCCCATATATGTATATGGTCTCCTGGGCTTGGGGCCTGTGGGGATGGACTGGTGACTCCTGGGCTTAGGGCTGCCACGTTTGAGATACAAAAAACGTGGACGTACAGGATGATCCTAAGCCCATAACATTGGCCAGCTGGCAGCTTGGGATTTCTCAGGACAACTCCCTAAAAAAGGGGAGGATCCTGGCAAAAACCTAGACAGATGGCAGCCCACAGGTGTGCAGGGGTGACTGTTGTTTGCAGCTTGCCAGTGTGCAGAGTTTGTGGGTCCTAGGTCTATTATCAGTAGAGCTTTTTGACCTACAAGGGGTGGCTGGGATTTGGGGGGTTGTGGGAAGGTTGTGACACTGGGACTTTGGGGTGTTTGTGGCTTTTGGGGCCTTAGCAGGGATTCTGACCTTTACGCTCATAAGCGTTTGTGCCTTTCGGGTTGTTCTGGGGCTCGTCTTAGAGTCGGGGGGAGAGCACCTCAGACTTTGGGGTCCAGGGGGTGGTGATTTCAGGGTGCGGCTTTGAGGTGTAGGGGGTGTAACCCACTGGGGTGCCGTTGTTACTTTGGGGTGTAACTCAGACTGGGGTTTGGACCTGGGGGGCTAGGGGGTCAGAGGGATTTGGAGGGGTGTTGTGGCTCTGGGCTGTAACTCAGACTGGGGGGCTGGGGGGGTCGGGGGGGAACGGTGGGGCGCTGTGGCTCTGGGCTGTAACTCAGACTGGGGGGCTGGCGGGCGGGGGGGGAACGGGGGGCGCTGTGGCTCTGGGCTATAACTCAGACTGGGGGGCTGGGGGGGTCGGGGGAATGGGGGGGCGCTGTGGCTCTGGGCTGTAACTCAGACTGGGGGGCTGGGGGGTCGGGGGAATGGGGGGGCGCTGTGGCTCTGGGCTGTAACTCAGACTGGGGGGCTGGGGGGGTCAGAGGGATTTGGGGGGGCGCTGTGGCTCTGGGCTGTAACTCAGACTGGGGGGCTGGGGGGGTCAGAGGGATTTGGGGGGGCGCTGTGGCTCTGGGCTGTAACTCAGACTGGGGGGCTGGGGGGGTCAGAGGGATTTGGGGGGGCGCTGTGGCTCTGGGCTGTAACTCAGACTGGGGGGCTGGCAGGCGGGGGGGGAATGGGGGGGCGCTGTGGCTCTGGGGTGTAACTCAGACTGGGGGGCTGGCGGGCGGGGGGGACACGGGGGGGCGCTGTGGCTCTGGGGTGTAACTCAGACTGGGGGGCTGGCGGGCGGGGGGGGACACGGGGGGAGCGCTGTGGCTCTGGGCTGTAACTCAGACTGGGGGGCTGGCGGGCGGGGGGGACACGGGGGGGGTGCTGTGGCTCTGGGGTGTAACTCAGACTGGGGGGCTGGCGGGCGGGGGGGAACGGGGGGCGCTGTGGTTCTGGGCTGTAACTCAGACTGGGGGGCTGGGGGGGAACACGGGGGGGGCGCTGTGGCTCTGGGCTGTAACTCAGACTGGGGGGCTGGCGGGCGGGGGGGACACGGGGGGGGTGCTGTGGCTCTGGGGTGTAACTCAGACTGGGGGGCTGGCGGGCGGGGGGGAATGGGGGGGCGCTGTGGCTCTGGGCTGTAACTCAGACTGGGGGGCTGGTGGGCGGGGGGGGAACGGGGGGCGCTGTGGCTCTGGGGTGTAACTCAGACTGGGGGGCTGGCGGGCGGGGGGGAATGGGGGGGCACTGTGGCTCTGGGGTGTAACTCAGACTGGGGGGCTGGGGGGGTCGGGGGAATGGGGGGGCGCTGTGGCTCTGGGCTGTAACTCAGACTGGGGGGCTGGCGGGCGGGGGGGACACGGGGGGGGCGCTGTGGCTCTGGGCTGTAACTCAGACTGGGGGGCTGGCGGGCGGGGGGGACACGGGGGGGGCGCTGTGGCTTTGGGGGTGGGGCCTGCGCGCAGCGTGAAGCAGGGACGAGCTGCCGGCTGCCTCGTAACCATGGCAACCCCTGAGCGGGCGGGGACGGCGGACTCCGGCGGCGTCCGCGCGCGCCCGGCCGGAAGTGAGGTCACGTCCCGGCGGGGGAGGGGCGAGTTCCGGTATTTCAGGGCGGGGCCGGCGGAAGCGGGCTGCAGTCGGAGCGGGAGGCGGCGGCGGTGGAGCCATGGCCGGGGTGACCACCATCGAGGCGGTGAAGCGCAAGATCCAGGTGCTGCAGCAGCAGGCGGACGACGCGGAGGAGCGGGCGGACCGCCTGCAGCGCGAGGTGGAGGCCGAGCGCCGCAACCGCGAGCAGGTAGCGCGCGCCGGGACTAGGCCGCAGCCCCCGCGCGCCGGGCCGGGGGCGCCTCTGCGGGCTCCTGAGGCGGGCGGGGGCGGGGCTCGGTGGGGGGGCGGGGTCACCGGCCGGCGGGGGGGTCACTGGCATAGCCTGGCCCGGTGGGGGCTGGGCTCCGTGGGGGGGGTCCACTGGCGGGGGGGGGGCTGGGCTAGGTGGGGGTGAACCGCGAGGGGGGGTGTCACCGGCTGGCGGGGTGTGTGTGTGGGGCGGGGGCTGGGCTCGGTGGTGGTGGTGGGGGGGGTCACCGGCCGGCGGGGGGTGTGTGTGGGGCGGGGGCTGGGCTCGGTGGTGGTGGTGGTGGGGGGTCACCGGCCGGCGGGGGGTGTGTGTGGGGCGGGGGCTGGGCTCGGTGGGGGGGGGGGGTCACCGGCCGGCGGGGGGTGTGTGTGGGGCGGGGGCTGGGCTCGGTGGTGGTGGGGGGGGGGGTCACCGGCCGGCGGGGGGTGTGTGTGGGGCGGGGGCTGGGCTCGGTGGTGGTGGTTGGGGGGGGGGGTCACCGGCCGGCGGGGGGTGTGTGTGGGGCGGGGGCTGGGCTCGGTGGTGGTGGTGGGGGGGGGGGGTCACCGGCCGGCGGGGGGTGTGTGTGGGGCGGGGGCTGGGCTCGGTGGTGGTGGTGGGGGGGGGGGTCACCGGCCGGCGGGGGGTGTGTGTGGGGCGGGGGCTGGGCTCGGTGGTGGTGGTGGGGGGGGGGGTCACCGGCCGGCGGGGGGTGTGTGTGGGGCGGGGGCTGGGCTCGGTGGTGGTGGTGGGGGGGGGGTCACCGGCCGGCGGGGGGTGTGTGTGGGGCGGGGGCTGGGCTCGGTGGTGGTGGTGGGGGGGGGGTCACCGGCCGGCGGGGGGTGTGTGTGGGGCGGGGGCTGGGCTCGGTGGTGGTGGTGGGGGGGGGTCACCGGCCGGCGGGGGGTGTGTGTGGGGCGGGGGCTGGGCTCGGTGGTGGTGGTGGGGGTCACCGGCCGGCGGGGGGTGTGGGGGCGGGGGGGTCACTGGCATAGCCTGGCCCGGTGGGGGCTGGGCTCCGTGGGCGGGGTCACCGGCGGGGTGGGGGCTGGGTTAGGTTGGGATGAACTGCGGAGGGAGGGAGGGAGGGGAGGGTCACCGGCTGTAGCCGCGCTGGCCGGGGGTGGGGCCGCGTCTCTTCCGCTCCCTGCTCAGGAAATGAGGCCGCAAGTTTGGCTCCGAGGAAATGCTCCCTCCACGGGGTGCGGCCTGCTCTGCCATGGCTGGGCCCCGCCTCTTCGCGGGCTCGGGAGCCTGCGGAGGGGGGTAATGTGGTGGGTGTTCTCCTGCCCACGTGCTGGGAGAGCCCCAGAGGGATCCGTTGTAGGGAGGCTTGGGAGGGGCATCCCCCTTGTGTGCTGGAGTGAGTGGGTTGTGAGCTCTGCTTCCCCGCCTGGGTGTGGTGGCATCTGGTGCTCTCCTTGCGTAGAGGTGAGGCAGCAGGCCTGTAACTGCTGTACATGTGGATTTTACGTTTTGCTGCTGTATGCTGGAGGTTCTGGGAGCCTCCTGATTGGCCAAGAGGAACCGCCTTACTAAGTAATTCATTATTTATTTGAGCTAAAGCACTTCTAGTGCAACAATCACTGTATTGTGAAGGCTGAGCACCTACATAAGATGCTGATGGGTGTTAAAGAAAATGCCAAAATTGTTTTAGATGTGGCTGAAGTCTGATGCTGTTGGGGTGACCCATCAGGCTCCTTTGTCAGTTCTGTGACTTGGAGTTTCAGGCCTATTTTTGGTAAAGATTACAAGCTGAGTGCCCTGAGTATACAGCTGGCTCATGGTGATGTTTTGGGCTTTCAGTCTTGAAGCAGCCACTCAGTAACTTGAGCTCAAGAAATAACTCTGCTGCTCAGCCCAGCACTGGGTTTGTGGTCAGAAAAAGATCTGACTTTGGAAAATGGGAAGCCACTTACTGTACTGTGGCCAACGCTGTGAGTTCCAGGCTTGTTCTAGAGCTGAAAGCATCATGGCTTGATATTTCAAGGATGTGAGCGCATATGGAAGCAGTATCTCCTATGGTACTCAATCTTCAGATTGGTTTTGTTACTGCGCCCTTTGGCTTTATTGTGAGCATGCCCTGAAAGCAAATGTAGAGACTAGTCTCTGCTCAAGATGTAATTTACTAGTGGTGCTGGTCCAGTAACCTTTGACAGGCTGAAATTGTGGCTTTGCTAAGGATTGATTTGTCACTGGTAAAACCCAGTTCAGCCTCTAGCAGATCAGAACAGTGCCTTGAATACTAGTTGTGCCAACTTCCAGGGCTTAATACCCTGGTTCCTGGAGGCGTTTAACTTCAGTAAGCTTTGCATATAGCTAAATGAAAAGCCTTACTGTTTTTAGTAACTTTCTTGCCTTGATGATAACAAGGGGATATATTAAATCCAGAAGTAGCCTTTATAAGCCGGCTCATCTTGTGATGAGCTCTCTGACCATTGGCATACATGCTAAATATGGCAGAAGCTGATACTAATTTAGCAAATCTGATCACTGCCTAAATCCTAGGATGGTGTGCGGGAAGGGATCCTGAACCACTGAAGAAAATCTAGCTTACTGGTGGGATTCTAGCCAAGTAGGCTGAGAGCTATGCTAACCCACCCTCAGACGTACATGGGAAACTTAGTACGTGCAGAAAGATACAATCTGTTTCTTCCACTGAAGCACTAGTTTGAAGCCAGCTTGGAGGAAGGGCTCTGGCAGGCTGAACAATGCCATACCCTACATGCTGGGAAGTGGTGGTAAAGTAGCCCTGGCTGCTAAAACTTTCTGGAGGACACTCCAGCTAGAGTAAAGATGCCAAGGAACACTCCCAATTCTCCTTCAGTAGAATAAGTAACTGTAAATATCCATGCTTGGCCAGTGGGGCTAGGCAAAATTTCTTATAAAATCTCTCCAGTTCTTGGAACACTCCTAGCTCACTAACTAGATTTGAAGCCCTCTGCCCCTCTCTCATACCAAACAGAGGGAGTGGGTGTGCCAGTCTCCGAAGTGAAAGCCATTACCCTAAATCATCCTCATTGTATCACTTAAATCACTTCTGTGTTCAGCTTCTCCAGCTGCACTGGAACTAGCTACTGGAGGGGTGTGGTCCTGCAGCAGAACTCTCCTCAGTTGGTTACCTTGCTTCTGGTCAGACATGTAGTGTCAGGCATGGTCAGGTCTGCACAAACTCCTTATGGCCCTTGGCTGACCTACAGATACAACTTGCATGTCGCAACAGTGTAACAAGCAGCAGTTGTATTCCCTCCAGTACTGTATGCGGTAGACTTGCCCCATCCAAAGATAGCAATAGGAAGGTGCAGATTGTAGACCAATTTTTTTACTCCATTTCTAGGTCTTTAGAAAGACAGGCTTGACAGATTCCTGTGGGAGGTGGTAAAGATTTTTACAGAGCAGCTTTTTAAGTCTTTAGGTTTTGAGCCTACTTAGTCCCAGGGATCTGGTCCCACCTTCCCTTCTCAGTCTTCCCTTGCTGAGACTGCCTCTTTTGCCTTCCTCCTTTGTCTCCCAGGCTCTGTTTGCAGAGGTGTGTAGTTATTTGAAGAGGTGTGTAGTTAGCCCTGCATGTTCACATTCCAGGCTGTTCCTTGCTGAAAGGCTGGCGGCCCATGTCTACAGCAGTGCTTTGCTGAACACTCCCACTAATATCAGGTGATACTTAGAATACTGATTATCTCTTTGCTCACTGTATTATTGACTTGTTATCGTGAGGCAGTAGTGACTCAGGTTGGGTATTGTGGCAATTTAGGGTAGGTCACTTTCGTCTCAGGAAGTTGTAGTGATTGGCTAAGAAATCCACCAGTTTATCTGGCATGTACTAGAAACTCGGATCTGTACAGCAGCACTCAGATGAAGTCTGGGCCCATTTGAACATCTGTGTAAACTTAGTCTGGGTTTTTTATAAAGTCCAGCATGACCTCAGTACACAACTATTTGGAAACTGCTACTCCAAAATGGTGTCTGTCAACTCCACCTTGCCTTGGCTTTCTTCTCTCTGAACTGGAGCTGGCATGGATCACTCAGCCAGGTGGCCTTCTGGACAGCAGCTTACCTGGCCAGGGAAACTCTTCTGCCCCTATCTAAGGAGATTCAACTTCAGGATATCCTGAATAGGAGCAGCAGTATTTGAGAAGGAATGGCTTCTGAGGAAGGAAGGGTGGGTTCTAATCCAATGTTGTCATACTGCAGTTTTGTGTGTGCTCCTTGCATTTCAGTTACTGGTTCACTGATTTCTTGGTGTGCAGTGATGAATT
Organism: Lepidochelys olivacea; assembly: GCF_965140295.1. Lineage (NCBI taxonomy): Eukaryota > Metazoa > Chordata > Testudines > Cheloniidae > Lepidochelys > Lepidochelys olivacea. The sequence continues at coordinate 1,347,179 of NC_140434.1, forward strand.
GGCTTCTCTAGGTTACCCCTTTTGCCCTTTCACTGAAACTTTCTTTGAGCAGGGGCCTGAGAATCTACACTGGGGAACAAAGTAATGCCTCATGCTTGGCCCTGAATCCGTTTGCCCTGACACAAACACAGCCTTCTCCCAGCTCCTCAAATACATGATTCCCTTGAAGTCTAAACATGCTGACAGTGTAAATAATTAACTGGAGCTGTGAGAAGGATTCTCCAACAGACAGTTGGTGTATTTTCCTGTACTCCTCTCGTGAGTCTAGTGGTACTAGCTTGTCATTCAGAAACAGCATTGACTTAAAATGCTTTGGGGCTTGAGCTGTGATGGGTTGTATTATCTGTCTCTGACTCCATCTTGAACCATAAAGGGGAGGTGGGGGGAAGAGCTCATTCATGTTTGCTCACTCAGTGCTATAAGCACATAGGTATAAGTAAGTGGCACTTGGCATGAACTGAAGTGTTCTGAGAGAATGGAAGTGACATCACATGTGATGCTGCCAGTGTGGGAATTCTGTGGAAAACTTCCAGACTTTCCATCCTGCTCAAATACTGGCTTAATCAGAAACTGACTTGTTCAGTACATGGTGCTCTTGAGTACTTTCATAACAAGGACTTCAGTATTCAAGGCAGGGCTGGGTATGGACACTGGTCTGGAATTGCTAGAACAGGGGCAGGAAGAAGCAATCACATCAAGGTCCCATAATATAAGAACTAGGGTCCACCAAATGAAATTAATGGGTAGCCAGTTTAAAACAAATAAAAGGAAGCTCTTCTTCACTTGGTGCACAGTCAACCTGTGGAACTCCTTGCCTGAAGAGGTTGTGAAGGCTAGGACTTATAACAGGGTTTAAAAGAGAACTGAATAAATTCATGGAGTGAAGTCCATTAATGGCTATTAGCCAGGATGGGCAAGGAATGGTGTCCGTAGCCTCTATTTGTCAGAGTGGAGATGGATGGCAGGAGAGAAATCACTTGATCATTACCTGTTAGGTTCACTCCCTCTGGGGCACCTGGCATTGGCCACTGTCAGTAGACAGGATACTGGGCTGGATGGACCTTTGGTCTGACCCAGTATGTCTGTTACGTCTTAGGGCATGTTTACATTACAAAATTAAGCTGATGTAACTTAGGTCGAAATACAGGCCCCACAGTAGTTAAATTGCTTTTCTATGTCCACACTAGACACCTTGTGTCAGCGGTGTGCATCCACCAATTTCCCTGTTAATGTAGGGGACTGGGGACTACATCGACTGTTGCTGCATTTCACAAGTTAGCAATGCAGTGTCCACGCTGACACTGTGTCGACCCAAGTGCTATGCCTAAGTGACACTTGCAGTGGACTGAAATACAAACTGAGTTAACATTCTTCAGCTTGGAGAGGGACTGCTTTCTTTGAACTACCGGACTCTGCAGAATGATATCCTGAATAAGCTGAAATCAATGGGAGTTGGAAGGGCCATCATTCCATAGAATTGGGCTCCAAGTTCTTTATGCCTTACCCTGCACAGCTCTGGCTCTGAGCAGGTCAGAGTCATAGCATCATAGATTTTAAAGGTCAGAAGGGACCATTATGATAGTTTAGTCTGACCTCCTGCACAATGCAGGCCACAGAATCTCACCCTCCCACTCCTGTAACAAACCTCTAACTTATGTCTGAGCTACTGAAGTCCTCAAATTGTGGTTTAAAGACTTTGAGGTGCAGAGAGTCCCTGTGCCCCATGCTGCAGAGGAAGGCGAAAATCCCCCAGGGCCTCTGCCAATCTGCCCTGGAGGAAAATTCCTTCCAGACACCAAATATGGTGATCAGCTAAACCCTCAGCATGTGGGCAATACTTGCCAGCCAGCCACCCAGGAAAGAATTCTCTGTAGTAACTCGGATCCTACCCATCTAACATCCCATTACAGACCATTGGGCATACCTACTGCTAATAGTTGAATATCAAGTAATTGCCAAAATTAGGCTATCCCGTCATGTCATATCCCTTCCATAAACTTATCAAGCTTAGTCTTGAAGCCAGATATGTCTTTTGCCCCCACTGCTTCCCTTGGAAGGCTGTTCTAGAACTTCACTCCTCTGGTGGTTAGAAATCTTAGTCTAATTTCAAGTCTAAACTTCCTGATGGCCAGTTTATATCCATTTGTTCTTGTGTCCACATTGGTACTGATCTTAAATAATTCTTCTCCCTCCGTGGTATATATTTAGAGAGCAATCCTATCTCCCCATTGGTTAGGCTAAACAAGCCAAGCTCTTTGAGTGTCCTTTCATAAGACCGGTTTTCCATTCCTCAGATCATCCTAGTAGCCCTTCTCTGTACCTGTTTCATCTTTAAGAAAGATAATCCAAACTGGGAGACCAGAACTGCGCACAATATTCTCACCAGTGCCTTGTATAACAGTACTAACACCTCCTCATCTCTACTGGAAATACCTCGCTTGATGCATCCCAAGATCACACTAACTTTTTTTCATGGCCAATGTGGCGGCTCATAGTCCTCCTGTGATCAACCATTACTCTGAGGTCCTTCTCTATTACTTCCAAGTGATGCATCCCCAGTTTATAACAAATTCTTAATCCCTGAATGCATGACCTTGCACACTTCACTATTAAATTTAATCGTATTACTATTACTCCAGTTTACAAGATCATCCAGATCTTCCTGTATGATATCCTGGTCCTTCTCTGTATTGGCAATACCTCCCAGCTTCATGTCATCTGCAAACTTTATTAGCACATTCCTGCTTTGTGTGCCAAGGTCAGTAATAAAATTGGTCCCAAAACCGATCCCTGAGGAACTCCACTAGTAACCTCCTTCCAGCCTGACACTTAGTCTTTCAGTGTGACCTGTTGTAGTCTCCCCTTTAACCAGTTCCTTATCCACCTTTCAATTTTCATATTGATTCCTGACACTTGAGCTCAAGTCTGTCCAAGCTGGTCTGAAAACAGGCAGCTTGCTTGATATCCGGGGTGCATAGGGATGAAGAGTCTGATCCAGATAGCATAGCCTGCCCATGAATGGCTGAGGGTTGGGTCTGATGCACTGATTGTCTTGCTGGCTGTCACCATGGCCTGCTACAGCAGGATCAATGCAGTGGCTTTGCTAAGTCTAAGCTGAAGAACAGGATGGTTAAAATGAGGCAGTTGGGCTTCAGGTGTGGAAGACACCCCTACCTTACATGTAAATTTAAGGAGTGCCCTGGTTTAAGCAGTCAGCACTGAAGCCCTGAGAGTCCAGGGGCTGCCCTACATGCTGGCTCCAGTTTACATCTGGCCGTGGAAAGACACTGCAGGGCAGTAAAATGAAGCCATGCCCAGGTCTTGGTTCTGCTCTTTATTTGCAGCCTCATAAGAAATTCTTTTGTAATTGAGGTATTGTCATATTAAAGCTCAGCCAGCAGTTGTCATGGAAACGTACACTGCCACCCTGGCTTGTTGCAGCCCTGTGATAGTGTTCATTCACATCTCTGGGGAGAGGCCTAGATCTCTAGAGCTGGGGGCTGGGCACAGGTGTCTTCTGGTTTAGGTTACCACTAACAGGGCCAAAGAATTCCCTTACTCCTGTGAGGAACCTCTTGGCTGCTGGAGGGAAGTTGTACTTAAGCCATCAAACTCTGTAGAAGATTCTAAATGCAAGTTCCTATACCCTGAGGACTGCAAAGTGCTCTGTGTTCAAGCTGGCTTGGGGTTGCCTTCCTAAGACTGCCAGCAGTCTTCCTGAGGTGCTGCTCATGCTGCAGGTGTGGGGGGGGGGCACCCTTCTGCAGAAGGTAACTAAACCAAGCAGGGTTTTGTTGCGACTGCAAAGCTGTCAGGAATTTCACTTCCCTACTTCTTGGGGCAAGCTGCAGGGAGCCAAAACTAGCAGTGAAGTGAGTGGTGGAAGGGTAGAAGGTGGAGCCCCCTTGCAGTGGCTGAGGGAGAGGGTAGAGAAGCAGTTCCACAGCAGTGAAGGAGCCTTCTCCCTACCACAGCTTGGCTGAGTCCAGCTTAAAACACCACATAGCCAGAAACTGAGGTGACGGTTAGGTTCTCCCCACCGCCATGGTGGGGACAGCATCCTACCCTCTGCAGCTACTCTGCATGTGAGGGGATGGGCCTTACCATTCTGGTGTTCCTCTGGACTTGCTGGGGAGGAGAGTGCTCTCCTGTTGGTCTGCCTCACTTTCCTCAGGCTGTGCACTGTTTGCAACTAGACCAGACCTTTAGCTGAACTTTTTCCAGTTTTAACCCCCTTCCTCTCAAGTATAGGTGCTCACTGACTCCTCCAGCAGGGCTTGGTCCATGACAGCACCCTTCAGGCATCCACAGAAGAGGCATGGAAGTGCTCATCGAAAAGTCCCTTTCCCATGATGCACTCCTTCAAACCTGCCACTGGGTGGTACTGGCCTCACCCCTGCTCATCAGGGCACCATGCATCTGTTAATGGTCCAGCCAAGGAGAAGAACTGAATGGCTTGTCCAAGCTTTAACTCCAAATATATTGAGCCCTATTCTAACACTAGTTTTTTTTTCCCCATTGCTCAGCTGGTACAGCACTTCTACTTCCCTAAGCTCAAGCTGGCTCCCTTTGAAGCCTCAGCAACTTGCAGGCGGCTGTGTTACATGTGGTGGTTAAGGTATTGCAGATTGAAAGGTCCTGCCAGACTCCACACTGCTGCACTGAAGTGAGCTGCAGCTCTTTGGTAGCACTTCCTCTCAGCAGGACTTCTTCTAAGCTACTGGGAAGAAATCCGATTGCCCAAGGCAGATGGGGAGGGTTCTTATTACTGCCTTTAAGTGGCAAGCAGACATCCCTAAGCTGTAGAGACCCCCCCCCATGATGGGGGAAGGGGAGGAATGGGCATTGGCCAAGTGTACTAGTTCATCTGCAGCCTCAGGCTGGGTCGTAATGTTCATAGGATACCTACTTGCAGTGTCTCAGAAGCCCATAAGGTGTGTCTAGCACTAGAGTAATCGCTTGCATAACTGTTGTAGCTATCAAAGCAATGTCTAGATTTGAGTGGAGAACCAAGTCTCCCTGCTGACAGAGCAAAAGCTCAAGTGACTCCCTTTCCTAGGCTCCCAGCTGGCTTGTTTCACAGCACAGACCCAGGTGACCACAGCTCATGATCCAAGATAATATGGCTACACTGCAAGGGCTACCATGGCCCAGCTGCAGTGCAGTAGCGGATACTTACTAGAGCAATGGAAGGGTTTCCTCTGTCACTGTAGCAAACCCACCTCCAAGGCAGCAGCAAGGTCAAGGGAAGAATTCTTCTGGCAGCCTAGCAGGATCTACAGTGGGCATTAGGCCGATCTAAGGGGCACAGAGGGCATGAAATTTTTCACAGCTCTGAGTGCTGGAGCTAGCCTGACCAAGTTCTACGTATAGACCAGACCTAAAGCTTTTTATAGCTGCAGTGGCTCTTCACTAGCCCGTATTGAGAGGCTGACCCTGAAACTAGGGGCTGCATTGTTGCTATAGCTGTAGAATTCCCTTCCCAAAGAACTGTTCTCGAGACAGGATCTCCCCAAACTTTGCCTCTAGCTCCAAATTCCTGCTAAAGGACTGAGCAAAATCAAGCTGCTGTTCAGTGTTTCCAAGGTGTCCTTGGAAACCTGTCTCTGGAGGCCGGCAGTGATGTGCACTGGCTGGCCTAGGCACAGTGATCAGCCCTGGAAGTCTGGTGCTGTCCCTCATGGTCAGGGATCCCAAAGAGCTGCTGCCTCCTCCAAATGTGGTTCAGATAAACTTACAGTTGCTGACTTGCTTGAAACTTTCCTCCAGCCATGCTGAGTCACAGCTCAGCCATGCAAATGGCACTAGTTCTGTGTAAAGTGACTGGCTGCAGTGTTCATGGACTGGCAGGCTGCAGTTGAGGATCAAGGGAGAGTGTTAACTGGAAATCCTCTGGCAGATCTGATGCTCATGCAAGCAGAGGTTAGTTGGGCAGGTACCTGTCACAAGTCTGCTTGAGCTGAAATCCTAGTTCTTTGTGGTATGCTGGGAACTTGTGTGGAGCAGCTTAACGGCATGAAACTCTGCCTGTCAGAGGACACTCCAGCATTGTCCCTCCCCACCATTGGGAGGGCAGTGTTCACTTGCCAGATGTGGCACTGCTTTTCTTTTCCATCTCAGTCAATGGTGGACTGGGACATTGATCCCAGGAGCCCTCCCTTGCTGTCAGTGCTGGACGCGCTGTAGACTAGCTCATAGTGTGATCAATTCTCTAGGCTGAGGCAGAAGTTGCATCCTTGAATCGCCGTATCCAGCTGGTAGAGGAGGAGTTGGACCGAGCCCAGGAGCGTCTTGCCACAGCTCTGCAGAAGCTGGAGGAGGCAGAGAAAGCTGCAGATGAGAGTGAAAGGTGAGCTGCATTACAGAAGCAGGAGGCTTCCGCAGATATCACTCTTCTCTGGCTCTACACTAGTATTGCAGATGTGTGGTGGAGGTGTTCTTGAATGTTAATGCAAAATAACATTGAACTCACCAGGTGTATCTGGATCTTGGGGTAAAGTGTGTAGTCTGGGAGACAGCTCCTCAGATGGATGGTCAGACATCCCTTTAGATGTCTTTTCAGGTGTCCATCCTCTGCCCTGTCACAACCTCCAGCTTTATCCAGTCTTCATGGTTTGCTCTTGGCAGGTCATGCTTTAGACTGCTGCTGCTTGGGCCCCATGGGTTTCTGTATTTTACCATGAGCATGGATGCTATTTAACCCATGTAGCAATCCTCCTTGCAGGCAAGGAGATCAGCCTCTTGCCTCTACGCTTTCTCTGTGTAAAAAAAAGATTAACATCATGGGTGGGGCTTTAGGCCAAGTGTACATGGGTGAGCTTACAGCAGCACAGCTGTAAGGTGGCTTGTGTAGCCCTCTGCTGATGGGAGAGCTCTCCCATTAACATAACAGAGCTACTACCACTTGGTGAGCTGGCTGTCAGCAGGAGAAGCTCTCCTGCCGACAGGGCTGTGCACACTACTATTTATGCCAGCAAAGCTGTTTACCACGCTGTATTTTTTCACACCCTGGAGAGAAGCTTTGCTGACATAAGTGGTAGTGTAGACATGGCCTGAGACTCTCCAGAGATGTTATCTGAGACTGAATTGTAACATTGGTGGATGAGGGTGAACTTCCTTCTGAACCCTAATATGTATAGTAGGTATAAACCCTGATTGCAGTCAGCCCTGCTTCAAGAACACTTTCATAAAGGTGCTGTAGTGTATAATATGCCAATTTAAGGTCACAGTTCTGTTCATCACCTCCCTTCCTTTTGTCTTGGGCAGAGGCATGAAAGTGATTGAAAACAGAGCCCTGAAGGATGAAGAGAAGATGGAACTGCAGGAGATCCAGCTCAAGGAGGCCAAGCATATTGCAGAAGAGGCTGACAGGAAATATGAGGAGGTGAGGCTCTCAAAGCTATCTTGCCCCTCTTGGCTTCACCCAGGTGCAAGGTAGCTCTCCTAATGGATCCTGTTGTCCAAAGTGCTCTCCTGAGTGAGAGTAGGAGTTGGTTTTTCACTCAGCTGAGATCATGCCATCCTTTCCTTGTAAGGAAACTGGCCAGCTGGGCTTCAGGACAGCAGTCCATTGTGAGCTCCTTCCCGAAGAATGAATCTCTTGCCTTATCAACTATCTGTGGCTTTCTCTCCAGGTTGCCCGGAAACTGGTGATCATTGAAGGAGACTTGGAGCGCACTGAGGAGAGGGCTGAGCTTGCAGAGTCGTGAGTATTTTGCCTTGGACCTCCTCTGCATGACTCCCTCTGCATGGGAACTAACATGACTGAAACCTCCCAAACCTTGTTAAACAAGGCCTGAAGTGTGGGCTGAGGTTTAGTTCTTCTGCCAAAGGAGCTGTTACTTCCTTGATCTCTCACTCCTACCAGGGGAAAATCAACACTTGGGGGCATGGAGTGCAATATGCATATCACAATCAAATGTTTGCCTTGTAGTGGATATGTCCATTCTCTTTGCATGGAGTGACTTTGTACCTACAGGATCAGAAGGTCCCTCTCAGCCTAGTTCTTTTCACCAGCACTGCTTTGTTGGTCACTAGAGCAGCTGGTGTCTACTAGCTTATCTTTAAATTGATGTGGGAAACTGAGGCACATACACAATGCAACCTACTGCAAAGGCCCTCTGGACAGGGAATTAAAGCAGCCCATGGAACCATAGAATATCCATGCCTGAGTCTGATCTGGCTTCTAAGATCCTATCAAGAAGTACTAGAGACTCTTGAACAGAGCATTGCTGAGTAGCTGGCTAGTTTCTATCCAGAACACACACAGATGCAGTGTAAGGGCTTTTATTTCCTCAAGCGTGGCTGCTCTAATTCCTCTTTGAGGGGGAAGTGAGAGCCTTTCCGTTGCATCTTTTAGGCCTTGTATAACAAAGTCACTTGCTTGCATGTACAGCAAGTGTAGTTGTGCTTCCCACCCAGATGTGCATGTCATGACCATGACTTTTCTTTGTTTTTCCCCTTCCCTTCCCTCTTTTTTGCTCGGCTTTGTTTGTGATGCTGCTCCTTTTGACCTTTGCCCCCCTTGCCTTGCTTGTGCCATCGTGTGATCGTCCTTAACAGTCGTTGCCGGGAATTGGATGAACAGATTCGATTGATGGACCAGAATGTGAAGTGTCTGGCTGTTGCTGAAGAAAAGGTACTAACCCTTCAAGTGTCAAACAGGTCTTGTGGCCTCCTCATCACACTCCTGCCCTCTGCTCCTTAATAGCATTTCTCTCCTTCATTTCTCACTTCTGGAATGCTCCAGTCTCTCCTGCTGACTGACAGACCTCCCTTTCTCTGAGCAGGTGGCAGCTGCAGCTGCCCCATAGTAGAACAGCTTCCCTCCCCACAGCGTACTTATTAATGTTCAGTTTTTTACATGTGAGCGTTTGGGTCCAGCATGAATCTGCATCCAGCTGCTCAGTTTTAAGGCCTTGCTATTGCTGTAGTGTGGACAAGGCACTAAGAATAGGTGTCTGTAGTCAGTGCCTGTGTGGGTGTTCACTTCATACAAAGCTGCTTCTAAACTCTCCTGACAGCCTGGAAGTAAAATCCCACCTGTCACGTGAGATCTGGCTCCTAAATAGCTCTCCAGTCTCCTCTGCACATGGATTCACTTTTTTCATCTCTCCTGTGTTGTCTCCCTCCCACTTTTCTTTCCTTCTCTCCTGCCTTTTGTAAAACCTCCACAGTAAATGTTCCGAGCTGGAGGAGGAGCTGAAGAATGTCACCAACAATCTCAAGTCTCTTGAGGCTCAGGCTGAGAAGGTAGGCCTGCCTTGCAAAGGGCCAGAAGCCTGCAGGCACTCCTGCATGGGCCTCTGACTAAAGAGCATCCAGTGAGATGGGAATGCTCCCTGGTCTGTGGAACTTGTAATGGCCTTAGCATGAGGCTGAGTTGTTACAGAATCAGTCTGCATGTCCTTGGGAGCTGCAGACATGGGCGTGCCAATGGTTTGAAGTGCAGAGCTAGTAGTCATGAGTGTCTGTCTGACTCCCTGTCTCTAGAGACAAGGTGGGTGAGGTAATCTCCCATTGGTCCAATGTCTGTTGGTGTATGTGGTGGTGGTGGTCATTGTCTTAAGCTGTTCCAAGGTTGGGGCGGGGAAGCTTCACAGGCAACATGAGTATAAGGCATTGGCTGCCTGGCTGTGAAGCAGACTTATTCATCCATGTGCCGAATGCTGAATATCAGACACATGGGTCTGGGGTTTGGTTTCCTAACCACCTCCTGGTGGATAAGCATGGTGTGAATTACTGTCCTGAGCCAGCCTCCCTGTGGCTGGCCCACTTGGTGCAACATCTTTAGGAAAGAATTTTGTGTTGTGGTACAAGAGTGAGCCTCTAACCTCCCCTCTGCAGCTGAGGTCTGGACTTAGTGACTCTCAGATTTCAGGACCTATTTGTGGGAGGTGGTTAATAGCAGTTAGTGGCACTGGGATTTGACTCTCTGCCTCTTCCACAGTACTCTCAAAAAGAGGATAAATATGAAGAGGAGATTAAGATCCTGACAGACAAACTTAAAGAGGTGAGTGGCCACTTCTCCAGGGTCTGAAAGCATGTTCCCAGGGGTGTGGGATTTGGATAAACCTCTTCATAGGGGCTGTCAGCCACCAGAGTCTGGATGCCAGGACCAGGGCACCTCATTCTGAGGCTGGCCACACTAGCTTGACTTCACTGTGGTAGACTCCTCCTAGATCAGTCTCATGGGCCCCATGTGTCTACAGATGCAAAGTGAAGAACCACTGACTAGTTTGGTATTGATTGGCTGTTTTCTGTCAGGCGGAGACCCGTGCAGAATTTGCTGAACGATCAGTAGCCAAACTGGAGAAGACCATTGATGACTTGGAAGGTATGTTTTGGGGACTGGGGTGTCAAATGAAACCTAGGGAGTGGCAAAGATCACTCAGATGGGCCAGCTGAGTCTATTGCCCAAGATGCCATGGGGCATGGGTGGTGCTGGAGCTTATGGGAGGGAGCTGACAGGCTACCCCTGATCAGAATCTTCTTGATTACTCACTTCATGGGCATGGCCTGTTCTGGTTCAGCTAGCTGGCTGTCAAGTGGTGTGAGCTGAAGCTAGAGCTGCTGAGTCAAACTCTGGACCTGGTATTTACTGTTAAACAACCCAGCTCAGTCCCTGCACTGAGGCTGAATAAGTGTTGATGTAACATGTTCCTAGATTACTGCTTGGCACTCAGGTGTCACCTGGCCACTCCAGACTAAGCAACTGGGATTTCCATGCATTTTGTTGCTTAAAAGGCATTTGTATAGCCAGGATAACTCATTCTTGAGTCTGAAATTTCTGGAGTGGGATTGGGAAAAGCTTTTGTACGGTGTCCTGAGAACCTCAGTAGGTAGGGGACAGTAAGATGTTTATCAGGCAGTGTAGCTGAAACCCATGGTATAGGTTTTTATAACTAGGTACAAGCAAGTAGTCATACAAGACCCACTAAGCCTTGGCTTAGGTGGTGCCAACCATGGAGTATAGCAACTTTCAACACATGAAATGGCTCTCTGGTCTTCAGCCCTACCCTAAAACCCATTTAAATTCCTCTTTTGAAAAGTCATAGTTCAGGTTTCATCTGTCTTGAAGGGTGGTGGAAGGCCACGACTCAACCTGCCCTGACCTAATGACTTAAGCAGTCTGGGTCTCCTGTTGATTCCCTAGCTTTTGGTAGCTCAAAATGGTGAAGACTTTGGTCTAACAAGCTCTGATGTAGCCAAGAAGCTAGACTCTTGCAAAGATAGCTTCAGTCTAGAAATCATGCTGTCAGCACAGTGAATACTACCACCTGAGCTGTACTTTCAGCCACAAACAGATCTAGATGTTTTATGGTAAGCCAGTTAAGCCTTCCATGGGATAACTTCATTACAACAACTGCAAAAATATCTGTTGCATGCTCTGCTTGAAACATTGATCATGAGACAGTTGGCTCTGATCTACAAGCCTGCTGAAGTGACAGTTTAAGACTGAGCAAGACATGGTCCTCTGGGCACTCTGTGGAATAACATAACAGCTGTACTGTAGCCAGAAGTCCTATTCCCTTGGAATTAAGTGGAGCTGGCAAGATCAGTACTAAAACTCTCATAAGACTGGATTCCAAGCCTCCAATTAAGGCAGGTAACACAAGTGTAGTTTGCATGCTAGGATTTTTCCTGTTAATTGTACATGCTCTCTCTGTAATCTTTAGACGAGATGACTAAAGCCACTAAGCATGGTAACCTTGGGGTTTCCTATTGAAACTGAGATGAAAATACCTACTTAACTGATCTCTGTCCTCTAGCTCAGGAAACCAGTTCAGCTCCCCCACAAAATGGGGGGGTTCTTGCTTCATTGCTTAAACCTCTCATCATTGGTTACTGCAGATCCAGTCAGGCAGGTGACCATTGTGAGTCAACACATCTTAAGTTGCCTTGTTTTGAAGTTATTGGCCCTTCTCCTCAAGGAACCTGTATCTGTAACCTGCAAGGCACTTCTTGATTAAACTAGACCAAACCTGGGTCCTGTCTCTAAACAAAATCGATAGATGGGCTCCTAACTACATTGAGTTGCAGCTCTTTCACCTCTGACTTCATTTTCTCCTGTTCCTGGATTCCATGCTGCATTTCCTTCCTCTGGGTATTTGGACTATATTCCTCCTGCCTTTCTTATTGGTTTTTCCCTTTGTTCTCCTCCAAACCTCTTTAGATGAGCTCTATGCACAGAAACTGAAGTACAAAGCTATTAGTGAGGAATTGGACCACGCCCTCAATGATATGACTTCCATGTAAATATCAGCTGGCTGTGGTGTGGGGTTTGCCTCTGCTTGAGCAGGCTAAACAGCCAGAACTTGCTTGGTTTGCTGTGATTGATAGACTGGCTATGGAGATAATTTACATGGACCGGTAGTGTTTCCTGCAGGTCTCTGCCTCTAGATTAATGCAGTGGTGTCTGTCAGCATGCTGTGACTAACTCTTGAGTTAGATTATTGTGATGTGCATGAACAATACTAGTATGATGCAGTGCTAGCTGGGAATGAAACGGGATGGGTGTGAATCCATTTAATTTGTGCCAAGTAATGCAGTTCCCAGTTACTCAGAGAAGGCTTCCTGCAGGAGTGACAATGTGTCATTGTTTTGCAAGATCTAGTGTGGCAGAAGCTGCAGTTAGTGCTAGTCAAATCTCAGGGATACATGATCCTGGGATTAAGATCCATAAACTGCTCTAGAAATAGCCAAAACTAGTTTGTTACTCTAGCTTTGTGACTTGTGGACTCTGCATGCTCCCTTGCCCACTAATTAAGGAAGGGGCTGATATTCATTCAGAAGTAAGCATCCTTGTTTCTAACATCTGAAAACTCCGTAAACCCAGTTTGCTGTGTACAAAGCCTTAAGGGCCTCTTAAAACAAGTGTCTCCTTCTCTATTTCATACAGATGAATCTGATTCCAAACTCCACTTAGGATTTGCCTCTGCTTGGTGGCTTGTTCTGCATCTGCACTCTTCACTATGCTCTTTCTGCTACTCTCTGAATTCCAGTGCCCTTGTCCAGTTAGGCTGTATGCAGGGCATCCCTGGGAATAAACACTGAATGCACTGAAACTCAGGAGCAGTTGTGCTGCATTTGCCCTCAAACAAAGCTTCCTCTGTATGACCTATTGTGCCAGACACTGCTGTGCTCAGAGGGGCTGCTGTTTCAGTATGTCTGGGTACAGGGGCTGAATGTAGCAGGGGGTGTTTTTGTTCTCATCTGCATATTTCATGTAGAGTCATAAAGCTCCTTTTGTACTTCCTATTGCTTGAGCATGATGTCACTCTAAGGAACAACTTGATGTATACATTGGTGATGAGTGAAATGGCTGGTGCTGCTGAGCCATGGATTTCTGGACTTGCTGCCTGATGGTAACAGTTTGTGTTGCCTCCAGGCCCACATAACTCCCCTGTGTCCATGGAATATATAGACATTGATGCAAGAAGTTCTTCCTTCTGCTGTTTGTTCTTGGCTCACATGTCTGAATTGCATATCTGCAAACAATACAAAGTGCTGAGTGCTCCGAACGACTGAATGGTTCCTTGGAGTTGTAGTAGGAAATCTGAAGCTGCATTTGTATCCTGGTCTTGGTAGTTAATGGCTTTATCACACCTGATTCCCCTTTAGGATGCAGTCAGCATTGGGGCAATCAAATGCTGGCTCACTGTAAAGTCACTATGTACACCTTGTCTGCTTTACCCTGGTCAGTGATCCACTTGGCTGGATGCAAAAGCTAACAAACCTAGGAAAGCACATATATGAATTCCAGCTGGACAGGATTGGTCAGATGCTAAAGCTGTACCAGTAGCTGCACTGAATTTTTTACTTGTGTGGAGACCAAGATCATGGCTTCTGTAGTGCAAAATGCCCATCTGAGGGGTGTAGAAGCAATGTAGGAAATCCATACATGCCTCTTGGCCAAAGTGCTTGGACTGCAGATATGGGGGAGTGTGGTGCTGGGTTCACAGCTGGTGGTAGGAACCAATCCTAGAACCAGTCATGCTGCATAAAGACATGTCATTTGACTTGCACAAGTTACTAGAACTTTTGGGGATTATGAACACTACCCAGGTTGACATAATCGTGTCTGGCTCACCAAATCTCTCTCCTTTCCTGTTCCTAAAATTTTCACTTTGTCCTGGAAGTCCTGGTGTAAAGTCCAAACATAACCCTTCATGAGCCAGATCTTGGAAACTGAGGCTATGTACTCTGTAGTTCAGAAGACTTGCCCCAGCCTGCTCTCACTTTACTCTACTCTTCAGCTATGTAGCCCCTTCCAGTTCACTCAGCTGGCTTACAGCAGCTCCCAGTCAGGATGGTACCATTGCAAGGAGCTGTGCAAACACAGTAAGAGTCACTGCCCTGAAAAGGCTACATGCTGACTTGTTGGGAAGCAGCTGTAGTGGCTTGAAGCTCTGAGATGCTGAAGTTTGCCTGTTGCATCATATGAAGACATTGGCACTTGTAACCTTCATGGAAGCCACCTTTAGCATTTCTCAGACACATTTCCAACCACCCCAGTGTAATAAAGCACAAGTAACTAGTCATCACACTGAAATCTTTGCCCTTGGAAACATTCCCCACTTGTCTGTCACCACTCCTGAAGGGATGAGGTTCAAAGTGCCATTGCTTCCTGCCCTTGAACTAAACATTCTCACTTTGGGCTGGGAGGCCAAGAAACCGCCACTTCCAATAAATTGTATTGAAATCAACAGCTCTAAGTAGTTCCCCTGGGGTCTGACTTTTCAATGTAAATTGAAACCTCCAGGGACTGGGGTGTCAGCAGGCCCCCTTCCGGCCAGTCATGCTAGATAACACCTGCCAGTAGTGTTCTGAATGGATGCTTGGGTGCTGCAATTCCTGACCTGGGATTGTGAAAGCTTTGAGGCCCAACCAGCTTGGTTGGCACATGCACAGGCAGGCTGACATGAGGACTAGGCTCAGCAGCTCTCCACAGAGTGGTCAGTGGAGGAAGTGACTGAAAGCCACCTGCAATGCTGGTGAGAGCCTCAAGGCCACCCTTGCAAGGCTGGGGGTGTTTCATACCAGTCTAGCTGAAATCATGGGCTCAAGAACAAGTGCTGTCTAGCTACTAGATTCTCCTCCCTGGGGTCTGGGCAGTAAATAAATGTGGGGGAGGAATCCATTTGGTTCCTCCCTCTGCTCCCCAGTATGGAGATGACTCCGGCAGTTGCCATAAAACCCTTCTCTGGCTCCACCACTGAAGGCCACAGGCAGTTACACTCAGACTGGCATTACATGTTCATGCTTTGGTCACCAGGGTGACCAGTCTCCCCAACCAAGGGCTGAAGTGACTGCCTGTTCTGTTTCAAGGCAGTCTGGGCTCTTGGCAGAGTGGGTCCCAGCTCCCCCTCCTCCGAGAAAGGGGTGTCAGTATGCTGGGACCTGTAGTTTAGGCTCTAACTATTAGAGGCCCCCTCTAGAATACCATAGCATTCAGAGCACACAGCAAAAACAGCCCTGCCCCCAGAAATCTTGTCATGGGGGAACTGGCTGTATTGGTTCCAGGTGTGGCGTGTATAGAGGCTCCGATTAACTAAAACTGGGAGGTTCTTGTGCTACTGCCATCTGCTGGTCCAAGTGCCTGGGTACTGGGGACCACCACAATGGCTGTCCAGGCCAGAACCATTATGAAACTGTCTCCGTGGTCTTGATGGCCTAACATTAGGCTGAAGATTAACTAGCTCAAAGAGCAGTTTGAGGGCAGAGAACACCTGTAAACACCTAGAACAGTTCCCCCGAAGCATGTTGCTTGATTCAGGAGGTGAGCAAGAGGATAGCTAGTGACTTCCCCCTGACCCCAGGATGCTGACAGGAACCTGGAATTCCATTCTCAAGGTGGGGTTTCAGTGGGGCTAGGAGGAGCTTGCCATTGTCAGGCCTGCTGACTTGCCTCTTTGCAAGAGCTACATTTTAAGGGCCTGCACTTGTATAAGCTAGCAGCTTCTACTGACCAGTATACCTGTGTGATCTTAATGGTACAGTGCAGCTGAACAAGACCATGCCCCCTCCATCCTTCCTTCCCCCAGCAAGAGGGAGTACTGGGAGCACAGGAGTCCCTTGAGGCAGTCTATCAAGAGATGACTGTCCTGTGTGTGGGGTGGGAAGGTGTTTAATCAGAGGGACTCAAGAAAGCAGTGAGCGAAGGCTGTTAGGTTACTGGGAAGGACCTATGCCTGAGCTGGGCTCTCGCTAGCCACGGGACCAGTCTGGTGGTTAGCTTGGCTAGTTGTGCTCTGATAGCACATAGCTTTGGAGCCCGCTGGTCTGGTTTTGGAAAGTTGGCAGGCTCCCATGAACTGGCTGCTGCTTGAGAAGATCGGAGACATCCAGCATCTCAGTCTGTGGTGCTGCTGGGTGCAGGGCTGGCAGGTCTCCCTTGGCACTTCTGGGGTGGATTATCCTGCTATTGGTCCTGGGATCTACCTCTGCTCCTCAGTTAGCTTTAAAAGCAGATGAGGCTTTTGGTCCTGTGTCCATGTTATAAACCCATCATGAGTTGCTAAGCATGACTTACTGGCAAAGTCATGGACCGTGACTGCTGTCCTGCATCCTTTCTGAGAGATACTGGGGAGCTGCCAGTGCTCATCAATTTCTGGTCATATGGCTGCACTGTAAGCAAATGGGGTTGCCTGAGTGCTAGTCTTGATCTAGCCATGTCCTTCCTGAATTGTTCAGAGTCCAAAGGGTGTATCCAAAGGCTCTCCTGTTCCTGGGCATAAAGAACACCCATTACCCTTCAGGCTTCATTTTCCAGGGACAATCCATCTTCCTTCCTGTGCCTCAATAAGCCCTCAATAGGACTCCTACTCTGGCCACACTTGGCTTCTACCACAGGCTTTCTGAGCTGAAAAGCAAGTCAGCAGTGCTGGTCTCCTGTCTTCATGCCTCCATCCGTAAAAACAAGCTGTGACTTATCTCTAAGCCCCACATGTTAGGGACAGGTTGTATGACTTGCTCATCTTGGTACTCTACTAACCTTCCCTTTCTCTCTTTTTCTCTCTTCCTCTTGTTTCCCCTAATCCTCCTGTTGCTGATGCAGAGCGCCTGTACAGCCAGCTTGAGAAAAATCGCCTGCTCTCTAACGAGCTGAAGTTAACGCTGCATGATCTGTGTGACTGAGAAGGTGGCCCACTAATGACACTAAACAAGCTTATTTGAGCACCAGGGCTGTGGACCACAGTGAAATCTGATCATTCTTAACAGACTGGCAGATTAGCAGATTTTGTGCAATTACTGCTATTTAACAAGGCAGCTAAAGTCTATCCTCTAATGTACTTATTTTTTTTCAAAGGTAACCTGTTCTCCATGCCTAACCCTCTCCAGGCGTGTAATTGCTCCTGGTTCTGATCAGTCTGGGCAGTCTCACTCCACTAGTGCCACAGGGAGTCCCTGGGGGCTGCTGCTCTGGCTCCCTCATCCAACTGTGATGTGGGGGCTGGCTACATTGGAGACCAATCTGTTAGATGAGTTGATGTAGAAGCTGCTTTTGACAATATCCGATGTCTGTAAGTGCTGTGGCTGAACACCTTACTATATGCTGAATGTCTGTAGGATCTCCTGCTGCATGGATTGATGGCTGTTTCTGATGATGATAAACCACTGGCCTTGTGGTCTGTAAGACAAAATGCAAACCTGTGCTGCTTGAATAAAGCCAAGCTCCATTCAGAAGGCCTGTGGAGAAGCCTGGTTACTGTTAAGACCACATGGCCTGGGGTGTGGAGAGGCATCTTGGGAGTGAGCTGCTGTTGTCCAAGGACTTACTGAGTTGGAGGCTGTGGCTGCAGCCACTGTAATGGCAAGCATGCGTAAGCTTGGAAATACCCCCCCCTTGAGAGCCTGCTTGGGAAAAGCCCATAGATCCTGCAGTCCGTGTGTGTCTTGGGCAGAGCTGCCTCTGGAGTCTCTAGCAAGGTGCCATGCCTTGCCCTCACTGCATCACTTCTGGACTGCCCTGAAGGTCCGAGTAATGCACACAATTTCTCTTGCCACTCAGCAGTGATTACACTTTATGGAGACCCTAGGTTTGTGTACAGCAGTGGGGGTAAGTGGGCAGCCTGTTTCGAGCTGTCTAAAAAGCAAACAGCTCGACAGCTTGTGAAGGGGTCCTGCATGTTGGTATGTCAGGGCCACCCTTGGAATAAGGCTGATCCAGGTCAGCTGTGGGGGATTGACTTTCCTGGCTTCTGAAACACGTTTTTAGCCTCCAGGGCAGACCAGCATCCCATGGTCTTGCTAGCCTGCTGTTGACCTAGACTAGTCTCTCTCCTTCCTCAAGCACTCACCTTCCTCTCCCCCCCCCCCCCCCCCCCCAGAGTCTGGCTATTAGCAGGTGGTCCCATGACCTTTCTGACCAGGCTTTTAACATCTGCCAGTGATCACCTGGAGGGGGACCGGTTAGTCTGGCTGAAAGGGATTGCTCATTATGTTTTGACTTGGGTTTGCAGCAGTCTCTGCACACTACCATTAGGCAAACAAAGCAACTCTCTGGGTTTTGAGATCTGGGAATGTAAGAGGCATACTACTGAAGCAATGGGAGATCTGGGGGAGGCTACCTTCAGTCTGACACATCTGCATGCCAAGTTCTGACTCTGGAGATCTTGCTGCTCAGGAAGCGTCAGCATTTCAAGAGGCAGAGGCCGGGAACAACACTTTGAATTCCACAGCTTCTGGCTGCAAGTGGCCCTGTGTCCAAAGTCTAATGAGGAGCTAACCAAAGCAGTGTGCTAGGGGAAGAGTTAATGCAGGTCTCACCAGTCACATAGGTACAGCCCTGCTAACCTGTCTAACTCTTCCTCCCACTAGATAAACTGAAATCCACCAAAGAGGAGCATCTCTGCACACAAAGAATGCTGGACCAGACCCTGCTGGACCTGAATGACATGTAAAGGATCCCTGCCATCGCCTCTGCCCCACCCAGCGACTCGCTGGGGGCCAGCCCAGCCAGAGCTGCCCTTTAACCCCAAGGGTTACCTTCTCTTGCCAATTCAACCAAACCAACTTCTGCCAAGTCACCTGAGGGTTAAAGGTCACCAGGTTGGGCAGAGCCTTAAACAGCATCATTAAGGGAAATACAAACCAATGCAATAATGTCTGGAGAACGTGAGAGATGTACACATTTTGTAACTACCTTTTTTTGTAGCAACCATTGTAAACATTCCAAATAACTCTGGGGCTCACAAGCTGCACCTAAAAGAAGCTATTGGCTTTAAAATTTGATGTTGACCTCTTTAGCTCATCAGCTCTGGTCCCCTTTGCCTTGCTGCCAGGGAGAAGCAGAGGTGGGACAGTTCTGGCTCTGGCTGTTAAGTTCAAGTCGCCTGGCTAGGAATGCAGGGAGCCTTTCTGCTGGGCACTAATGCATCCTGTCAGAACAGGAACTCCTGCAGGAGCAGATGGCCCAAAAAGGGACATCCAGTTTCTCAGCCGTAAAATTTCTCCTTGCATGGTAGAGCCGTTGGAGCAAAGAGGAGAGTGCTTTCTTTTTCTAAAAGACCAAACCTGTTCTCTTTGAACACTCATGAATGGAAGAATTAGTCACAGTGGCCTCTTGGCCCTGTGTGTGCCAGTCACACCCCTTTGGCCATTGACTAGAGAAGCAGCCCTCTAACTCATTGTTGCCACTGGGTTTGAATCTGCCTTCACTAAGTGCTATTGCACTGAGCTTTATCACTCATTGCTGATAAATTGTAACAGCTCATCTATAAAACTGCCTCTTGTGTGAAGAGCTTTGCTTATACTGAGGGGATCCCTTCAGTCCCCGTTACCCAGGAGTACTCTTATTGTCTTGAATCGGGTCCAAGCCACATTGCAGTGCACTGTTGAAGTTCTGTTTGTGAGGCATAGTAGTGAGATCTGCAAGAGGTTTGCATCGTGTAGCTTAGGCTTGAGAGAGGCTTGTTGGTTGTGGTGGTTTTAGGGGCCAGTTAGAGGACAACCTCTATCAAGTGTTTTGATACTAAAATTGACAATTGTCTTTTGAAATAAAAACCATTCCCGCCATGCTGGTTTTAGACATAATGGGCTTTGATTAAAATAAAGCTGCTCTACACCCATGGGCGCCGTTATGTTTAAGGATTGGGATGTGCATGAACTGGTCACTAGTTCTTCCGTCAACTGCAGCTGACCACTGCCCCATACAAAACTTCCAGTGGTGCTACTAGATGCTCAACTGATGCTCTGTAAGCTACTTCAGGGTCCTAGCTAACCTGGTGGGGAAGGGGGCACTTGGATACAGGTAAGCAGTTCAATGGACAATTAACTTCTTGCTTGCACCAGATAACCAGATGGTAACTGGGTGTAATGACTCTCTGCCTCCTTTGCACCCAGAGTCAGTAACTAAAGCAAGGTGCCAAACTAGACCTTGCCACAAGCGAGCTCTCTGGAAATGTAGCTACTTTACTCACGGCTACAGCAATGTATAATCATCCCTCTTTCCAAGGGCTGTATCTTCCACAGGGTTAAGCTTAGCCCCCTGCCCAAAAGCCTACCTTTTTTGGGTAACAAATCTGAGCTCATGTTATCTATCAAACCTTTTTCTCTTTTCAGGAGTTAAAGGAAGAAGTTCCTCTTTAAGGCAAGATAAACCAAAACCCACCACCCCTGCAAAACCTGTTCACATAGCTGATAAACACCATAAGGGACAGAGTCCAGCTCCCCTTGGAATATTTCCAACACCCGCTGCAAAAAAGGGAAGTCCAACTAGCCTTAGGACAGGGAGTGGAACTACCTGATCCCTACTGCCAGAAGAAATGTTAACTAAAATGGCTGCTGTTTGCAGCTTTCTAGGTGCATGGCAGAGGACAGCTCTAGGCTCGTAAGAAAGTGTTGGTGTGAAGTATTGCTGTTTGTCTTTTTCCTTTTCCACAGAATAACTAATTTTTCATCCCATATAGAAATGCAGTGATCTGGGAAGCCGCTTTTCCCATCTACATATCCCTTTTTACCTTTAATGTGTAGCCTAAACCCCTTCAAGAAATTTTGGTGGTGAGGATTTTAACAGATAGGGCCGCTTGTGCCAAATATTTTAAGCTAGAAAAAACTTGTTTCTTTCCTGAAACATGTAAATGTTTCTAGTGAGACCCTCTCTATTTTAGAAGTTCCTCAAACTTTTAAAAGCTCTGATCTAATTATACAGCTACCTTAGCTCTGTCAGTTGTCTCTCCTGTTCTCCTCTGCCTGTACAATGTGCTTCTCCCTTAAATTTGAGAGAGGACAAAGTCTACGATCTGAGCAGTAGCACTAACTAAACCTATAGGGCAGTCGCTTTCCTCTCTAGCTGTACTAGGCAGGAGTCTAATAAAATATAAGGAGCAAATATTATGGCAGTTCTACAGCTGGCTTTAAATTCCAGTTGGGACCTAAAATGGCTGTGGAAAAATAAGAGCTAAATTAGACCAGCTGTTGTACATAAAACTGGAAGGCAGAAGCTCTATCTGTGTATGTAGAAATCCAGTTAGGGAGAGTAAATTAAAAAAAGATTTTAATACTGGCTTCCACTGTAGATAAACAATTCCAGCTTGGGCTTGTCTGGCCTCCCTGCAGGCATGTCAGGGGAGTGGGGAGCAAGTGGCATAGGCACCAGCCTCTGAAAGTAAAGATCTGACAATTATAGGGCAACAGGTTAGGAAGGGCAGCTGGGGAGATGCTGCACTGACTTGCCTACTGCAGAGCTCCACCCCCTCTTGTTACAGCCCTGGTTGCAGTAAAAATGAACCCCCCAAAACCTTATTTGATCAGCTGCAGAAGTTTTTTTAAAAAGGGGGGGAGGGGAGGAAAAAATCCTTTCAGCTAAATGGGGCAGATGTCACTGGCTCTGCTTCTGTTTCCCCTTCCACCAAAGCTTTCTAAGGATCAAAGAACAAGGAATTTTGGTGCTGTAGCTACAGGCCCAAGCCTCAGCCTCCTGGACCCTGCACAAAGCTGCACTTTCCTCCAAAGAGCTTTCAGTCCCAGTGTAAGATGAGAAGTCATTAGGTGGCGGAGAGCACAGGAAACACATAATCATAGAACAGAGGGTATTTTTCTATGCTGTGCTGGTTTCTGCTTGCCTTCTAGCTCAAGCTCCTTGGTGTGATTTCTACGCCTTTGCATAGACCTGCTCTTCAATGCTAGTCTTTGCCCTATCTCTCCACCCATTTCATTTCTGCCACCACCTCATGCCTGACCACTTGAGGACTCCTATGCTTGCTTGTTTTCCTGCAGAAAAATGACTTTGAGGGGGAAGCAAAGGGAAGCCACAGAAGCAGTCATGCAACATGCCCTGGCAGTATGTTTCAGGTGCACAGGGCACCCATCAGAGATAAATTACTGGGCGGGTAGCGGCAGGACTAGGGAAGACAGCTGGTGGCTCCTACGGTGGGACAGGCTCAGCTGGTAGTCCTGGCTGGGCTGGGGAGGACAGGACAGGACATCCTCTTCTGCTGCATGGCAGCCAGGCTGAGTTAGACTGACTCTCAAATTTCTCCCTTGGCTGTAGGAAGCTCTACAACCTACCCTGTTCTTCCTGCACCCATCACTTCTCAGCTGCAGGGGGAGGGATCCCTGTACAGGGAGCTGCTTCCCCATCTGCTCAAGCCCCATGCATCCAGACCCCCTCATACCCAGTCCCTCCCCCTGAGCTTCATTCCCCCCCCCCTGCACTCAGAACCCCCCCAGATGAGCTGCACTTACCCTGCACCTGTACCACCCCAACAGATCCCCATCTTACTAAGCTCCTACCAGTTGCACCTGGATCCCAACATTACTGTGTCCCACTCCCCCAGCAACTGAGCCCCCCCCATTCCCCTGCTGAGCCTTAACCAGCTTCATCTGGACCCCCCCCGTGCAGAGTCCCATTACTGTTGTACCCACAACCCCCCAACAAGCCCCTGTGCATCCAGATTCCCCAAACACATGGATTCCCCCCCACTAAGCTGCCTGAACCCAGATTGCCCCACCCAGAAAGCCCCTTCACACTTGGATCCTGGCTGCCCGCACCCCCTGTAGAGGGGCAGGGCTCTGGGGTGTTTCTGGGCAGGCCCAGTCTTTGCTCTGTGTCAGGGCTGCGTCCAGCCTCACCGCTGAGTCTGTGTCCCAGGAGGGGGAAGCTGCACAGTGATCGCCCACCTCTGTGCAGCCACTGGCCTGTGGTCCCCAATGCCATGCTGGAGCCTCCACATTTGACAAAATATGCAGAATTTTAAAATGTGTGCAGAATTTTTAAATTTTTTGGGCACAGAATGCCCTGAGGAGTACTCCTTCCATTAGGCACCTCTCCTGCATGCAGGGGTGCTGAGAGCCACTGAATCAAACGTAAACCCAGAGAGTATGGAAACCCTTTCAAGCCAGCCAGAGCAGCAGCACCCCCCTGGTTTTGCCTGTATGCTCACAAGCCATGCCCAAGGGCCTGATTCTGCCTCTCCCACAGTCACATGCTTCAGGGGAACCCATTTCCTTGCATTGTAAACTCTTGGGCGAGGGACTCAGCCTTTGGGTAGGGCTAAGTGTGCCATCAGTGCTCACCCAATAAAGCACTTCGCTGAACCGAGCCACTCGATGAACTAGGAAAGAGCCGAAGCCCAGCTGGTTTCTCCAAGCTTGTGCTTTCCTTCTGCTGTATGGGGACACCTAGAGGCTGCTCTGGGGATCCCTCCAAGACATTTGGGGTTGGCTTTTGCTGGGTGGGGTAAAATCACTGTTGCCAACTCTATACGGATTTTTATCACAAGTTGCAAGCTGTGGGGTATTTCTCAACCCCCCAGTGCCTGGAGGCACACCATAGGGGGAGACTCAGCTGTCATTTAAAAAAAGCATTTTTAGGCCTCACAATTGTAGAGAAACTTCGAGCCATGACCTGTATGTGCCCAAACAGCTGGAAAGCAAACACCAAAACATATGATTTGGGGGGCCTAGCTCATGGCTATTAAGGACTGGCAATCTAGTTATCTTTAGTCTTTTGCTCCAGCTTCTGCCTCCGACCCCGTATCTTCCTTCCTTACCCCATTGTCCTCTCCCGCCCCTACCCTCGCCCGGCTCAGGATAAGGCAGCTGGCCCCTTCCTCTCTGTGCTCCCAATGCCTGGGTCCTCCTGAAACCTTCCAGTGCAGCTGGCTCTGGTGTGGAACCGGCTGCGCGCCAGGAGCTGCCCCAACAGCCGGCGGGGTCGGTGACTTTGGGGCTCCGGAAATGTCACCGGGCTGTGCCAGGCGCAGGCCGAGCACCGGTGCCCCTGGTCTAAGTTAGTCCTGCACCCGGCCCCGGGGGGACCTAGGCTTGCAGCCAGCACGCCAACCCTGCCCCTGGGAACGCTCCACCCTCGCGGGCAACCTGCGCAGGCGTAGTGGGTAGCCGCTGCGCCCCACCCGCCAGCGCCCCGAACCTAGCGGAGCATGCGCATTTGTTGGGCTAAGGAGCGGCGGGCGGGGAGCCGACGCACGCGCTGTGGGACGCGGAGAGGCGGGCGCCGCGCCGCACGCGGAGAGGCGCAGGCGCAGAGCTGTGGCTGCGTGCCCGCGAGCGGGAGCTGAGCCCTACGGCAGCCGCCATCTTGTGCCCGCTCCGGTCCTCGTCTTCAGCATGAGGCTGCCGAGGCGGGGCCGGCCCCCCCCGTTCCTGCTCCCCCTCCCCTTCCTGCTGCTCCTGGGCCCCGCCCGCCCCTTCAAGCTCAACGTGCCCAAGGTGCTGCTGCCCTTCAGCCGGGAGCTCCACGTCCCCTTCGTGCTGGAGGCGGAGGGCGGCTGCTACTCCTGGTGAGGGGGCGGGGCCTCCGGGGGCGGGGCTTGCAGGGATGGGCGGGGCCGGGGGGAGTGGGGGAGGGGCTGTGGCTAGTCGGTGTAGAGATGGGGGGACCAGGGTTTTGGGGCTGTGGGTGTAGGGTTCGGGGAAGCCCGGCCTGGTGATGGGGGGGAGGAGGCCCTTACCGGGGGGAAAAGGGGAGCATAGGGTTGGCCTAGGGGAGAGGCCTGGGCTGGAGGGAGCTTGGCCTTGGGGCTCAGCGAGTGCCAGCCCCGAGAGACGTGGAGGAGGTGGGTCTATGGCAGTGGTTAGGGGGTAAGGAGCTGGGCCTGCCGTAGGAGAGAGGGGCCCAGATCTCTCTTCCGGAGGAGCCTGCGTTGAGGGGACGAGAGGGATTTTGGGGGAAGTTATGGATGGAGGGGCTCCACTCTTTGGGAGGAGTATATGGGCCTTTGGAGGGTTAGAGGGGTCACAGCCCATGAGGAAGGCAGGGACCATGGGGAAAGCAGGGTTGCCTTCTTAGTTTGTTTGGTCAGAGCTCTGCGACAGGCCGGATGATCTGGTACCGGGTTGGTTCAGTGGCCTCCTTACCCTGCTGAGCCCTTCTCAGTCATGTAGGTCCTTGTGAATTTCAAAACTAATCATTGGCACATCATTGGTTTTATCCCACGGAGCTCAGTGCCACAATATATTGGTAAGACCAAACCGTGAGTGGGATTTGAGAAACCGTTAGACGTTTATATGGATAACAAGAATTTCCAGAATGGCAATAGTGAATACTAACTCCCCTCTCCTGGCAAAATAAATAAACCTGCACAAATTTTGAAAGTGATGTAACCCTTATTCCTTAGGGCTTAAGCCAACCTCTAACTGTTGCCAGTTAGGAAGAAACATTTCCTGGGAGTGGGCATTCCATGACTGCCTATTGCAACATCATCTTACCGGCCTTTGTGGTGGGACAGGGTACTTTTCTAAATGAATCGCTAGTCTTATCCAATATGGCAGTTCCTATGTATCCTCTCCAATAGCATGCAGCTCACTCATACCAAGGGTAGCATTTCCCTAAAACACTTCCTTATTCTGAGTTGCAGATCCATCTGATTTTGAATCCATGTGTAATATACTGAAAAAAAATCTTCACCTCCCTTATTTTGCCCAGATAATAAAAATATGAATAGAAGAATCCAAATCTCTCTGTTTTCCAGGTATTCCACACGTCATGATACAGTCACCATTGAGCCAATTTATGAGAATGGTACCACTTGTTCGCAAAAAGCTTTGCTGTCTACTCAGTCTACACAGGCCACAAAGCTAAACAGTGTTGTTATAGCTGAGGAACTTGGTAGGTGGATAAAGAGCAACATGATAGGGAAGGAATTGGGTGTCTAGTAGGGACTTCCAGGGCTGAGATAGAATAGGCTCTTGAAATCACCCAGTCCTTCCCAAAGAGACACACACAGGATTGGGCACTATTTCATTAGTGCTTTGTCCCATCTGATTTTAATAATGAAAGATATGGAACTGCGGTGTATTTCATTATTTGTTTCAAAATCACAGATTTGAGTGATGTACATGCAAAATAACAGTGACGTATAGTAGGCACACCACAGTCTGCCTGTGGCTCAAGGAAGGACAAAAACAGAAAGTATAACAGTGTAAAACATCCATGCCCATCACAGTCCCAGAATGAGCTTATCAGGGACTTTGTTGAGGAATTTGTGCTTTCTGACAAAGGTGCTTCCTCCTCCTCCTCCTCCCAATGATGTAAGAATTGCCACTTTTTTGTTTTGTTTTTGTTTTCAGTAGTACTACCTTCTCAAGATTTGGGAATTCAACATAGATTTATGGGATGTTGAATTAAGGCACACTCATTTATTCTCACATTTTAGTGACAGGCCATTTACTGCGTTGTGACATCATTGTCGATATGATAAACAGTATTGAAATTATCTCCCGAACCCGAGAAATATATGTGGAAGATTCTCCACTTGAATTAACCGTGAGAGCTCTGGATGTTGAAGGTATTGTATATAGGATAAACTTCTGGGGCAACTCCCAGGATTAAACTCTACCTCCTGAATAACAAGGACATTCCTTAATCTGAGTTTTTTAAAGAATGTATTATGATATGTAGCAAATTTTGTTCCCACCCCCAACGTAGCAACTTTTGCGTGTATCACAAAATCCTATATTTCATGTGCTGTGTAATTTTCAGGTAGAGAAAATGTGCCTGTTTCTAACTAGTTCCTAAAATGTTTTAAT
Source organism: Lepidochelys olivacea (assembly GCF_965140295.1). NCBI lineage: Eukaryota > Metazoa > Chordata > Testudines > Cheloniidae > Lepidochelys > Lepidochelys olivacea. The sequence goes on from NC_140434.1 coordinate 1,374,173, forward strand.
ATGAGCAACATGAGAATTTATTGTACTTCTGTTTATCTTTCATTTGGAGTGCATATAATGACTGCTGAGTAAAAGTAGTATCCCACTTAGTGCAAGCATAACAACTGTGACATTGCAAGGTTCTCAGATGCCACACTAATAAAACTGGTATAAAAACCTAGATAACAATAATCAGAATTCCTGTTTTCTTTGCTGTTATCCCCAACCATAGAGCTGATTTACTAATAATTGTTTAAAACTGTTATATGCTCATTCCAGTTAATTTCAAGCATGAAAATAAAATAATGTTCTTCTTTTCATCCTAGTTTGTTTTTTGTCTACATATACATGGGTTTGTGTTTAGGGAGAAGTTGGATATGGTCAGAAATATTTTGGAATATAACAGGCATGGGCAAGTATACAAGATTAAGAAGGGAGAGTTGTCATCAGAAATATTCGACACCTGGAATATGGGCCTGTGGCCTGTTTGTTCACAGTTCTGTAACTGGATGTGAGGAGCAAGGCAACGTAAGGACAGTTGGTGGTGGCATAGTGATAATGCAGGGTTTTTCCTGTTTTCACAGCAGTCGACAGTAGAAGATAGATTAACACATTTAGCTGTGTAGAACTCCATACTTAAAAATATATGTATTTACCAGCACATGTTTCTGAATCTGTCTGTCTGGTTTCTGTCTTCAGGAAACACATTCAGTAGTTTGTCAGGAATGACATTTGAGTGGAGCATTGCTAAGGATGATGACATGGAAGGCTTAGAACTGTCTAGCAAAATTAGGTAACTATATTTAGAATGATTAATAAATATCATCTGTTGCATTTCGTCCCAGCATCTCATAATGGGGTAGGAAGTACTATTATCCCCATTTTACTTGTGGGTAAATGGGAATGCAGAGACGAGAATTGATTTTCTCAAGGTAACAGTGAGTCAGTGATAGACATGGATATAGAACCCAGGAGTTCTGATTTCCAGGTTATGGGCTGACTCTTCAGGCACACAGAAGTACTGCTGCTGGTAAAGTCAGATGCAGTGGAAGCTGGCTGAAAGAATACAGAATACTTGTGGTCTGCATGTCGGTGATAAGTAGACACGGAGTGCGGGTGGAGGGTTCTGTAGTGGATTAGTTTAAGCTCTCTGTGTAGACATTACCTTACTCTGTTTTATTGCCATGTACACCAGGGGGAGGTATATTGTCTCCCTGACTTGGTGATTAATGGATGTGCACATATCAACATAGAAGTTACAGGGGTTTTGTCCCTTTATTCTGGCTAACATAGGTCCTCGTTCCACATAGAATCATAGAATCATAGAATATCAGGGTTGGAAGGGACCCCTGGAGGTCATCTAGTCCAACCCCCTGCTCGAAGCAGGACCAATTCCCCAGTTAAATCATCCCAGCCAGGGCTTTGTCAAGCCTGACCTTAAAAACCTCTAAGGAAGGAGATTCTACCACCTCCCTAGGTAACGCATTCCAGTGTTTCACCACCCTCCTAGTGAAAAAGTTTTTCCTAATATCCAATCTAAACCTCCCCCACTGCAACTTGAGACCATTACTCCTCGTTCTGTCATCTGCTACCATTGAGAACAGTCTAGAGTCATCCTCTTTGGAACCCCCTTTCAGGTAGTTGAAAGCAGCTATCAAATCCCCCCTCATTCTTCTCTTCTGCAGGCTAAACAATCCCAGCTCCCTCAGCCTCTCCTCATAAGTCATGTGTTCTAGACCCCTAATAATTTTTGTTGCTCTTCGCTGGACTCTCTCCAATTTATCCACATCCTTCTTGTAGTGTGGGGCCCAAAACTGGACACAGTACTCCAGATGAGGCCTCACCAATGTCGAATAGAGGGGAACGATCACGTCCCTCGATCTGCTCGCTGTGCTCCTACTTATACATCCCAAAATGCCATTGGCCTTCTTGGCAACAAGGGCACACTGCTGACTCATATCCAGCTTCTCGTCCACTGTCACCCCTAGGTCCTTTTCCGCAGAACTGCTGCCTAGCCATTCGGTCCCTAGTCTGTAGCGGTGCATTGGATTCTTCCATCCTAAGTGCAGGACCCTGCACTTATCCTTATTGAACCTCATCAGATTTCTTTTGGCCCAATCCTCCAATTTGTCTAGGTCCTTCTGTATCCTATCCCTCCCCTCCACCGTATCTACCACTCCTCCCAGTTTAGTATCATCCGCAAATTTGCTGAGAGTGCAATCCACACCATCCTCCAGATCATTTATGAAGATATTGAACAAAACCGGCCCCAGGACCGACCCCTGGGGCACTCCACTTGATACCGGCTGCCAACTAGACATGGAGCCATTGATCACTACCCGTTGAGCCCGACAATCTAGCCAGCTTTCTACCCACCTTATAGTGCATTCATCCAGCCCATACTTCCTTAACTTGCTGACAAGAATACTGTGGGAGACGGTGTCAAAAGCTTTGCTAAAGTCAAGAAACATAATCCTGTAAAGTTTGTCCTTCGATTACTAACACTGAAAATATGTACTGAAATGATCGTGGAGATGCTTTTCTACCTGTAAAAGCCTAGTTTGGTCTTTTTAGGATTTTAAAATACTCTGAAGCAGAGTATTCCCCACCAGACTACATTGTCGAGATGGAACGAGCAGGAAAACAAGGGGATAGGATTCTGGTATCAGGTATCAAAACTGGTGCAGCTATCATAAAGGTCCGAATTCAGGAACCAACTTATAAGGTGAATTCTTACTGTAGAGTTCCCACCTTTAAAATGAAACTTGTGCCTTAGGTAGATTGCAGTTCCAGGCATATGCTTCTTAAAATTATATTTTCTTTACCATCAGTACCATTATTTGTCTTTCAGAAGTTACAGGCAATGACACCATTCAAACCATTTTCCATTTAAAATGTATAAATTTGGACAGTTTTGATAATACAGTATTGAGAAGTATATTGATATATAAATCCCTAAAATATAACCTACCCATGTATAGCGGATTAGGAGGACACTCGATTAAAAAAATCACATTTCTGTCTGAACTTGCCTGTAACAACAGCAGATAAAAAACAACACCTAAGGCTATTATAACTAAAAGGTTGGAGAAAAATACTGTTTTTTTTTTTTGGTTACTGCATTTGTCAGTATTTGATGGATAGTCAGTTTCACTGTTATGTTCCCAAAATGATTAATTCAATTCGTATTTTTTGTTGGTTTTGTGAGTCTTTCACACAGCAACAGAAGAAAGAAAAACATTTAAAAAATAGGAATAAGTGATTGTAAAACCACAATAATTAGTAAGAGGACTTGGGCAGATGTAGTATCTGAAACTACTTTTAACTTTGTTTTAATAAACTATAGAGTTCAAGCTGACCATCCCTTTAAAAGAAAATTGCCACATTTTACTGTATCTAGGTTCAAATGGTGAGACGCTTCTTCCCATGAGTAACTGAAATTTATTTTAAAATAATATTTTAAATAATAGAGTCTTAATTTTGAAATCTCCTGCTGTTGGTGGTCCTCTTGCTGAAAAATGACAATGTGATATTGACAGGGTGGGATGTCTGGTCAATGTCAAACTCTAAAACTAGTTTCCCTCTTGCTTTTGGCTGCGTTCATAACCATGGCAAATCTTTTGCTCATTAAAACCAAGCATTCTGTTTAAATAATTCTTTTTAAAGTTCTACTTTTGATTGTTTAAACCTATATTGAAGCCTTGTGGGAGCTGTCCCCTCCCACACATTTCTATCCAGTTTTTGCAGAGCGATAGTAAGCTTCTGGCTTTTATCCATCCTCCATTAGAAAGCAGCTGCTGCACTGGTGCGTCTGTTGGTTCTGGAGAATGTATTCCTAATGCCGTCCTATGACATTTACCTTCTGGTTGGAGCCTACATTAAGTACCAAGTTGCTAAAATTGTACAGGGAAAGATCACAGGTAAATTATTTTTTTAATACCTCCAAGTTTCCCAAAATCTTCAGAATTTTTTTCTAAGTGAAGCTACAAAAGTTAAAATTTCATGGCCAGGTGATATTTCACTTTCCTGCAGTGGCCGTTCCTGACTCCTGGGGAAGCCAGGGTTAAACTTAACCCTGAAACCCAACAGAGCAGACATTTCCCCTGCATGTCTAATGTCCCTTGTGATGGGTCTGTGTCCTACAGAAAACCTCAAATCATGATAGCAGTGGATGCCTCTGTATAGAGGCCAATGACTATTGTGTGGAACAGTGCTTCAGTCTGTGGCAGTAGAACATTTGAACTCCAGATACTGGATGCACTCAGTGTTAACCAACCAAGACTGTTAAAGCTTGCACACAGATATCTGATAGTCTTCAGGGCTAACATACCTCTTCCCCTGTGTGTGTGTGTGTGTGTGGGGGGGGGAGTTACTTCTTTGGTTGCCAGGAACCCAAATATGTGCCTTTATAAAGAAAGAATCTTGTATAAGACAGAAGTAGACTATTGTGAAATAACTGTTTGAAAAAGTAACTTATTTCCTGCAGAAGTAGAGTTACCTCTTGAACATTATGAGCTTGAACTGCGTGACCCCATTGTTGCACCTGGTGGATCTGATCTTATTCCGGTGGCCAAACTGGATGTGGACACAGCCACTGTGACAGCAATGCAGTTAGGACAGATTAGTCTGGTCTTTGTTCATAAAAGTATCCTTTAAATAAAGTTGTAACCATGTCAGCCTTCTTTATTACTGTGGCCATTCTCTTTCATAAGCATGTCAGACCTGAATTAAGTAAAACCATGCTTCAGAAAGCAGATTTGGTTAGGCTCCACCCTGCAACACCTCAGAGAATTCTATAACTTCTTAGGGTAACTCCCTCCTTCAGGAAGATGGATTTTCCTTCTTCGAGCTGAGCATGATGACATACTCATTCATCCACTTTGAGGTTAATATCGTTGGTTCTTTTTGGCCAGTACCCATCACTCACCTCCTAGCTCAACTCCATCACCTGTGATGCTTCTGGAATGAGAATGAGCCTCCTTGCCAGGTTCACAGTCCAGTTCTCATTGAAGGACACCCATTGACTTCAGTGGAAGTTGGCTCAGACCCCAGAGCTTAAGGAGTCCAAGGATATATGGTTTATTTAAATGCTTCTGTTGCTCCCATATGTCCCTCCTATTTTTTTTTCCCGCATAATAAGACTGAATTCCTTCTTTATACGCAAACCAAGATATTCATATGCGAGCTGCATCTGGACTTCCAAACTGCACTGTCTATGTTGTAGAAGCTGGGTTTCTAGGTAATTAATCAGAAGATAAAAGCTTGATTTTTAAACTCTTATTGCTTCATGTTATTGACCAATAAAATGTTTGACTTTTAAAAAAGTGACTTAATTATATGATAGATAGCATTGCTCATGTTAGAATCTGTTTTACATCCATCACACAGAAACCTGCTGTTCTTGTTTGTAAAGTGCTGTGTAAGCTTACAGCTCTTTTTGTTTTTAATAATACATGTTTTGTTTTAATAATAAATGTAAAAATAAATTCTTCATGTAGTTTTCAGAAAACTTATATCTATTAAAGAAAATAACCCCATGCTATTTCAAGCTTCCCCTTGTTAATTTTTGTATATTTTTGTTTATTGTATACCTCATTTAGGGCCATTTTCAAATAATTAGGTGTTAGAGGGTTAAAAGCTTATGTTATGGTAAAATTCCAACACTTGCCATGTTTTGCACATGACTGCATTAATTGACAGGCAAAGTGATATATGTATATACATGTGCACACACAGTTTGTGTGATTGCTTTGTATAAAGCACTTTGAAACTTAGGAGTGAAATGCCTTCTGTAAAAGAAAAGATCATTATCAGTTAGTCTCACTTTGTGAAAGAAACAGGTCACGATAGGAGGATGAGACTATTTCTTACTGAAAAAGCAGACTTTGCTTGTCTCCTTCCAGGTACATGGGCTTGAAAATTCAGTCTTGCATATTCACAACCCAGAAATCTAGCTGGTTGCCTGCTCTGTAATTTAGAGAAGTTACAGAAACTTAAAGACTAATGGCACAGAATGGGCACCGGAGTTTGAAATAACTGGTCTCAGTTGCTTTATGAACCTATGCAGTCGTGCTACATTATTAAAAGTAACTACGCTGTTTACAGAGCTATTTCCCATAGGAGAGTTGTCTGGACCTCAAGAAGTATTGAGAAGAGGGACTGGATTGTTAAAGGGATGGGTAATGAACCCTTTTGTGTCACAAATTGTCATCCAGAGTAAATGCATAGTGACCATGAAATTACCACCACCTGATTGGCTGTCGAATCTCCGTTTGCTTTGTATCGAACAGATGCCTGCATCACAAAACTCACCACCTCTGTTGGCACTGGTTTGCCCCTTTGCTGTCCCAGGAAATAATTTATTGTACACTTCCTTCTTGCTTCTATAAGTGGTCCAGAGTAGGAGTAAGAAGCATTGCAGAGAAATTTGCATTTACTGTTGCCTGTGTTCTACCATTTAGGGAATAAAAAGGGGGCTGCAGTCTTCAAAGCTGTTAATGTAGCACCTTTCACCAACATTAAATTCATGAAACTGAAACCTAGCTGGATTTTTATTAAATGATTTTCTTTCTTTTAATATGCCACTTTCTTTTACATTTTATTTCAGGTTTCACTGTTCAGCCAGGAGACAGGTGGGTTCTAGAAGTGAAGCGAGTATATACAATCACTGTTGAGGTGTATGATAAATCCAGCACTAAAGTCTATTTATCTGATGTGAGTATGTGGGAAGGGTCTGTTGTGCTTTATTCTTTACATACCCGCAGCTGCAACAATTGAGGGATTCAGATCCTTTCAAAGTCTTATTGGAAATAGCTTATTCAGATGTTTAGGATTGAGAAGTATTCAGGTCTCTGGAATTCAGCTTAATGTGATGTTACTAAAGAGAGGATAACTTATTTTCAAATTTAAACTACCATCTTCATTTAGAAGCTGTAGTGTTCTAATAAATGTAATTTTTCGTGTGCCTTTACATTTAGGGCAGCTTCAGCACGTGGGGAGAGTCTGCTAGGAGAAAGGCAGCCTGGTTTATTGAAAGAAAGGAAGGTTCAGTGGTTGGGCACTAGCCTAGGAGTCAGGACAGCTGGGTTCAGTGCCCTGCTGTGTCAGAGACTTCCTGTTTGACCTTGAACAAGTCACTTAGCTTCTCTGTGCCACACTTCCCCATCTGTCAGACACGGGGTGATAACCCTGGCTGACCTCACAGGGGTGTTGTAAGGATAAATACATTAAAGATTGTGAAGTGCTTTGAGATCTACTAATTGAAAAGTGCTATATAAAAGCTAGGTCTTATTGGTGATAGTCTGAGCTGTCTGCCAGTGGCTTATAGGTACCTTATGCAAGTCACTTAATCCTCCTTGAGCCTTTGTTTCAGTGTAATTAAAATAGCAATGACAATGTTTCCTTAACTCCTGGGGATTTGTAGGGTTGTTCTCCTAACAGGTCATTTCCTTAAGAAAAATATTCTTCAGTCCAATACAGAAACCAAAGTAGGATGACTGGGCCCTTCATTTACCAGCTGTATCCAGAATGCACTCCTGGTTTATAGTTGTTTCATAACCATGTTGATTTCCAAACTCCGGGAACACCCAACGTGTGTGTGTGCGCGCTTGTGGCCGTGCAGATTTCTCTGTCTGCATGTCTTGCGATTCTTCTGATAGAACGTGGATCCAATTTCTCTGGGAAGTGGTTCCTTCATTTATTTCTGGTTTTTGTTTTGCAGAACCTCAGAATAACTCACGAGTTTCCCAAGGAGTATTTTGAAGAGTTCTTGTCTTCTGTTAATGGGTCTTATCAAATAGTTCAAGTTCTGAAGGAGGGCATCACCGTAATAAAAGCTGCCCTAGTATCAGTTCTTATAAAGGTAAGAGGTGAAGGTTGTACCCTTCCCTTTCCAGACTTTGCTGTTGTCTAAAGAGTTGGTCCAGTGCCTACTAGAGTGAGTGGAAAGACTCCCATTGATTTTAATGGGCGTTGACTCAGACCCTGTGATATTACTGTTCACAAATGTAGAACCTGAACTCCTGTATGTTTCAAGTTACGGCAGTATTGCTAATGCCATATTTACTTTGAATCGTAGCAGGCTGTCCTATAAAACCTGTGTGGATAAGCGTCTCCTCCTGGGGCTCTGGGGATAGCAAGCTCTCTCTGAAGGACAGTGTGATTTCCTCAGAGACATGGAATCTGAGGACTAGAGAGAAATGCCATGACTAATTGGTAGTGCTGAAGATCAATAGGCTTCACTAAGCTGCTCATGTGAGTTTGTTCATGCTGCACCTTTCCTACACTATTCTGAATTTTCTAGAGGCTACAAACAGGAGTAAGGGGGTGAAATGAAGAAAAAGAAAATGTACATTGAATATCAGGAAAAGCTATAGAATTGTCTGCCAGGGGAAATGATGGAAGATGCATTTCTCAGGACATTTCAAAACTGAACTGGACGCAGCCCTTGAGAACATAGTATAGGGAACTATCTTGCGCTGGTTATAGGATGGACAAGATGTGGACCCTGTTAGACCTTTTCCATTTGTAACTCCCAGGATATTGTGTTAACTGACTAAAGAAGCAGGCTGTACTTCCCCTATAAAGAACCTTACTTAAAATCAGTGGATAGACAATAAGTAAAAGAAAATGACCTATTAAGCGTTAGTTTTTGGGAGCATGTATTTTTAATGTTTCAAACATTTTTCTCTGTTCAATTCCAGGCTTTAGTAAAAGTGTTATATAGGGAAGATTTTGCAGAAGTCTGCTTAATGTGCACAGATTAAGGCCACATGTGGCCCTTGATCTGGAGAACATCTCTAACTGAACTGAGTGGGCACTGAGGACAGTATATGTCTCTTGGATTAATAGGCTTGACTACAATGAATTCTTGGGTTAGCCCACTAAGCTGGCTGGTTGTTTCTGTCCAGTTGTAATGTTCTCTTTCAAATGGTTTTGAACAAGTGAGAGGTCTAGGTGTAACTAAGTAGCTGGGATTCCTCTACCCTTGCTCTCAACTTGATGTAAAGTGCAGTTTAGTGTTATTTCTTCTCTTTTAATTCTCTGCTGGTTGCAGTGTGCTTACTTGTCCTATAGACCATACAAACAGGAGCATTAAGGGCTGCTTTTATATAGGATTATATTTTTGTTTTTATAACTGTAGCATCAGTCTTCCTTTTATGAAATCTAGATTTTGCCCCCTCTCCCTCTGTTTGGTGACATACTGTAAATTTCTCAGTCCTGTAGTGTTTAACTATCTCCTATAGTTTTACACGTGAGGCAACAGCTGTTGGGAACAGCTGGAGGTATTACTGCTGTTTTGGGGGAATTTTGATTAAGCTTATACAAAAAAGAAAAAAACAATTGACTTAAAGCAGAAACATAGTGTTCCTTATTCCCACCTTGTTTTCTAGGTAATCAATACAAATAGGAACCATTGTTTCTTCACAAAGTGTCAAATCTGTCAGCAGCTTGAAGGGAGGAGCATGGTATGCATTGTCTGCACATGCTGCCACCTCCTTGTACACAGGCAGTTAAACACTAGTTTACCACTTTTGTGAGTGGGGCAGCCTCTTTACTTGAAAGATTATTGTTCCTTTTTCTGTGCCTGTAGGCTGGCTCTGAGGATTACTTACCTGTCCCAATCAGCCATGAACAGGAGGTGAAGATTTACTTCCCCATCAAGCTGACACCCTTCTTCCTCGCATTTCCACACCATCCTATGGCAATCTTGTATCGGTACAAAGTTCAGGTGAAGTATATATGGCATGGAACATCAGGAAGAAGACCTCTTTGATATGAGAGCCCCTTCCAGAAAAAAAGCTTATTAATTAGTTCCAGCCAAATAGACACCCTGAGAGTATCCTCAGTAGTGAGTGAGAGGGCACGACAGCCTTTGTTTCTTTGCTAGCCTGATCTTGGCCCATTAAAATAAAGGGCAAAATGCTCATTGAATTTACTGGGGACAGGAGCAGGCCCCCATGTTAGCAACATCACAGGCGGATGACTAGTGCTTTCCTCTGCAAGCCCCACCCCTCCTCACCAGGCTTGTTTGCTCTTTCCCTCCCTCACAGGTGGTCACATTTTATATTTGTCCTAAACTGCTCTTTTTGAGTCCGTTTTCTCCAAGGTTTTGTCTTCCTCTGTCCTCTCTTCTTGTTCCCCTCTTTACTGATCATACGCCCATGTTTCCAGCACCGCTTATCTTTAGTCTGGCTACGTGGCCTTCAAGCCCCTGGGTTTCTGAATCATTCTAAGTTGTATTGTAAGTTCTAAGCAGCTAGAAAAGGGGGCAGAGACAAACTTATTTTCTCTATTCTGTTCCTGTCTATGCCACTGACTTGCCTTAGGTAAAAAACCTTCCTGTGTCTCATTTGTGTCAGTACGGTTTATACTTTCCTATCCCCCTCATAGGGGGATTGTGAGACTTAATGCATGCAGGTGAAGTGCTTTGGGGTCCTCAGATGAAGGGAACTGAAGAAATACTGTTATTACTTTATTTTTTACCCTATTAGCATGTTGTTCCACAGCCAAATCAGCTCAAGCACACATTTTGCCAAAGAATTAACACTAATCTTGATCCCTGCACACAATCCTCCTCCCGCTCTAGTACTCTCATTGATGGTAATCTGAGCTGTTTCCCTTTTCTATCCTCTGCTGTTTCCTAGGTAAAAGGAGGCAGTGGCAATTTCACGTGGACCTCTTCTAATCAGACTGTAGTCACAGTCACCATCAAAGGAGTAGTGACTGCAGGGGTGGTCAGAGGGCAGAGCACAGTACAGGCCAGAGATGTGCAGAACCCCTTCCATTATGGAGAAATAAAGGCAAGCCTTTTCCTGACAAATCTTGCTTCAGTGACAGAGAGGGTTGCTTGTCCACATTTAGGAATTTAAAACTCATATTTGAAGAGCAAAGTTGATGATGGGCACCTGCTTAGAAATGTTGGATTTGATTCTCCTCAGACTTACACTGCAGTTCAACACTTCAGACGAGTTACTGCTGATACTCACTAGAGGGAGTGAGTAGAATCACCCCCCAGTGATGTTGCTGTTTGTTTGCTAAGCACAGACTTCTTATCAACATATTAACAATTGTCTGCTAAGCACAACAATATTAAGATTTATTTGAGTCAGGATGTCTGGTGCTGTACAGTAACTATAAAATCAGCTGTAACTGAATCTCTTACCCCTGTATAGTGGAATTCTGTCTATACGATTAAGGCTGCAAGTGGAATTCAGCTTCTAAGCCAGAGGTGGCTTCCACTTTTATGTACTCTGCCTGCCTGTCATGAGATATTCTAGATTTCCTTCTTGAACCGGTGGCACTTTGCAGCGTGACGTGATTCTAACCCTGGGTGATCTAACCCTTCCTACTTTGCTGACTGAGACTCTTTGTCTGCGCAGGTGTATGTCTTGAAACTGACAAAAATGGAGATTTTGCCATTTCATGCAGACATTGAGATTGGCCAAGTTTTGGAAGTTCCCCTCATGATGTACCACACCGATAGGGAGACAAGGGAGACCATTGCTTTTACTGACTGCTCCCTCTTAGCCCTGGACATAAGCATGGATAAGCAAGGAGTCTTCATCCTTGCTGAAGAGGGTAAGATAGATGAGCTCCAAATTTGATCACTTTTTAAAATACCTGATTGCAAAGTCCATTTATAATTTATTTCCCAAAGTGTCATTCCCCATTTTCCAGTGTGAGTATTGTGTCAATCAGTCACAAGGTCTAGACAGAAGGTTAGTCATCCTTTCATAATGTCTGGAACTGTATAATTCAAGTCTTCCAACAGCTAACGGGGACAGGACGACTGGCGAGAGGGTAACAGTCTGGGAAACGTTTAGGAAAAATTTGGGAAGTCATGGATTCCATTACAGCCGTAACCCTGTGTCTAGACATCAGCCCTGCTCGTCAGAGATGTAGAAAGTGCTGAAAAAATGCTCTCAAATTTACAGGTAATCAGAAACCTGGCCTGCCATTCTGCTCCAGTATCCAGTTAGCGGCGAAGTCCTTGGGACACACTTTAGTAACGGTGAGCGCGACAGTGTACCAGGAGTATTTTGAAACCAGTGCCACATTTGCTGCTTATGAGCCTCTCAAGGTGAGGAGGTGTTCCCCTCTCTCTACTTTGTTCCCTGCTATTTGAGTCCTTCTTTTGTCTTTGCTGTTTTCCCGTATTTGCTTCGGGAGTGAACCCACTGATGGTCGTGAGGCAGCGATGCTAGTGCACACTTCCCTTCTGTTGTGGACTGCCTGCCCGTATTCATGTTGTCATGGAATTGTGGTCAGAAAGAGAGGGCACTTTATCCCTGCCCCGTTGAGGGATTTGTGAGGCTTTATTAATTAACATTTGGCAAGTCCCTTAGAGCAGGGAGTTTAATGTATATCATCCTGAAATATTGCTATGTTTTTCTCTGGGAGGAGAAGGTTCCTCCCATATGTCTTTTTCCTTGTCATTACACCTGCCCACAGTTGAAACCATGTTTTTCAACTACCATCCTCCCAGACTCAGAGGATTGAATAAATTCTTTTTGTGAAAAACCATCAAATGCATCTGAGCAGGTCTTCTGTTGCAGTAGTAATTTTTCTTTTCCTGTTAGCTGAGCTTTCTTCTGCCCCAGTAGGGTGTCTTTTTTATTTTTGGTGCAGATTATTATATAAAGTATTAGTTTTCTTACAGATAGCTCAATATAGTCCAACCCAGATCCAATAGCAAATGGCCTCTTTCTATAATATTGTGTCGTTTCTCAACCTTTCAGGCCTGTATAAGAACATGCAAACCGTCATACTGGGTCAGACCAAAGGTCCATCTAGCCCAGAGTCCTGTCTTCCAACAGTGGCCAATGCCAGGTGTCCCAGAAGGAATGAACAGAACAGGGAATCACCAAGTGATCCATCCCCTGTTGTCCATTCCCAGCTTCTGGCAAACAGTGGCCAGCTGGCTCCACTTAAAGGCCCTTCCCACTGCTGAGTGGTATGAAGGAGCCTGAGTGTAACTGAGAATTAGGCCCATTGGTTGTATTATAGATATTACCTTTTGTATGCCCTTGCTGAGACTATATATGCAAATAGCAGAGTCTGCTCATTTCTCTTTGTGTGATCAGGCTCTAAACCCAGTGGAGGTGGCATTGGTGACTTGGCAGTCAGCGAAGCAGATGGTATTTGAAGGCGGGCCGGGGCCATGGGTTTTGGAACCATCTCGTTTCTTCTTGGAATTGACCGTGGAGCATGAGGAAAAAATTGAGGTTACACAGATCCGACTGCCAACTAAAAGGAAACAGAACCAGTACATTTACCGGATTTTTTGCCTGGAGCTGGGGGAGCAGGTAGGGAAACACACCTACATTTTCTGCAGTGTAATAACCAAATGGCAACAGATTGGCTAATCTCTCACACATAAAGCAATACAGTGTGAAAAAAACATGTTCCATTTCTCCTGCCAGGAAAGTTCATGGCTTGCACCAGCACACCCTAACTAAGGGACAGTTTGACTCTTGTGTACCTGAAAATCATTTTAGAAACGCCTACTGTCCACTTCGCTGTGGAAATAGAGAAAGGGATAGTGTATTGCTGCATCTGATACTTAACAGTATTCAGTGCAGAGGTGCCCCATTAGTGAGGGGGGCTCCCTGGACACGCTGGGCCTCTAGAGAGTCTCCCCTAGACTGTGTGTTTGTTTTTGAGTCTCAGTATTTTGCTTATAGACTAGACTTCTATCACAACCCCTGACACCCTGGCATGGTCTGGCTTTTGTTTTCTGTAAATAAACCCATTTTGGGATGCTGTTCAACATGACATCATGGATATAGCTGAAATTGAAAAGCCTGCTGGCTAACCATCTCCCTTGTATGTCCTTGAAGGTGCTTATGCTCCAAGTAGGTAATCAGCCAGGAGTCCTGAACCCTAGTCCTGCCGTGGAAACTGTGCAGGTGACTTTCATTTGTGCTCATCCAGCCAGTATGTCTGTGACTCCAGTGTACAAGATAGCTGCAGGTGCTCAGCCTTGCCCGTTGCCTCAGCACAACAAACAGCTGGTAAGACTTTATATGTTTTAAAAAGAATGAATAACACTCCTCTCTATAATCATTTGTAGGATGATTGGAAACCCATGATGTGTGTGATATGTTTGATGTCCAGATGAAGCTTGTGTAGCACTAACTGATAATTTAATAGCTATTACCAGGAAATCCATTATCTGAAGATGGAATCACCTCTGTCAAATTAAACTACCTTGATGATCTCTGCTCAGTTCCTCTTCCCATCAAACTGGCTGAGTAATTACATCAAATTACTGTGTAATTTGGCAGTAACTCACTTTCTGCATAAGAAAACTCCAAAGAGGAGTCACAGCATCCTGGGCCCTGTAGTCTCTTAGAACGGCCATACTGGGTCAGACCAAAGGTCCATCTAGCACAGAGTCCTGTCTTCCAACAGTGGCCAATGCCTCTCTCATTCAGATGAAGGTGGCTATGGGCTGCAAGGTGCTTTTTCTCTAGAATCAGGCTCCGAGTTACTAATAAGATTGAGTTCTGTTATTTTGGGTGTAGATCCCCGTGTCCAGTTTGAGGAATACAGTTTTGGAGTTGGCCGTGTTTGATCAGCACCGGCGGAAGTTTGACAACTTTAGCTCCCTGGTGCTGGAGTGGAAATCAGCCAATGAAACTCTCGCACACTTTACTGACTCAAAGTCCATGCAGATGGTAGCAAAGGATGATGGGAGTGGACAGACCAGATTGCACGGTACCTGTTCAGTTTTATACACTGAACTCCAATGAAGTCAGTCGGAGTTGCTCCTGCTTACCCCAGCACTGAATTTAGCTCAAACTCTCTCTCTCCTTCCTCCTAATATAATCTCTGTATCTATGCATCACCATGATATCTGGGTTTCACTTTCTCTAATGATTTTGGCTTTATTAATAAAGAATTTAACATAAATTAAGCTCAAACTTCAAGTTTTCTCCCTAGGCTGGGCTCCTCCTAGGTTCTTCCCTAAGGACTGTTCAGCCCACTTACTAGATCAGAGGTGGGCAAACTGCATCCGGCCCTCCAGATATTTTAATCTGGCCCTTGAGCTCCTGCTGGGGAGTGGGGTCCGGGGCTTGACCCACTCCACGCGGCTCCCAGAAGCAGCAGCACGCCGCCCTCCAGCTCCTATGCACAGGGGCAACCAGGGGGCTCTGCACACTGCCCCTAGCATTGCCCCCACAGCTCCCATTGGCCATGAACCATGACCAATGGGAGCTGCGGGCCGGCGCCTACAGACAGGGCTGCACACAGAGCCGCCTGGCCGCGCCTCCAAGTAGGAGCTGGATGGGGGACATGCCACTGCTTCTGGGAGCTCCTTGAAGTAAGTGACACCCAGAGCCTGCACCCCCGACCCCCTCCTGTACCCCTGCCCCAGCCCTGATCCCCCTCCCCCCAGTCGAACCCCTCAGTCCCTGCCTGGAGCACCCTCCTGCACTCGCAACCCCTCATCCCCAGAGCCTGCACCCCCAGCCGGAGCCCTCACCCCATCCCGCACCCCAATCACCAATTTCGTGAGCATTCATGGCCCACCATAGAATTTCCATACCCAGATGTGGCCCTCAGGCCAAAAAGTTTGCCCACCCCTGCGCAAGATCATTTCTTTAGAGAGCCAGTCCCAGTTCCCTTAATCTGCAAATGGAGTAACAAGCCACCTGCCTAAGTGAGTCATCAACACCCTCTTAGCCCTTTCCCAACAGAATTTCCTCCTGCTTACAGGGTGGGTGGGGTATGTCAGACAAACACTGCTACTCTGTTACAGCCTTTAAAAGTGCCATAGCATGGCTAATGGATTATATATATGTGTTTTTAAACATACAGCACAAGAAAGCTGTCAAAGAACAAGTCAAGCAGATTTCTAACAATTAATTAATTGCGTCCAATTCTTAACACTGAAATTATTGCTCGTGAACCTCATTTGCAAATACTGCATCCTACTCACTCTTATTCCTAGTTGAAGGTGGAATTGTTTTTTGTTCGTTTTTCCTTTTCAAATTCTATCTCGTTTCCAGTGAAATTTCTGCTCTCTGTTGCTTATAGGGCATCAGCTCCTTGAGGTGCACCGCATCAAAGGGACTATTCTGATTGGAGTCAGCTTTGTGAAGTATTCAGAGAGAGGCAGTCCAAGAGTGAGTGAAAGAGGACATTTTGGGGCACATTTTCAAACGCTTCTGAGATGAGTGTAGTATGGATTGCTTAATCTCTGACTGATCTGTCTAGCAAACTGTTGCAGCCTACTGACACATTGAGCTGAGTAGGTTAGGATTGTGCAGATAATTTTATCTTCAGGTTTGAATACTGGGCTTTGTCCTCTTTCAAGAGGAAAGTCCTATTTCTGCCATCGCAGCTAGTTAGGAGAAGGGCTAGTGCACTACCACTGCAATCATTAGTTCCTTCTGCGAAAGAGGAGGTTTGGGGCTTCGGGACTAGAAGGAATACTAATGTAACTTCTCTCTGCTTTTGGTTGTGCACTTAGGAAGTATCTAACTTGCCAACCTCCACGGCTGTGGAGTTGTTACTGGTAGAGGATGTGACGGTGGTGCCAGACAATGCCACTATCTATAATCATCCTGCTGTGAAGGTAAGAAGGTTATTAGTATGGCTAAGTCATATCACATCAGTCTTTTGTATATTACGCAGGATTTTATCATCAGATGTTTTTTTCCCCTCAACTGCCTTCATGAATATTTAGAAGACAGTGAATGTGTGTCCCTGCATAAAGCTCATGCCCATCTGTTGTATAACTGATCATCACTTAATGGAATGATAAACGCTTTGATCTTCCTCTTTCTGCTCAATGAAATGTAAATACAGTGTGGTGTTGGACTGCAAGTGCTGCTTATGTTCAAGGGTAGCGGTGCTTCTGAAAAGAAGGCCACTGTTCCAGATGAGTGTTAAGAGAGATGGTCTGCAAGTATTCTTCACAAAACACTTAATGAGGCTTGTCCTGGTCTGTTTCAGTGAAACTGAAGAGACAGTGCAATTAGTGGAGGAATCACTGTTCATTGCCCTTCTGTTGAGTGTCTCTGTAGCACTCCCAATCCCTGCCCACTGGCCAGTGAGTGATGAGAAATCAATCTTGGGTTTTCCATTTGAAAATCCAAAGCACTAACCCCCAGGCTGGACCATTCACAATTATTTTAATTGGATACATGGTACTAGCTGATGCCCTTGAGCTTCCTTTCTTTGTTGGGTCAGCAGGGTCTCCTTGGGGGAATCATGACTTTGTGTATTACAGCTGGCTATTCTTAATCACCTCATCGCTTAGGGCCAAATTTGAGGTCTTTACTTGGTTTTTACTTATAAGAACATAACAGTGGCCAGACTGGGTCAGACCAGTGGTCCATCTAGCCCAGTGTCCTGTCTTCCAGTGCCTGATGCTTCACAGGAAATGATCAGAACAGGACAATTTATTGAGTGATCCATCCCCTGTCATACAGTCCCAGCTTCTGGCAGTAGAGGTTTAGGGACACAGGAGCATGGGGTTGCGTCCCTGGCCATCTTGGCTAATAGCCATTGATGGACCTCTCCCCATGAACTTCTCTCATTCTTTTTTGAATCCACTTATACTTTTGGCCTTCACAGTGTCCCCTGGAGATGAGTTCCATAAGTTGACTGTGCGTTGTGTGAAGAAGGACTGTATTGCCTTATGCTTTTTTAAACATGCTGCCTGTTAATTTCATTGGGTGACCCTGGTTCTTGTGTTATGTGAAGGGATAAATAACACTTTCCTCTTCGCTTTCCCCACACCAGTCGTGATTTACAACCCTCTGCCACATGCCATCTTCGTCGTCTCTTTTCCAGGCTGAACAGTCAGAGTCTTTTTAGTCTCTCCTCAAATGAAAGCTGTTCCATCCCCCTCATCGGTTTTGCTGCCCTTCTCTGTACTTTTTCCAATTCAATATTTATTTTCAATTCCAATTATATGATTTTTGAGATGGGGTGACCAGAACTGCAGGCAGTATTCAAAAATGGGAGTGTAACATGGGTTTATATAGTGGCATTATGATACTTTTCTGTCTTATTATTTGTCCCTTTCCTGATGGTGCCTAACATTCTGTCAGTTTTTTTGATTGCTGCTGCACAGTGAGCAGATATTTCAGAGGATATCCAGAATGACTACAAGATCTCTTTCTTGAGCAGTAATAGCTCATTTAAACCTCATGATTTTGTATGTATACTTGAGATTGTTTTCCAATGTGCATTACTTTGCATTTATCAACACTGAATTTTATCTGCCATTTTCCCCGGTCACCCAATTTAGTGAGATCCCCTGGTAACTCTTTGCAGTCAGCTCTGGATTTAACTG
Source organism: Lepidochelys olivacea (assembly GCF_965140295.1). Taxonomy (NCBI): domain Eukaryota; kingdom Metazoa; phylum Chordata; order Testudines; family Cheloniidae; genus Lepidochelys; species Lepidochelys olivacea. The sequence continues at coordinate 1,392,465 of NC_140434.1, forward strand.
TATTTAGTAACTTTTGTATCATCTGCAAACTTGACCACCTTACTGTTTACCCCTTTTTCCAGATCATTTATGAATATGTTGAACAGCACTTGTCCAAGTACTGATTCTTGGAGGACCCTGCTATTTACCTGTGTCCACTGTGAAAACTGGCCATTTATTCCTAACCTTTGTTTTTTATCTTTTAACCAGTTACTGGTCAGACCTTCTTTCTTATCTCATGTCTGTGTGCTTTGCTTAAGAGCCTTTGGCTAGGGACCTTGTCAAAGGCTTTCTGAAAGTCCAAGTTCATTATATCGACTAGATCACCCTTGTCCATATGTTTGTTGACCCCTCAAAGAATTCTAATAGAGTGGTGAGGCATGATTTCCCTTTACAGAAGCCATGTTGACTCTTCCCCAACAAATCATGTTCATCTATGTGTCTGATAATTCTGTTCTTTACTACAGTTCTGTTCTTTACTACAATTTCCCTGGTACTGAAGTTAGACTCACTGACATGTAATTGCCAGGATTGCTTCTGGAGTCTTTTTTAAAAAATCCGTGTTACATTAGTTAACCTCCAGTCATCTGGTAAAGAGGTTGATTTAAGCGATAAGTTACATACCACAGTTAGTAGTTCTGCAACTTCATGTATGAGTTTCTTCAGAACTCTTGGGTGAATACCATCAGGTCCTGGTGACTTTTAGTCCTGTTTAATTTATCAGTTTGTTCCAAAACCTCCTTTTATTGACATTTCAAGCTGGGACAGTTCCTCTGATTTGTCACATAAAAAGACTAGATCAGGTTTGGGAATCTCCCTCACATCCTTCACAATGAAGACTGATGCAAAGAATTAATTTAGCTTCTCTGCAATGGCCTTGTCTTCCTTCAGTGCTTCTTTACCATCCAGTGGCCTTACTGATTGTTTGGCAGCATTCCTGGTTCTGATGTACGTAAAGAAATTTTGCTGTTAGGTTTTTGTGTCTTTTGCTAATTTCTCTTCAAATTCTTTTTTGGCCTGCTGAAGTATTACTTTACACGTGATGTGTCAGAATGTATGTTCCTTTCTGTTTTCCTCAGTAGGCTTTGATTTCTTTTACTCTGCTGTTTAGCCACGGTGGCATTTTTTTGGTATTCTTACTGTTTTGGGTTTTTTTAGTTGGGGTACACCTATAATTTGAGCCTTTATTACAGTGTTTTAAAAATATTTCATACAGCTTGCAATTCTCAATTCTTATTTGGGCTAAAACTTCCTTTGGAGACTGAGTAAAAGCTGAGTAAGGGCTGCAGGATTTAAACCCCTCAGTCAGTGAGCCAGCACTCTGAGTTGGTAGAGAAGTGAGTGCACTGGGATTTTACTCCTTTTTCTGTACCATTTTAGGAAATATTTGATCTAGTGGAAGGATCTGGGTATTTCTACGTTAACAGCAGCAAAGAGGAGATCATAAACACTACATACCTGGAAGCAGAGAGTGCCATCGAGGTGAGCATATTCAAGATGTTCTCCCCTGGAGAACAGCCTGGGTTCAGAATCTCACAGTGAGATTCACCCTCCTGGAAAGAAATCGATATTTTTTCTTACTTTCCGTCTCTCATTTCTTTTTACCTTCAGAACTGTTTATGCAGTTCACTTTAACACGCTGGAGTACTTGATTGCCAGCAAGTGTGTAAAGTGAGCCTGATATTTGTTGGAATAGGTTCTTAATAAGAGAAAACATTAGAATAATGAATTAAGGAATACCTGTCACCAAATGGTACAAAATACACTGTATCAGTTATTGTGTATAGATTTAATTTACCTTTTGGGTTTTATTATATGTTTAGGGACTTCGCTGACTTCCAGATCCTGTATAAGGTGACACTTTCAACCATTATAGCTGCTCGATCAAAATTAATTCTCTCCTGTAGTTTTCCTTGCTGCTGTTTCCTGTAACAATAAATATAATACAATATACTATTTGGTGCTAACTGGCCCAGAGGCATGAGTGAGCAGTGGGGTCAGAAATCAAACTTGAGTCAGCTTTGCTTTCCTGTAGAGAGAAATTTAGCCTGAATATCAGGAAGAAACATCCTGACTGTGTGATCTTCTGGACTGTTGAATAATTTCCAGGGGAAGTGATGAAAACACTTAAAACTAGACTGGACAATGTTCCAGTAACTGTGCTATAGGAACAGTCCTGTGGTGGCTTCTGGTTGACCCTAACAGAGCTTTTCCCTCTTACGTTTACATGTTGTTTGAACAATGACTTTTCAGCAGAATGCTAGACTTAGTCACTTTTACGAGTTAGCTTTAGCTTTTTGGTGACAGAGATGTAAATTAAATCGGTATCCACGGCAGATAATATGGCTAATACCTCCTCACTTTCCTTGTAGATTGTCCCTTTGCATCCTGGATCTCTAACCTTGGAGGTCTACGATCTCTGTCTGGCATTTCTGGGACCAGCTGCAGTCTATCTACATGTGTCTGATATGCATGAGTTGGAGGTGGATCTCATTGATAAGGTGAGACAATTTTAGGGAAACTCAAATGTCTGTAAAAAACCTAACCTGGTGGGATGTGATTTTTTTTTTTATCTTATTTCTGTTCTTTGTTTGTTTGTTTGCATTGTATGGAGCCATCTATGAAGTAATTTTCCTTTCAAGAGACATTTGTTTTATTTTCAAACTGTTAGAGAAATCTGTGTGAATATATCTTCTTAAATACAAGAGACGCTGTCAGTGGAAGTCTTTCACCTAGGCATCCGAGAACAGAATTCTTGGCTATTCCACTATGCTGTTGGCTCCCAAGGACAAAGAATGTCACTGCACAACGTGCATTCGTGCACCCGCCATCATGAAGAAACTCATCTTTCTCTAGGTTGCTTAATAAAGACGATAGACTCTTAACTATGATGGGTGGCGGTTTTGAGAGTTTGAGGCTTCAAAAATATGAGTTACATTTTGGTTCTATCATTCTTATGATTCTTTCTTCAAATCCTGTGGAGCAGAGATAATTCACATGAGCCACATAGCTGGGCTTGATGCACTTGGTGCAAGATTTGTACACAGGACTGCAAGAGAAGTTGTATTTTTTTCTTCAATGCTTGGTTAGACACTACCAACTCCTGCCCAAGTATCCATTCTTCTCCTTCTCCTTGGGGGAGGAACAACTTCTTCTGGAACTGAGCTGCAAGGGGCTTATGTTGAAGATTGAGTGCAGTGTCTTAGCTAGGTGATAAACCATGAGATCTTGCATCCACTTCAGAGGTTTGTTTTTGGCAGTAAATCATACTGCTGTAGAAGGACCAGGCCAGTCTTTTTGTTTTTTTTCACACTTTATTAATGTGAAATCTTATTTTACCTGGGTTAAAAAATGTATTTAAGGCCATTAAGTGTCCCAGTAATAATGTCACTCACTACACAATGGAAGACCCAGTGTGAATCCGTGCCTCATACTGTAGGGGCTGCCATACGTTCTGGTAGCCCCACAGCAGCTCCTAAAAGAGATGAGCCTCTAATTTTAACAGCAACAACCCTATATTTCTGATCAAGAAGTGACACTGAAAGAAGTGGGAGCCTGTGTGCATCCTCTTGAGTGTCCTGCCTATGTGAGTATCTCTCTGCAGGTAGGAAAGAGAACTTAAGAGAGGTAAGGTGGGTGGTGTCCTTTTGCAGCCCATCCAAGGTTAAGCATAGGTACAAAGACACCACCAAAAATTGTAAAAGTGCTCTTTTTACCTAGATCGAGATTGGCAAATCTGTCCTAGTCAGCGTGCGAGTCCTTGGTTTTCATCGACATCCATTCAGGAGCAAATATTTCAAGTACATGAAGCTCAAACTGCAGGCAGCATCTGCTATTGTTACACTTGTGTGAGTACTACAGTAGGCAGCCTGGTGCATTTCCACCTCAAGTAGCAGCTGATAATATCCATTGTCTACTGCAAAATAGAACTGATTACTACAGAGCAAAATCCAGCACCCTATCCATCCCCTGGCTAAAGGAGTGTTGTGGTGACTAGATATCCAAAGTCTCTCCAGTTATGTCACTGTCTCAGTATGTGTGTTCTTGGGAAAGTCGCTTCATCTCCCCATGTCTGAGGTTTAATCTTCTGTAAAGTGGGGATCATACATAAGTACCTCATAGGGTAGGTTGCCAGGCTTAATTCATATTTGTAAACCTCTCAGTGTAGATCCTCAATGAAAAGTGATGCAGAAGGCAAAGTGCTGATTTCCATTCCCATCACTCGGTTTTCTACACTGCCACAGAATCCCCTTGCCACGGGAAAATATAGCTGTGTATTAAATATGTTTACAGTGTTTATTTCTGGCATGGTTAGTCCATAAATGTATAGCTCTTTTGATTGAAATAATTTTCCTTGGAATCCCTGTATTAATACTGTTTGGCTTGCCTACTGTGGAGGCAGATGAAAATATATGTACTTATTTACAAATATCTTAGTATTCAGCAATGATGTCAGAGAAAATGAAGGACCGTTTAATGGATTATATAACTTAAACCTTGCCATAGCATGACAAAAATGGTGTGTGCATGAGGAAAGAGACATTAATTTCCCTGGAATGTATAGATTCCAAAGCATTAACATGATTGAACACAGCCACAGACTTTCTCACAACTATCACAGATTGTGAATTCTGCCTCTCAGAGCTTTGTGTAACATAAGTCTAGGACTGTGCTGGCTGTCTAGAAACACAAACCTCAGTATTAGAGACTCATTTTAAACACATCAACTATTAAAGGCATATAATTTTAATGCAAGCTGGGAAAAGTGAAAAAACTGTTAAGTATCTTTGCAGGCTAATGGAGGAAGTGGGTGAATACTCTGAAGTTTACGTACTCCGAGCTGTCGCAATAGGCCAGACAACCTTGGTGGCTACAGCCTGGGACAAGATGGGAAGAAAATTCACTTCTTCTCCTCGGAAGGTTGAAGTAAGAATGCTCACCATTTGTGCCTGTCTATCTTCAGATGTTTCTCACTTGGTGTAGAACCATTTCCTTCAAAGTGCAGTGAAAAAACCCACTTGGATAATGTTGGCCTGAAAAGCTTGGCGTTTAGATGGGTTTAGCAGTCATAAAAGAATGGAAAGATCTTGTAAGAAATCACAGATTTCTTATAAGGGCAACATGCTGCTGTTTGTTTATTTTACCAAATTAACCCATTTTCCATAAAAATCTGTGTTGTCCTGATGTTTACAAAACAGAGGGTGTTTGCTAACTGGGAGTCCCATTCTCTGTTATAGAGATCTCAAAGGGATGTGGCATAATCAGCTTAGAAAAATGCACATGTGATTTATTTTGTATGCTGTAGCAAAGAATTCAAATCCTGAGCTACCATCAATCTCATTGTTCTCTAAAATATAGGTAATTTTAGCTCTTGTGAGGTTTTTTTTTGTGGGGGGGGCGCTGGTAGAATGTCTGTGGCACTTCAAGACTAAGTGCAGACTGGCCAGGTACCCTGTGTAGTGCACCACTAAGCAAGGAGTATTTTTAATATTAATGGTTTGTCTTTTTAAAAAGAAATCCTGCAGCAGAAAAAGTTTTCCCTCCTTTTCCCTTTGCCAGGTCTTTCCTCCATTCAAACTCAACCCAGAGGAAATGACCCTCATTCCACACAACATGAGGCAGGTGAGCTTTAAAGTATATTAGTTCTTCCAGAGACAAATAAGATTTACCCAATCCCCTTTGCCTCTTTCTTTCTTCCTTCCTTCCTTCCTCCCTCTTTCCCCCCACTCCTCCTGCCATATTAAAAGAGTATAGTATTGGTAAAAAATGTCTGATAGAGCAGGTGGTAAAGGCTCTATATCCTATTATTGGTCCTATTCCTGTTTCCTACTTTGCTACCTCTTTCTCACTTAACCTTCCCCACTCTTTCCTAAGCAGTAGAAGTCAAAATTACATCAGGTATGTTTGGCCTTCTCTTCCCCTCCCTCTCAGACTCTCGCCTCCAGATCATTTCCAGGCTAGCTTCTCCTGTTTCTTTTAAATATATTTGCACTGTGAAGTGTATCTGATGCACTCACTTGAGAAGCCGGGGAAGAGACACTGCGTTGTTTCCAATATGTCATACGCTTTCTGTTTGTGGACAAGGAAAAGCGCAGATCTGGTATGTGGTTCAATTGCGTTTACCTCATTTTCTGGGGCTACAGTTTCCTGTTTAAATATATTGCAGGTGATGTCAGAAGGTGGCCCACAGCCACAGTCCATCATTCACTTCTCTATCAGTAACCAGACTGTGGCTGTAGTTAACAGGCTGGGCCAGGTGATGGCTAAGGCAGTTGGAACAGCCATAATACAGGGTACCATTCAGGCGGTCAGTGAAGACACAGGAGAAGTAATAGTTTTCTCAAAGGTATCTTCCTAGCTTGTTTTGTAAGTCCTCATTTGTTTCTCTGATGTATTTTCCTTGCACTGGCCTCTGCTGAGGAAGCACATCTGCAGGTGCGTTTTGGCATCTCAGTGGAAGTGATCCTGAAATCCTTGGTTGGACAAAACTCCCATCGTCTCTAAGATCCCATACTATATGCATGTCGTGCCTAGACAGGAGTAAAGGTTATTATTGTAGTTTGTTCTTTGGTTTTATGTCTGAAATGAGAGGTAAGGCCTTTGCCTGTTGGAGGGAGAAAAGCCTTACTAAGTGGCATCAGCTCTTACATCTCTGTGTTTCTTGCTTTGTTGCACCCTCAGCAGGAAGTGCATTGTTGAAACAAAGTAAATGTTTAATTCATGGGAGAAAGCAATGGGGCATTAAATAGCTCTATGCCAACCAGAAACTTTCCCTGCTTGGCTAGCAAATAAGCTGCTGCAGCCTCTGTGTTGGTGGCCATCATAGGCGCCAACTCCGTGGGTGCTCCGGGGCTGGAGCACCCCCGGGGAAAAATTGGTGGCTGCTCTGCACCCACTGGCAGCTCCACCCCCGCTCCCTCCCCCCAGCTCACTTCTGCCTCCCGTCCACTCCACCACCTCCCCTGAGTGCGCTGCTGGGCCCTGAGTGCCCAGCTGTTTCACGTGGCAAGCCTGGGAGGGAGGGGGGAGGAGGGGGAACGAGGCACGCTTGGGGGAGGGGGCAGCGCCAGGGCAGGGATTTGGGGAGGGATCCAATAGGGGCAGAGTTGGGGTGGGGCTGGGGGTGGGGGGGCACGAGCACCCACTGGTGCCGACAGAAGTTGATGCCTGTGGTGGCCATGTTTGCTTAATGTTCTTCAGGGACTGTCACTTCTGCAATTCTGCTAACCTCTGGGACTGCATGCAAATCTAGTTCTCCTTTAAAGCTACCAACTGAGCCCCTAACCAGCCTACACACTGTTTATTTTGATGGTAGGTCCCCAGTCTCCTTCCTCAGATTGTCCATTTTACTCCTATATCTCAAAGCATGTTATTTGCCATATATTGCAGGGTCAAGTGGAATTGGAAGTAGTTCAGCTGAGAGCAGTAAGAATTCATGCACCTGCCACGAGGCTTATAACAGCCACCAAGGTTAGTTCTGTAGCTAATATCGGAAACCACAGTGACCTGCAAGTAGTGAATGACTTTCTAGCTCTAGCTGGAGTTTTTGATTGCAGGTATAAATCCAAATGGTGCTGAAAATCCTGAGATAGGGTTTACTAAAGTGATGTAGTAACTGAAAACGGACTTCTTTAGTCATCTAGACCAGTAACTTCCAACGTTCTCAGGCAAATGGCACCAATTTACCAAATGGAGACTTTAGCTGACTCCTGTTCTACTGTGTACGCTCTAAACCCCATTCTCACAATGGTTAGCAACCTAAGTCCTACAGCGGGTTAGAGCGCTGTGCTCCACTGGATGGGAGCTGGGAAATGACAGTGCCCTAAGGCCCAGCAGAGACAAATCATTAAAGTGGGGAGAGGGAGCCTGGAATATCTTCACAAACGCCTCAAGAAACCGTGCTAGTGGAGAATCATGCATCTAGTCCACTTACCATGCATCTAGTAAGATAGTTTCTGAAACGTTCTCATACTTGGAATTTAGAAAGGCTCTCAAATGCTTTGTGTGTATAAGTGAGCAGGAAGTTATGTGCAGGACAGCATGGAAGGCACACTGAAAAGGGAACTGCTTGGCTGCTGCCGAAGATCTGAGTATGTCCAGGTAGAATATGCTTGCTCTATTTGCCATACACAGCTCCTTCCACCAGTCCAGGGCGTGGGGGACTGAACCTGAGTCTTCTGCACACAAGGATATGCCACTGTCAGAAGGGGTTGTTATATTTTCTCTAGGGCTAGGCATTTAGCTACGTTGTTTGTATGTTTTACAGTAATGTTAAGGGACTTCAGAGAATATGCTGTTGGTAACAAATTCATGACATATACTACAAACCCTAACTATTTTTGAAGAGTTTACAATTAATTTCTTGTGTCACCATGTTGGCAACTCCTCATAGTCTGTGTCCTATTCATTTCTTTGTCTGCCGTTCATAAGAACGGCCATACTGGGTCAGACCAGTGGTCCATGTAGCCCAGAGTTCCAGCAGTGGCTGGTGCCAAATGCTTCAGAGGGAATGAACAGAAAAGGGCAATTATTGAGTGATCCGTCCCAGGTCATCCAGTCCCAGCTTCTGGCAGTCAGAGGTTTAGGAACACCAGAGCATGGGATTACATCCCTGATCATCTTGGTTAACAGCCATTGTTGGACCTCTCCCCATGAACTTATCTAGTTCTTTTTTGAACTCGGTTATAGTCTTAGCCTTCACAACATCCCCTGGCAATGAGTTCCACAGGTTGACAGTGCGTTGTTTGAAGAAGTACTTCCTGGTGTGTGTCTTAAACCCGCTGCCTATTAATTTCATTGGGAGACCGCTGGTTTTTGTGTTATCTGAAGGGGTGATAACACTTCCCTGTTCACTTTCTCCACCCCAGCCATGATTTCATAGACCTCTGTCCTATCCCCCCGGAGTTGGCTCTTTTCTAAGATGAACAGTCCCAGGCTTTTTAATCTCTCCTCGTGTGGAAGCTTTCCGTCCAGAATTGAGCTTAGATGCCCAAACTGTAATGTAGAAAACATCAGCAATACCCTGAGTGCCATGGTGACAGTATTTTTACTTTGCAGATGCCTGTTTATGTCATGGGGCTGACCAGCACTCTGACTCCATTTTCCTTTGGTAATGCCAACCCAGGGCTGATATTCCACTGGTCAATGAGTAAACGGGATGTTCTGGACCTTCTCCCCCGACACTCAGAGGTATGGAGCTGTCCACAACAACGTGATTAAAACCCACTGCATGCCAGGTGGTGGCTAAAGGCATTGGGGATAAGGCAAGCTGCATTAGAATTCCTGGCTGGGCAGATTAGCACTGCTCTGCAGACCATATGGCTTGAGTGCCAGCATCCCTGCCACCCTGCCTTCATAAATTAGGACACCAAATGACCTCCCCTTCCTCCTCCTAGTCCTTCTTTGAAACAGAGAAAGCCTTTCACAAAGTCTTCTACAGTGATCTCTTCAGTGACATTGCCTTAAACTTCCTTATACTATGTCTGCTGTGTGTATGTTTCAGATTGTGGACTCCTTGAGACAGGGACTGTCTTTAGCTGTCTCCTTGTCCAAGCAGAGCTGGAGCTGCACTGAGCTGGATGCTTATCTTTGTATATCTTAAGAGGAACAGTACCAGGCTCTTGAGGGAGTTACTCATTAACCATTCTACCTAGAGCCAATTAACTTATAATAGCATCTTTCATCATAAAGAAGAAAATGCAAGGGAAAAGTGACCTCTTGAACCCTACATATGGCATCTGTCTGCATTTTTCCTTTACTATAAATGAACAGTTGATTGGAAAGGCCTGAGCAGCCTGTAATGACAACCCTACCATCTCTCTGTCAGGTTTCCCTGCAGGTTCTACCCGAGAATAACTTTGCTATGGTTGTACATACTAAGGCAGCTGGAAGAACCAGTATTAAAGTGACAGTGCAATGTCTGAATGTATCCGCCGGTCAGTTTGAAGGAAATATGGCTGAACTCTCAGATGAAGTACAAATATTGGTAAGTTGCCCTGGTCACTCCAAATGGGATCTCTTACTTTCATGGGAAGAGGCAGAAGACAGGATTTCATATCGGAAGCAAGGAGGAAAAAGGAAATGAAGCCTAGGCAAGATACCAAGTCAAGCTGGCAGGTGTGCCATGGATAGGAGTACACTGCGGGCTGTCCACAAAAGATGTATTGTAGTCACAGTGTGCACAGAGATGTGTAAACCCTTCTCTGCATGTCTCTGTATTTCTCGCTAACTGATATACCTGGTTAGTGGTGACTTCATTCATGCTGCCCATGGGGTGTATATAGATTGTGTGTAACTCCAGCCCCCCCTTCTGCAGTGTTGTTTCTGCCGCAGAGCAAGGGAGAGTTCTGTTAATGAGCTGGCCTGCCCACACTAAATGTCCAGCCCTCACTTTTGATATGGATTTTGTGGATTTTCATTGAGACTTGCCTTTTGAAGCCTTTGGAATAGAAATCATCACCCCCTGCACAGCGGCAGTTTCAGTGACTGCTCTCGAGCCTGGAGCCAAACAGTCTTGGCATTTTCAGAATAAAAGCAAATATCATATCAGCCAGTAAGCAGGAGAAAGTTCCTCATTTCCGTGCAATGTGAAGGGCTTTAACCATACAGCTCACATAACAGCCGCTGGAAATGGATGTTGAATGCTTAGTCGTTTCTTTCTGTACTTTCTTACTATGTTTTGTTTCAGAGTAGCAGCTGTGTTAGTCTGTATCCGTAAGAAGAAAAGGAGTACTTGTGGCACCTTAGGGACTAACAAATGTATTAGAGCATAAGCTTTCGTGAGCTACAGCTCACTTCATCGGAATGCATGAATCCGATGAAGTGAGCTGTAGCTCAAGAAAGCTTATGCTCTAATACATTTGTTAGTACCTGTGGCACCTTGGAGACTCCTTTTCTTCTTACTGTGTTTTGTATTTGTATATTCCTTGTGTGAAGAGGTTCCCAACAATAAAAGTGCCTTTCTCTGCTGATGAGCTCTGTGCATTGCTCTCCAGGCAGCCATTATCATTTCCACCCCCATATTGAGAGGCTTTCTTCTGATTTCTTATTAACCAGCCTACATGAGAACATAGGATTTGTCATACTGGATCATGTTATTTGTCAATTGACTTTTGTATTCTGACTTTGGCAGTGACTAATACCTGATGCTCTAGGAGTAAAAAGGGAAGGAAAAAAAACATATGTTTCAGTCCTGTTATTCTCTACCGTACATATGGATGGTGATGGATTCTGTCAGACAGCAATCAGCTTGCATGTGTTAATCCCTACTATGTCACGTATAAAGTTATTGATAGAAAAATTATCCAATCTCCGCGTTGTAGTCACAACATCTAAATCTCTGATCCCCTGTGGGAAGGAGTTCCACAGGATGATTACATGCTGTGTGAAAAAGCATTTTCTTTCATTGGTTCTAAAAGTACCTGCTATTTAATTTAATCCAGATGTATTTTTCTGAATTTCTCTTTATAAAATGATTTGTTCTGTTCCTACAGGTGTTCGATAAGCTTCTACTTTTCTCTCCAGAGTGCCCTACAGAGCAGATTCTGATGTCCACAAACTCACAGCTCAAGCTGTATACAAACAGGTAAACAAAGAAAAGACATTCCATTCTGAACCCAGGAAATATAGGACAGAGAAACAGGTTACAGTAGGGGTGCCCAACCTATGGCCCGTGGGTTGTATGTGACCTACCAGAGCATTTCATAAAGCCCATAGCCTGCTTCAACACAATATACTAACAGCTGATTCATCAGTGTTTTGTCATCATGTTTACATCATTTAGTTTACACAATTGTGTAAATAGACAATACTGGACATAGGTTATTTCTGTCTAAATACGTACGAAACAAGCTGAACTTAAAAGATAAATCAGTACAGGTGTCATTAAAATATGTAGAATCTGTTTGGCCCACACAAGATTTATGTGGCCCTCCTGTGTAATAAGGTTGGGCACCACCGGTTTACAGCATGTGTTATTCCTTTCAATGCAGGGAGCTGTCTGCCTCTTTGCATTGCAGTCAACTTTTTATCTTCTTTCCAAGAGCTGCACAGACTTGCAGAATTCTGTTGCATGGGAGACCACTTTTGGGCATGCTCAGTCTCTGAAATTGCCTGAACATTAGTCTTTAAAGCCATACTTTGTGCATATTAAGTGAAACTCAAGCCTGGCACAGAAGGGCTTAAGTGAAATTTAAGTGTTGCATAGGCCCTGTGCTAGCCCCCAGCGCAGGGATGCATTTTATCTGATGAGTATTGAGACCAGGTTGAGCTCCACTGTCAGTGCGAGAAATGAAATCTGGGGTGGTAGTTTTTGTGGTTCTTAGATTATGCACACTCCCAGATGTGTTCTTTTCTGTTAGGAATATAATATGCACTTTTCTGAGGGGTGTCCTCTGGTACCCTACCACCCTCAAATGTGCAACATATCTGAGTGACCCTGAGCATAGCTGGGTCTGACCATCTGGAGAATATTGTGCCTTCCTCCTGCTCTCAGTCTGTCAGCAGAGGGAATGAGATTGAGTTTGGGGCCCAAACTCTGATCTCTTGTGAATGAGTGGGTGGTGCTGTCACTAAACCACTGGCTCAGCACTTTCATGCCTCATTTAAATAATAATAAAATACGGTAAGCTGTGAACTGGAAAAGCTTGGAGGCACACTCTCCTGGGGGAGTTTTGAAATTGCTGGATACATGGCTTGTCTGAGAAAAGCTCTTCCTGCTGAGATTTCTCATAGCTTCACTGCCCTCCATTTAGACTGAAATGTTCAGCCTCGTAGAGTCTAACCGAGGGTTTGTTCACTCTGTCCTTGACCTAGGGAGGGAGCGGCGCTTGTGAGCTCTGAAATCCTGCAATGTTTCCCCAACTCTTCCGTCATTGAGCAGCACGGCCAGGGACTCCTGAGAGCAGGGGCTGTAACAGGCACTGCAGTGCTAGAAGTAACTTCTCTAGAACTCTTTGGTGTCAACCAGACAGTCATAACCGGGGTCCGGGTAAGAACTGTTGCAAGTAAAAGAAATAGAACCAGTGTCTGATTTTTTCAAATCACGAAAACCCGCTGATGCTGAGAGATCACGTACTATTCATTGGATCAGGATCAGTGTCTCGGAGGGGCGAGTAAGGACCCCGATCTCCAGGGTTCCGCCTCAGCTCTGCCACTGACTCCAAGTGTGACCTTGGAGGCCAGTCACATCACTTCTTTGAGCCTTAATTTACCCATCTGTAAAATGGGGGAGGATGATATGTTGTGAGATTTAATATTTGTAAATCACCCTATTGTGTGAAAGGCCCCACAGAAGTGCAAAGTATCTTTATCTGTTACTTCATTTTTTAGGGCTTAAAATAAGGGCTAAGAAACAGTGCTGACCTTCTCGCAATAAATATATTGTATGCTTTTTCATTTATTCATGTGCTATTGATAATTTAAGAGCAATCTTAAATGCTTTGAGTGATGGGAGACCAAGCAAAACCTAGGTCCTGCAGGAAGAAAGAGAGATGGTTCAGTAGGTGGCGCTCTTTCTTCTGAATTAGTTATGAACCATTGTACACTTGTACATAATACGTGGATCTGCTTCGGTGGGAAAGACATAAATTTCATGTTTTTTTAAAGTGAACCAAAGGAAGCATTGTCTCTTACAGGTGGCTCCAGTGTCATACCTGAGGATAAGCACCAGTCCCAAACTCTACACCATTAGCAGCACATCTCTGATGGCATTTCCTCTGGGGATGGCTCTTACTCTCACAGTCCAGTTCTATGACAATATTGGGGAAAAATTCCATGCCCAGAACACCCAGCTTTACCTGGCTTTGAACAGGTACAATCCTGAGGAGGTTGGCACATAGTTGACTAGGGTGACTAAAACTCACAGGTAAAATTTTAGCATTACACGTGGTGGGAGAGGTGAAAGGTTTTGTATTTCAGGGCTAAAGCAGATTTGAAGGGAGCTCTTCGGAAATGAAAAGCTGGTTCACATAACTCACTGGGCTATGTTAGCTGTGGGGTTTTTATACTTGAAATATGCTGCTTATCTCTTCTGGGCATCCGAAGCTCTGCTTGTTTTCTTTTGACTGGGGCTTGTTTGCTTTCAGAGATGACCTGCTGCTAATCAAACCTGGGAATAAGAATTACACATACATTGCTCAGGCTGTGAACAGAGGAGTGACACTGTTGGGAATCTGGGATGAGAAGCACCCAGGCATGGCTGATTATATCCATGTGCCGGTGGAGCATGTCATTGAGCCAGACCTCTCAGAGCCCATTGCAGTAGGAGATGTGATCTGTTTCAGCACACCCCTTGTAAACCAAGAAGGTTTGTATGTTGTTTTTCTGCTCCTGGTGTAGTCTCTATCTATTGTGGTGTTAACATGACCTGTTCCAGTCACCACGTTAGATCTCACAAGCTAAGCAGAGCTAGGCAGCCCATACTTGAATGAGAGACCGCTAAGGGACAGTGGAGCGGTGCTGGGGATTTAATAGGGGGCCATCTTCCCCAGAGGCAGAACTGAACTGGTGTCCCAGCATGGAGGTAGGGTTCTCTGCGCAGCTGAACGTATTGACTTGAAGGCAACGTAAAACTGTGGCTGTGGGAGGGGTGTTTACTCCAGTTTCCTGGCCAAATTCTAATCCAGACACATTCCACTTTCATAAAGTCGTCCGATTTCAAGTTTGTATGGCTTCTAATTTCTCCATTAACTCTGTGACAGACAGGATAAGGGCCAGTGTAAAATGCATAACTGCTCAGCGATGGGAGTTTGAATGCTTATTGGCACCAAGGAGTTAATACTGGACATGTTAAAGTACTCTCAGCATTAGCTTGCCAGACCAGGAAGAGCCTGTTTAGCTTATTTTGGCATCCAGTAGGAGGAGATGAAGCATGTTGCACGGCTCTGGCTTTGGCCCCACTGCACGTGGGGAAAGCGGGATTGGCATGACTTCTGCACTAGATTCGTTCCTGGGATGGAGCACAAAGGGAGCTCTGTTGGCTCTGGTGGAAATCCTGTTCCTACTAGAGCCTAGCTTAGTGCCGTGAAGCGCTGCCAGTGGCAATTCCTGCCTAGCCCAGAACCAGAAAGTGTCAGCTTTAGTGGGTCCTCAAAGGAGAGTTTCTGCTTCTCACCATCTAATGACAGGGGCCCTAATTCTCCTTACACCTACACTGGCTCTGTTATGAATTTACACCAATACAAGTCAAAGGAGTATCAGGCCCATCTCTGCTGTCAATAGAAAGCCTCCTCCCTTCTCCACTGCTCTAGGACAGTGGTTCTCAACCAGGGGTCCGGGACTCCCTGGGGGGCCGCGAGCAGGTTTCAGGGGGTCCGCCAAGCATTAGACTCGCTGGGGCCCTCGGCAGAAAGCTGAAGCCCCACCACATGGGGCTGAAGCCCAGGGCCCTGAGCTGCCCCACCACCCAGGGCTGAAGCCAAAGCCTGAGCAGTTTAGCTCCGTGGGGGCCCCTGTGGCATGGGGCCCTGGGCAGTTGCCTTGCTTGTTACCCCTTAATGCCGGCCCTGGCTTTTATATGCAGAAAACTAGTTGTTACGCCACAGGTGAACTGTAGAGTTTTTATAGTATTGGGGAGGGGGGGTCTCAGAAGGAAAAAGATTGAGAACCCCTGCTCTAGGATTCAAGTGTGGGCTCAACCTTGCTGTCCCTGGCCTTAACTCCAAAAGAGTATTTTGCATCCTTTCATTCCAGGGCTGCTGTTTTCCCCTTTTTTTCCTCACTCACCAGTGAGGCACTTCACAAGAGGGCAGGCTGCACAGGGGCTACTGACTGGTGTTCTTTATACCAAGGGTTCTGCAGCTGCATTAGAACACTCAGTACACAAGAGTCAGTGCTCCTGCAGCTCCAGTCTTATTACTGGCTCCTCATCATTAAGCTTTGACAGGGTCTTGGGAAGAAAAGGTAACCGGAGAGCATGGCCAGGAATGCCAAAGCCTTTCCTTCATCCTAGAAAACCTCTTCTGAGCATGCTTTTGACTCAGTGACCCTAAATATTAACCTGCAGCCTTATGGTTCCATTTTGTTCAAGTAAATATGATTTATAGACTGCCTTTGCAATCAGGCAGGCAGTTAGCTCCGTGTATTCCACTGGGTGGGGGGCATTTGTGTAGTGTGACTGTCTGAAAGGTTCACTTTGAGCTCTAAAAATACAAGATCTGTGAGTGTGGCCTACGCTGTATGAACTCTGTGAACGTGCTATAGGGGAAGTGACACCTGAAACTTATTCCCAGCACATTCAGTGATTCCTTTCATGAAGTGGAGACTGACCAGAGGAATCTGGTTTATGACTTGGCCTTTATAGGTGAACCTGGGCTGTGGCAAGTCTCCCCCACTGGCATTCTTGAGACAGACCCTTTGAGCGGAGCAACGTTTGTGAAGAAAGCTGGGACAGCTACAATCTTTCATGACATCCCAGGGACAGTGAAAACATACAGAGAGGTATTTATTGCTACACTCTCCTGTACGAGACCAGCTTGCTACTGCTTGTGCCAAGGAAATTCTTCCCATAAATTACTTGTACGCTGCACCCATGGCAGTTAGTCTGTATTTATCTTGGAATCCTTTTGTTTATAAGACTGCACGGCCTATACTTAGAAACTGAAAGCAGCACTATTAGCATCGTGGCTGAAGTCTGTGTTATGGTGCTGCAAAAGCAGAGTTTTTACTGTAACTTGACATGGGATAATTTGCAAACCTGGATTCAGTTCCTATGTAGGAAAAACAGTCCTGTAAGTAAGTTAATAGGGTCTTTAAAAAGAAGACACTAAGAGCTTGTGTCTTTACACCACTCTGACAGTGTAAAGGGGACTTAGTGTAAATGACAGTCTGGTCCCAGAGGTAATAAAATTGCTTGGTTCTGGAGAACGGAAGAATGTTCAGTAGCAGAGAAATAGTTACAGCAATAAAACTCCCCACTGTCCATATGAACACACCAGTCTTTCGAACACAAATTTATACCCCGTTTTATGTTTTAGGTAGTTGTCAATGGTTCATCAAGATTAAGCCTCCACCTTGGTCCCAAAAGCTACCTAACCAATACTCCTAACTCTTCTGAAGTCTGGGTTTTCGTTGCCACAGGCAGTGCAGGAACAAGCCTCAGAGGTAAGACCTATTACTGCTGGCTTCTTCTAAATTCCTCCAGCTTGGCCTAAACCGAACTACTGCAGTTAATGGGGTGGTTCTAGTGTTTGTTCCATGGGAGAGCAAATGTATTTATTCTGTAGGAGCCCTCATATTTGAGAGACACTGAATTGCAGGTATAAAAGCAGTTTATAAACTGGTCCTCTAGCACTTTATTCAAAGTCATGCAGGCTTTATAACCCTAAAATGAGGTGAAACTACAGCTCAACCTTTGTAACTGCTAGACTACAGATTACCAGTACATCCCATCTGTCCTTCCAAGAATATCAAAATTAGGGATATTTTCTTATGTAAAATAGGAAATTCTTTTAATGTATGCTTTGTCTGGCTTACTTTCCCTCCAAGTGCAGCTCAGATGTCAGTGAATGGAATTGGCACCATAATGGATTAAAAAAGGACAAGGCCTATTCTTATGCTGTCTATAAACATTTCAGTTTCCAAGCCTTAGGTTTTAAGTAAAAAAACATGTTGTCTGTTTCAAACAAAGCTTTGTACTTTGCTATTGAAATGATTGTAGGTGTCAGTGACCTACTGGGAAAGAATCTTCTGTCTGGGAGATGTAGGTTGGATGGAAATTATAGACTGGCCTCTCAACTGCTCTATCCACCAGAGAAAGCTTCAGATAGAAAGATCCATTGTGATGATACTAGCTCATGCATTCTTCATTCTTCCAATTCTCTTTCTTCTAGGCCCATGCAGCCCCAGTCAGGTTTATGCAGTCACTAACCTGCTTCGCCCAGAGTCTCGCCTGCTATGCCAAGTTGAGTTCAGCAGCATAGCACTGGATACTCCAGCAAGTAAAGTCTTTCATGTCCGGTCACACTTCAGTATTGAAAAAGGTAGGCACGCTGACCCCTTTCCAGGGAAAGGGTCAGGGATTTGCGGGGATTTTTCATTTTTGATTGTTTTTTTTCTTCCCACAAAATTCCCATTTCTCCACCGGATTGAGAACATGGTGGTGTTTCACAAACATTGTTTCTGCTGACTTGTTAGCATGGGGTAAGAATATGCGTAGTGAATTCTCCTTTCCCCTCACTCTTCGTAGTTTTCCAGTGATAGATGGCTTATGTATTAAAAACAGTCAAACACAAGGCTTCTGAATGTTTATTCTTTGGTTTTCCCCATCTTGAATTTAGGTCTCTATGCCTGCATAATCACTGCTAAACCCCAGTCTGATGAAGTCCTGCTGGCTTTGAGTTTTGCTGAGGCCTCCGTATATGTGATGGTCTGTCTCTTCAGTGAACAAAGCAAGGATGGAATGCAAAGAATCCTAGTTCCCTTCCTCCCTGCATTTTACCTCAACCAGTCTGAATTGATTTTTAGCAGCAAACAACTAAATGGCAAGATCAGAGTGCTGGGAGCTGAGAAAGTGTTAGAAAAGCTGGAGGTACATAGAAAGCTCCCCCTGCCCCTCCATTCCTGGGGAATACACATAGCAATCCTTCTTCTGTTTAGCATGTATCTGTAGGGAGACTCTGATCCCGGTACACGAGGTGCGGTGTGAGCAGTCCCTTGGTCCCTTGTGGGAGATTCTTCAAGAAATGATTGAGTTGCTTCTGTGTTTGGAAACAGTAGTGGGTTTTTTTACAGTAATTGAGCACTCCCCCTCTTCTATATCAGGAGGGGGGGAGTGGTGGGCAGGTAGACAAGGGAGAACCTAAGTTACAGTAACCCCAATGCTAGGCAGGCCATTTGTCCAGTTGGAAACCTGACAGTCCTCTTTTGGGGTGGTTTTTCACCTGTCTGATACTGAAAGAAAACCGGATGGGGGATGTTATAATGAAGAGCTCGCCACTCCTCCCCCACTGAAGTGACTTCACACACACACACACAACATGCGACATCACACCCGCCAGGGCAGGGTGGTGGAGTCTTCAAAATGGCACCTCCTATGCCACGTAACCTCATGCGCACTGTGTGGGCAAGGTTATACCAGCAGGCCCAGGCCATTTCTGGAAGTATCAGCACATCCAGTATTCTGCTACCCACTGCGAATGATGGTAATTACAGGAATACTTGTTATCACTACTGCATTGTCATAAATAACCTCGCTATTCTATGTCTGAGTGTGTAATATTTAGGGCCCTACCAAATTCATGGCCATGAAAAACACATCACAGATCGTGAAATCTGGTCTTTTGTGTGCTTTTACCCTTTACTATACAGATTTCACAGGGGAGACCATTCCTCAAATTGGGGGTCCTGACCCAAAAGGGAGTTGCAAGAGGGTTGCAAGGTTATTTTAAGGGGCTTGCGGTATTGCCACCCTTACATCTGCGCCGCTGCTGGTGGGGGCTCTGCCTTCAGAGCTGGGGTCCCGGCCAGCAGCCACCGCCCTCCAGCTGCCCAGCTCTGAAGGCAGCCACTGTCAGCAGGAGCGCAGAAGTAAGGGTAGCAGGACCACGACCCCCCACAACTCCTTTTTGGGTCAGAACCCCTACAATGACAACACCATGAAATTTCAGATTTAAATAGCTGAAATCATGAAACTGATGATTTAAAAAATCCTATGACGATGAAATTGACCAAAATGGACCCTGAATTTGGTAGAGCCCTAGTAATATTATACAGAACTGGCATATACTGTTTTTGTTTTCCTTTGAAATAACTGCATTTTGTCTGTTTTCAAAGGTCCACCCCAACTCTCCTGTGATAATAGTGAGGCAGCCTGAACATTTGCCCAACATGCCTGGACTTGTCTTCTACCCAGTTAGTGTGGTCAATCTCACATCTCTCCACCAGATGGCAGCCCCCGTCTTTATCAATGTCTCCTGTATTCTCACAGGCCAAAGAGTTTCCATAGCTGTGAGAGTTCTGGCAGGGCAGCATCTGTTTAGTAAGTATCAGCTGGTCTTATTTGTATGAGAAGATGCAATAGTGCCATCAAAGTGGTTTGCTAGTTACTGGATCCTCATTCTTCACATTCCAGTTTGCTTTCCTGTTGCAAGAAAGTGAAACGAGTCTACCTTACTGTGTCTAGGCCTGAACCTGTGCGGTATCTTAATTCTCATTGACCTTAATGGCAGTTCAGTGTCCCGCAGCACACAGCATTGGTCCTTTTGAATGCTAACTCAGTAACAAGGGGTCCCTGTTTTGTTCATTTCACACTGAAGACTCAGTGGGATCACAAGGAAGAGACTTACTCCCTAGGTGTGGACAGCTGAACTTGGTGGGGGTGGGAAGAGGAGTTGTATGGAGTTGCAGGTTAATAATGTTGCAAAGCAGTTTCCATCTGATTTTATTTAATAGTCTACATGAGGTGGTGGTCTGGGTCTTTTTCCTAGTTAATAGAGGGGAGTCTCTGATAGAATAGGGAGACTGAATTGCCTGTAATCCATAAGGTGGTCCCTCCGAGTCCTAGTGAGGCACTTTGAGAGGGGCTGGAGCCAGGAAACTTTCACTGCAGCTGTTTGCGCTGCACCTGGTCTAGGGAGAGAACTTCATTCCTTAAGGCTCCAACACCAAATTCCTATTAAAAGGATAAATGATTTTGAAACATCTTATTTAATACTTCTTTTCAATTAGTTCTTGCAACAAAGCTGCAGAGTGGTTAGATGTATGTCTCTACAGTATCATTTATTACAGAAACCAGGAGTCTGCCTACACCCAAGACTAAATATTACCTCATTTTTCTGGAAAATGTTAGGTCAGTGCAATGAAGCAGGAATTGTCCAACAGCTTATTGGCTCTTACCAGATCCTTCTCTTCACCCTCTTTGCTGTTCTAGCATCAACAGCTGTAATCTTTCTCAGTAAGTGAAAACACAAGAGAGGTTTGCAGCTAATTATTAAATGAGGGGTAAACAGAGAGCTTTACCTGTGTGTTCATTATCACTGAATACAATCATTTGTCTGTTATACTTTGTGTATATTTTTAAGGGTACAATACTGTTTTGAGTGTGGTTGAAAATTACAAGCACCTTGTAAAAAAAAAAAAAAAAAACTCTACACAACACAAACAACCACATTTCAGACCATGTCCTAAAATAAAATACGTCTAGCACACAAAGGTTTAACCCCCAGAAGATCATCCTGGTGTCCGTCCTAGTTCTGTAATGCCTTTCAAGAACCTGTGTACATACTGCTGTACAGGGATGCAGCCACCTTTCATGTAGACACCAACGAGTATCCACCAATGAGGAAATGGCATTTTGGCCAGTAAGGAAGAAAGATAGATAAAGTAACCTACCATCCTTAATGACCATATAAAGCAGACAGGCCCTCAGTTTATACAATCTCAGGAGGGAAAAACCCAGCCACCCATAGTAAATGTCATGTAACTTAGTGAATCTGCCTCTGAAGGATAACAGGCTGAATCCCTGCTACTGCAGTCAGAACCTGTCGTTCCTGAGGTTTAGGCTGCTGGACATGTTAGGGCTAGGGCCCTACTCTTCTTATTAACCTGTCTTTCTGGGTCTTAAAAATCATTTTGGGTAAACTTTAAGGGTAAAAAAAGCACTGCTGGTTCTTTGCACTGGTATATACAGGGAGCCTGTCACTGCTAGAGCTTGATTCTTCTACTCGGAGCCTGAAATAAACCAGAAGTCAGCAGCAGGCTCAGTGGCCTGCATGAAACAAGTCCACTTCCTAAAGAATAGGAGTACTTGTGGCACCTTAGAGACTAAGCAACCTAAAGAATGTGCTTCCCCCTGTGGAAAAGCCCAATTCCTTTCTCTTCTCTAGACATGAAGGAGTACTTGTGGCACCTTAGAGACTAACCAATTTATTTGAGCATAAGCTTTCGTGAGCTACAGCTCACTTCATCGGATGCATGCTGTGGAAAGTGTAGAAGATCTTTTTTATATACACACAAAGCATGAAAAAATACCTCCTCCCACCCTGCTCTCCTGCTGGTAATAGCTTATCTAAAGTGATCACTCTCCTTACAATGTGTATGATAATCAAGTTGGGCCATTTCCAGCACAAATCCAGGTTTCCCACACACACACACAAACCCACTCTCCTGCTGGGGAGTGGGGTGAGAGGAGGTATTTTTTCATGCTTTGTGTGTATATAAAAAGATCTTCTACACTTTCCACAGTATGCATCCGATGAAGTGAGCTGTAGCTCACGAAAGCTTATGCTCAAATAAATTGGTTAGTCTCAAAGGTGCCACAAGTACTCCTTTTCTTTTTGCGAATACAGACGGCTGTTACTCTGAAACCTCTCTAGACATGGTCACTCTGGAGCCGGGCTGAGGTATACTGGCAAAGGGCAGTGTGGTGGAAACTTGCCCTGTAGCTACTTATGCTGTCCCTCTTCTGGGGCTAGATAAGATTATTAGCTCCAACAGGGGTACCTTTTGAGCACTACTGATTTAACCTTTAATATATGAAGTTTATTTACACTTTCAGTGGTATCTAAATACTGCAACATTTCTGCCCATTTTGCCTGATGATTTTGGTACTTGGTGCCCCACAATTCTGATGGATCAGATTTTTCCAGCAGTGCCAAAATGCATATTCTCTTCCTCCTTCACACCCCTGCATACACGGCAGGGAGCACTACAGGGTCAGGTTTTGACCCATACAAGCTGTGAAATTGTGTTCAGTTGGAATATCTTATTTGCCAGTTTGGCCTTTAGACAAAGTTGCATGGGTCCAGTTAAACTTGTGGAAAAACTCATGCTTATGTATGCATGGCTTATTGCACTTGGTCTTAAACCTATACTAATTGACTGAAGCTAAACAGCCCATCTCTCTGTAGAGCACTCAGGAGAGTTAAAGCAAATCAGTACGTGTGACACCAACCTCTAAATTAGAGCATCTTAGCCGCCTAGTACTATCATTCAGGAGTAGTGGCCCCAAGACTCCTAAATGGCCACGCAGCTTTGTGTTGGTTTAAATCACACCTTAAACTGCTGTAACTGTACACAAACTTTTAGCATAATGAGACTATACCAGTGGTCCCCAACCTTTCTGTGGGAATAGCAAATTCCTATTCCCAACACACTGTGGCGGGCACCAAACACCCTGCTGCCGAAATGCCGCCGAGAAGTGGCAGCGGAAAGAAGCCTTGCCACCGAGAAACGGCAACGCTTCTCAGCAGCATTTGGGCAAGTGGTTCTCAGGTTGCCACGCTCGGTGGCAGCATTTTGGTAGCATGGTGTCCTGCAGGCGCACACAACTGTCCCGGCGGGTGCCATTACACCTGCGGGCACTATGTTGGGGACCCCTGAACTATACCTTCACACCTGTTCCACCAGTGTTACATAATTTGTTATTTTTGCAGCATACAATGCCTTTCTGACCAGAGTGCAGACTGTACCTATTGTGTATGTTCCTACCTCAGCTACACCTCAGACAGGTAAGCTGGAATTTTCTGAAACTTGTAACATTATATATAATTTGTTTGAACAGCTGTATACAAAGGTCAGTAGCAAACATCACTTACTTAAGATAGGACTTATTCTCTCATCCTGGTTGCTCCCTTTCCCAGCCTATCATTGCTGTAAAACAGACTCATTTCTCTGGAGGCAGAATAGCCAGCCTCGAAAAGTGAATTTGAAGTCCCCTGAACCCCAGGTACTTTTTGCTTGTAGCTGTGTTGATCCCAGAATATTAAGAGACAAGATGGGTGAGATAATATCTTTTGTTGGTGACAAGAACAGAAGTTGATCTAATAAAAGATATTCCCTCCCCTACCTTGTCTCAGGTACAGAAAAGGGCTTGAAGTTTTAGGAACTATTTTCTATAAATTGCAAGGTTAGATGGCAGCAGCTGTCTTAAGTAAAACCCTGTCCTTTTTGTTCCTGTGTCCTAAGGATATCCAGGCAGTCCAGTATTAATCTGACTAACCTTTTTCCCTACACTTAGGGTATTCATATCCTCCTGTTGGTACTCAGCAACACAATGAAAGAAACAGGACGCAGCTATGGCTTTGGAGCGTACGGAGAAGGCATGTTTGAAGGAAGTACCTGTTTGTACAATAATAAATATCTAGTGAAGCATGATGTTAGGTGTAGTTCTAACTCCTCTAACTGGAAGTCACAGCACCTTCCTGGTTCTCTGGGACAACAGTCTGACTCTAGAATCTTCAGGCTACAGTGATGGGTACTGGACAGGGGCCCCACTATCATGTTGCCAAAGGCACAATAGGGTTCGTGCCCTTCTACTTTAAGAGATCAGTGTGGTAGATCCTGCAACAAAAAAACTCCTTCATGATTTGGGCCAGAATAAAGTCCAGAAGCCACCAGTCCGTTTGACTTTTAGACCTTTTTCAGGCCAGTAATGTATGATACAGCAGGCTTCTTGTGCCTGCCTATAGCGGTAGGGTATCAGATCAGAGCACTGGAAGGTTAACAAGGTACTTTACTGTGGTTTGAGGAATATTTTGGAGTCACTTGTAAAAGCTTGTGCTGCCAGCAGAGCAAAGTTAGGATTCACAGTGGTTGAAACTTCCACTTTGAGAATAGTCAGATTACACTGACTTCTCAGGAGAGGGCGGAACTAGAGAAGAACTCCGGTTTCACTCTAAGGTGAACAGGGGCTCACTGCATATGCATATTCTTTCCCTGCTGAGGGTCATCATAGTATCTGTTGCAATTACAGGCAGGGCAGAGTCAAACTCTGCCCAGAAGGTGTTGGTTTTCACTCCGGTTGAACAGTTTTGCTTATATCACCCAAAAAGAGCACTATGTGAGTTGACAGTGAGTATCAAGTTAAAGCAACAGACTAAGCTGTATTTTATCCAAAATTTATTGACAGTCAGATAGGTGAGGCTACAGGGACAGTATGAAAGTCATGTTCTCCCCTCACGTTCCAGAGACCTGTTTAAAGCCTTCTGTTCACATCAGGACACTTAATGTTGCTCTGTGGCTGAATCCCACGCTCTTGAACCATCTGTATTTGTCTGTGCAGCCAACTGTGCAGGTAGTCCCACCCATCTCAGACACTTCAGTTTAGTGCTGCTTTCGTCTGAAGGAGCATCCTAGATCAGGAAAGAACAGTAGGTAATCCCAAGCACATTACCAGCCTGTGGGGGGATGGGTGAGTCGTTAACTCAGTCCACAGGAGGGTAACAGCACCACAAGGCCTCTAGGCGTTGAGGGAGGCAGACCGTATTCTCATAGCTCAACAAGGACTGAGGGCTACTGGGAGAGTGAAACCCTCAGGTATCAACAGCTCCAAAATCCACTAAGTCAGATCCATCATTATAGAATGGAAACTGTAGTGGAGCCAACAGAACACAGAACTAGCTCAAATAGTCCAGGCATGGCTCAAAGCCAAGAAGGCCAAAGTATATCCCCAACGACCCTCTTAGGAAGACCAGTAAATAGCCATCCAGCCTAAGCATTCAAGAATCCCCAAGGTTTCTAGTAGTTCTGTCCTGCCAGCTGTTCTAGGAGACTAATTTTTTCTGGTCACTTAAGAGGCATTTCATTATACTTAGCAAACCCACTCCCTGCAAGCACTTCAGGCACATACTAGACAGATTGAGACTCTTCTGAAGTGCCACTCAAGATAAAATTCTGGATCAGAGGTATTATAACACTGTGTATAGTGCATTGATATACATTCCCTGTCCTGAAGAATCTCTCGTTCAAGACAGACAAGAGCAAGACAAAACAGGTAAGGGGGTTATGATGACATGGAAAAATACATTAGCTGCCTGGGTGTTTTAAAGTACAAATTGCTGCTTACCTTCTGTAAGCCTTGCCTTTCCTCCGGTGGGCTGGCACAGCACAGTTGAGCAGCCAACACACAGAACTACAGTCTGAGCATGGCTGAATACAGTGGTGATTTTATAGCAACCTGAAACAAAGCAAAAGTTTGAGGTGAGCCTATTTCTCTACAAGAGAAGTGGGGCGGTGTTATTTCCACTGTTGGAGCAAAAGACAAAGCTGGCATATTATTGAGACTATTTTGACATTTTCAGCGGGCAAATTAAACTTTAATCTGCTGGAGAAAGAAGGGGACTAAGGGCGACAGTGAAAAATGTTCAAACAGTTTGCATTGCTCTGGCCATAGTGGGGCTTTAAAGGGGTCTCAAAAGCAAGCGTTTTAAGTTTGCATTTTAAAGGTAGGTACAGTAGACTGAAGAACCTGGTCCCAGTGGGGAATGATCAGTTGTCCGCTAGCTACAATAATGAATTCAGTTAACATCAGACAACTAAATTGAGACAAGATAATCCCAGGGTATCCCCTGGGCAGGGTACTAGTCAACACACATTAAGGGACTCCTCCCACATGGGGTCTAGCCCAGTGATAGTCTATTATTGTTTGTCAAAGTATAATCAAGGTCCAGACTTCAGAGAAAATTTAGCAAAAGGTAAGATTCCAGGATCCCTTTAAAGCACCTGGTGGTCCAGATTTGGCCTGCAGTCCGCCTACCAAGAACCCCGGTGTACCCCCTGCACAGCTGGAGGAGAAAACATGCCTTACAATGCTGCACAGGTGCAAGCTTTCCGTTTGATTTCTGGAGTAGGACAACTTCTGCCACGACCAACTCTTACAGGCCCAGGGTCAGGAAATGTTGACCACATGGGCTACCGAGTTTCAGAGGGGTAGCCAGCCGCGTTAGTCTCTACTAGCAAAAACGAGGCGTCCTTGTGGCGCCTTAGAGACCAACACGTTTATTTGGACACAAGCTTTCGTGGGCTACCAAGCTACCTTCGGGCTCCTGCCTGGGAGCGAAGCGGGACGCCCACGGCCGCCTGCCAGCAGGTGGGATGCAGCCTGGGGGAGCCCTTCCCCAAGTGCCCTGAGCGGGAGCTGCCCCGCACGGGCTCCAAGGCCCGCCTGGGGGGCCAGGCCGGGGCCTCACCTGGACACTTCACGTCCATGAAATAGGAGTTCGGACTCTGGACCAGACGCTTCTTCTTGTGTTTCCGCTTCTCCTCCTCGGGGGAGGGATGCAGCAGGTCTTTCGCCAGCTGCAAGCCAAGCACAGCGCGTTAGGCCGGCCCGGGGAGCCCCCCCACCCCGGCCCCCCTCCGGAGGGGCGCCCCCCTCCCGGCCTGCCCCCCCCCGCCATCTTGGTCCCTCCCCCCCGCCGCCATCTCCCCGCTCCGGGCCCGGCTCCCGCTACCCGGCCCGGGCCCCCATCGCCGCCCCCGGACCCCGCCGGCAGAGCCCGGCCAGCGGAGCGGGGCCGCCCCGGGCGAGGGGGCGGCTCCCGGGCCCGGCCCCCCACGGGCCGCTCGGCCGCACTCACAGGCATGTTCGCGTGGAGGCAGCCGGGGCCGAAAAGGAGCTAGAGCGGAAACCGGGGCCGCTATATCCGCTCCGGGGTTCCCCGCACGGGCGGAAGTGAGCACTTGGCACGGCCCTGCTGCCATGTTGGCAAGGTCGAAGCTGCCACCCAATGCGCAAGAAGAGTTGGGTACTGTCGCCATTTTGAGAAGGTCGTTCAGGCCAACACAGTGCTCCGACTACCGGAAGTGCCGCCATGTTGAAAAGGTCTTTGCCTTCAACCGGAAGAAATACTGTAGTCGGAAGTAGCGGCCATGTTAAGAGGGTCAATCTTTGCTCCAGGCGCTGAGGAAGCGGGAAAGGACGCCATCTTGGGAAGGTCCTTGGGGACCCAGGCCCATGGGATGAGCCGTGAGATCCTTCCCCACAGGCCCCATGCTGCTGAGGTGCCCCGGGATTGGCCCTGTTCCGCGGTCCCGCATGACATCATCATGGGTGCCACGGTGACGGGAGGAGGCGCAAGGTGCTGTCCTTCGAGGGCCTGGGACGATGAGGTCCCAGCGCCGGGCCGGTGGGCTTGGGCCCCGCGAAGACGGACGGGCCCCAATGTCGTTCATTCCGGTCACCCTCCGAACCCCGGCAGGGCCTCGAGCGGAGCCGGGCTCCTCCGCCGCACCCCGCCAACACGCGGGCTGCCCCGCGGCCCCGCCGCCCCGGGCTTTGGGACCCTCCCGGGCGACAGGCACGGAAGTGACCCTCGTCGATGCACACGTGGATGTGGGAGGAGCTTAACGGTGGCCTCCGTCGGCGGGGCAAGTCCGAGAGCGGCAGGGCACTTAGGCGAGTCTGCGCGAACGCGAGAAAAGGCCTCGAGGGCCCCTGCTCTCTAATCTCCAGCAGCACGGAGCAGGTCCAGTGCGGGGCTCCTCTGCAGCTGGAAGCCTGCGGGGCCACAGGCATGAGGTGCGGGCCCCGCACATCTGGATTTCTTGCTTCCCTTGGAACCTGGGCTTCCGCCTCAGAGAGGTTTGCAGACAACCAGGGCAGAGAGGGAACAACAGCGGGCCGAGAGCGAGGTACCCTGTGGTTTGGTCACTGGAGGGCAGTGCCGGCGAGTGGCGCTTGTTGCCCAGCTGGAATGCACGGAGGCCTTTCTGCCGCTTCCTTCCTGCAGATCCCGGGAGAAAAATTCACCCTCTCTGGCACGGAGCCAGAGCTAGCCACCTCATTTGCCGGCCCGTTCAAGGGAGGACCTTTCTGATGACACAGATAAAGGGACAAGCTGCAGGATTAGGATTTATGTGGTGTCAGCAAACCATGACTGTGACCCAGGGACACTGGTCACACCATGAATTAATGTCAAGAAGTTTTTGGAGCATGTTTGCACCACAGTGGGCCCCCCACAGCTCTGCCAGTGCCCCTCAGTCCTGATACGCAGTTCCTGCTATCCCTGCCTGGGTCCCCCGTCAGCTCAGCGGGTGCCCCTCACTCCTGACCTACAGCCACCTGCTATCCTAGCCCTGAGTCCCCACTCAGCTCTGCCAGTGTCCCTCAGTCCCGCAGCCCCTCTGCTACTTCAGGCTTGGGCTCCCCACAGCTCAACACAGCTCTGAGAGGCCCCTCAATCTCCACCCACAGCCAGTCCCGGGCTCCACACAAACACAGAGACCTGCTGATGCCGCATCCCAGTCCTGAGTCCGGACCCGCTGTGATTTAAGGGCTCCTGCTTTCCCACGGTAGAGCAGGGTGGGGAAAGGAACTGGACCCTATCAGTATTGTTCTGCTTCAGGGGCTCCCAGCCCAAGGGCAAGAGGAAGTAAAGGAGAAAAGCATCCGGTGTGTGAGGAGGAAGAGGGTAGGACTGACCCTCCCCCGCCGTGGGACCCACCCGACTAAGAGTTGGCTGCGTTTAGACAAAACAGCTTCAGTAAATTATGGTGAAAACCTGCCCCTCGCCTCACTTTGTTTAGAAGGAATTCCAAAGAAACCCAGCTCAGCTCAAGCATATCCCAGCCCTGGGGTCTGCCCCTGCCCCGCCAGCTCTGCTGGTGCCCCTCACTCCCGACACACAGCCCCTGCCAGCCCAGCCCTGCCCCCCCCAGCTCTGCCGGTGCCCCTCACTCCCGACCCGCAGCCCCCGCTAGCCCAGACCTGCGCCCCCCAGCTCTGCCGGTGCC
The DNA here is from genome assembly GCF_965140295.1 of Lepidochelys olivacea. Classification (NCBI taxonomy): domain Eukaryota; kingdom Metazoa; phylum Chordata; order Testudines; family Cheloniidae; genus Lepidochelys; species Lepidochelys olivacea. The sequence continues at coordinate 1,421,892 of NC_140434.1, forward strand.
CCTCACTCCCGACCGGCAGCCCCTGCCAGCCCAGCCTTGGGCTCCCCCCACCCAGCTCTGCCGGTGCCCCTCACTCCCGACACACAGCCCCTGCCAGCCCAGCCCCCCCCCCCAGCTCTGCTGGTGCCCCTCACTCCCGACCCGCAGCCCCTGCCAGCCCAGCTGGGGGCTTCTGCAGACCAATTGGAGGCCGTTGCCCCCCGTTGCTGGTTAACCCCTCCCTGCCCAGGGTGCTTCCCCAGCCGGGCTCCCCGCGCAAGAGCCGGTTCGCCCGGGCCCGGCGGGAGGAGGGCTCCGGGCTTCCCCCACCCGACGGGCGCAGGCGGAGGCGGAGCCGGCACCGCCCCTTGGCGCTTCCCGGCTGCAGGAAAGTTTTGCCCAGGAGCCGAGCGGCCCGGCCGGGCCATGGCCAAGTCCTACGATCACCTCTTCAAACTGCTGCTGATCGGGGACAGCGGGGTGGGCAAAACCTGCCTGATCATCCGCTTCGCCGAGGACAACTTCACCAGCACCTACATCTCCACCATCGGTGAGTGCCGCCCCCGGGGCCCCCCGGGGAACCCCCCTGCCTGGGGAACCCCTCCAGCCCCCCAACCTCACCAGCACCTACATCTCCACCATCGGTGAGTGCCGCCCCCGGGGCTCCCCGGGGAACCCCCCTGCCTGGGGAACCCCTCCAGCCCCCCAACCTCACCAGCACCTACATCTCCACCATCGGTGAGTGCCGCCCCCGGGGCCCCCCGGGGAACCCCCCTGCCTGGGGAACCCCTGCAGCCCCCCAACCTCACCAGCACCTACATCTCCACCATCGGTGAGTGCCGCCCCCGGGGCCCCCCGGGGAACCCCCCTGCCTGGGGAACCCCTGCAGCCCCCCAACCTCACCAGCACCTACATCTCCACCATCGGTGAGTGCCGCCCCCGGGGCCCCCCGGGGAACCCCCCTGCCTGGGGAACCCCTGCAGCCCCCCAACCTCACCAGCACCTACATCTCCACCATCAGTGAGTGCCCGCCCCCGGGGAACCCCCCTGCCTGGGGAACCCCTCCAGCCCCCCAACCTCACCAGCACCTACATCTCCACCATCGGTGAGTGCCCGCCCCCGGGGCCCCCCGGGGAACCCCCCTGCCTGGGGAACCCCTGCAGCCCCCCAACCTCACCAGCACCTACATCTCCACCATCGGTGAATGCCCGCCCCCGGGGCCCCCCGGGGAACCCCCCTGCCTGGGGAACCCCTGCAGCCCCCCAACCTCACCAGCACCTACATCTCCACCATCAGTGAGTGCCGCCCCCGGGCCCCCGGAACCCCCCTGCCTGGGGAACCCCTCCAGCCCCCCAACCTCACCAGCACCTACATCTCCACCATCAGTGAGTGCCCGCCCCCGGGCCCCCGGAACCCCCCTGCCTGGGGAACCCCTCCAGCCCCCCAACCTCACCAGCACTACATCTCCACCATCGCTGGGTGCCCAGCCCACCGCCCAGACTGCCCCCCAGCACCCCCAGGGACCTCTCTGCCTGGGAAACCCCTGAAACCCCCCCCAATTTCACCAGCACCTACATCTCCACCATCAGTGAGTGCCTGGGGACCCCTCCCCCCGACTCCCTTCCCAGGGAACCCTGGATCCTCCCCTCCCCAAGGGGAACCTCCCCCCTGGGGAACCCCTGCAAACCCCTCCCCGCACACTAACGTTACCAGCACCTACATCTCCCCCATTGGTGAATGCCCCCTGATACCCTTCAGTCCAGCCCCCTGGGAAGCCCCCCATACCATTGGTGTGTGCTGCTTGAAACCTCCTCAGGAACCTCCCCCCTGGGAATCCCCCATCCATCCTGGGTGAACCCCATGCCAACCTCACCAGTGCCTACCTCCCCCAGCCTTCAGGCCACCCCTAAACTAGCAGCTCCCTACGTCAATCCGCCCCCCACAGCATCATTTCCCCATCCCCTGTATTATGATGGTCTCGGGACTGGGGGGTGGGAGCCCAATTGCGCCAGGCCCTGCACAAACGGGTTCTGCCCTGAGGAGCTGGCAGTGGAAGTTGTTACACCCTGTGAGCCCGTCTCCCTGGCAAGCAGCCCCAAACTGGGGGAGAGACAGCCCAGGGACAGACAGACACGTGGACACAGATCAGCCCCGCATGACCGAGTTGCAGACAGACGCACGGACGCAGGCCAGCCCCATATGGCCCAGTTGCAGACTGCTACAGTCACAGGGAACATGCCCAGCCAGTGCTCTTCCTGGTTTCTGGTCGGGGTCGCTGTTTCTGGCTCGTGTATGTAGCAGCAAACTCCATTTCTTCTTACTGCTTTAAAATCCTGCTTTCCCCTGGAGTTAAAGAATTGCCCCTTCCAAATCCGCACTGCCCGTGGGCCAGGTCAGGGGCCTCGAGGTGCCGCCCTTCTGCGATGCGCCCCGGTAAGCGCTGGTTGCAGAGTGTGGGGGTATTCGGACTCTGGTGTGCTGCAGAGACAGAGTGCGAGCCGGGCCCTGCCTCGGCCATCCAGTTTGAACAGAGCAGCAGGGTCCCCCATGGCAGCGGTTTGGGGTGTACGATGGGCCGGCGCCACCCCCGACAAACAGGACGATGTCTTGTTCCATACGGCCCTGTTCTCCTGCGCTGGCAGAGTCATGCCCCGCAAAGCCACTGATGATCGTGAGGCACCCGGAGAACGGTCGGTCCTCGGGTTCAGCGCCAACCTGGAACCCCCGACCCTGCTGGATAACTCCCCGTCTGTCCGTCTGTCCGTCTGTCTGGTCTCTCCCCAGCCCCAGGCAGCTCTGAGTGCAGAACAGCAAGGGGTGGGCAGGCGAGGCCCATTGAGGGCGGGGGGGCACGCAGCATGCCTCCTCTCTGGGTACTAACGTCACCCAGTGCTTGGTCTGAGCTAAGAGCCCCTGGGATGGCCCCGGCCTGGTTCACTCACTGGTGAGCTCTGCCCCCCGCCCCCCACACTGCTTGCAGGCATCCTGTTCACTAGTGCCCTGTCCTCTGCACCACTGAGCACTTGTGTGTATGCACCAGCACTGCCCCCCACCCTGCGCCCCATGGCACAGGCGGCTCCACTCAGGGGGTCGGTCTGGTTGCTTTGTGCACCAGCCATGGAAGGCTCATCCCTCCCCTCCGTGGGTCAGACGGGGAGGGGGCAGGAGGGCTGGCTGGGGATGCAAGGTTGGCTCTGTCCCACAGGAGGGGGGCAGGTCACCCCGTGCAGAGGCCCAGGCTCGGGGTGAGCTCCTCGGCCGTGGCCCCCTCTGCACTAGTCTCCCAAGGGGACTAGAGCCATGTCCCAAGCTCAGGAGGGCAGGACGCCTGGGTTCTAGCAGTGCCTCCGTCACATGACCCACTGGGCTGCCTTGGGCAAGTCCCTGTGAGTGCTCCCCTGCCCCCCAGGGCTGGGTGAGTGTGTGCAATGCCCAGAGCCCAAGGGGCACCATACCTGGCACCTCCATCAGCCTCCACCACCTTTTAACCCGGCAAGGGCATTAGTGATCCTCGGGCAGAGACTTTGGCCCCAGCCGAGGGGCCATGGGGGCTGGGGGCAGCATCGCTGGGGCTGCAGGTCCCCTCTGGAGCTGGCAGCTCCCGTCCCAAGCAGGGGAGTTGCCCCTGAGATGGTGAAACAGTTTCCTGGGCCTTGGGCGAGAGAGGCCGCCAGCCCTACAGTGTTTATAGAGCCATAAAATGGCCTGACACATCCCTGTGACTTGCACGCAGGCGCCGGCAGGGAATTCCACTGGGGAGAGGTTTTGATCCATCTTGCCCCAAATCCCTGGGCCGCCCCCTTTCCCAGGAGGCGTGTCCTGGGCACCCAGTGGGTCGGTGGGGATGTGCCCCAGGTGCTGGCGGGAAGCCTTCTCCCACCCCTGAGGTCTCACAGCCACTCATCCTGCCTGTTACAGCCGGGCCTCTGGGCCGATCGGATTCCACCTCCTGGCCGGGAGCGGTGAGGTCTGCAAACCCCCGGGGGCAGGCGGGAGGGGTGCAGCTGACTGGGGGTGCTGGTGTTTCCCATGGGGGTTGCAGGGACAGAGCCAAAACCTTCAAGAGCTCCGTGGTTGGTCTGTTTCTGGCTGCCAGGGTGCCACAGACCCCCTCAATGCAGACCCCTCCCCGGACCCCCCTGTCACGAAGTCACCAGGCGGTGCTCTGGAACTGCTCCCTATAAAGCCAGTCAGGACTTTGGGGAAGCCTCCTCTCCCCAGGGCAAGAAGCTCACACAGCTTCCACTTTCCTGGGTCTGACCTCAGAGCATTCAGTGTCCTCTGCCCCTCCGTATGCTTCCCCTAGCGAGTCCGACCAGGAGGGGTCCTGGGGAAGTTAGAGGGTCCTGCCCCCCAACTTCACAGACAAACGTGACTCTCAGCCATCCAGTAAAACAGAGGTTTATTAGATGACAGGAACATGGTCTAACACAGAGCTTGTAGGTACAGAAACCAGACACCTAAGTCAGGTCCATTTGGGGGGCAGGGAGGCCCAGACCCCGCGGGTCTGGGCCTCCCTCTCTTTCCCCAGCCAGCTCCAAACTGAAACTCTCCAGCCCCTTCGTCTCTTTCCTCGGCCAGGAGGCCACCTGATCTCTTTGTTCTCCAACCCTTCAGTGGGCACCTTTGCAGGGGAGGGGCCCAGGCCATCAGGAGACAGGGTGTTGGCCATTCTCTGTGCAGACGCCATCACACTGGCCCTCTAGGGCTCGGCAACAATCACACCCTCTTATCCCACCACTTAGAGACTTACGAAATGCATCGGGGAAACTGAGGCACCCACACAGTATTCAAAGAAAACATTAAGAACATTCCCACTTCGTCACACCCCCATTACTAGGGTCCAAGGGCCAGACACCCCCTAGCTGGTGTAGATCAGCGTCACTCCATCGCAGCAGCCGGGACTACGCTGATCTCTGTCTGCTGTGGTTCTGGGGAGTCTCTCTCTGCAGTGGGTCCCTCTTGCTGCCAGCCCCACAGAGCTGCTCAGGCAGAACAGTCCCTACCTGGGTCCAGCTCAGCTTCGTGCCCCGGCAGACGGCTCCAAATGCACCTCTTCCCCTCGCTTCCCATGTGCTGGGGGGTCAGGGGGTGATGCCTGGGAGCAGGGCTGGAGAGGGGTGGGGCAGTGGGGCTGGAAGTCATTAGGGCGCGTTGGAGTGGGGTGAGGAGGCAGTGGGGGGGCTGCAATTTTTAATCCCCATTGGAAACTCCGAACCCCACTGACCACAAATCTCCTTCCCTGGGGGGGCTGCTTGGAGCTGCCCCCCTCCCGAGTCTGTAGCCTGCTCCGTGGTGCTGTGCAGGGGGCGCACTGGGGATGCTGCATGTGAGTTCCCTGGTGCCAGGCTTAGAGTGGGGCTGGGGCTGCATCATTCCTTTGCCCGCCCTGGGAAACGGGGCAGGAACCTGCCCACGCCCGAGCACAGCCCCCCGGCCCAACACGCAGTGTCCCTGGCACAGCGGGCAGGGGCGGTCTGGGCAGGGCCAGGCTGTGGGGGCTGCACGATGCTCCAGAGGCTCCATCTGTCTGGCTTCCCCCCACCCCGCCACCATGTGCAGCGAGCCAGACAACAGCTGGATGGCGGGGGGTGTGGGCGCGAGGCCGTGGCCCAGGGACCCTGAACGGCTGCTGTGGGAAGCTGAGGGCTCCGTGCTCCCACCCGCCTGCAGCCGGTTTATTCACTGCGGCGGGAGAGCCCCCGCCTTGGACTTTGCTCCCAGGGGCGTCAAGCTGTTGCTGGGAGACTGGAGATGGGGGGCCGGGTTGTGTTTGGGGGAAGGGAGAATACTGCAGGGCAGGAGAGTGGGGATACAGTCCCAGGCTGGCACTGCCCTCAGCCCATCCTCTTCCCCCCCCAGGTGTGAGTCCAGTCACACCAGGGGTCTCCTTCCCACCCCCACAGTCCAGCACCGCTGCATCCAGCAGCTCTGCAGTTGGCCTGGCTGCCTGGCCCCAGGGTGGGGGTCATGCCAGGGCCTCTGGACCCCCTTCACACACACACACTCACACCCCCGTGCAGCTCTGATGGCGTCATCCGTCTTGTGTTCCAGGGATCGACTTCAAAATCCGGACAGTGGAAATTGAGGGGAAAAAGATCAAACTCCAGGTCTGGTAAGTGGGACCCCACCAAAGCCGCCCCCTCCCGCCTGCCCCCAGCCCCCCCTCCAGCTGAACCACAGCTCGAGCCCTGCCTAGCACCTGCAGAGCCGGGGCAGGGCTGGGGGGCGGGATGGGGGTACTGGCATGGCTCCGGGGCTGGGAAGAGGAGATCCGGAGCCTGCCCGCACTGGGCTGCTGGTTCAGGCCCTGGCAGTCCCATGGATGGTGGCTGTGCCCTGCTGCAGGTGTGGAAGGAGCATGTGGGTTGCCAGTCTGCCTCCGTCCCATGGAGCAGCAACCAGCCCCCATCGTCCACCTGGGCAGGGGGGCCCAGGGCTGGGTGAGCCGTGGAGGCAGAACTGGAGTCCCCTTGGGCAGGGTGGTTGCCCCAGGAATCCCCGCCACCCCCCCACCCCTGTGGATCCCAGGGTAGCCCTGGGGGTCAGAGACACTGCTGACCCCATTAACCCTCTTTCCCTTCCTCTCTTGCAGGGACACGGCAGGACAAGAGAGGTTTAAAACCATCACAACGGCGTATTACCGAGGAGCCATGGTATGGTGTCTCTCCCCCTGCTGGGCCCAGCCTGGCCAGGGCAGTGGGGCAGGAGCACTCTGTGGTGACCTGCAAGGCCCCCCCCCCCCCCCAGGGGCAAGCTGGGAATGGTGCCCAGGAGCCCCAGGAAGGGGAGTTTCACCCAGTTCTCCTGGCAGCAGGCGCCTGCCAAGCAAGGAGGGAAATGTGGGGCCTCAGAGGAGCCCATGCTCCCCCACACACACAGCACAACTGGGAGCGGGCAGGGCCTCTATCTCAGCAGGCCCCATTGGAGGGAATGGGGCTAGCTGGGGCTCTAGTGGGCCGTCCCGAGGAGCTGGGGCCCAGGAGAGGGGCCCCTGCCAGGCAATAGGGGGTGGGGGTGCTCAGTCCAAGCTGCTCCATTAACGATTGGGGGGCTTCTGGGCACCAGCCCAGGGAGAGACCCAAACACTGCTGAGGGTCAGGCTAGCTGGGGTCTAAGGCCCGGACACCCCAGCCCCGGGTCCAACCCCACTGAGTGAGCGTCTCTTCCAGGGAATCATCCTCGTGTACGACATCACAGATGAGAAATCCTTCGAGAACATCCAGAACTGGATGAAGAGCATCAAGGAGGTGGGGGAGAGGGGACCTGGGGATGGAGCTGTGTCATGGCTGGGGGGTTGTGGGGGGAGAGGGACGGGCGGGGGCAGCTGTGTCATGGCTGGAGGTTTGTGGGAGGGGAACTTTGCGAGGGCCATGGTCTGGTCACCACCCAGATGAGGTGTTATGTGGGGTTACAAGTTGCTCAGGGCTGGGCTAGCAGGGGCTGCAGGTCGGGAGTGAGGGGCACCGGCAGAGCTGGGTGGGGGCAGGGGGCTGCAGGTCGGGAGTGAGGGGCACCGGCAGAGCTGGGTGGGGGCGGGGGGCTGCGGGTCGGGAGTGAGGGGCACCGGCAGAGCTGGGTGGGGGCGGGGGGCTGCGGGTCGGGAGTGAGGGGCGCCGGCAGAGCTGGGTGGGGGTGGGGGGCTGCGGGTCGGGAGTGAGGGGCGCCGGCAGAGCTGGGTGGGGGTGGGGGGCTGTGGGTCGGGAGTGAGGGGCGCCGGCAGAGCTGGGTGGGGGTGGGGGGCTGTGAGTCGGGAGTGAGGGGCGCCGGCAGAGCTGGGTGGGGGGCTCTGGGTCGGGAGTGAGGGGCACCGGCAGAGCTGTGACCGTGGGGAATGCAGGACTGGGGTCCGGTTCGGGATGTGAGGGAGGGGTGGGATACCTGGAGGATGGCTGAAGGGGGACTCAGAGCGGGGGATGGATGGTGGGCTCGGGGCCCAGGGGAAATAGGCATCTCCCCCAGATCTGCTCTCTCCTCCAGAATGCTTCTGCAGGGGTGGAGCGTCTCCTCCTGGGGAACAAGTGTGACATGGAGACCAAGCGCAAGGTGCAGCGGGAGCATGCAGAGAAGGTACCTGGGGGGGCGCGCTCAGGCCCGTGTTGCGAGTGATGCTCATTCATGGCTGGATCTGGGGGTGGGGGCAGCTGGGCACAAGGTGGCAGCCCCCAGCAGGCGCTGAATGCAGCAGAGTCCCAAGGGCCAGGCCCCACTCCTCCCATCTCACCCCCCTATCTTGGGGTGTCTCTGAGGCCTTGACCGTGTCTCCCCAGGACGGAGAGGCAGCTGTGCCGGGTCTGGGCCATTAGCCGGAGAGAAGGAGGTGTGGGGGGGAGGAGGGGGCGGGCTTTGGGTGCCTGGCTCAAATGCCCCTTTCTCTCCTGGCAGCTCGCGAAGGAACATGGGATCCGGTTCTTTGAGACCAGTGCCAAGTCCAGTGTGAACGTGGAGGAGGTAAGCGGGGCAGGCTCTGCTCCCTGCCATGGGGTGGCTCCCCAAGGTCCCTGGGCCCTGCCCCGTCGTGCCACCAACCCCCTGCACTGGGCGCTTACTGCCTAGGGGCAGCCTGGGAGAAACAGCCCACAGGCGAACCCACGAGGGGTGCTGCTAGGGGGTGGGTGGTGCAGTGCCCGTGGGGAGGGAGGAGAAGTCTCTCCCAGTATCTGGGCTGTAGGAGGACCCTGGGCAGATCCCTTCCCTGTCCCTGGAGTGGATGGGGTGAGGGGCTCCAGTGAGGCTGTGAGACCCACCCTGGGGACCTCTGTCCCCCGGCAGGCAGGTCCTTCCCATGTGTTCCCATGGAAGCGGGGAGAGGGGGACGGTAAGATTCACCTAGAGGCTCTTGTTTCCCACTGCTAAGTGTCCCCTCCCCCAGCCAGCCCTCAGCCCCCACCCGTGTCCCTGGCTGGCCTTCCCGGCTGGGCGTGCTGGGACGCCCCTAACCAGCTCCTCTCTCCCCTCAGGCCTTCAACACCCTGGCCCAGGACATCCTGCTGAAATCCACCAAGAAACTGGTGAGCATGCAGGGTCTGGGCAGGCTTGGGAGCCCCCCGAAGTGAGAGGGGGTCTGGGCAGCTCGGCCCCCTTCCAGCAGGAGGCGCTGAGATGGGGACAGAAAAGCAGCATGAATCTGCCTTTCCCCGTGAATGATCTTGCTTTTCTCCAGCACCTTCCTCGCTGAAGGGTCCCAGTACAGGGATCCCTTGCCTGGACTTGAGGTGCAGCCACCTCTGGGGTGGGGCGTGGGGGCTGGTTATACAGGATCCCTCGCCAGGGGCTGAGGTGCAGCCACCTCTGGGGAGGGGCGCAGAGGCTGTTTAACCATCACACTGCCGTGCTATACAGCAGGCTAGGCCAGGATGCTGGTGGGGCTATGGTATCTAAGGTGGATGGAAACTCCCCACATTGGAACATGGCCAGGACTGTAATTTGGGATCTTTAATGACCCCTTGTGGCGAAGCCTGACCCCAGACGGCACTCCCAGCAGCACAGTGCCGCCTAGCGCCCCGTTGGGGCATTGGCTCAGTCATACTGCTCAGAGGGTGCCCGCCCTGGGCATGGGGACCGCCCTGACTCAGACGAGAGCACCCCCACTGAGTGACCCGGCTCTCCCTCCAGCCCGGCACCAAAGCAGCGGGCAAGGGGCGCCCGACAGTGACTCGTTCACTCTCTCTTTCAGGGTAAAATCCCCAAAGGGCACCTGGACTTGAAAAGTTCTCCGAAGAGAAGCAGCAGTAAATGCGCCATGGTCTAGCAGCAGCCACGCCCCTGGAGCACCCCATAGTGCCCCCCACCAGGCGCCACGCCGGAGCCACTGTGCCACTCCTCTCCTTTCTGCCACGCTCCTGCTCCTCTGTGACAGCGGGGGCCAGGCAGTGCCCTGGAGCCGGGTGGCTGGGCAGAGCTGAGCTCCGGAGCTGGTGTCTCCGAGGGGCCAGGCCCACAGCCAGTCAACCTTCCCACTGCTCGTATGCTCCGAGAGAGGAGGAACAGAGGGCGGGGGTGACCTGCAGGCTGATTTGGAGGGGAAGGGAGCAGAGGGGGAGCTGGAGAAGAGGGGGGGCTGCAGACAGGAAGGAAGGGGGAGAGGGCAGTGATGTGGGGGAGACCTGGCCGTGCTGCAGCCACGGTGCAGGGTTCGGCCGCTTGTTGCTCCCAGGGGCGCGTTGATTCGAAGCCCTGGCAAGCCAGGATCCCTTCTCCCAAACCAGCCTGCGGGTCCCCCGGGGGCCAGGCGAACACTGTAAATTGGACTCGCTGCTCCATCATGTGTAGGAATGACTGTCTGAAAACCCAGGGCCCCCAAGCCCAATGTGGGGCCCAGTGTCTCCACTCCCAGGCACCGGCAGAGCCCCCTGTGTATCTTGGGCGCCCGGCGCTATTTAATTAACGACATAAAGCCCCAGCTTGTACCTTCGCTCTCGGCTCCGGGGTGTTTCTTTGACGGCACCGCATATGGGCAGCGCGGAGGCTGGTTGGCAGGCTGCTGTGGTGTCAAAGACCCTCCCGTGTGCCAGCCAGCAGCCCCGAGATTGTCGACATGAAGAGCCTTAAAGGGCAAATTTCACACACACCCCGCACACGGATTCTGCTTTCCTCCTGGGCCTCTCACAGCTGAGCCTGTGAAAATGGGCACCTGGGTCCCTTTTGTTTCCTGTCCTGGGTCTCGTGCTCCTGGCCGGCCCGTCCAGCCCCCACCAAGACAGCTGCCATCCCCAGAGCCAGGCTGGGCGAGCTCAGACCTTTTATTGGACCAGCGTCTGCTGGGGGCCGAGAAAAGCCTTTGAGCTGCACAGCCTGGTGTTTGCCACGTGCCCCCTGCCGTAGGGCCGGCTGCCTGCAGTGCCCTCTGCACAGCAGCCCCTGGGCTCTGGCCTCGCTCCCGGCCCCCTAAGCCAGGAGCGCCCCCCAGGAGCCCTGCCCGCCTTCTCGCCAGGCCCACAGGAGCGGCTGTCACCCCAACCCCAGCGCAGGCTTGCTTGGGCCAAGGAGACGCCGAGGGCTGAGCCGGAGGTGGGAAGGGCCCTGGCCCGGAGCCGCCTGCAGGGACCAGGGCAGGACGAGGACCTGGGTCCCGAGGCGAGTGCTCTGCCAGGGGGGCTAGACAGAGCAGCCTGGGCCGGGCCCCTTGCCCCCGGGCCCCCGGAGCCACGTCGCCCCCCCCCGGGCCCCCGGAGCAGCGTCTCCCCCCCCGGGCCCCCGGAGCCGCGTCGCCCCCCCCCGGGCCCCCGGAGCCGCGTCGCCCCCCCCCGGGGACCCCGGAGCAGCGTCGCCCCCCCCCCGGGGACCCCGGAGCAGCGTCGCCCCCCCCCGGGCCCCCGGAGCAGCGTCTCCCCCCCCGGGCCCCCGGAGCCGCGTCGCCCCCCCCCGGGGGACCCCGGAGCAGCGTCGCCCCCCCCCGGGGACCCCCGGAGCCACGTCGCCCCCCCACGGGCCCCCGGAGCAGCCCCCGGAGCAGCCCCCGGAGCAGCGTCGCCCCCCCCCGGGCCCCAGGAGCCACGTCGCCCCCCCCCGGGCCCCCGGAGCAGCCCCCGGAGCAGCGTCGCCCCCCCCGGGGGACCCCGGAGCAGCGTCGCCCCCCCCCGGGGACCCCCGGAGCCACGTCGCCCCCCCCCGGGCCCCCGGAGCAGCCCCCGGAGCAGCCCCCGGAGCAGCGTCGCCCCCCCCCGGGCCCCCGGAGCAGCCCCCGGAGCAGCGTCGCCCCCCCCCGGGCCCCAGGAGCCACGTCGCCCCCCCCCGGGCCCCCGGAGCAGCGTCTCCCCCCCCCCGGGGACCCCGGAGCAGCGTCCCCCCCCCCGGAGCCACGTCGCCCCGCCCCCGGAGCAGCCCCCGGAGCAGCGTCGCCCCCCGGCCATGGGGCTGCGAAGGGGCGGGAGGCAGCCCGATCCGGCCTTGGCCCCTGCGGGGAAGGAAGGGGGACCCCGGGGGCAGCGCCCGGCCTGGGGGCCGCAGCCGGCCCCGACCCTGCCCGTGGGGCTGAGACCCAGAGCTGAGACCCCGGGCCCCGCCCCCAGCCAGGCCCCGCCCCGGGCCCCGCCTCCAGCCAGGCCCCGCCCCTTGCCCCAGGAGCTGAGGCCCCGCCCCCGCGGGCCGCTCCGTCACGGGCTGGGATCCCCCTGCGCCCTTCCCGTCATGCCCCGCGCCGCCGCCACTTTGGCCCCGCCTCCCGCGGGCAGCTCCCGCCGCTCCCAGAGGGCCCCGCGCAGGCCAAGATGGGGGCGGGGCGAGGCGGCTGAGAGCGAGGCCGGGAACCCCCCCCCCCCCCCGCCATGGGGCCGCGCGTCCTGCTCGCGCTCGGCGCCCTGGTCTGGGGCCTCAGGTGAGCGGGGCCCCCCCGCCCCCCTCCCCCGCCAGGGCCCCCCGCCCCCCCTAACCTGCCCCCCTCCCCCGCCAGGGCCCCCCGCCCCCCCTAACCTGCCAGGGCCCCCCCGCCGGCCCCTTCACCTCCCCCCCGTCTGGGGCCCCCCCCAGGGCCCGGCCCCCCCCCGGCCTGCTCCCCCTGCCTGGGGACCCTCCGCCGCCCCCCTGCCCAGCCCCACAGGGAGCCCCCTGCCGCCCTCCCCAGGGCCCGGCCCCCCCCGCCCCACAGGGAGCCCCCTGCCGCCCTCCCCAGTGCTCGCCCCCCCCCTGCCCTGCCCAGCCCCACAGGGAGCCCCCTGCCGCCCTCCCCTGGGCCCGGCCCCCCCCCGGCCTGCCCCCCCTGCCTGGGGACCCTCCGCCGCCCCCCTGGGCCCGGCCCCACAGGGAGCCCCCTGCCGCCCTCCCCTGGGCCCGGCCCCCCCCCGCCCTGCCCAGCCCCACAGGGAGCCCCCTGCCGCCCTCCCCTGGGCCCGGCCCCACAGGGAGCCCCCTGCCGCCCTCCCCTGGGCCCGGCCCCACAGGGACCCCCCTGCCGCCCTCCCCTGGGCCCGGCCCCCCCCCCCGCCCTGCCCAGCCCCACAGGGAGCCCCCTGCCGCCCTCCTCTGGGCCCGCCCCCCCCCCGGCCTGCCCCCCCTGCCTGGGGACCCTCCGCCGCCCCCCTGGGCCCGGCCCCACAGGGAGCCCCCTGCCGCCCTCCCCTGGGCCCGGCCCCACAGGGAGCCCCCTGCCGCCCTCCCCTGGGCCCGGCCCCCCCCCGCCCTGCCCAGCCCCACAGGGAGCCCCCTGCCGCCCTCCCCTGGGCCCGGCCCCACAGGGAGCCCCCTGCCGCCCTCCCCTGGGCCCGGCCCCACAGGGACCCCCCTGCCGCCCTCCCCTGGGCCCGGCCCCACAGGGACCCCCCTGCCGCCCTCCCCTGGGCCCGGCCCCCCCCCGCCCTGCCCAGCCCCACAGGGAGCCCCCTGCCGCCCTCCCCTGGGCCCGGCCCCTCCCCCGGCCTGGGCCACCTGGTTTACTAGGCCAGCCCCTTTCTGATTTCCTTGCAGGCTGGCAGAGGCGACGGTGTCCAGCGAGGCCAAGCGCTCAGGTGGGTGCTGGGGGGTGGAGCCGCCACGGCGTGGCTAGCGGCCCATGGTTGTGGGGCCCGGTTCGTGGAGAGCTGGCGCGTCTGGCCTGCAGGGCTCCTGCTGTCTGCGGGGTCAGGGCAGGAGCACGAAAGCCCCCGCCTGCACTGGGCACTTGAGCCCCCCGGGCTGAGCTGCAGGCTGTGGTGCCATAATGCAAATCCTCAGCTGCCTCCGGTGGGATTTATCCTCCCTGTGGGTCTGAGCATCCCAGCAGCGAGTCCCATTTCAGCGAGGATACACATGCTCCAGACCCGGCTAATTCTCCTGTGTGCGACGGAGATGGTCCTCCAGCAGGGAATGGGGGTGGGTGACTCGTGCTGTGCAGCGAGCTGGGGGCAGCGCCTGGAGCTCCTGGCTCCCCACCCTAAGTATTGGTGTGACGCAGGCTCCTTTGGTGACATCGCAGGGAGGGGGGAGGCTGTTGGCCAGAAAGTGTCAAAGACCCTGTGTCACGGAGTCCCTGGGCGATGCTCTGGAACTGCTCCCCATGAAGCCAGTCAGGACTCTGGGGTAGTCGCCTTTCTGTGAGCAGCCTGTCTTCAGGACACACAGCTCACACAGCTCCCACCTTCCTGGGTCTGACCTCGGAGCATTCAGCCTCCTCTGCCCATCCGTGCGCTTCCCCCCAGTGAGTCCACTCAGGTGGGGCTCCTGGGGAAGCCAGAGGGTCCTGCACCCCAACTCCGCAGTCAGACGGGACTCTCAGCCAGCCAGTAAAACAGAAGGTTTATTAGACGACAGGGACATGGTCTAACACAGAGCTTGCAGGTGCAGAGAACGGGACCCCTCAGCTGGGTCCATTTTGGGGGGCAGTGAGCCAGACGACCACGTCTGCACTTCACTCCATGTCCCAGCCAGCCCCAAACTGAAACTCCCTCCAGCCCCTCCTCCTCTGGGCTTTGTTCCTTTTCCCGGGCCAGGTGGTCACCGGATTCCTTTGTTCTTCAACCCTTTAGCTCTCACCTCGCAGGGGGGAAGGGCCCAGGCCATCAGTTGCCAGGAAACAGGGTGTCGGCCATTCTGTGTCCAGACCCCTGCACACACCTGCCCTCTAGGGCTCTGCAATGATCATACACCCTTACCCCACCACCTAGATACTTAAGAACTGCCTAGGGGAAACTGAGGCACCCCCACACTATTCAGAGGAAACATTAAGAACAGTCCCACTTTGTCACACCCTGTTCTTGAGGGGGGGCGCCCTGGTGCGTGCTCAGCTGGGGAAGAGTCAGTGTCACTCTCGAGCTTGTTAGGCTCAGTGGAAACCTGACTAGTGATGACAGTAAAATCTTTCTTCTGCCTGGGAGTCTGCTGCCCTTCCATCTGCAGCCTGGCTGCTCGGATTGCAGGCCCTGGGCAGCTGGACTGGGCTCTGAACCTTTCTCCCCTCTTTTCTCAGTGAGCCCGCTGGTTGCCACGCCGTGCTGGCAAGTGGAAGACTTTGTCGTTGTTCAGGATTGTGCCCTGTGCACAACCTTCCAAGCAGTAAGTGTGGAGATGAACTGCCCTGCAGCCAGGTAGTGGGGACCGGGGGGGCTCGCTGACAAGTGCTGGTGGTTACACCCTGCTCTGGTCCCTGGCTTGGGGAGCGCTGAGTGGGATGCACCCTGCCTGGGTCAGGCTGAAGGTTCAGAGTGGGGGGGGGGGAGGGGGGACACTAGGTATCATGCCCCGCAGAGCAGAGACCCCTTGGGACCAGTGGGGGGAATGACACATCCCCCCCCCCCCCCCACAGAGTGTGTGAACATGGGTTTCGTTTGATTGCAGAAGACGATGCCCGAGTGCAGCATGACTGGCTTCATCGAGCAAATTAGCTGTGCTGTGTCCAAGAAGGAGGAGTACAAGAGGTGAGCCAAGCCCCGGGACCCTGCGGTTCGTCTCGGGTGCAGCATGGGGCAGCCAGGGCTTGCTGGGACAGAGCCTAGGAAGGCATCTTGGGCTCCTGGGTGTGGCTGCTTCATGCTGTATCCAGGGCACCTGAGCTCAGGGGGGGCAGCCAGGGCAGTGTTGCTGGAGGGCCCCAAGACTGCACCTAGCATGGCTATAATGGGGTCTGCTGCAGCCAGCCTCCCCTGTAATACAGTGGGGCAGCTCCCAGCATCCACTGCCCAAGCCGCTTGGACTGCCCAGGGCAGCGTGTGCTGGGGCCTGCTGCGGTTGCTGCCCGGCCGCGCAGCACTCCTGCCCTTGGCTCGGATCCCAGTCCTGTTGACTCTCTCCTCTCTCTACAGCTGCCGCTCAGTGGTGACAGAAGCGCGCAGCTTCTGGAAGTTTGAGGGGGCCACAATCTGTGTCGCTGTGGCCTTCGCCCTGTTGGTCATGTACCGCCAGAGGGTGCTGGACAGGAAGGCCCTGGAGAAAGTTCGCAAGCAGATCGAGTCCATTTAGTGTCTGTTGACTCCCAGCAGCCCTGGTGCTGTCCACCTCCTCTGTGCCCTGTGTGGGGAACTGGGGCATGGATGCTAATCCCCTTTCCTGCTCCAGGGAGCTGTAGGAGAAGGGGACTGGCATCAGAGACCGAGATCATCTGTGTCCTGGCAGAGAGCACTGCAGTTCAGCCAACTCAGAGCCACACCAAATGCCGCTCTGCTTGCTCCCTGGAGACTCGGCAGCCAGCTGGGTCTCCAGGCACTGGGGATTCCCCTCTGTCCATCTCACCTGCCATGCAGAGGACCAGAGTCCCATCCCTTCTTGGCTCCTTCTTTCCTGCCATCAGAGCACACGAGGAATCCCTTTGTGGCTGGCAGCGCCTGGTGGGATGTGGGGTGTGTGCCCAGCGAGGGCTGCCACCTTGCATCCCTTGGAATTAACACAGCACCCAGCCCTTCTCCTTACGCAGGTTCTGAGACAATAAACCCTGAGCCTGGATGCACGAGCAGCCTCTGAGCCTGCCAGTGCTGGCTGTCCACCCCGGTGCAGGATGGGAGGGAGGGCTGTTAGTTAATACAGGCCCCAGACTGGGGCGGCCAGCAGGGCTTGGGGGACTTGCTGTCCCGTTACTGCTGGAGTGAAGCATGACCCTGCCTGGCTGAGGGGCAGAGCAGCCCTCAAGCAAAGGAGGGGTGCCCTTGGCAGCAGCTCCTCCATTCCCTCAGGGGGATGCGGAGCCCCGGGCAGCTGGCTTGTCTGCTCAGGGAGTCCTGCCAGCCCTCTCCCTGCCCTGTGTGCATCCCTCCCATGACCCCAGAGCAGCAGGCCAGGTGCTGGCACCCACTTCCCTGCTGCTCTGTGCTGATGCCAGGGCTGGTCTCCTGGGCCTCGAAGCTTGTCAAGCTCAGTGCATACAGGCTGATCAGACCAGCCCCATGGCTCTGCTTTTAACGAGTGCCAGGATCGGGGGAGAAGTGGGCACGGTTTCCTCCAGCTGGGTAACGCAGCCGCCTGCAGGGGATGCGGGAGCTGCTCCCCCCAGCTGGCTGTGGGGATCCCTGTGATAGGAAATTGCTGGGCTGGCCCCTGCCCTGGGAGCCATGTTGGGCTGATGCTATTACCCCTGCCAGCACAGCGCCCCCTGCAGGCATAGAAGGAGCTCGGCCAGGCCTCTTGGCACCATTGCGCCCTTTCCCCCTAGGAACACCCAGGTTAGCAGCTTCCTTCATGCCCCCATCACCCCAGTTCTATGGCAGCAAGTCACGGTCAAGCCAGTGTCTCTCCTAGCTGAGGGCCCGGAGCTAACAGGCAGGGCAAAGATTTGCCCCGGGGGCCTGGCTATGCCTCATGAACGTAGGGCTTTGATCCATGACCAGCTCCAGGGGTAAGTCCCAGCACTGACCTCCCACTCCGCCGGCCCATCTCCTGGGAACCAAGGGTCTTGTCACACTGCGCCCTGCTGCTCTAGTGCGGGCCCCAATTGGCAGCTGAGCCAGAGCCTGGGCAGGGGCTGGATGGGGAGGGGATGGAGGAGATGTCTCTGGTACTGGGCGTTAGCTCAGATTGATGCCAGAAGACCAGTGGTCCATGTTCCTGTCCCATCCTGCTGGATGCCCCCTGCGGACAATGATCTGAGCGTGCCAGGGAGCCCACAGCACAGCTGTCACTAATTACCCCCTTCAAAGGCCAGGGAACCATGCCCCCTGCAGGTGGGTTCCCTCCAGCGCAGGCTGGGGCCAGCTCCTCCTAAATGCCCTAGATTAGAGTAGCATTTATTAAAGTGCTGAGTGTCGACTGCTCGCAGCTGCACCTCAGTCCTTGTGAAGGGCGAGGGGGGTGAAAGCTCCCAGCCGTGTTCTCTGGGCTGCCTGGGCTAACAGCAGGGTGTGGGCAGCCCTGCATGGGGACCGACGAGACGAATGAGTGGATGTTTAGCAGCTTCCCAGCAGCCTGCTTGTCCCTGCCCCAGCCTGGGCTGAGGTCTGGAGAGCCATTTAAACATCCCCTCCCATGAGCTGGCCCGTCTCCGGCGTTACCGGCCGGGAAGCGTCCTGGTGCATGGAAGGTGCAGGGGGCCAAACCCTCCCTGGGGCGCCCCAAACATCGGCAGGGAGGGGAGCGTGTGGGTGCTGATGAGCAGGCAGCTGCAGTGCTAATTGGGAGTTGGGAGGCAGGCTTGTCTCCTGGGGCTGCCCGTGAGCTGAGGGATGTTCCGTGTCACTGCTCCGGGTGGGCCTGGCCTCCCACGCGCCCACTCCTGGTGGAGAGCAGCCCAGTGCACTGCTGCACAGCATTCTCCAATCTCCCCCCAGCAGAGCACCCCACAACTGGGGCTGGGCCAGGACCCCCTGACGGAGCAACAGCAGGAGCCCCCCCAGTGCAGTTAGTGTCGCTCACTGGGTGACTGGCCCAGGGAGGTGCCCGGCTAGCCCTGCAGGGCTCCTGCTGCTCCCCATGAAGGGAGAGTTACAGCTCACGGCTCCCTCCTGTTCCGGTCCCTGCAGTGCTGCCCCGGGGCCGAGCCCTGTTCAGTTGCTCTGTCGGTCTGAGGTGACTGACCCTTGGTGCCAGGCTGGTTCCTCTCCCCAGCAACGCCAGGCTCCAGAGCCGGTGCCCTGGGACCCACTGCTGCCATGGGATCTCTGGGGCAGACCCGCACCCAGGCCTGGCAGTTCCCAAAAGCAGGCAGCAGGCTGGCTCGAATCCTCCCTTCCGCTTTCCCTCAAATCTAGTCACGCTGAGGTCCAGCTCGCTGGGGAGGTGTCGCCTGCCTGCTAGAAAGAAGCTGCAGGTGGCCACCCTTGGCTTAGCTCGAACAGTCAGGGTTTATTTTCTTCAAAAGGCTTTTACAAAACTGAATGGAACCAGGAATGTCATTAAAAAAACTTTCAATGCAATGGTTTGGTTTGGCTGTAAGGTCGAGGCCTCTGGCTAAGGGGACAAGCGGTGCGGGAGCCAGGCGGGCAGCGGGGTGTGCTAGGGGGCTGCAGGCAGCAACT
Source organism: Lepidochelys olivacea (assembly GCF_965140295.1). Lineage (NCBI taxonomy): Eukaryota > Metazoa > Chordata > Testudines > Cheloniidae > Lepidochelys > Lepidochelys olivacea. The sequence goes on from NC_140434.1 coordinate 1,440,719, forward strand.
GAAAGAAGACAAAACCCGTGGCCCTCGTTTCATCATCTCATGGGTGACGTGCAAGCGGCCGAGCAGTGCCCCTGGGAAGTGGGGGGCTGGAGGAGCAGGAGGCTGGGGTCAGGCACCTGAATCCCTCGTGGGGCTTCAGCCCTGCCAAGTGCTTTAGGGACCGGGGCAAGTAGTAGCCCCCTGGAGCAGTTGGATAAGGGTGCACACGGGCCTAGGTCTTGGCAGGGTTGGGGCCCTGGGCATAGAGCTGGTTCAGCTGCGCTGAGTGCAGGCTGCTCACAGCTGGATTTAGGAGTCTGATCACAGGAGCCCATGTTCCGAAGTGTCCCCCTCTCGAAGTGTCCCCCTCTCGGTGCTGGAGGGGATTTGGAGGCTGGGCCATGGTGGCCGGGAGGGGGGTGGCTCTGCAGGCCGGAGTGCAGCAGGGCCGAGTGATGCCGGGGGGGGCTGTGGCCACGTCTCCGTAGTCCAAAGGGCAGCTGCAGTCTGCTCTGCTGCCAAGGTGGGGGTGTGCCCGGCACCTGGGGCTGCCCTGGAGACCGCAGGAGACCCCAGCTCTGCGGCAGCCTCCTGGGGCAGACGCTGGCCATGCCACTGTCTCTCACCACCCCCTTCCTCCGGGCTCTGCTGAGCAGCGTGGCCACGGCCGGCCGGCTGGCCCCCCGCCCAGGTGGAGCGGAGGCATGTGCAGCGTGACACACGGCGGCATGGGAAGGTGATCTGCGGCTGGGGTCCCTCGCGGGCAGCGGCTACAAGCACTTGAGGAGGAAGGAGTTGCAGGTGGCTCCGCGGGGGCAGTCGCACAGCCTGCCGATGCGGGCCCCCTTCTTCACCGCGCACGCCTGGCCCATGGAGCACTGTGGGGACAAGGGAGGCACAGCTGAAGGGCGGGGCTGTGCCAGCGGGCAGCACTTGGAAACAAGGCTCCGCCTGGCAGGTGCCTTTCGACCCTGTGGTTACAGCCGGGCCCCTGAAATCCCTCTGGGCAGCAGGGTCTCAGGGGGTCAGTATGATCCCCCCTGAGGGGCAGGGGCTGTATGCAGGCCTGCAGCTCGCTGGGGGAGCAAAGGCTGGGCACTGGCTGCCCAAGTGGGGGCTGGGCCCGATCCCAGCGTTGGCACCTCTGGTTAATTGCCAGAAGCAACAGGCTCTGGGTCCCGCTGCTGCCCCAGCCAGATCTGTGCCCATACCGCATCAGCCCCCTCAGTGCGGCCGGGGGTAAGGCTGCGGCGCTGGTGGCATAAGGCTGAGGTGCCGGGGGCTGCCCTGGGAGCTGGGCCCTCTGTGTTAAGAGGAATCCCACCTCCCTGGAGCAGAGAGGGGCACCCTTGCTGCTGAGCCCAGCCCATCCCCAGAGGCCTCGCCCAGCACCGGGCATGGCTGGGTCACTGAAGCCAGGGGAGGAGAGCAGGGGCGTCAGCTGTTTGAGGGCAGCATGAGCTCAGAGCCAAGCCCTTCCAGCTGCACCAAGAACAGCAGCTCCCGGGCGAGCATCAGCCCACGCTGCTGGGAGAGGCAGCCCCCTCGCGGAAGGAGGCACCTCAGGCTGGCGGGCACAGTGGGTGCTGCAGGTTCTGGCCATGGGTCTCGCGTTGCCATGCGAAGGTGCAGAGAAGGGCAAGGAAAATGAGCAGAGAGTGGAATAGCTTCCACAGGAGGAGAGAGTATAAAGCCTGGGGCTGTTCAGGTTGGAAAAGAGCCGACTCGGGGGCGAGGACAGAGGGCTGTGACTCAGGGCTGGTGTAGGGGGAAAGTGGCACGGGAAGTGTCGTTTACCCCTTCACGTAACACGGACCCGGCGTCACCCAGCGAGATGACTCGGCAGCAGCCTTAGAACAAACCTAAGGAGGCTTCTTCTCCACCCAACAGCGCTTGGGGCACTCGTCACCAGGGGTGTTGTGAAGCCCCAAAGTATCACTGGGATCAAAGGAGAATTCATGGGGGCAGGTCCATCAATGGCTGTTTGCCAAGACGGCCAGGGACGCAGCCCCATGCTCTGGGCGTCCCTAAACCTCTGACTGCCAGAAGCTGGGACTGGACGATGGGACGGATCACTCGAGAATCGCCTGTTCTGGTCCTTCCCTGTGAAGCACCTGGCACCGACCCGCCAGCGACAGGACACTGGGCCCGGTGTGCCCCAGTCTGCCCGTGGAAATCAAGGGGGGCAGCAGCTTTGGAATGAGGGGGAAGGCAAAGACGTGACCTTTCCCCATCACTCTAATGGCTCCAAAATGCTCCTGTCTGGCTCAGCTGGGGCAGGGGGAGGGCCCCCACCGCACCCACCCTGTGCCTAGACTGCTAAAACAAACCCTTGGCCTGGAGTGCGGCTGGTCACTGACCGGTCCCCAGGGAGCACAGCAGGGCCGCACAGGGGCCCACCAGCCAGGGAGCTGCCCCGGGCCTGCACCTGGAAGAGGAACGAGCAGCAAGCTCCGCTGGGCAGGCAGAGAAATGGAAACGCAGAACTGCTGGGCACTGGGCTTGCCCAGCTGGGGCGTTCGTTACCCACATGGATCCTTTAGCCATGGAATCAGAACGGGCCGGGGCAGCCCCGGATGGTACCTTGGGGACTTGGTTATATTTCTTCTCCCAGGTGGAAATCCTCTTGCTCTGCAGTTTCTCCAGCACGTCCTGCAGCTCCTCCAGCTGGGTGCCGCGTGGGACAAGGAGAAGGAGGAAGGTGAGTGCAAAGCCCTGCCCCCAGGGCCGGCTGGGGGGAGCTGGCCTGCTGGAAATTGCTGCTTTGCTAAAGGAGCGGGTGTGACAGCTAGTTACCCTGCCCCCTCCCTCTGCCTGATCTGGGCATTGCCGGGAGCTCTGATTCAGGGCTCCCAGCTTCACCCTTTCGTGAAACTGACACAGCCATTTGGGGGGCAGAGAACTGACTGCCCAGTCCCTCTCCCCTCTGTTCTCTTTTGCAGCAGCCGGTCCCACCCAGCTTTTCACATGGGAGCACAGGGACTGGCTGCCAAGCTCGGCCGCCCGGCTGTGACATTGGCCAGCACCAGCTGCTTCAGAGGAAAAAGCAAGAACCCCGTAGTGATGGGGTGACGCTGCCCCCCATTGGGTCTCCTCCTGGCCTCTAAGAGTCTTGTCCTCCCGGGTGTGCATCGGGGCTGCCCTGCCCTTCTCCAGACTCTCTCAGCCTTCGGGGCCGTGAGAGAACCCAGGGTGGCACCAGGAGGCGCGTGTCTGCAAAGACACAGGCAGCCAGGTTTGGGTGAATGCCCTGGTCCGTGGGAGACACTGGGGGCCATGCCCGCGCCAGGCCGGAGACAGGAACTCACCAGTTGTTTCTCTTGCGGCTGGTACGAGTGTTTCAGGGGAAAGTCCTGGGGTAGCCGGGCGTTCACATCTGCCTGCTGGTGGGCCAGGAGAGCCAGGCAGAGCAGGAGCATGGTGGGTCGCTGCATGGCGGGGAATCAGTGGGGAGCTGTGCTCGGCGCTGGGGCAGGACGGGTACCTGCTGCCAATGTGCCTCTCCACGCAGAGTGAGACTGGCCTGGCAAGCAGCGGGCCCAGCCCACGCACTGGGAGGGGGCTGCAGCTTGATAGGCTGAGGGCACACGGCAGGGACTGGTCCTGAGACCATTGAGGGGGCGGGGGTTGCTGCCAAACAGGCTGCAGCTGAGTTAGGATGAATGGAGGAGTCCGGGGGGGGGGTGGGGGCGGCTGGAGCCAGGCGGCCGAGAGGCCGTTAATATTGATGAGAGTTACAGTGTGTTTGACGAAGAAGAGGGGGATTAAATGTAACGAATCCCGTGTCTGCCAGCTCCCGAGGGCTCCCCCCAGCAACCAGCAGCAACATCTCTCTGTCAGTGTCTGTCTGTCCCCGCCACGCCCGTCTATCCAGCTAATCTCGGTGTCTGGGTATCTATCCCCTCAGTGCTCATCCGTCTGTCGGCAGAGCGCTTTGGCTGGGCCCATGTGCGTTCATCTAGCTAATCCCAGCATCTGGCTGGCGTCCCCGGGGTTCTGGCTCTCGGCTCGGCCCTGTCTACCTCTCCATCCTGGTGACAGCTTGAGCTCGGGCCAAATCCCTTCGGCTGGGGCCGGGAGCTCGGCGATTGCTCAGCACCTGAGCAGAGAGGAGGTGTCTGGCTGCCGGGGCTCTCCCTGGACCCGCGCTTTGTCCGTTTGCTGCGGGGCTTGGAGCCAGCATGGGAACAAAGGACCCTTCCCTGCTTGGTTCGGCCCCAGGACAGATAAAATCCCGCCCCAGCTGTGCTTGACTTTGCCAGGTGGGCGTCTGCTGGGCAGCTTTACCCTGGCCCGTGTCAGAATTGGCCTGTGGGCACAGGGCCTGGGCCCCGTTTGCAGCTGTCCAGTGGAACCAGGTGACAAGTTCTTGCTGCAGACTGGGGGGTCCCCGAATGCACCCCGTCGCAAGGTTACACGCTAACCCTTGTGCCTCTGGCAGCTGCTGCCCTCCCATGCCATGAGCAGGGCTGCTGGCATCTGGGTACCTTGGAGCCTCCAGCCCCTGCTAGGCTCTGGGCAGATGCTGAATGTGCTGGGTGCTCCAGAGCTTTAGGCTTTTCCCTCTAAGCCACCGGGGGAGGCTCTTCCCTGAGCCAGGAGCTCGGCAGCTTCCCACCCACTGCCTAAGGAGCTGGGCTGGGGGTCAGGGCACCTGCCCTGCTGGGGATGGACCAGTCCCTGCCCCTCTGCCCTGCTCTGGCTGTGAGCACTTGGGGGCAGGGCCTGGCCTCGCCTGGCACAATGGCCCCAAGCTCAGTCTGCCCCTCGCTCGGGTAATGTAAGCGTGAGAGCATGAGTCCAGTGCTGGGCGGCACCCGAGCTGGGCCCAGGTTGGCACGAGCATCACAGCACCTAGCCAGGACGCCCGGGGTGAATCGGATCCCAACGCCGCAGTTACACCAGGGGGGGATTTAGCCCAGTGATTTTTCCACCAGCCCAGCCAAACCCCACCCCCCTTGTTAAAAAGATCCCTCCCTAACAATTCCCCTCCCTGCTTCCCATCCCCCGGCGCCTGGCGTTCCTTCACCTCACACCCTAGTCCTGCACCCCCAGGCAGCCCGATCCTTGGCCCCTCGGCCACAAACCTGGCACTTCGAGCACCAAGACTGGGCCTGGTCCAGTCCTGTGCCTAGGAGAGCTGAGTCCTCTCCCCAGGCGGGGCCCCTGGGAGCCCCCACCGAGCACCCCCCCTCCCTGCCAGCCCTGGCACCAGGTCTCAGGCCGGTCTCTGCTCCAGAGCACGTGGGGCTGGACCCACCCCCCCAGTCCTGCCCTCACTCACACAGCGGGTGTGGCCTGGCTTCTGGGATGCTGGCGCTGGAGAATCAGGTCTCAGGGGGGCCCCAGCTCAGCTCCCCGCATGGCTCTGAGCAGCCAGTGGGATCCCGTGGCAGGCGGATTCCCACTGGGGGTGGGGGCTTTTAATGCTCTCTGGAGGTTAGCCCGGCTCCTGCCTGGCACCCGCTGCCTCGCCCATCCCCGTGAGCTCACACTGGATTTGTGCCCAGTGCTGTGGGGAGGTAGGGGCCTGCCAGCTCCCCCCACATGCAGCAGGTGGATCTGAGGTGTCATGGGGGGTTGGGAGGCCCTGGGCAGCGCCCGGCATAATGGGTGGCGCAGGGAGGAGAAACCCTGGTCCAGCCCTGCCCCGCCAGCCACGCCTGGTATCGCTGCGCAAATTCTCCCCAGGTGCTAACAGGTGCCTTGCTGCCCACAAGCTGCTAGAACGAGTCACTCTCCAAATTGACCCCCCAAGTACGAGGCGCTGGCCCAAGGGAACCCCCGCTCCCCACACTGGCCCAGCGCCAGCCCCCTCCATGAATCCAAATCAGCAGAGCCCTGAGCCCTGTCCCCCACTTCGCGCGCCATGTGGCAGGTTATGTAAGTGATGGACAAGCAGCGCTAATCCCCCCCGTAATCCTGCCAGTCTGCACTGGGATTAACCACAGCCGGGGGGGCAGCTTCCTGCGGCTCCTCGGCTGCCTGGGCAGGGCTGGCCAGGGGCAGGGGGTGACCCGGCAGCGCCCCGGGGTGGCTGAGGGGGGAGTGGCACCAATGGAGGCTGGAAGCGGGGATTGGGGGCTCACAGCCGGGGATGAGGAGAAAAGGGGTTTGGTGGCCCCCAAGGGAGGAGGGGAGAGGTGGATGAGTCTGTGCGGAAGCCTCAACTAAAAGCCATTAATATTAATCTGCCTCCCGCTGCCGGGGAGGGGCTCCAGAGCTGGGCTAGCAGGGGGCTGTGGGTCGAGATTGAGGGGCACCATCAGAGTGGGGGCTGGGCTAGCAGGGGGCTAGACCCCCCCCCATAGGGCTAGAACTTGGGGGCTCAGCTGGAGCAGACCAATCACAATGGCGCCTGGGAAGATCCAGTGCCACCCCCTTCACCCTCAGCCCCGGCTTCGCAGTTCAGGGGCTTTCGCAGAGTGACCACATGGGGCCACGGCGCTGGGCAGAATTCACCGGGGGTCGGGGGGATTTCTTTGGTCTCTGCAAGAGACGTGAGTCTGTCACCATTACACCCACCATTACACCAAGCAGCCAGGTACCTCCCTGGGCCCCTGGGCATCTGGGTACCCCCGGGCCCCTGCATAGGCGGGGATCCTCCAGGGCAACAGTTCTCAAACTTCATTGCACCACGACCCCCCTTCTGATAACAAAAATTACTACATGACCCCAGGAGGGGGGCCGAAGTCTAGGCCCAGGGCTGCCCCAGCTGCCTGCAGGGAGAAGCCTTTTGGTGAGGGGTAACTGGCCCTGGCTGGGCAGGGGTGTTGGGCTGCCCTGACCAGCGATGTGAGTTCGCCTCATCCTGGGGCCGGGGGTGGGGGTGTGTGCAGTGTATGTGTGAATGCATGATTGTGCATCGGGGGGGGCTGCACCGCTGGGCCCCGGGGAGGGGCGCCCTCTGATTTGCTGCCCTGTGCTGTGATAAATGGCTGAAGCAGCACCCCCACTTCCTGGGGGGTGTCGGCCCCAGCCAGGCACCTGGCACAGGCCCAGTTCCAAGTCCCCCCTCCACCCCCCCACCCGAGCAGTGTCTGGGAAGAGCCTGCGAGGCCGCCCCATTGGCGCAGGGCTGAGGTTCGGGGCTCCCTGAGCAGCATCTCGCCCACGTGGACGGAAATCTCCTTCCCTGAGTGACGCAAACGCCCGGGGGCTCAGAGCAGGCGAGCGTGGGGGGGGGGCTGTCGGAGGGGAGCACGGGGGGGCCCCGGCTGCAGCTTCTAACAGCTCAGCTGGGTGGAAATGAGCCTGGTGCTGTGGCCTGGCCTCTCCCTGTGTGTCGGCCACTGCCAGCGGGGCAGGTGGGTGCCGAGGGCCCCAGATCCCAAGGCCCCACGGTGGGGCACGAGGCCGGCAGCAGGGCTCAGGGCAGGGACAATGAGCCCCCGGCAGCCTTGGCCCAGTAAGCCCCTGAGATGTCTTTTGCCAGGGGCTGAGTGGCCTGATGGGCTCCGTGCACGCGGCTCCCAGAGCCCCTGACCCTGGCTGCTCCGTGGCCACGAGTCCCCGCTGGACACCCAGTGCAGGCAGGCCCGGGGCTGGGGCGCTCGGGCGGCAGCTGGAGGAGGCGGGCGGAGGCTGGCACTGTTCGCTCATGGGAATCTCCGTGTAGAGCCAACCTCCCGCCCTGCTCCCGCCCATCAGCAGAGCCCTGGGAGGGCCGGAGCCCGGTCGCTCACAGGTGGGGCCAGCCTTGGCTGAGGCAGCTCCCAGGCCCTGGTCCCTCCAGCAGCACCAGGAGGACACAGGGCCCTGCCCGGCCGCGCAGTAAGGAGGGGGTTCAGCACGGCTACCCAAGCTAGGGGCTGGGGGACGCAGTGGGGGGCCGCTCCCCTGGCAGGCCGTGCTGACCCCAAAGCCTCGGGGGCCCTGCGCTGCAGGGTGTGGGGGTGGGGGTGCTGCGATTCGATTGAAATGAGCCCCTGGCAGGCCGGGGCTTCCCTCGCCCGGTGCCTCAGCCCTGGCTCCAGGGCAGGTTCCCCTCGTAGCTCCGCTTGGAGCTGATGCTTCTCTTCACTTCCGGGCCCAGTCTGTTGTGTATGTTGCTGCTGAACAGCTGCCGAGGCCCACCCCAGAGGCAGCTGCATTTCCAGCCGAGGTGAAGCAAACCCCATGTTTCTGCAGAGCCTGTTAGGTGCTTTGAGATCCTCAGAGCAACGTGTGCTCATTCTCCGTGCCCCGAGCCGCCCATCCCAGACCAATGCTGAGCCGGGGGGAAACGAAACAGGATAGTTTATTAACTAGAGACATTCGACATCCCTCCCCGCACAGGAGACGCCACCTGCGACTGGCACAGGGTGGGGGGGGGCTCATAATAGAAAACAGCTGTGCCACGAGCACCCCCTGCGATGTGAACCCGGCTCCCTGCCACGCGCTGGAGGGAGGCTCCGCCCAGACCCGCTGTGTCCCGTCTGCGCCTAGTGCAGCTGACAGCATTACCGCTTTTGTCTAAAACTGAACCTTTCTAGCCCTTTTGGTTCCCACCAAACTGCCCCCCACCCCCACCCCGCAGGGCTGCATCCCCGGGTCAGCAGAGAGCACAGAGAGAGGCGCCAGCAGCCTTGGGCACAGCGCTGACTCTGGAACCTAATGGTGGCCAATTGCCTGGCTGAGCATTTTAGTAGAAACAGCTGGGTAGTGTGGAATTGTGGGTGGAGTTTGGGGGTTGTGGGCGGAGCTTGACTGTGGCTACTTATTTCCTTCCAGTCAGAAGCCTCCTTCATGGACTTGAATGCTTTCTTTTCTCACGAGAGCTCATCTTCCTGATGTTACTTTCTCGGCCCAAATAGACATATCGCTCAACTTCTTCGATTGGTTCTCTCTTGATTGTTATTTGGGCTTTTCGCTAAGTACCAGGCCGCATAAATTTCATTTTGGAGCGGACTGTTCAGTCCGACTTGGCTGATTTTGTGTTGAGCTCTTGCAGCATGTGCTGTAGTCCGCTCGTATTTTCGGCAATCAACAAAATATCATCTGCGAATCTGAGCTGGTTTCACTGCTCCCCGTTAATACCATCCTCCCAATTCATCTGCCGCAATTACCCTTTCAAGGTAGCGCAATGGCCAATTCCTTTACTAGTTTGGTATAGTTTGTGTCGACGCTCTGCTCTGCGAGAGCTTTCAGCCCTGCACTGAGCTCTACACTGTTGAATGCTTTTTCATCTTGACGAAGGCAATGCATAAAGGGAACGTGTGTTCCGGTTTATAGTGAAAATATGGTCCATTGTGCTGAAATTCCTTCAAAACCTGCCTGCTCTCTCGGCTGCTGCTCGTCCAGACTCTGTGAGACTCAGGTTGTTGTTATTTTGGTGACCAGCTTGCAGCATGGGAGAGCAGGGATACTGGACGTTAGTTCTTTAGATCTTGACGAGTGCCCTCCAAAGAAAGGCCTCGTCAGCTCAACGGTACGGCCAGCTGCGTCGTATGGCAGTGAAACGTGGGCACTGAGGACGACAGAGAAGCAGCAACTGTCTGTCACAGAGAGGGCGACAGAAAGAAGAATTCTGGGACCTTCAACCCGCGACCAAGTCCCCAGTGAAGTGATCGGGCAGCAGAGTGGAGTGTGGGATGTCATCGTCGCGAGCCGGTACAGTGACATGCGATGGGCCGGGCATAGAGCGCGGCTCACCGACAATCGATGGACTGCAGCTGTCGCTGAGCGGGCCCCTGGGGAACTGGAATGACCACTCGGCCAACCTCCAAAGAGGTGGGCAGGCTTTAGCGTGAGGAGACCTGGCCGCACAGGGAGAAGGAAGGCCAGGCTACGAGACGAACGGAAGACGTGTTGTGATGGGCACAATCTATACGAGGGCTGAAGGCGTCAGGAGCCTCCTCTCTTCCTGGGCTTGCTACAAACCTCACTGCAGGGGGAGATGCCCCGGCCAGGCAGCTGGAGCCGATTCCAAAGGTGCCGTGCAGAGCAGGACCCCAGGGCTGGGGACGACCCAGCAGCACAGAGGGCAGGGAGCGGCTGGGGAGCCTGTAGCCCAGCACTGGCTGGTGACTCTTTCAGGTAGCCCAGGAAAGGGCATGGGTGGCTCAATCCGAGCTCGGAAGGTGATCCGATGAGCTGGTCCGCTTGCCTGGGGCTACCTGGCCTCTGAGCTGTCCTGTGGGAAGGGCAGCATGGGGCAGGCAGGAGAGGCAGCCTGGCTGCTGCGAGCGCATTGCCCATCCCAGGGAAGCAGTGGGCCAGGGCTCTCCCCTGCGTGGGGAGCCTGGTGTGACCCAGGGGCTGAGGGTTGGGGAGGGAGCTCTGGGCCATTCAGAGCACAGCTGGGGAGCTGCATGCGGCCCCCCTCGTCCCAGGTCTGGCAATGCCCCCGCAGGGCAGAAGGGACGGGATTTATTGCTGTTCCAGACGCCCGCCCCAGCAGGGCCCCCAGAGCTGACTCGGCAGGAGGTACCGGAGTGGGATGTCCCAGCCGCAGAGATGCTGGGCAGGGAGTGAGAGCTGAGAGCCCCATGCGCTGGGGATGGCTCCCTGACACCAGTGTGAACTGGGCCTGTGGGGAGAGGGGTACGGCAGGTGTCCCGGGGACCCCTGGAGATGCTGTACCCCCCCAGCCAGCCCTGGGAAAGCAGCTCTCTGGCCAGTCTGGTCCCTGCTGCCCCTCACATCTCGTCGGCGTGGATTGACTTAGCTGCATTCCTGCTGGCTCCGGGTCCGTTCCCCTGGGGCAGCCCCCTGGGAGCCACCTGCTGCTCTGGCTGGGCCTGAGCGGACGTGTTTGTGCCCTTCTTCTGGCTCCCGGCAACCAGAAGGGTTGGGCCCCTGTCTGCTCCTTCCACTCCCTCCTCCACTGCAGCCTCGGACCCCAGCTGCTCCCCCGGGGGTGGTTCAGGCTCTGGGGCCGACGGCTCCTTGGGGCCGGGGGCTTCGGCCAGTTCTGAGAACTCCCCCTGGTTCAGGATGTTCCTGGAGATCACTGGGGTGTGGGGGGAAGGGCAGGATTAGGGGCTGGCTGGCAGGGTGCGCCCTGTGTCAGTGGGGCAGGGGCATGGGGGGTGCCCTGTGCTGGGGGGTGGGGGGGCCCTGTGTCAGCGGGGGTGGTGGTGCAGGGGGCCCCTTGTGCTGGAGGGCCCTGTGCCAGTGGGGTGGAGGCGCGGGGGGTGCCCTGTGATGGGGGTCGGCGGGGCGGGGTACCCTGTGCTGGCAGGGCGGGAGTGTGGGGGCACCTTCGGCTGGGGGGGCCCTATGCCAGCGGGGAGGGGGCGCGGGGAGTGCCCTGTGTCAGAGGCTGACAGGAGGAGACAGATGCTGTTTGTGGCCCTGTCTCTGGACAGATCCCTTTGGGCAGAGCCGGGCCAGGCTGCACCAGGAAGGTCCCGGATCCGCCCTGAGGGGGAACACCTCTGGGGAGCTCAATGGGGAGGGTCAGCCCTAAGGCTGGGGTGTTCGGTGCTGACCCCTCTCTGGGTCTATGGGGAAGCTCAGCCCCGCCCCCCAGCATCCCAGCTGTCACCTCCAGTGGGCTGATAGTCGTCCTGGCTGCCCCGCGACCCCCTGCGCAGAGGGCTGTAGCTGGGGAAGATGATGAGTCCCAGGGAGACGATCAGGATCTGCAGGAGGAGGGAGAAGGCTCAAAGCCCAGCCCCTGTGCAGGTGCAGGGAGTAGGGGGGCGGGAGGGGCACAGCTGGGCCCAGCCTGTGTGTGTCTGTGAGCGTGGGCACAGCCCTGGCTCTGCGGGTGTGTGCAGGAGCGGGGAGTGGGGGGGGTGTTTGGTGGGGGGAGGAGTCAGCCGCACGTGGGGCCGCGTGCTCTGTGCCCCCCGGAGCAGGCCGCGCGTGGGGCCGCGTGCTCTGTGCCCCCCCGGAGCAGGCCGCGCGTGGGGCCGCGTGCTCTGTGCCCCCCCGGAGCAGGCCGCGCGTGGGGCCGCGTGCTCTGTGCCCCCCCCGGAGCAGGCCGCGCGTGGGGCCGCGTGCTCTGTGCCCCCCGGAGCAGGCTGCGCGTGGGGCCGCGTGCTCTGTGCCCCCCGGAGCAGGCCGCGCGTGGGGCCGCGTGCTCTGTGCCCCCCCGGAGCAGGCCGCGTGCTCTGTGCCCCCCCGGAGCAGGCCGCGCGTGGGGCCGCGTGCTCTGTGCCCCCCGGGAGTGGGCCGCGCGTGGGAGCTCGGCCCATACCAGGATGCAGGTGCTGGTCTGCGCTGCTTTGCTGGACGTGGGTTTCATCAGCGCTTGCAGCTTACGCAGCTGGCCCAGCAGTGACCTGTGGGGAGGAGACAGCGTTCGAGGGGCTGGGCTCCTCGGGGCGGGAGGGGGCCACACAACCCAGCAACGAAGCCAGGCCGGCTGCTCACTCACCCAGTGGCCTTTGAGCCACCATCGTGTCAGGGGCCCCCTGCATCACCAGCCACCCTCCAATACCCCTGTGTGACGAAGTGGGACTGTTCTTAATGTTTCCTCTGAATACTGTAGGGGTGCCTCAGTTTCCCCTAGGCAGTTCTTAAGTCTCTAGGTGGTGGGATAAGGGGGTGTAATTGTTGCAGAGCAAAGGGCCAGGGTACATAAATGGCCGACACTCTGTCTCCTGGCAACTGATGGCCTGGGCCCTTCCCCCCTGCAAGGTGAGAGCTAAAGGGTTGGAGAACAAAGGAATCCGGTGACCTCCTGGCCCGGGAAAGGGACAAAGCCCAGAGGAGGAGGGGCTGGAGGGAGTTTCAGTTTGGGGCTGGCTGGGACATGGAGTGAAGTGCAGACGGGGTTGTCTGGCTCACTGCCCCCCCCCAAAATGGACCCAGCTGAGGGGTCCTGTTCTCTGCACCTACAAGCTCTGTTTTAGACCATGTTCCTGTCGTCTAATAAACCTTCTGTGTTACTGGCTGGCTGAGAGTCCTGTCTGACTGCGGAGTTGGGGGGCAGGACCCTCTGGCTTCCCCAAGACCCCACCTGAGTGGACTCGCTGTGGGAAGCGCACGGAGGGGCAGAGGAGGCTGAAGGCTCCGAGGTCAGACCAAGGAAGGTGGAAGCCGGGTGAGCTGTGTGTCCTGGGGGACAGTCTGCTCACAGAAAGGCGACTACCCCAGAGTCCTGCCTGGCTTCATAGGGAGCAGGTCCAGAGCATCGCCCAGGGACTCCGTGACACCCTGCACCTTCCATGGCTTCCCCCCAGCTCTGCTAATGCACCCTGATCTTCGGGGGGGAAAAGGGGGCTGGGAGCCAGGACGCCTGGGTTCTCTCCTGGCTCTGGGAGGGGCATAGGGGCTCGTGGTCGCATTGCACTCACACATTGTGTTTCTCCAGCTCCTGCACCTTCTTGTGCAGCTGCTGGTTCTGGACTGAACATGCTGCCACCCTGCCAGGAGAAGAGAGCAAGGGGGGTTCGGGTCCTTGCCAGCTGCCCGACCAGAGCCCAGGGACTCCCTGCCCCCGGGACGCACAGACACCTGGCTGTCAGGGCAGACGGCTGGCACCCTTGGCACGGGATCTGCTGGAGAAGGGCAGCCCGGTGCCTGGCTCTGAGCAGGGCAGGCAGTGCCCTCGCAGGGGGTCTGTGCGTGCCCACCGCGGTGTGTGCGCAAGGGGCCCCCGTTCTCACCGGCTCTCCAGCCCGTCGATGTATTCCTTCTTCCGCCGCCGGCTGTCCTGGGCCGACTGCTTGTTCCGGATCTTCCTCCGCACCTTCTTCAAGAGCCGCTCCTCAGCCTGGGGGGCAGACACAGCCTGAGAGCTCAGTGGGGCAGGCTCACGTCCCCCCAGGGCTCAGGGGTCCCAGCTGCAGGGAGCTGGTTTGGGGGGGCAAGTCCCTGTTCTTGTCTCTTGTCTGACCCTCCCCAGGCCTCCCCCACCCCGGGGGTGAACAGCTGCAGCTCTGCACTCCAGGGCCGAGCCCCGCCTGCCCTGGGCACCCCAAGGGCCCGCAGGGGCGGGTGGGGCCAGGAGGGTGGAGCTGGACTGGCCCCTCCCTGCCCTGGGCCCAGCTGCACCGGTTTGGTGGGGCTGGCAGCTGCTGGTCGCATGCTGGAGCCAGGACAGGCTCCCTTGTGGACTCGCTTTGCCCTGCAAACTGGCACCAGCAGTCACCCTCTCCTGCTTGGGCCTGCACACACGGGTACGCTCACGTGCCCTCGTGCAGGCTTGCACGCTCCTTGCACACTTGGAGGCGCACTCAGGCCGGTGCTGCCTCCCACTTGCACACTCATGTCAGCTGGCTCCTGTACCTTGGTGAGGGGCAGGTTACTGGGCAGGGACACCCCCTCTTGCGACAGCAGCCGCTTCTCCTCGTCCGTCAGGAACAGATCCGGGAACTGCAGCTGCTGGAGAGAATCACTTTCTGCAGAGCCCGGGGCAGGATCCTCCCTCCCCTTCCTCCAGCCCCCCACATCCCTCAGGGCCGGGGAGGGGCATGACCCTCTCTCTGCTGCAGATGGGAACGACAGTGACCAGGATACAAGCGAGGGCTTGGGGAACCACGTTGGTCACTGTGGGCAGCTGCTCAGCTACAGGGGCTCTTGGTGGTGGGCATGGGGGGCAATTCCCCAGGGACTGTGGGTGGGGACCAGGGGTATTTGCCACCTTCTCACAAAGTGTTTTCCCTGCTGCTGTGGGCAATGGAGAGCTGAGCCCTGCCCGGCCTTTACCCCCTGCTGGAAAGCCAGCTTGGACAGTCAGTGTGAGAGGAGGGGGGTCCTGAGCCGACTTACCAGGGCCACAGCTGCCTGCATGTCCCCAGCGCTCACCACCATGGGCACCGTGCCAGGACTGGCCACAGCAGACGGGGGTGCAGACGGTAGCTCATTCACGATGCAGGCGTCAGGGATCAGCAGGGGGGGCGACCAGTCACCTGGGGCCAAGAACACAGCACAGGGGTCAGGGATGGCTCCTTCCCTGGGGCAGAGCCTGGGAAAGGCGGGGCAGGAATGGGGGGAGCTCTAAGGCTGGGACCGAGTGGGGATTCTGCTCCTCCGGCCCACCCCCATGGCCCACCTCCACCTGGCCAAGTGTCCCCGGGCGTGGGGGCCTCAGACGCTGCCCTCAGACCCCCTGCCTCTCTGCTTCACAGCTGTGATGGGGGAGGTGCCGCTGGGCCTTGGGGCCAGCAGGAGCTAAAATGTTGATTATTGTTCCTGGGGTGAGGGGCAAAGCCCGGGGTGACGTCGGGGCTGAGGGGTACAAAGTGCAGATGGCCAGAGAGATGGGGGTGGGGTGGGGTAATTGATGGACAGAGGGGCACGGATGGTTACACGGCTGAAGCTGCCCCCTTGCAGGCTGGAAGCGCTCATCTCCAGCGGCCACCCCATAGGCAGCCGTGGGGCAGCATGGAGGATTCAGGGGGATGACTGACTCCCCTCGCCCTAAGGCTGCACTCCTCCCCCACTAAACACCAGCCTGAGGAGGGGCAGGGAGCTGTGCCCCAGAGCCACCCACCCCGGGCAGCAGAGGGCCGGCTGCCCCCACCCCGCTCACCCAGCTGGATGGAGACCACGTTGCTGTGGAGGGGGTCGCTCTGGTCGCAGATGATGGCGCAGAAGGTGCCGGGGCCCCCCAAGCCGGGCTGGGGGCTGTCCGAGCCGGGCTCGTCCGAGATGCCACTGTCGCTGCCTGGGGAGGCCTGCGCGCGGCTCGGGCTGTACACTTCGTTGGGATTGATGATCGCGTTGAGGAAGTCCTCGGGCTCGCTGTCGTTCAGCCCCTGCAACGGGCACTGGGGACGTTGGCTGGAGCCGGCAGCCCTGGCCTGCCTGGCCTGGGAAGCAGGCCCAGGCTGGGCTGGTATGCGGCTGGGAGATGCCCAGGAGCGGGCATCTTGGGGTTGTGGGCAGTGCCAGTCTCCGTGCCTCAGAATGGGGCTGAGGCGCCAGGAATTGCTGCCTTGGCCAGGCCCTGCCTGCTGGCACTTTCGGCAGTGCCAGGGCCCGTCCACTGTGCATGGGGGCATGACCACCCTTGCCCGGGCCAAAGCCCATCTCTGCAGCCCCAATGGGACCCTTCTCCGGCCCCTGGCCCGTGCAGTGGCTTGTGCTGCTGGCTCCCTCCCCAAAGGTGGCTGCCTTAGAAGGCTGGCAGGAGGGTCAAGGCCAGCCTTACCCCCGCCCCGAGGAGACAGGCAGGCCCCTGGGAGGCTAAGGAACTGGGGCAGGGCCCTGGGAAGCACAGACCCGGTTCCTGTGGGGCAAAGACCAGCACTATGCTCCTGCAGAGCAGGTGTCCTACAGTGACCTGGGGACCTTGTGTCCGAGCCCCGAGCTTGCTCTTCCCCTCCCACCTCTGCCTCCGGCCCCCGACTCACGCTGCCCCCACTGACCGCCCACTCGTCAAAGCCCTTCTCCAGGGCGGGAGCTGGCTCCAGGAGGGCGAACGGGGGATCTCGGCTTGGTAGGGTGCTGCTGGGGAACAGCTCCTTCTGCTGCTCGAAGAGAACAGCCCGGAGTGCGGGGCTGTCCGGCTCCCCCATCTGGGACAGACAGACAGACAGACAGAGAGCGCATCAGACAGCGTCCCTGCCCACCTACCCCCCCCACTGCTCCGAGAACACCAGGCCAGCCGAACCTGGGCAGGCAGGGCCGGAGGTCCCCTGCACACCTTCGGGCCGGCTGCTCGGGCATGGCTGAGTGCGGGCGTCCCCTTGTGACCCTCCGATGCCCAGGCGGCTGTGCCCTGGGGACCTAGCGATTCAGAACGGCTCCCATGTCGGGGCTGGAAGAGAAAATCCAGCCGGGCCCAGGGCGAGCCGGTCAGCAAACAAAGATGCCATCTTCCAACGCCGGCCCCAGCTCTGGGCACAGCTGGTCCTGGCAGCCCAGCTGGGCAGGGGGCAGGGCACCGCCGCCCAGGCCCATCCCTAAGGCCTTGACTTTTACCTGCATGAGCCCCACCTGTGCTGACAACGCAGGCTGGTGCCTGGGGAAGTCAGTTCCTGTTCCCACTGAGAATGCTGCGTTTCCACAACAGCCCTGGTTACTGAGCGCCAGGCGCCAGCTGGGCGCGGCCGGGGGCCCCATGCCGCTGGCGCGGGGCCCCCAGGGCTGGGCCGGGGGCGATTATGTCACATAACCTACCTTCGCCTTGTTCCAGGGAGCAGGTTGTTACCCAGCCAGGCCGGTCGGCACCGAACACTGAAGCCTTTTGCTTCCGACCAGGATCTCCGGCATCCTGGACAGCCCCAGCCAACGCCCACCCCCGGGCCTTAAAAGGGCAAAGGGCTCCTTGTCACCCCAGTGCACCCAGCCGAGGCAGGGCCTTTAGCCACCAGCCTGTGTGATGGGTGGAGGCTTTGGGCCTGGCTGTTGGCATTCAGCGACTGGATTTCCCTGCAAGGGCCCCGGGCCCAGAGACACAGGGCTGCAGCCCCAGGACTCTGCCTGGGGGGCTGGGGAGGGGAGTGGGGAGCCCTGCAAAGACGGGGGCAGGTGCCGTGGGAAGAGGGCCTTGGGTAGTGCTCTCCAGCGCCCCATCTGGCAAACGGAGGCGCGTCAGTGTGGGGCTGCCCCTTGATTAGGCATTGTCCCCTGGTGCTGCTCAGCCCTGATATTTCGCCCCGTCCCCTCCTGGCTGGAGCAGCAGATCTTGGAGGGAACAAGCAAACAGGCCAGGTTGTGGTGTCCTGCCTGTGTGATTGCGACAGTGCTCGGCCAGCTCAAGCCAGGCCCAGTGAGCTGGGGGAGCCTCATGCTGCCCCTCTGCCCTCCCACATAGCCAGGGCCCCGCATCATGGCCAGCCCATCGGGCAGCAGCACCAGCCACCCTGCTGGCATGCACCACTGGGTCACGTGATCGCTCACACACAGGGTCTGGCTCTCACACACACACACACTGGGTCACACGTTGAGTCACGTGATCACTCACACACAGGGTCTCTCACATACACACAGGGTCGCACACAGAGTCACATGATCTCTGTCACACACACAAACAGGGTCTCGTGCGCATGACCACACACCTTTGGTGCCACACTCAGACCCACCCTGCTGAAATTGCTGGTCCCCGCAGTGTAACTTCAGATGGATGGACAGACAGGCGCTCGGGGCGACGGATAGCTAGCTCGCTAGGTGATGGGTGCGTAGGGCTGGATGGACAGACAGGCGCTCGGGGCGACGGATAGCTAGCTCGCTAGGTGATGGGTGCGTAGGGCTGGATGGACAGACAGGCGCTCGGGGCGACGGATAGCTAGCTAGCTAGGTGATGGGTGTGTAAGGCTGGATGGACAGACAGGCGCTCGGGGCGACGGATAGCTAGCTAGCTAGGTGATGGGTGCGTAGGGCTGGATGGACAGACAGGCGCTCGGGGCGACCGATAGCTAGCTCGCTAGGTGATGGGTGCATAGGGCTGGATGGACAGACAGGTGCTCGGGGCGACGGATAGCTAGCTAGCTAGGTGATGGGTGTGTAGGCCTGGATGGGCAGACAGGCGTTTTGGGGGGATAGATAGATGCTGGGTGTGTAGGGGAGGGATGGACAGACAGACAGGTGGGGGGGATAAGTTAGATGACAGTGGATGAGGATGAGGATGAGGAGTGGGCACTAAAGCCAGTGCTGGGAAGTTGCTGGGTGGTCACTGGCCCCCAGGATAAGCTGACAGACCCTCTCACTGGGGCACTGTGCTGCTGGCTCACGGCCACACCCATTAGCAAACACTGGGCGCCCGGCCCCAGGCTGTGCCAGGGAAGGCTGGCATTGCCCTTTTAAGCAGCTCGCAGGCGGGCGGAGGAGGTTGGACATTGACCCCCTGAGGTGGGGCTGCAGGCAGCCCTGTGCAGCCAGCCGAAGAAAAGTGCTTTGTCCCAGGAGCCGGTTTGGCGGCAGGATGCAACTGCACTTGGCATGATCCTGCCAAGGGCTGGATCCTCCTCTCGCTCCACCGAGCGAGTGTAAATCAGGAGTGACCCCACTGAAGCCAATTGAGGGCAGGCGGAGGGGCCTGGCTGCATCAGACCTGGGGAGTGGTACCGGGACAGCCGCCTAAAACCACTGCTTAATTTGTATCGAGGCTTTCCAGGGCTGAGCCCTGGCACCTCTGGGCCTGGCATTTTGTAGCCCCGGCATCTCTGGGCTAGGCAGTTCCAAACCCCAGAGCCTCTTTCATTACAAATGAAGCTCTGCCTATAACTCCCTCATTGCTGGACAAGCCCCGGATCCCAGCGGGGTTACTGATGGGGAACAAGGCACAGCAAAGAACAGGCTCCCCCAACCCCCAATCTCACTCTTTCCCCCCCTGCCATTACTGCTTCTTTTTCTTTGGCCGGGAGCTGTCATTCAGGGGGGCAGGACAGAGCTGAGGTGCAGGATGTTGCTGGAAGGTGTCATGGGGCCATCAGCTGCTGGGTTTGCTAACCAACTGTCTGGCCGCACAGAGGTTTTTAGGCCCCAGGGGCAAAATCTGCAGCTGAAGCCCCCTGCCATGCTGCCAAGAAAGTGACCCCCGAGGGAAGGCCCCTGTGTTGGGGTATGGGTAGGGGAGCCCTGCATGTCCCCTGCAGCAGGAGCTCCTGCTCCAGGAATCGTGACCTGGTGTGCAGGGTCGCAGCACGGCTCAGGATTGGCCCAGTCACAGGACAGCCGGGCCAAACGTGGGTGGTGCTGCGACCCCCTGTGCCAGATCACAATGCTGTTTGGTTTTGGGGCCCGGGGCAAACTGTCCGGTTCCCCCCTGGGTGGCCCTATCCCTGCATCCTCCATTTCCCTGCTCTGATTTTCTCCAGAATCACCCGGGTTTTGTCCAATGAAGACTAGAGCCTTCCCTGACATTTTGGAACAGGTTGGCTGCAGCTTTGGGAAGTTATCCTGGGACAGGGTGACCAGGGCATGGGGATGGAGCGTGCCTGCAGGATTTGCCATTGCCAGCTGCCACTCGTAACCCGGGTTAGCTGGCAGGGGCAAACTCTAGGCTTCACCTCAACCAGGCAGCAGGCCTGAGAGCTCCAGCAGCCCCGTCTGCTCTGAGATCGAAGCGTCTTAGCAGTGCACCTTGTGCCGAGGCCTCGTCCCCACTGGCGGTGGCGTGGAGGGTTCAGGCTCCGGTGCAGAGCCGGTGCCCGCCCTGCAGTGGGTATCTGCACCCAGGGGTGAACGGCTCTGGCAGGGCGAAGGAGTGGGACACTGTGCCTGGCTCAGGCGCGCCGGGAGCCACGTGGGGCACAGACCCCAAAGTTCTGCCCTGTTTCCTCCACCCCCCTAAGCCTCCCTCTCCCCACGCTGCGGTTTGTTGTGTGCCATAAGGAGTGTGCAGGGTCACTACCCCTAGTGTAGACACGGCCCGGGAGCCTGGCCTGGGCACGGTGGGGGGGAAGGAGGCAGGGGGCGGGCTCTGGAGCTCCTTGCTTTTCATTGGCCCCCATGCGATGCCAATCGCTGGCCCTCCCCGTCCCCATTGGCGGAAAGCACTTCCCCGGCCACGCCCCTTCCGAACGCTCAGCCACGGCTCGCAGCGGGCCCGGAGACAAAGTAGCGAAGGCCCGGAGGTGAGTCCGGGCGGGGGGAGCCTCGGGGCTCCGGGCGGGGCGGGGCCTGGCGGCTGAGCCCCGCCCCCCGCGAGTAGCCCCGTTCCCGCGGGAGGGCTGGGAGGAGGGCCCCCCCCCCCCAGCTGCCCCCCCCCGCTCCGGCTGCCCCCCCGGGCCGGACCCCGTAGGGCCCCCCCCGGGCCTGCATGACCCCGCCCGCCTGCTCCAGCCGGAGCTGGGCTGGTTTTCGCGGGGGGGGGTTAAGTGTCCCCCCCCGTCTGTGTTTGTGCTGCCGGCCCGGGGCTACTAAAACCGGCCCCTGGAGCTCGCCCCTGGCCCGGCCTCGGGGGCCCCGGGGCGGCTGCTCCTGCCTCGCTCCAGCGTGGCAGCGCCCCGGGCTTCGCCAGCGGGACCGGCCGCCGGCTCTCGGGGACTGGTATTTTTAGACCTGCGGCGTGTGATCTCCCGGGAGGGGCGAGGTCCCGGGTCGGACCCAGCCGTGTCCAGGCCAGGAGCTGTGCGCCCCGGGGGGACCGTGAACAGCTTCCCGGGACTTCTCTTTGCTGGCCCCTGGGGTCCCCCTTGGGAAAGCCCCCCAGCCGGAGGCGGCGATGGCCCCCTTGTCACTTCCTCTGCTGGCCCTCGACCTCGGTCATGACACCGAGGGTGGGGTTGCTACTGCGGAGGGCTGGGAGAAGGTGGCGCTGCCGGGGGGCCAGGGGTGGGGTGAACACTGGGAGCTGGGAAGGCCTGGTGCCCTGTGTGTTTGGGCAGCTGCCTTTCCGTGCCTCAGTTTCTCCAGGAAAGGGGCTAACACTGCTTAACTGCGGTGCCCTCCCAAGGCACGTGTGGCTTAGTAGTTCAGGCCGGCTGAGGTGTGGGTCCCGCTCCTGTGGGATGGCCACAGCAGAGCTGCTGCGAGGAGGTGACGTGGGCGAAGTTACGGAGAACCGTGCACCAAGTGCAGCTCTTGCCAGAGCATGCTGGGAGGAAGAGCGAAGGTTTCCCTGAGTGGAGACGGGAGTTTCCCTGAGTGGAATTGCTGCCCGTCTCGGGTGGCTCGCAGGCCGCGGCCATGACCCGATCGTTAGGAAGGTGGGAAGTACCAGCCTGTGCCCTGCAGACCCGCTTATAAATACTCCCAAGGGGACTTTGATCTTAAGACCATTGGTTGTCTGTGGTTGGGAGAGGGTTCAAAATTCCCTTCATTGTTGGCTGAATGATGCAGCAGAGCTCAGATAACATGCCCGCAGCTGCTGTTTGGCACCTCAGGACACTTTGGGCAAACCCGGGCTTGCATGTGGGCTTCCTTTTCTGGGTACGTGGAGTCCTGAAATTCCCGGCTAGCTTGAGGGCAGGCTGGGATCCCAGCACTCCTGCTAAATGCCTGCTGGTTCCCCAGCTAACTCGCCCCTGTGGCATTGGGCCGGGGCTGCTGACATCCGTTTTGCGTTTGCAGAGCAGATGCTGCTCGCAGAGGAAGCACTCTCCCATCGCTTTCCTTCAATTTCCTTCAATCTCCTTTTCCCAAGCTCCCCCTGGTGTGGCCCCAGGAGTTAGCCGGGTCACGCCAGCACCGAATGCAGCCTGTATTCCGCAGCTGGTGCCAGCCCCACCGTGGGGGCCAGGGGCTTACGGCCCACTGGGGTCCCACAGGGCAGCCTCACCCAGGAGGAATGTGGTGGGAATGGGGGGGCTGAACTGCATGAGTCACATGCTGGTAACCAGAGGTCGGAAGTGCCTGGGAGCTAAGATTTGCTAGGAGATTGTGTGTGTGTGTGGGGGGTGGGACGAAGCTCATCCATTCCTGGCGTGGCGGGGGGGAACTCAGGGGGGATCCTTCCTGGATCACCTCTTCTGCGGCAGCAACTGACAAAGGGGGCTGGTGCCCTGTCTCCTGTTGGGGAAAAGCCCCCAGCTAGGAACCCCATCCCAGCCTCCCTGCACCGCTCCCCTGAGCCCCGTGGCACATGTGGGGCCATCTTGCAGCAGCTGTTCTGGGGCTACGGTTAAACCTGTAATTGAACTGGGGTTCTGGAGTCCATATGACTCAGCCCGGCCCCCAGTGCCAGCAAGAGGGAGAGCCCCGGGGTTCCGTCCTTCGCTCTTTGTGGGATCGTCTGTGTGAGCCCCTGGAGCACGGGGTGCGTTGGTTCCCCAGCTAACTCGCCCCTGTGGCATTAGGCGGGGGCTGCTGACATCCGTTTTGCGTTCGCAGGGCAGACACTGCTCGCAGAGGACGCTCTCTCCCGTCGCTTTCGGAGGCAGGCCAAGACTCCTGCTCGCTGAGCTCGGCTCCCACG
This sequence comes from Lepidochelys olivacea, assembly GCF_965140295.1. NCBI lineage: Eukaryota > Metazoa > Chordata > Testudines > Cheloniidae > Lepidochelys > Lepidochelys olivacea. The sequence continues at coordinate 1,463,379 of NC_140434.1, forward strand.
CTGTGGACAGGCCGTGCACACCCCTGAGGGGAACACAGGGAGCAGGAAAGGCCTTTCCAGCCGCTCCGGGGCCATGGCTGAGTGGCCGGGGCCCAGGGCCGACCCCGACCAGATGATCTGGAGCCCTGGCTCCAGCATGGCTGTGCTCCGGTCCCCCATGGGCTTGGAGGTGAAGCTGGGCTCCCTAGTGACGCTGCTGCTGCTGACCATCTTGTGCGGCCTAGCTCCGCTCTGCATCTTCCGGCCCCACGGGAGCGGGGCCAGTTCGTTGGGTAAGGCCCGGCCTGCGGGGAGCGCCAGACTCCGGGGCAGCTGCTGTTCAGCGACGCGGAGTGGCGGCCCTGACCCCGGCTCCAAGTGTCCGGTGACTAAACATCCAGACCCAGGGTGGGGAGTGGGCAGCATGATCACCCCCAGGGTATGGGGGGGGCAGCTGAGAGGAGAGAGATTCACCCAAGGCCAGTGGCAGAGGCAGGATCCAAGCCAGACTCCTGGGATCTGGGCCAGTGCCTTCCCCACAGGACCAGGCTTCTGCTGGCTGTTCGGCCGCCAGGGGTTCTGCTAGCCCCTTCCACTGCCCAGCTGGGGCCGGAGCAATTAGTTCTGATCAGGGGGAAGTTTGGGGGCGAAGCCGCTGGCAGGCGGAAGCATTGAGAACCCTGCAGCCTTTCACCGCTGCTGAGCCAGAGCCTGGGCGTCCTCATGGGTAGTCGCACCTGGGGCCGGAGGGGAGCGAGATGGGGCCGGGGAAATGCACTGCCGTTCCAGGACAGGGGCTCAGTTTGATAGGCGCCCTGCTGCGTCTGTGTCCCGCACCCAAACCTCACTGGCACGGCAGCGCTTGGGCCAGACTGTGCGTTCGTAACTCGCTGAGCGGCACGTGGCTTCGCTAGTCGCCCGCAGGCACGATCAGGCCCTGAAGAGGTCCAGTCTTGGAGCCCAGCTCGCTGCCCGGTTGGCTGGCCAAACCAGTTGGCACCCTGGCAGAACAGCAGCAGAGCCATGCATCTCCCCGCCTGGGCTTGTCATTTGTGTCTCCCTCCCTCCCTCCCTGGCAGACACGCGCAGAAAGGTCCTGAGCCTGGTGAGCTGCTTTGCGGGTGGCGTGTTCCTGGCTACCTGCCTCCTCGATCTGGTCCCCGACTACCTGGCGAGCATCAACGAAGCGCTGGCTGCCCTGAGAGTCACAGTAAGTGTGTGCGATGCAGGAGGCCAGACGAGATGGGCTCAATGGTCCCTTCTGGTCTGGAGTCTGTATGTGTAATGGGACACCCAGAGCCAGGGTCCCCAGCGGGCTGGGCACTGCTGTGATCCCTGGCGGGCTCTGTGGGAGACCTAGCCCCTGGGGCAGGGGCTGCACCCCCTGCTGCCATGCTGCACGCTCAGGTCTGGTTGGGGGCTGTCTGGGGGGAAGCCGTGGGGCTCTGGACACAGGCCTGGGGTGGGTGGTTTGTGGGGGACCCTGGTGGGAAGCATTGAGGCTCTGACTGGAGTGGGATTTTCAGGGCTATGGATGGGGGATGGCTTGGGGTGGGGTCGCTCTGTGTGCTCAGATGCAGAGCTCCTGGCTGGGGCGGAGTGGGGGGTCGGGGCTGGGCGAGGCTGCCCGTGGCCAGGACCTGTTGCTGTTTGCAAACCCGGTGTCCCTGCAATGGCTGCGGGGTGGTGGTGCTGGGCTGGGCAGAGCCTGGCCTATCGCACAGCAGGGGCTTGTGGTGACTCACTGGAGCCGCTTGCCTCATTGACGATCATTCCTCTCTCCCCCCCGCCCCCCCGCCTTCCCACGCGGCTTCCTGGCAGCCGGCGGCCCCAGCTTCTCGGCAGTGATGCCTTCTGCTCCAGCCCCTCAGCTCTGCCTCCCCCAGCACAGGGGGCTTGGGAGCACCACCGTCGCTGGCTGTGTGGGTGCACCCCCCAAATCCCTACACGGCAGGCGATCCTAGCCCCAGCCACCTCTAGTGCTTTGCCCAGACTGGTTCCAGATGCTCCTGCCCAAAAAGAAGGGAGCCTCCCCCCACCCCCTGAAGGATCTGCCTAAGCATCGCTGGGGGGTCAGGTCTGGGGTCTGCCGGGGACGTGGCACTCATAGGAGGGTGGGGGAAGCCTGGGGCTAGGCTGGGCAGAGGTCTGATTAAAATCCTAGCAATGCCCATCTGGCCCCAGGAACCTGCAAAGGTAAAAGCCGAATCCCTGCTCCCTGCTGGGGGGAGGCCCCCGCGCTTCAGCCATGCCCCTCACTGTGGCGGGGGGAGCTGCAGCATGCAGGTGGGGACAGCGCATTGTGTCCCCTGTGACTGGCAGCGCTGAACCCTCTGGAGCTGGAAATGGGGGCCCCCCTTCTCTGCCTCCAGCCCCCTGCTCAATGCCCCCACCTCCTGAGGGGCACGTTGCATGCTGAGCAGTGAGATGGCTGCGAGGCTGCTGTGGGGGGAGGGCTCTCGCCCCTGGGGACCTTTGGCACCAGCCCTGTGGTCCCGGGGAGGAGGGGGAGGTGCCGAGCTCCTCGCTGACCTGCCTCTTCCCTCTGCAGCTCCAGTTCCCCTTGCAGGAGTTCATCCTGGCCATGGGCTTCTTCCTGGTGTTGGTGATGGAGCAGATTGTGCTGGCCTACAAGGACCAGTCTGGCTCCCTAGAGGAGACACGGGCGCTGCTGGGGGCCTCGGCCCAGGACAGCACCGTCCAGTCCCAGCACTGGCAGGAGGGGCCCCTGCACCCTGCCTGGGGCCCGGCCCAGGAGCGCCCCCACCTGCACGTCGACTTCAACGCGCACTCGGCCATCCGCTCCTTCATCCTGGTCTTCTCGCTCTCGCTGCACTCCGTCTTCGAGGGGCTGGCCGTGGGGCTGCAGGAGGCCAGTGCCAAGGTGCTGGAGATCTGCCTGGCCCTGCTCATCCACAAGTGCGTCATTGCCTTCAGCCTCTCGCTCAAGCTGCTGCAGGGCCGGCTGCGCCCCCGGGCCGTGGTCGGCTGCCTGCTGCTCTTCGCCCTCATGTCCCCGCTGGGGATCGGCCTAGGGGTGGCCCTGACGGAGACCTCGGGCGCCCTGCACCAGCTCTCCCGCAGCGTGCTGGAGGGGCTGGCCACCGGCACCTTCATCTACATCACCTTCCTGGAGATTCTGCCGCATGAGCTCAGCTCCTCTGAGCAGAGGATTCTTAAGATCATCCTGCTCCTCGCCGGCTTCGCCCTGGTCACCAGCATCCTCTTCATCAAGATCTGAGCTGCCCGGGGCCCCCACTGCCAGGGACAGACCCCTCCCCCACCTTGTGCCCCTGCCGCCGGCAGCATGAGATGGATCCCAGGACTTGCGGGGCCAGGGCCTGGCCCTGCACTGGAGAAAATGCTGGGGGTTCCTGCTCTGGTAGGGTGCTGGTTGGTCCCTCTGGGGACCCCCCATGTGGGGCTGGACATGGCCCCTGCCTGCTGCCCAGGACCCATGGACTGATCCCAGTGCCCCCTGAATCTAAACCTGCCTGGGGCTCAGGATAGCTTCCTAGACCCTGGTATGGCTCCTCCAGGGCCCCAGCCTGGCCATGCCAGCGGAGAGTCAGAGGATGCCTCAATATGAGCGCTGCCCCCTAAGCCTGCCGCAGAGCCGGGCACTGGTTCTGCAAAGCCCTTGGGAGCATGTGTGGCTGAGCGGGGGCCTGCGGGGGCAGGGGCGGATTGGGGTAGCTTCACTGCCCCCAGCTCCTCTGCAGGGGGGCGGTTGCCCAGCTGGCAGCATCCCCGGGAAGGCCGGGATGGTGCGTTCCTCTAGCCAGAGGCCCCAGTCCAGGAGAGCGCGGGGTGGGACAGGCCTTGCTGCCCCTGCAGTCTTCCATGCTCCTGCTTTGCTTGGGCTGTTCCTGGGGTGGGTATCGGGTTGGGCCTGGGCCTTCGCCCTGTGCCAGAGGGAGGAGCCCTGCAGAGCCAATGCCTCCTTCCGCTCTCCTCCCACTGCAGTTTTCACCCAATTGGAGGGCAGTGTGGCCTAGTGGCTAGAGCACTGGACTGGGTCTCAGGAGCCCTGCAGGTCTGTTCCTGGCCGTGCCGTTGGGCGATCTTGGGCAAGTCACTTCACCCTCCGTGCCTCAGTTTCCCCATCTGTAACATGGGGACCGTGATCCTGACCTTGGTAATGTGCAACAGCTAGGAAGAGGAGCTGGGAATGACTAATTATTTTTTTTTAAGGAACACAGAGTAAAGACTGAATCTGCGGCCTATTTTATACACACCGGGCCAGCGTCAGTGAGAGCATGACATGGCGCCGGTTCATGCCCGCTGGAGAGTACCAGTTCTTGTACCTGTAGGGGGGTGTCCCTACGGCAGTCCCCAGCAGGAGGCCTGCTCGTACCGGAATAAAAGTGCCTTAGAGCCATCCAGCACGGTCCCTTTCCCACACTCAGTCTTCCAATGGAGCCACTTGTGTCGCCATAGCACCGTGGGCCGGGACCCCAAGGTGCCAGGAGCTGCGTGGAGACCGAACAAAAAGATGGGCCTGCCTCAAAGAGCTTCTGGCATCTAAAGTGCTCCCAGCTGGTGTGGCAGACCTGGCTTCCTGGGCCGAACGGCCAAATGGCCTTAACCCCTCCAGCTCCGTAAGGCCACAACGCTATTTTTATAAAGAGCCTCTTTTCAGCAGCCTGGGAGGTGGTAGGAAACCCAGACCCAGCCGGTTCCCATCCAGAGAGTCTATTTTACTAACTGCCCGTTTCTCCTTCCCGCCTCGCTGGTGGAAACACAGCTGTTTGGTTAAAAGACTGACAGAGAAACTTTTTGAATTGAAAAATAAAATGACTTTAAACTCTGTAGCTTCTTGGGTGCTGTGTTTTTAACCCTGCCCCTTCTCCCCGGATCAGATCTCCAGGGCAGTGATGGCTCCTGGTTTTTAAAGAGCCATTTCTCTATGGGTGACTTTCCCCCTCCCCCTGCACTGCACAGAACCAGCGCCAGGCCTGGACCTGCGTGTGTCCAGGGTGCACAGACAGGCTTAGCTATGTGCACAGGGGACGTGGCTCCAGCCAGCTGTGCCTGCCATGTCCGTGTGGGTCCTGACAGGGCCCTGGTGCGCTCGGCCCGAAGCTGGAGGTCCGAGCACGTTATGGGACCCTCGGGGTGCTGGTGCAGGGGCAGTGGGCTCGAGTGAGGGCGATCTACATCCCAGCTTGGCGCGTGCTACTTGCTTGGACGTACCCAAGTGGGGGCTCCAGGCTGGCAGGTCGCTTTGTCCGCCTCCTGGAGCGGGACTCGTGCCCCACTGAGCGAGGTGGTGGTGCTGGGGGGACACCTTAGCATGGCAGAGCCCTTATCCGCACAGGAACATCCACGTCGCCTCTAGAGGGAGCCGTTGGCCAGGCGCTGCTCTGCATGCTCCCTGCACTCGGCAGTAAGCAGGTTCATCCTTAACTCCTGCCTGGGCAGTGCCGAGCAGGGCCCGGGGCCACAGCTGGTCAGTGAGAGAGCAGAGCCCTTGGGGCCAAGCGTGAGCCCCTCTGCTGCTAATGGGGTTTGAATCCTGCCTCTTCTGTCCCCCCACTTCACACGAGCCGGCTCCTACGTGTACAGCTAGCCCCTCAGCCCAGGGCTGGGACTTCAAAGCACCATCCTGGCCCAGTCCCCTCTGGTGTAAGCTATGTACCCGGCCTGCTCCCTCTGCAGGGAGCCTGGGCCAATGCTTGGTCAGTTCCATGAAGCAGGATAAAGCCAGACTCCGGAGCAACAGAGGGGCATGAATGTCGCTCGTGTTAGTGTCGACGTCACCTACGATCCCTGTGCCTTTGGCCCCAGCCCCTCACACCTGCAGTTAAAAAATGTTTGCATCAGAAATGACCCATGAAACTCACCGATGCTGAGGGAAGGGATTCCCCCAGCTTTTTACATTGTCTGCATGAATGATTTGTGCCTGTCCCTGATTTCGGGCCTTTGCCTCTCACTGATGCCAGCTTTGGGCTGTGCCTGGCTGAGGGAGGGTAGGAGGAGAACGCTGGTGCCCATGGGGCCGTGCTCCCAGACCTGCTGAGCTAGGCACTGTAATGGGAGAGAGGGGGGCCAAATTCCAAACCTTACGGGGCATCTCGCTTTACTCAGCTAACTGGGCCAGAGCAGCAGTCTCTGCCCATTTGCTGTGCAGAAGAAATTCACAGAAGTGCCAAGCAGGCCCACGATGCATTCAAGCAGGCCCACGATGCATTCAAGCAGAGAACAGTGACTTACCAACAACCTCCACTAGCCCCCGTGCAACAGGCTGCCTGTCTGCAGTAGGATGTAGTAAGAAGTGCCTCGGGCTTTTGGCTGGTACTGAATGAGCCCTGCTCACAGCCCTCTGGGATAGAACAAAGCTCTGGGGTTACAGACCTCCCAAATCACGCTTAGCACTTGTAGAGGCCTTTCAGCTGCAAACCTGCCTTGCCTGCCAGCTTGGAGCTCCGTTGCCAGGGAGGTAGCATGCTAGCCTGGCTGGTGCTGGAGTCTGTTGTCCATGGGGAAGGCTCTGGTGTCTCCCGGGAAAGCAGAGCTTGGTTTGATGGGGAGGTTTGTTGTGGGGCATTTTTAGGTTTAACTGTATCACAGAAGGTGTTGGGTTGTAAAGAAGCCCAGTCGCTAATTTCACTCTGCTTCCCCCAGGGCCGGATTGTAAAAGCCTATTCCCTGGAAGTGCTGAGGGCCTAACGTGCCCAGTGGCTCCAGGCCTCCTGGCCATTAAGAGACCTAGGGCAGGTCACTTCGCTGCTCTGGGCCTGTTGCCCCATCCAGAACAGAGAGGAGGGGATGCCATTATTCACCATCTCATGCAGGTTTTACGAGGTTTTCTTAGAGTATGTTTGTAGAGTGCTTTGAAATGGGTTTAGAGCCAAGGCCATGCTTGGTGCCAGGTAACGCACGCCTGGCCCTCCAGAGCAAAGAAGCCAGGCAGGGCTGGGAAGTCAGAGCTGGGGAATTGTTCAGAGGGCGGGCCATGTCTTTGCCGTTCAGTCTGACCGGCTCGTCTGTTGCAGCCAGCGCTGCTGTGCCTGACGGCTGTGTCAGTCACTTGACAGGACTCTTTCATGTGGTTCTCTCCTTCTCCCTTCCTTTCCCTCTCAGGCGGAGACGTGCACGTGCAATTGATTCCTGACCATTCGTTTGGCAAGTTTTAAAAATAATGCTGGCTGAGGTGTTGGCGGTGCGATGTGTTTTCACAGGCGGAGGCAGACCAAAGAAATGCACTTAGTGCTTGGAATGGCAGCTGGGGGAAATCTGTAGCAGCTCTTGGATCCTGTGAGAGTTCGTTCCACAGCTTTGCCCTGGCCTCAGCAATGGTGCAAAGGGCAGTTAGGGGCCAGGTTCACGGGTGCCCCGTGCAGCGTTCTCTTTCCATGCACTAGGCAGGGGTGCAAAGGGCAGTCAGGGGCCGGGTTCACGGGTGCCCCGTGCAGCGTTCTCTTTCCATGCACTAGGCAGGGGTGCAAAGGGCAGTCAGGGGCCGGGTTCACGGGTGCCACGTGCAGCGTTCTCTTTCCTTGCACTAGGCAGGGGTGCAAAGGGCAGTCAGGGGCCGGGTTCACGGGTGCCCCGTGCAGCGTTCTCTTTCCATGCACTAGGCAGGGGTGCAAAGGGCAGTCGGGCCGGGTTCACGGGTGCCCTGTGCAGCGTTCTCTTTCCTTGCACTAGGCAGGGGTGCAAAGGGCAGTCAGGGGCCGGGTTCACGGGTGCCCCGTGCAGCGTTCTCTTTCCTTGCACTAGGCAGGGGTGCAAAGGGCAGTCGGGGGCCGGGTTCACGGGTGCCCCGTGCGGCGTTCTCTTTCCTTGCACTAGGCAGGGGTGCAAAGGGCAGTCGGGGGCCGGGTTCACGCGTGCCCCGTGTGGCGTTCTCTTTCCTTGCACTAGGCAGGGGTGCAAAGGGCAGTCAGGGGCCGGGTTCACGCGTGCCCCGTGCGGCGTTCTCTTTCCTTGCACTAGGCAGGGGTGCAAAGGGCAGTCAGGGGCCGGGTTCACGCGTGCCCCGTGCAGCGTTCTCTTTCCTTGCACTAGGCAGGGGTGCAAAGGGCAGTCGGGGACCGGGTTCACAGGTGCCCCGTGCAGCGTTCTCTTTCCTTGCACTAGGCAGGGGTGCAAAGGGCAGTCAGGGGCTGGGTTCACGCGTGCCCCGTGCGGCGTTCTCTTTCCTTGCACTAGGCAGGGGTGCAAAGGGCAGTCAGGGGCCGGGTTCACGCGTGCCCCGTGCAGCGTTCTCTTTCCTTGCACTAGGCAGGGGTGCAAAGGGCAGTCAGGGGCCGGGTTCACACGTGCCCCGTGCAGCGTTCTCTTTCCTTGCACTAGGCAGGGGTGCAAAGGGCAGTCAGGGGCCGGGTTCACGCGTGCCCCGTGCGGCGTTCTCTTTTCTTGCACTAGGCAGGGGTGCAAAGGGCAGTCAGGGGCCGGGTTCACGCGTGCCCCGTGCAGCGTTCTCTTTCCTTGCACTAGGCAGGGGTGCAAAGGGCAGTCGGGGGCCGGGTTCACAGGTGCCCCGTGCAGCGTTCTCTTTCCTTGCACTAGGCAGGGGTGCAAAGGGCAGTCGGGGGCCGGGTTCACAGGTGCCCCGTGCAGCGTTCTCTTTCCTTGCACTAGGCAGGGGTGCAAAGGGCAGTCGGGCCGGGTTCACGGGTGCCCCGTGCAGCGTTCTCTTTCCTTGCACTAGGCAGGGGTGCAAAGGGCAGTCAGGGGCCGGGTTCACGCGTGCCCCGTGCAGCGTTCTCTTTCCTTGCACTAGGCAGGGGTGCAAAGGGCAGTCAGGGGCCGGGTTCACACGTGCCCCGTGCAGCGTTCTCTTTCCTTGCACTAGGCAGGGGTGCAAAGGGCAGTCAGGGGCCGGGTTCACGCGTGCCCCGTGCAATTCCAGCTGCAAGCATCCCACAGCTCTCGGGGTGCTCTAGCCCCGCTGCTGTTGTATCTGTGTAAAGCCACCCTCAGCTGAAGCCGTTTACCAGCAACAAAACCAGGAGCCCTCGGCGCCCATCCCCCTCCCCGCCCCACTCCTGACAGGCCGCAGCGGGCCCGTGCGGGGCAGGCCGCCTGCGAGGCATTCTTGGGCCCTGAGTTATGGGCAGCGCGGTGCACGGCGGGAGCTGCAGTCTCCGAGCCTCTCGTCCGCCGCGGAAGAGCGCGCGCTTCCTCCCTGCGCGGGACTACAACTCCCAGCAGCCCCTGCGCGCGCCCCCGTCTGTGGCGCGCTCGGCGCCCTGGGAGCGGTAGTTCGTTTCCCTCGGCTGCCCCCTAGGGGGAGAACGGCGGGCAAGGTGGCAAGTAAACTACGCCTCCCGTGATGCCCCGCGCCGCCGTGGTGTGCGGCCGAGGCCTGCGGCCTGCGAGGCGGCGGCAGGAGCTGCCTGGGCAGGGAAGATGGCGGCGTCGGGCTCCGGGGCCGGGGCCGGGGCCGGGCCGGGTTCCTCGGCCGGCGCCGGCGCCTCCAACCCCCGCAAGTTCAGCGAGAAGATCGCGCTGCAGAAGCAGCGGCAGGCGGAGGAGACGGCGGCCTTCGAGGAGGTGATGATGGAGATCGGCTCCACGCGGGTGAGCAGGCCGGGGCCGGGCCGGGGCCGGGGTCGCTCCGCAGGTCACGGGGCGGGAGGTGGGGCCGGGGGGTGTCCCCGTCCCCGCTCCGTTAGGTCAGCCGGCGGGGCGGGGGCCCGAGAGTGGGGCAGGGAGGGGGGCAGGCCGGGGGAGGGGGCTGAGCTGCGTGGGGGGGCGGGGGGGCAGGCCGGGGGAGGGGGCTGAGCTGCGTGGGGGGGCGGGGGGGCAGGCCGGGGGAGGGGGCTGAGCTGCGTGGGGGGGCGGGGGGGCAGGCCGGGGGAGGGGGCTGAGCTGCGTGGGGGGGCGGGGGGGCAGGCCGGGGGAGGGGGCTGAGCTGCGTGGGGGGGCGGGGGGGCAGGCCGGGGGAGGGGGCTGAGCTGCGTGGGGGGGCGGGGGGGCAGGCCGGGGGAGGGGGCTGAGCTGCGTGGGGGGGCGGGGAGGGGGCTGAGAGTGGGGCAGGGGGCGGGGCAGGTCGGGGGAGGAGTCTGAGCTGTGTGGGGAGGGCGCAGGGAGCGGGGCTGGCCGGGGAGGGGGCGGGGGGGCCCCCCGCAGTGCGAGGCAGCAGCCGAGGGAGGGGCACGTTGGCTCTTGTGGGGGGTGAGGGGGGGGCTGGTGTCTCCGGCAGCCCTTGCTGGGTCCAGCTGGAGTCTCGCCAGCCCCTGGGATCTGGCTGGGCTGCCGGGTCGGGGTGTCGTCCCCGCCGGGGACCCCGGGGCAAGGCCTGGTCTCTGCTGGAAGGGGCTGACAGGTTGTCGTGGGTGGCGGCTGGTTTTCCATTGCCGCGGGGGGCCTAGCAGGGGTTCTTCCTGTGTGTGGGGCTGGGGCGGCCGGCCCTGTGGTTGGGAACGTGGCCTGCGGCCCCAGCAGCTCAGCCCACGCCGGCTCGCCTCAGGAGTGCCACGAAACGGGAACGTGGTTTCCAAGCCTGAAACCGTGAGAGCAGCGTGGGTCGTAGGAAACATGCCGGACTGAGCCATCCTGCAGCAGCTTCGTGGTTGGGACGGCTTTTGCTCACTGCCGTCTCCTGTTCTCTGCCCCGAAAGCTTTAGGCTGAATCCCAGGCAACCCTTCCCGGCCGCACGCTCTGGAGCACCCTGCCGTAGTCTCCCACGAGGAGCGGAGTGGTGGAAGCTGCATCCCTAGAGAGGCTTAAAATTAGACTGGGTAAAGCATGAGAAAATGTCAGGTAGAGAACAAATCTGCCCTAGCCAGAGGGGCCGGCCTGGGTGTGATCTGGGAAATGGGACCAGGGAGGTCCCCTCCAGAGCAGCCAGCTCTCCCTGTGGGATGTCAGAGGCTCGGGACCGACCCTTCCAATCAGTGCTATGTCCAAAGCTTTCAGAAAAGGCTCTGAGGTGGCTAAGAGTAAAGCCAGGCCCTGAGCCCTCGGTCGGGCGATGTTTCGGGCTGGGCTTGGAGGCAGAGCAGGAGGGGCAGTGCCGTGCCTCCACTGACCTGGCTCCGGGTGCAGGAGAAGCCTTCCGCCAGCAGCGAGGGAGACAGGTTCCCATTTTCCTTTACACAGCCCCCCACGAAGTCGATGGGGATGCATGAACATTGCCAAACCTGGGATCTGGCCAGCAGCTGGCTGCCTGAGTCTCTGGTTCTACTGTCCCGGGCTGCAGCCTAGGAGAATGCCATCAACTCATAGGGACATACGATGCTCCAACCAGATGTCCTCCTCAGAAGAGCTGCTGAGGGAGACAGCGTGGGGGGCAGGCACATGGCGGACAGGTGTTTGCACCTGCAATTTGCAATTCAAGATCTGAGAGATCCAGGGGGGCCTTTCCAGGTGGCGGGAGCTGCAGAGGATCTCACTCATGGCAGTGAAGGGACAGGGAGAGGCTGGCATTAGGCAGTGGGGAAGCCAGCTCCAGTAGGCGGGTGGGATCTGAAAAGGAGCGGGAAGGGGGGGTTTGAACAGGCTCCTGAACGGGGAGCATGTGGGCTTGAGTGAGGCTGCAGTGAGATGATCAAACCTGGGAGAGGAGTTCTGAGTGGGTTGCACTCCAGGGACTCGGGAGGTCTTAGGGGGGTTTCAGCTCTCCTGGGGAGCGGAGGTGGGGCTGGGGCAGCCGCAGTGCAGGCCACATGGTGGTAGAAAGGAGATGCCTCACGGGGCGTCCGTCACCAGGGTCACTGCTCCAAGGCCGGGCGCAATGCAGTTCCTGAGCCAGCTTCTTGGGTCCAGGCAGCGATTTGTCCCTCTGTATGCTGAGCCCAGCGCTCCCTGATGGGCCAAGTGAGCCCTGCCCCCAGACATGCAGCTAAGAAATTAACAAGTGGGATGTCAACTTGCCTGGCGTTTTCAGACCCGTTTGGCTTGTGCTGGAACGCTTGAAGGGAAAAGCCGAGCCATCGCATCCCTGCTAAGCGTGGTCCTGGCTGAGAGACTCCAGAGCCGTGTTTGCATAGTAAACAGCTGGTTAATGTACAGCAGAGCTGGGGGACCTGGGCAGAACCACCCTCCCTGCGATCCATGCCCTGCAGTGCTGCCCGGTGAGCCCAGAACTGGTTGGTCAGGAAACGGGTGAGAGAGCGAGGGCTGGCTCGTGGCTCAGGCAGTGCCTTCCGACGTTCCCTCGGGCATCAGGCATTCCTCCGGGCTGCCCTGCGCTGGCTGAGGACAAGGGGCTGTGTGGGCAGCAGAAGCACAGGGCAGCTAGAGGAGGACTGGCAAGGAGCGTGGCAGGAGTCAGGGCTCTGCTGACCACGTAGTTTGGGATGCTACCTTGGAGCATGTGCTGTAGGGACCAGTCCTGCCCTGTCTCTGCATGTTAGGAACCTGATCCCTGGGAGCCCCTTCCCGCCTCCTGCTGGGCAGTGCTGGGGAGAGGTGCCAGGTGTGCAGCCCTGGAGGGTTCCCAGATCAGGTGCGCTGTGTGGAGTGGCAGCTTCCCGTACCCCAGCCTCGTTCTCAGCCCCCCACCTGCGGGTGCAGAGGGGAGTTCCGTCTGCAGGGCCTCGACTGAGCTGCTGGACGCTGGCTCCTGTCACGAGCTGTCAAACCCCTCTGGGGCCGTGTTCAGTGCCCGTCTGGGCTGTGGTGTTGGCACTATCTGTAGTGCCCTGTGCGGGGCCTTTGTCTCACTGCTGGTTTCTTCCAGACTAGCTGGCGCTGTCCTCTCCAGAGGGCCTGGTCGGGATCTGTGGCCCTGTGCTGAGATGGGGGAGTCGTAGCTCCGGTGTCTGGGTGGGGAGTGGACCAGCTGTAGGGGTCAGGAAGGAGCCAGCACAGCAGCATCCCATGTCCCCGGGCCCTCCCTGTTCAGAAAGGGCTCAGCTGAAGATGTGCAGAGCCCCTGGGGCTGAGAGTGCTTTCTCCTGCCAGGGGCCCTGACACTGGGAAATGGAGCTGAAATCCTGAGCCCGTAACCCAGGCAGGCTCAGAGCCCTAATCCCAGAGCGCTGCAGAGACAGCTGGTGACCAAATCTCCCTTTTTCCTGGGATCTGGATTTTGCTGGTTTTAAGCTCAGGAATTTACGATCGGGGGGCTTCATTGCTGCCGGGGTTTCTGACCTGCTCTGCTCTGTCAGCTCTTCAGCCAGGGCCGGGGGTCCGATGAGCGAACTGGCATTCGTGGCTCTGCTGCTACCGTGGGCGGCCTTGTCCCCCAGCAGACCTCACGGCCAAGGTGCTAGCTGTTGGAGTTGTGTGTGAGAATTGGCCTTTGGGGGGGTGACCTGAGACAGGCTGACAGTCAGTTCTGCAGTGGAACTCCATGGTCCGGACTCTGGCGCTTGTTGGTGGTACTGGGCACGTGGTGGTGCCGGGGGGAATCTCTGCTTCCCAGTTCTGTGGGGCTGAGATGGAATTTCACCGATCCCTGCCAGGGAGAGGGTGAGGGTTTCGGGGTCTGGGTCGGTTTCTAGCTGACGTGTCCCCCTCACAGATGCCCGCTTCGCTTCAGATTCCAACTCGTGGCCTCTTTGCTGGCAGTCTCGGCCTTTCTGCCCTGAGCATGGGGGCTGTCTGGCCAGGAGAGGGCTGTGTCCTTGTGGAGCCTGCTTTGCCTGCCACTCCTACCCCAGCTGGCTCCCTGACTTGGCCCCCTCCCTCATCAGGGTGCAGTGTGGCAGCCCCCTGTGCCAGGGCCGCGAGGTGGTTGAGGCCTGCACTGCTGGCTGCCCTGAATCGAGCTCGGTGCTGGTTCCCTGCAGGTGCCCATTTCTCTCCTGCCCCTGGGGACAGGGCATGAGCTGCTTCCTGGGCACCGGTGAGTCATATTCACAGACCAGAGCTCGACAAGCACTGTGGGCACCAGCCTGGCTGGGCTTTTGGGACCCTGCTCAGGGCAGATGAGTCCCTAGAGATCCTTTGTCTCCTCTCATCCCCGGAACATGCTCTCTGCTTCCTCTCCCAGGGCAGCCCCCGCGGAGCTCTCCCAGGGTAGCAGCATGACGCGCCGACCTTTAGCCGTGGGGACTGCGGGGCGGGGAGTTGGCCCATGGCTTGGCAGCAGGATCCTGACTCTCTGGAGCTTGTCCTGGAAGTGGCAGTTGGGCCGTTGCCCAGCGTGTGGGTTGCAGCGGTGATCTTCCTGCTCCTCATGTCACGAGAAGGATGAGGAAGTCTGGGTCTCTCCTGGCAGGTGTGTCCCCGGCCCCCAGCGGGAAGGGCTGAGAGGGCAGCAGGGTGGGCACCGTGCCAGGCCTGGGCCGGAAGAGAAGCTTCCAGGTCCCATATAGGGGGCTCCCTGCCCTTCCGGCTATTGCCTGGCCTGGGCTGAGCACCGCCCTGGTCCCCTTCACTGGAGGGAGGGTAGTGCCCTGCACCCCTTGTCTGAACCCCTAGGCGGGGAAGGGGGATGCTCGGAGCTGGGCTAGTGACCTGGGTTGCCGATGCCAATGGCTGGCCTATCTTGGGAACCCAGCCTGGCTGAGCTGTAGCGCTTGGGGGCCAGGTGTCTTTAGAGATGATGATAAAATATCCCCATGTGCTCCCAAGGAGCTGGCTGTCTCCGGGTCCCTATGATGGCCCGGCCTGGCCTGCAGCCCCACTGGGGCTGAAGCCAAGATGCCTCAGTGCACTCGCAGCTGAAGGGCCGGCAGCAGAGACGTGTGCCAGCCCGGCTGCTTCATCTGCTGACGGCTGGAGCCAGAAGTTTCCTCTCCAGCCCCTCTGCCTGCCCTTCTCACCAGTGCCTTCCTCGTGCTCACTCCGCTGCCGGCTCCTCTGCCCGCCCTTCCCACCAGCACCTGCCTCGTGCCCGCTGCGCTGCCGGCCCCTCTGCCCGCCCTTCCCACCAGCGCCTGGCTCATGAGCCCGGAGCCTTGATTGTTTAGGCACCTCCCCAGAGCTGCCCGTGCTGAGCCAAGGAGCTGGCAGGTCTGTGCTGGGTCTGTGTGCCCCTGGGGGTTGCTGGGGGGCTGTCCCCAGGGCGTGGGATCTTGTGCTTTGCTCCCGTCACACGACCTCATTGGGATGGCTCCGGATCCCGGCTCTAGGTCATTATTTCTGAGCTGGTCCTAGGCAATGGTGATATGAATCTGACGTCAGCCCAGGATTTGTCCCCGTGTGTGACTGCGTCTCGTCTCCAGTTCCCTGGCAGAGAGGAGACTCCGTGCTCTCCAGCCTCATGCCCTTCGCAAGCCTGAGCATCCTGTGCCGCGGATCACTCGCACCCGACTCGCAGCCCTCTCCCAGTCTGGGCCTGGCCGCGCCCCTCTCTGCAGCAAGGCTGGGGCTGGAGCAGCTGCTCCATGTGCGAACAGAATGTTGGGACTCATTAAGAAAGTGAAAGAATAGGACAGAAAAGATCATGTTGCCTCTATCTGAATCCACGGTACACCCATGTCCTGAATACTGCGTGCAGATGTGGCCGCCTCTTCTCAAAAAAGATACATTGGAATTGGAAAAAGTTCAGAAAAGGGCAACAAAAATGATTAGGGGTCTGGAACGGCTGCCGTATGAGGAGAGATTAATGAGACTGGGAGTTTTTGCTTGGCAAAGAGACGACTAAGGGCGGATATGATTGAGGTCTATAAAATCATGACTGGTGTGGAGAAAGTAAATAAGGAAGTGTTATTTACTCCTCATAACACAAGAACTAGGGGTTGCCCAATGAAATTAATGGGCAGCAGGTTTAAAATAAATAAAAGGAAGTATTTCTTCACACATTGCTGAGTCAACCTGTGGAACTCCTTGCCAGAGGATGTTGTGAAGGCCAAGACTATAAAAGGGTTCAAAAAAGAACTAGATACATTCATGGAGGATAGATCCATCGATGGCTATTGGCCAGGATGGGGTCCCTAGCTGCTGTTTGTCAGAAGCTGGGAGTGGCCGACAGGGGATGGATCACTCAGTGATGACCTGTTCTGTTCAGTCCCTCTGGGGCACCTGACATTGGCCGCTGTTGGAAGACGGGACCCTGGGCTAGATGGACCTTTGGTCTGACCCCGTCTGACCGTTCTGATGTCCCAGGGGGCCCCTCACCCGGCGAGGACAGCCCAGTGCAGCTGATGCCAAGTTTATTATTGGGGAGCCCATGTCTCCTTCCCTAGCAGGTCACTGCAGCTCCTGGCTCATCCAGAGGGGGTGCTGTGGAGCTGGGCAAGCTGTGAAGTGGGGGGTGCTCCGTGCCCCTCCACCCCAGACTTTCTCTGTCTGGGCCAAGCTTCGTTCCTGGTCTGTCCCAGGGCCCTCCGCGTCTGTTCCAGATGCTGGGCAGAAGCAGGCTGGGCTGGTCCCTGTGTCCGCGTATCTGACTCCAGCCTGGCGGGCTGGTTCCCAGTGGGAGTTGGCTCGCTAATGAGAGCTCTGCAGCCCTGCCTTCCCCACGATGGGCATGGGAAACATGCCCATGGTTCTGCTCTGGAGCCTGCCTGGGAGCTGAACTCACTCCACTGGTGGTCGTGACCTTAGCCCCATGCCCCCGGGGTGGGGGAGGGAGGCAGGCAGGCACTGCCCCTGGCTGCTGGCAGATGCTTCCTCTCCTTGCCATGCCATCAGCGAGAGGGCTGGGGAGGTTGGCCCCCAGCATGTGGCTTGCGGATCTGAGCAGCTGCCTCAGTGGGGGGCTCTCAGGGCGGCAGCCTCAAGCTGCCACCTGGGGCTTCCATTCTCGTTGCCTGTCCAGCGGGTGCCTCTCTACCTGGGCATCCACTGCTGAGCGTGCTGTGGCTTCTGAACCTCCATGCCAGCTTGTGCTGCTCAGCACCGCGGGCACAGGGACTTCCTCTGGGCTTCCCCCTCCCCGGGGCTGCTCGCACCCTGCTATCTCCAGCCTGCAGTTTTGCAATAACAGCCTCTCCTGCCAGACTTCCCCTCCGTCCCCTGCCCTTGATTTTGGGCTTCCCCAGAGTGCTGCAGCGCTGGGAGCCGGCCTGGGCCTGGAAGCCTCAGGCCAGAGAGGGAATGTGGACACTGGCTCTGGGCCAGTGCTTGGCGTGAACTGTCCAGCCACCCATTGCAGTCAGCTGGCGACTGCTGGGCAGGTGACTCGTGTTGCAGGGGTGCTCTGAGTCGCTGGAATGTGTTTGCCCGGGCCTGGGATGGGTCCCAAGTGTGGGGATCTGACCCAGCTTCGGACGTGCGGCTGGATTGGGGTGTTTGGCGCCCAGGCACGCAGGTGTCTTGGTGCCTATCGTTTGTTTCCTGTCAATTACTGATGGAGGAGAGGGCCTTCACTTTTATCCCAGGATTGTGTTTACTTTGCTGAGGAACCTTGTGAAGGACTTTCTGAAAGTCCAATTCACTATAACCACCGATCCCCTTGTCCACATGCTTTCTCGGCCCAAGTTTTCTAATAGTGCCGAGGCATGATTTCCCTTCACAGACACCGGGTGGACTCTTCCCTGACTGTGCAGCTACGTCTCTGATAACTTCTTCACAACAGTTTCAACCAGTTTCTCTGGTGCTGAGTGAGGCTTGCTGGCCTGTCATTGCCAGGATCGTGTCTGGAGCCTGTTCTGTTCGCTACCCTCCAGTCACTGGTGCAGAGGGTCCGGTCCCAGCCTCTTGCAGTTGGAGGGTTAGGGGCACACAGAGATGCGCCCACCAGGATGGCAGAGGAGTGGGGGTTAAGGAGCCGTGAGAGCGGGATGTTCCCAGCTATAGCTCTGAATTGGCTGATAGGCATGAGGTGCTCAGGATGGGCTGGAAAAGCTAGCTGGGGGCTGTGTGTGGAGGGCTGGGCCAATCAGGACACTCAGCGCCCCCCTGATAACAGCATAGTCTAGTGGCAAGAACAGGGCCTGGGGGTCCTAGCTCCGAGAGGCCCAGGGATTAGATACATAGTCCTAGCTTTGCTGCTGGCAGACACGTTGCTCCAGCCCTTGGAGTGTCCCTGACTGTAAAGGGGCTTTGCCCTCCTTCTCCTGGGGGCTGCCCAGCCGGCTCTGACGCTGCCTCATCTCTCTCTGGTCCAGTTGCAGGCTCAGAAGCTGCGTCTGGCTCACAGCCGGGGACCCTACTACAGCGGCTCGCTGCCCAACGTCAACCAGATCGGGAGCAGTGTCTCCGAATTCCAGGTAACAGGCCCAGAGGCCCTGCGACAGCTCCCCCTGTGGGCACAGGCCGGCTCCACGCCCCTCCCCAATCGGTAGGGTCCTGTCCTATCGCCTTGGAGCGACCCCACGTGGCTAGGGGGCTCATGGGAGCAAAGGGTCCTGGGAAAACCCAGGGGAGCGTCAACACAGGGCAGCATGCGTGATGCTCTGCTGGGGATACCAGGCACTGAGTGGGAGAGGAAGGCTGGGTAATGCCGGTTCTCCGTCATGCACAGGCTTCAACCAAGCCCTCTTGAGTGGGCTGGGAAGAACCCCCCCCTTCCTTGAGGCGCCCGCATCTGCATGGCTACATGTGTGGAGTCTCTTCACCTGCTGGCTGCAGGGCCCCGGTTCTGAGTGCTCCACAGCGCATGGGAGTCAGGGGGCGCGCGCTGGGGCCGGTCGCCGGTGGGACAGCGGAGCCGGGCCAGCACTGCAGGGCTGTAAACCCCAGCCCCCGTCGCGCTCTGGCTCTCCTCGACACGCCCCCGGGGAAGGTCCGAGCGAATGCCCTTGTGTCTCTGCAGGGCCCCTTGCATTCGCCTCTGGACTCTGCGCGCAGCACCCGGCACCATGGCCTGGTGGAGCGGGTGCAGCGAGACCCCCGGCGGATGATGTCTCCTCTGCGCCGATACGTGCGCCAGATATCCTTTAGCAGCGCTGCTGCCTGCTCTGTGGGACAGCGCCCGCGGCTCCGGGGCTGCCTCCCGGCGGGCTCCTGCATGGGTGCAGGGGCCCAGAGCGCTCGGCTCGGTGTGGCTAGAGAGCATTAACCTCTCGGTGGGGCTGCTTTGTGGCTGTTATGATCACACGTGCCCTGCCACTCTGCTTTATGGGCACTCTCGGCTTGGTCCTTAACTCTTTGCTCACATCGACAGCTCTCCCTACAGCCCGGCCTACCTGTCGCCTCCCCCTGAGCCCAGCTGGAGAAGGTAACTCGCCTCCCCTCTCCCCCCCACCCCAATCCCGGGGCGCCCATCGACGCAGGAGCAGCCCTGTTGGGTCACGGGGCTGCCAGGTCTTTACCCCTTCCCCCAGCCCACAGGGTCCCTGGCCCTGGGATACCAGCTGCAGCTGAAGAGTCGATGACGAAATCTCCTTTGCAGAACCCGGCCGGTGCCCAAACTCCTGGGTCGCTGGCTGCAGGCTTCCTGCTCCCTGCTGGTGTCTCATGGTCTCTTCAGCCAGGCAGAGAGGGGCTAGTGGGAGGGAGCGACTGAGGCTGACACAACACGTGGGGCTGTCGAATGCACAGAGTAAAACCAGGAAGCTGGGGCTGATTTCGCTCCTGTTTAGTAATCTCAGGAGTTACCTGCCATGACCCGGGTACCGCGATCCATCCCCTTAAGCTCCCACCGGAGCCAGCTGCCTGGGCGCCCTCTGTGACTGGACAGGGCTGGGGGTCCCCTCGCTCCTGAGCGGACCTCGTGATCTCTGGGCGTAGAGTTTCTAGAGGGCTGCTCAGGCCGGAGCTTCCTGCAGCAGCAGGGGGAGGGACGGCTGGGCTGGGCCTGGCCCAATAGGCCCTTTCTGTGGAAGGGACCAGGCCCCCTTGTTTGCCATCCAGTGGCAGTCCCAGCATGTGTCCTCTGGAATCCCGGAGGGGCTGGGAGAGCCCTGCTAGGCGTGGGGCCGTGGGGAGTGGCCTGGTCCTTCGCTGGGCACTCAGCAAGGCTAGTCAGGGAGCAGCTCCAGCTGAGGGCGAGAGGCATCCAGCTGGCCGAGGGGCTGCAACTCAGCAGGGACCTTCCAGGGCTCTCCCAGGGGCTTGGAGCTTGGTGTCTGAGACACACCAAGGGCTGGCCGGAGCCAGGATCAGATGCAGAACAGCAGATCCTTGGGCTGCTCTCTGGCTGGGTGTGAATGGCTTCGGGACAGAGCCAGTGTTTTGGCCTTGGGGAGCCTGCCACAGCTGCCAGTGTCCGCTTTGCAGGTGGGCCCCGCCCAGGCTGCACCGGCGACTTGCCAGGAGCCCCCAGGAGCCCATGATCTGTAGATAATGGAGCTGTTTGCAGCCCCAAGTCCCAGCAGACAGTGCTCCTGTGTGGCTCAGGCTGCGGGATGCCACATTATCTGCTGGGTCTTGTCTCCCTGCTGGAGGGGAGTAGTTAACTCTGCTCCTTGCACTTTGGCCACCTCGATCTGCTTCTCTGTTGATCCATCTAGAGGGCAGGTGCCGGGGCATCTTCCCCGGGAAGCCCTGGTGTCCCAGTACCAGTGGGTGGCTGCCATCCCGGGCGATGGCCAGGCAGAGCCACTCCCCTCTCCTGGGCCAGACTGGTCACTGGTTCCCTGGAGAGGAAGGGAGCTTCCACATGTACCTGGTCCCCTCCCCTGTTCCATCAGTGGCGCAGGTCAGGGGCTTTCGTGCTGCTTGTTCGTCCTGCAGGAGCAGGTGTGTAGGGGAGACGGTTTGTCTTGGGTTCCTGGGCTTGGTGCCCTTTATACCCCTGAGATCCCACTGGTGGAGACGGCGCATCACTTGGGGGCTGCCTGGGAGACTGGCAGGTGCAGAGCTGTGCGGGGTCCTCCCAGCTCTGCTGCTGAGCCCGTTCCCCAGCTCCCCAGCAGCCTGCGCCACTCCTGGCTTCTGGTGGAGCAGCCTGCATGGCCCACGGTCAGCCGGAGAGCAGCTCTGGGCACTTCGCATCCAGGCTGCGGGTGGCCCCAAGTCCTGCAGGAGGCGGGTGGGGGTGGCATAAGGTCCCAGGGGCTGGATGGCTTGTGGGGCTGGTGCGGGATAAATCTGGGGGGCTCTGTCTGTCTCTGGACGCGTGTGATGTGCAGACGTGGGGCTCACCTGTGCTTGCACTGGTGGAGGACAGATCTGCGTGTGCCGCTTCCCTCCCAGAGCCTGGCTCGGCCCCCAGCCTTGCAGCCAGGGGCCAGTCCCCCCTCTCCCTGGGTTGCCAGAACCTTTCCAAGGTGGAGGGACCAGCATTTCCAAAGGCAGCTGTGGTTTGGCCTAAACCCCTCTAGCAGGCTGGTTGCAGATCGCCCCGGGGGGCAGCTGCCAGGATGCTTCCCGCTGGCATGTCTCCTGGTTAAACACTGGCTGTGCCAGGGGACACAAAGGAGGCCTCAAAGCCTGGAACTGCTCCTGAGAGGGGTTGTTCCCTTTGGCCATGGCCTCCCTTGCAAGGGGCCAGGCTGTGCAGAAAAGACAGTGGGTCAGGGGCAGACAGTTGGACCTTGTGGGGAACAGCCCAGGGGCCTGTCAGCAGCTCCATGCTGGGGCTTGTGCTGCCTCTGTCTGGAGGCCTCGTGAGCCCTGGGGCCCAAAGTGCCTTCTGGGACTACAGCCGTCCGGGGCTCTCTCCAGGGACCGGCCCAGACCGACTGTTTCTCTGGTGAAGGCTGTGCAGCCCCCTCAGGAGTGGCACCGAGGCTGCCCGTGCTTGTTCCAGCCAGCGCTGAGAGCCAGGCCCCATGAGGGTGAAACCCCCTGAGCCCAGAGGGTTAGGGAGGGTTTCGGATCACCCTCCAACGGCCAGATATCTGGGGGTGCCTGCTCTGTTGGGGGGCATGGGCATGGGGTGCCCTGCCATGTGTGCAGCAGATCCAGCCCCAAGTCCGCAGGAGCATCTGGCGACAGGGCCCCTGGATGCCACCTGCACCCAAAAGAGCTGACTGAGGCAGGAATCTCTGGCCTAGGGGAGTTAGGTGTGGAGCTCCCAGCAGTGCTCCCAGCTCTGCAGTGGGACGTGTGCCCAGCACTGGTCCAGCTCCCTTTGGCACGTGCTGGCCCCGCCCATTGAATTGTGCAACCCAGGGACTGCTCGGGCAAACGCCCAGTGCCTCGCGGGTGCCCGGAGGGGGTGTGGCAGCAGGAGGTGCTGCACTGAGGGTCATTCCCCCCTGCACACAGAGCAGCTTGGACTCCTCCCCCCCACCTTCCTAATGCCCTGGCTCGGGGTTGCCACTCGCTGCACATCCCGCTGCTAACTCCCCCCTGGCTTGAGCCTTTCCCTCTCCGCTCTGTTGCGTTCAGTCCTTTCTCTGCTGGTCACCTGACACCCCTCTACTGCACCTCCCTCAGCACCTGCCCCCTTCATGGACCGCGGGAGGAGGGGCAGCTCCTGGCATAGAAGCTTTTGGCTCCCCTCAGGATTGGCAGTACACGGGGAGCCTCTGGACCAGGAGCCCCCGGCTCCCAGGCCAGGTTCAATGTAGTTGTCTGTGGGGTGGCGCCAGGCCATTCCCCCTGCCGAGGTCCCTTCTGCTGCTACGCTGCGGGGCCCAATGGTGGTGGGTTCTGGGCATGTCACAATCCAGCCCAGGGGAGACCCCTTAGTGCCCCCATGGGGGGACTCTCTAGGGGCAGGGCACTGTTCATGCTTTGCAGAGAGCTCAGCGCTGCCCAGGGGAGAGCAGTGAGGGTGGCGCTACTGGGCCACCTGCCCAAGGAGGGCATGCGGCTGCCCACCCAGCCCCATGGGGCTGACGCTTGGGGCCCTTTGGCAGCTTTGCATGAAGCTGTTTCAGGCTCCCTCTCTTCTGAACGGGAGCTGCCATGGTCCTTGGAGGGCGGGGCTGCTTGGCTGGCGCTGCCTTGTTAGGGTGTGTCTGAGAGGAGGCTGCCATGGGGCACCCTTAGGTCAGCCGTGCCCCCTGGCACAGCGTTGCATGGCTCCCTGGCCATGTCCTCCCATCTAGGCCCCAGAGCTCCAGGCTGCCTCCTCCCCCACTTGCAGCTGGTACCTCGCCCTGCTGCCCGCCTGCGTTACTAACCCTTCCCCGCTGCCCGGGTGGGGCCCTGTGCCCATTCCCTGCCCCTCAAAGTAACCTGCTGTTTTTCGTTACAAAGGACCATGCCCTGGGGTAACTTTCCCATGGAGAAAGGACACTTGTTTAGGCTGCCGTCGGCTCTCAACAGGTGAATGGTTTTTGATTCCGTTCTCTCTCTCTCCCTCTCTATGCCCAAGCCATCTGATGCTGCAGCCCCCAGGGGGCTGGGCAGGTGCTGATAGCCCCTGGCCCAATGGCCAGTGTCCGGTGGGGTCGGGGAGGATCTTGACCCCCTCCCCCCCCCCGATTGGTGACTGGGATGCTCAGGCTGGGGTGGCTCAGTGGAGCTGCGGTGATTTACACCAGCTGAGGATTTGGCCCATGTCCCATTGCCCTTCATAGCTTGGTTTCTCGGGTTCATGTGGCCATCCCACCTGGGCTGTCGGGGATCACGGTGGGTTCAGTAGCCCCCTGAGGGGCCAGTGGCTGGGGCGCTTGTGCCAGGTGTCTGTTGCCAAGGGGGCAGGGGGCTCGCGAATGGCTCTCTGGGCTCAGGGCAGTGCCCTCTGTGAGATTCTACTGGGTTCGCAAGCCCAGCTGTGCCCCTTTAAAGACACGGAGCTATCTAGTAACAGGGCTCATGCGTCCCTGGCCTTTCTGCCCCTCTGAGCACGGGTGCGAGCCTGTTGGGCAGGGAGGGCGGGCACGCTGGGCCTGACGCAGCACACAGCCCAGGCAGTGACGGGTCAGCCCACTCAGTGCCCCAGCCAGGTCTTGCTGGCCATGCTGCTCAGAGGGGATGGAGCAGCTGTTGGGGTGGGGGGGAGCCTTCTGCTGGCTCCTCTCTAGTGCAGACCCTGGGGGCCCAGTGCCTATTCATGGGCTTAGGAGAAATGAATCGACCCAGCCTCCCCAGACCTCTCAACCAGCACCCAGTGCCCCCTGGTAGCAGTGTCAGCAGGGAGTGAGTGGGCCCTAGAGCCCCGGGTCTGTCCCTTGGGCGTAAGGGGGCTGGGGGCCATGTCCTGGGGTGGAGCCTGCACTACGGAGCCAGCACCTGTCACGAGCCCGGAACTGCCAGGGGAGACCCAGCCCTCGGCAGGAGAAGAGGATTCCTGCTGGCCGTGGCCACCTCCGGCTGGGGCGTAGGGGCTATCAGCAGTGCAGCGCTGCAGAGGCCCTGACCCAGCTGGTCCTGTTACAGCAGGTTAATGGCTCGTGTGCTGCCCCAGGGCAGTTAAACTCTCCTGCCGGGCGTCCTGTTTCCTGAGCAGGCAGAAGTGCCAGCTTGGGCCTGCAGCCCGGCCTTTTCAAGGGCTGCAGTTACGAAATCCTCTGCAGGCCGCGTTGCCCAACCCCCATGGAGCAACAGGCTGCAACGTGCTGCCAAAGCCCCGGCCCCTGGTGCAGCCTGCTGGCGTGGCTGGCAAGGAGATGCACTCTGCACCCTCGCCTGGCAGAGCTGGGGTGGGCAAGGGGCTGGGCCCCCCTCCCAGCTCCTCTCCCCTACCACCTGGTGACTGGGCCTGGTGGGAACTGGCAGCTGAGGCCCTGCTCCTCCTGCAAGTGCCTGGCTAGCTGGGTGCGAGCTCTGCCAGGGCGAGCCTGGAGGAGGCTGCAGCTCCAGGGGCCTTCTGCAGCGGCTGGAATCCTGCAAGTGTCGGGCAGGCTGGCCTTGGGGAGCTGCCTCCCCCACCAGGCCCTGGGTGGGAGGAATGGGCCAGTTAGTGGCCTTGAGCGCCTCAGGGGCTGGGGAGAAGGAAACCGTCACCGGCCCAAGGGGGAGTTTGGCACAGGCAGCGAGAGCTGAAGGCAGCCTGCCCTGCCCCCAGCTAATTGGCCCCTGCCCTGCCAGCACTCTGTGCCCCCCATGCCCACCTGGTCTGGTCTGCCCCCCAACCGCCCTACTCCAGGCTGATCTGTGCCCACCTGGTCTGCGCTGCCCCCCCCCCCCGCTCCAGGCTGATCTGTGCCCCCCCGCACCCACCTGATCTGCCCTGTGCACCCCTAGTCTGCTCCAGGCTGTTCTGTGCCCCCCACCCCTGGTCCGCCCTGTATCTGCTCCAGGCTGATCCATGCCCCCTGCCCCCAGCTGGTCTGCCCTGCCCCTCTACTGCCCTGCTCCAGGCTGATCTGTGCCCCCCGCCCCCCAGCTGGTCTGTGCCCCCTGTGCCCCACCCACCATCTGCTCCAGGCTGATCTGCCCCTGGCTGATCAGGCCTTGCCCTTCCCCAGCTTGGTGCCGCTGCCCTGAGGTCACAGCAGGGCAGGCTCCAGCCTGGGCCTTTCCTAGCCATCCTTGAGGAGGTGCTAGGTGTGGTGGGTAACAATTAGCCTCTGTGCTACTGGGGCTTTCCCCTGAATGGGTCCCAGGGTGCTGTACAGCCCCTGCCCCTTTGCTCCTGAGCTGCTACCATCCCGGGCTGTTTAGGACAGGAAATGAAGGGGGAACTGAGGGAGCCCAGCCGCCCTGTCCTGGGGCCCCGCTTTGGGGGACTGGCTCAGTGCCCAGGCGCAGCCAGATGGCTCCCCCAGGCGCCGTGCGTGGGCTCAGCATTGGTCCCCAGCGTGCACCGTGTGCTGGGAGCAAGGACAATGTCCCCATTCGTGCTCCCGGGGTGCCGCCGTGGGGCTCAGTGCTGCCGTCTCGCCTAGCGCAGGGTTTCGTTCCTGTGGAGGCTGTGCTCTGGTGGGAGGAAGGCCTGGCCCTTGGGGGCTGTGGGGAGTGGGAGAGACTTTCCTGTCTGGGAGCAGGCTGGGCCCCTCAGCTGAACAGTATCCCCCTTGTGTGTAGCCTTCCCCTGCCCCCTCCCAGTGCCCCCAGGCTGACTCATTAGGAAGACAATGCGTGCGTCTCCCTGGGGCCTCGGGGAGCCCCTTCTCTGCAGCACATGCTTTGTGCCACCCCAGGAAAAACGGCTTCAGGATGAGTCCTTGTGTGCACAGCGCCTCCCCCAACAGATCCTTCGCTTCGCAGCCACCTCTGGGCTGGAGCAAACCCCCCTCTGCTGGGAAGGGCCGAGGGTGGCCCTTGTCCTGAGGAAGGGTCTGGGTCCTTTGGTGGGGACTTGACAGCTGCCTCTAGAAACGAGCAGAGATGTCCCCTCCTGTTCCAGCTCACAGCCCCCCCGCCTGGCCTTTCCCCCAAGGGACGGCGAGCAGAACATTGCAGTACCCTAGAGTTTCCTTAAAGCTTAGCTGGGCCAGGGCAGCTGCTGGCTGGGGAAGGGGTTCCCCCAGGGCTGTTCCCCTGTAGATACCTGTTGTGATTCACTGAAAACAGTCCCCTGCCCTGTGCTGTCCCGTCCCCGGTCGTTGTCCCAGTGGGGATTTCCTCCCTCAGGGATCCCCATGCGGTCTGAGCTCCGAGGGCTCCCGCATCATCCCACCAGCCTGCTCTCTTGAGAACGACCCAGCAAGCCTCAAGAAGCAGGAGGCGGCTTTTGACACCGAGAGCCAGACAGCTTCCTGCTGAGCGCGTGCAGGGAGGGGTGCGTGGATTCCCCAGCCGGAGGGCGGGAGGGTTCCTGCTGCAGCAAGCATGCTGGCAGCTCGCGCTCCTCCCAGGATGCACCAGCCTTGTTGGGCCCTGTCTCTGCCCAGGGGGGTCTGACTGGGGCCTTGTCTTTTACCATTAGAACAAATTCGGATTCGGCGCTTCACACGAGCGTGATGAACCCCAGCCCGCAGGACATGTACTTGGGCCCCTCGCAGGGTGTCCCCCCTCCCAATCGCAGGAGCGGTGAGTAGCACCCCAGCCCTGCTCCCTTGGCTACTGCAGCAGGCGCATGTCTTGGCTCCCTGCCTCTCCCTGCCCTCCTTTCCCAGCCTCTTGCTGCTGCTTTGTACCCTGGACCATGTGCAGGCCGGCTGAGTCTTGGGGTAGCCCAGGAGCCAGCTGTGATCGCCGGGCCGCCTGGTACGATTGGTGCCCTGGGGCTGCTGGCTCCCACAGGCCAGGAAAGCTGCAGACTTCCCCGCCTCGTTGTATCTGCCAGGTCCATCTCCTAGCCTGGTCCGAGAACGGCTGTACCATGTCCCCCCATAGGCATGTCTAGCTCAGCACCCCCTTTCCTGCTGCACCACGTCACCCCAAACGTTCATCCTCGCCTTCCTTCCACAATGGCTCGCCTGTCAGGCAGCTGGTCCGAGCTCTGCTACTTGGTGCCCTGCCTCTTGCGGTGCCCAGCTGGTCGGGTCTCCTGCCTTCTCTCCCCAGGAGTGTGGCTGGGCGTTGGATCGCATGGGAAGTCCCCGGCAAACCTCTCTCTCTTGCAGAGCTGCCCTCATCCCCCTGCTCCTAGCTAACCATGTCGCCATCCCTCTTTCAGGTTTTCTGGACGGGGATGTGGACAGTAAAGGTAAATATCCCATCCTTGCTCACCTCGCCTGGCAGTCACAGTGGGGCATGGAGAGAGGTCTGATCCTAGCCCATGGGAGGGGGGCAGTGCTCCTGGCCCCTGCAGGGCTGGGAGCTTTAGGGTTGCCAGGGGAGGGTGGCACATGCTGCTTCATTGCCAGGGGCAGCAAAGGAGAGCTGGTGAGTGAATGAAACTGCATCACATCGCCTATGTGGCCTGCAGGCCTGACAGAACTACAGTTCCCAGTGTGCACTGCTTCATTCAGGATGGAGCATTGCATGCTGGGACCCGTAGTCTCTTGGGCCCATTGCCCTCTTAATGCCAGGCATGACTACTGTTTAAGAACACTCCCAGTCACCAGGGTTTGGCAGAGCTGGGTGCTGGGCTGGCCCCCTCTGCACAAGGCTCACCCCTGCCCTTCTCCCCTTGCCAGTGTTTCTTTTCCAAGTGCCTCCCATCGAGGAGAACTTCTTGGATGACAACAAGCACTTACTGAAGCCCTGGGACACCAAGAAGGTGGGTGTGGGAGTCCTGGGGAGGGACGGTGCTGCTCTTGGGGGAGTCTAGGGGGATGCCCCAGTGGGTCCCTGGTACTAGTGAGGGGTACGTGGCGGTGGGAGGGCTCCCCGCGGGGCGGGGCTGGGCCTTTATGATGGGGTGGGAGGTCCCGGGGTGGGGAGTGGGGCCGTGCCGCTCCCAGTGCCTGCACAGTTCATCTTGGCTGGTGCCTGCCTCTGGCGTCCGGAGTGTTGCAATGTGTGTTCACCTCTCTCCTGGCCAGAAACTGCCGGCCACCTGTGCTGGTCGGGGGGCGGGGTGAGGGCGGCGGGAGGTGAATGCCCTGCCCAGGCTCACCCCCACTCTCTGTCTCTGATTTCCCAGCTCTCATCGTCCTCGGCCAGGCCCAGGTCCTGTGAAGTCCCTGGAATCCAGTAAGTCCTGTGCCCGGGTGTGTGATGGTGCCGTTGTAGTCCTGCTGCAGAGATCTCCCAGCACCTCGCACGTTGCTTGGCCCCTCGGGGCAGAGTCTGGGGGTTCTCGTCTCCCTTTCACCTGTGGGGGGGAAACTGAGGCACGGGGACTTGCCCAAAGCAACAGAAGTGAGTCCATGGCGGAGCAGGGAATAGAACTAGGAGTCTTGCCTCCCAGTCCTCTGTTCGCTCACTAGGCCACACTCCCTCCTGGAGCTGGGCCCGGAATCCAGGAGTCCTGATTCCCAGTCCCCATCTCTGACTCTGGGTGCTCGGGAGCGTCGCCTTTGCTGAGCAGTGTCTCTCTTTCTTTCAGTATCTTTCCGTCCCCTGATCAGCCTGCCAACGTCCCACTCATCCCCACCGCCCTGAACACAGGCGGTTCCCTCCCCGACCTCACCAGCCTGCACTTCCCCTCCCCACTGCCCACCCCCCTGGACCCCGACGAGTCGAACTACCCCAGCCTGAGCGGAGGGAGCAGCACCGGTAACCTGGCCAACACCATGACGCACCTGGGCATCAGCAGCGGCATGGGACTTGGGACGGGCTACGGCTCCGCAGGTGAGGGCTCCGGGCTGCTGCCTGGCCTCCTGGCAGAGGCACAGCAGTCGTGCTGCCCAGAAGAGGAGTCGACCTGTGGCCGTGCGGGCAAGGACTGCGTAGGACTCCTGCTGGGCTCCTTCCTCCTCAGAGCCCAGTGCTGAGGATGGGACATCAGCCGGGCCGCCCAGGCCCATGGGACTTAGCCAGGGCTGAGTTTGCCCCTCAGTTACCCCACTTGGCCAAGGGTGGTGGGTGTCTCGGATCCCTGCGGAGCAGAGCTGGGGGGATGAGCAGGCCCCGGGGGTCCCTGAGCATGTGCTCGGAGGGGGCTGCTGGTGCTGGGAGGTCGGGGGGTATTGGGGCTGCAGCCTGGATGTTACTGAGCAGCTGCAGCGGGGTCTGGTGATTCTGCACCTCCAGCAAGCTCCTGCCTTGCCCCTGTCCCAGGTGGGGACGGAGAATGGGCTGAGCTGGGCTCCTCCCCCGGCAGCATCTGGACACACGAGAGCCTCTCAGGTCATTTCAGCGTCAGGGTTAGCAGGACAAGAGCTGGGGCATTGTATGAGGGAAGAGCTAAGCCCCCCTCATGGTACGCTCGCCCCCAGGACCCCCAGTGCTTGCCCCGCAGAAGGGAGCTGTCAGGTGAGCAGGACCCGTGCAGCCCAGCCGGAGCTGCGTCCCTTGAGCCAGGCGCCCGCTGGAGGGGGTCTTGGGCCACGATCCGATTCCATTGCTGGGTTTGTTTGTTTCTGTTGCCGTCTCCATCGTTTTGGTCTCCCCCCCCCCCTTCCATCCCGCCCAGGGGGCGGAGCCTCGTCGCGTGCTGATTGCCATGGGTAACGGTGGTGTCTCTTTTTTTTTTGTCCCCACAGGACTTACCTCACCTATGCAGAGCTCCCTGAGTAACCCCGCCCTGCAGTCCTCGCTTAGCAATCCCAACCTGCAGGCTTCCCTGCGCTCCCAGTCGCTGCAGTCCTCCCTTAGCAACCCCTCCCTGCAGTCCTCCCAGAGCAGCTCCTCCATCCCCTCCTCCATGAGCAACCAGTCCCTGCCCTCCTCCCTCAGCACCCCCTCGCTCCCCTCCTCCCTCAGCACCCCCTCGCTCCCCTCTTCCCTCAGCAGCCAGTCCATGCAGTCCTCGCCCAGCAACCCCAGCCTGCAGGCCAGCTTTAGCAGCTCCTCCTACTCCCCCCTGGTGCAGGCGTCCATTAACACATCGCCCCGCCGAAGGGCCCCGCTCAGCCCCCTCACCCTCCCAATGGGCGGCGACTCGAGAAGGCAGCACCCCAAACAGTTCTCACCAACAATGTCACCCACATTGTCCTCCATCACCCAGGTATGCATGATCCATCATCATGGGCTGCCCTCGCCTCTTTCAGTTCCTCCTCTTGTCCTGTTTTTGCCATCCTCATCTCAGTGGGAGGCTGGGAGCCGTAGGGCAGGGAGCTGGCGCCAGGCGATGCCCCGGCCCCTCGCGGGTCCCTGCTCTATGGGGTGCTCGGAGAAGTCGGAGATGATTGTGTGAATTCGGGCTGGGCTGGGTGCTGCACAGATGGTCCGCGGTCGACAGACAAGTCAGAGGGTGGGGAAAGGGAAGCCTTGTTCTTCCTAGTCACAGCCTGGGAACCAAGGCTCAGAGAGATGCACTGACCAGCCCAGGGAGCTGGGAGCAGGACCCTCCTGTCCCGAATCCCAGCTCTTCCACTGGCCCTGTGGGCCTGAGGTAGTCTCCAGCTGGCTTGATGGGAGCCAGTCTAGCTGGGAGCCAGTCTGGAGGGTCTCGGTCCTAGGGCACAGTAACCCCCCTGTTGGGCCAAGCTGTGCAGGGAGGCAGCCCCAGGGGCCTGAGCGTGCTCTGGGACAGGGCCCTCAGCTGGGGCGGGGCCGGGAATCGGGGAAGCCGCAGCTGCTCGGGGCGCGGAAGATTCAACGTGGTGCTGGGTGTGAAGGCTTCTCTGGCTGCTGCCCCCTGCTCCTGAGGCAGACGGGGGCCGGCACGCTCTCCCCAGCCACAGGCGCTAGCAGCAGGGCGACGGCTGGGCTGCGCCCCAGGAACCAGGCTTCCGCGGGCTGTGGGGGGGTGCACAGAACTCGGCTCCAGCTGGGCCCTGGGGCAGCATGGCCTCCTGCTGCTGCCAGGCTGGGGAGTAGCATGGTGCCCTGGGGACGGGGTAGAAATACCCTGCAGTGGGGTTGGAGGTAGGGGGGGTCTCCCTCTGCACGTGGATCTAAGCACAGACCTCCCCACAGAGGGAAGTGGCAGGGGTTGATGGGATCCAGGGACCTCGATCCTTGTGTCCCTGGAGATTGGTCTCGGCCAGGGCGTTCTTAATTCTGCCTCTCCTGAGCTTCCTCCTCCAAGTCTTGCCGGGATGGTCTGATGCCCCAAGCGAACGCACTTCTAGGCAGGGGAGGGAAACGGATGCATTTCCCTCCCCTGCCCACCCACAGATGGCTGGCCAGAAAAGTGAAGCCCGGATTATCTGTCAGGTGCAGGGGGTGTATTTGCACAATTAGCCGGTGGAACTCTCTGCCACAGGATCTCATTGAGTCCCAAGATATAAGGGGGTAGACCTATCCAAGGACCTTGAGAACATCCCTGGTCCTGGTGGAGGGTAGGGAACAAGAGGAAGGCTCAGCACCCTCCTGGTTGGGCCTCAAACAGACAGGCCCGGGGCTCCTTCACCTCAGAAGGGTCCCTGAAGCAGCTGGTGCTGATGACTCAGGGACAGGAGAGTGGGCCAGCGTCTCGCTCCAGAGGTGGGGGCCGGGTGGTGTCTTGCAAATAGCCTTGCAGTTTAGAAGGAGTGGGACCCCTGGGCCTGATCCCTGCCAGCCTTGGTGCCTGGCTGTAACCCTTGCCGTGCTGCGTGTTTGCAGGGCGTGCCATTGGACACCAGCAAGCTGCCAGCCGACCAGAGGCTCCCGCCATACCCCTACAACCAGCCTGGCCTGCTCGTGCAATCCCAGCAGCCCCTGCAGCAAACTCAGAAGCCCCAGCACCAGACGCAGCCAGCCCGGCAGCAGCAGCCCAGCGCGCCCACGCAGCGGCCGTACCTCTCGGAGTACCAGCATAATTCCTCACTACAGCAGCAGCTTGGCCAGCCGCTGGGCGACTTCAGTGTGGGCAGCGTGAGTCCCAGCGTGTGCTGAGTCTGCTGGGGGGCCCTGGCTCCCGCCCCTGGGGCGATAGGAGCAGAGACTCTCAGGGGGCTGGGGATGCTTCCCGCCAGACGGGCTCCTTCCACGTCACCAGTAACGTAGCCGTTGAGCTGCCCAGGCCTAGCCCACCCCACACCAGCTGTGTTTGGGCCACGCTCCTGGAGTGGCTGCTGGTGCCAGCCTGGTTCCCGGCCCTCCAGGCTGCTTCTGGAGTTCGCTCTTTGCCATCTCTAGGCTGCTTTCCCCCAGTCTCTGGCCTTGCCCCCCAGTCAGTGCTGGGATCTCTGGGAGCCATGTTCTGAGCGCCCACCCTGCCGATGACTAGCCTGCGGGGCTCCTGGGGGGAGAGGTTGGTGGCACCATCTCCAGCTCATGGCAAGGGAGGTGGAGTCAGGGTGAGGCAGGACTGGCTTGCACCAGCGGGGGGCACAGGCCGTGGGAGCAGGGCAGCCCCCTCTGCAGGTTTGGGATTTCTGTCACACCTGCTGCCGCCCCTCACCGCGGGCGATTCCTCAGACGCCGAGGGGCAGAGGAGGCTGCCGGGTTGATTGGTCCCTGCAGCGCGTTCCTCTAAATCAGGCTCCAACCTTTTTACACCCAAGATCACTTTTTGAATTTAAGGGCAACCCAGGATCTACCCCGCCCCTTCCCTGAGACCCTGTCCCTTCCCCAAAGCCCTGCCCCACTCACTCCACACCCCCCAGCCCCCATCACTCGCTCTCCCCACCCTCACTCACTTTCACTAGGCTGGAGTAGGGGGTTAGGGTTTGGGAGGGGGTGCGAGCTCTGGGCTGGAGTCGAGGGCTTTGCAGTGTGGGAGGGGGTTCTGGGCTGAGCCTGGGGCAGTGTTGGAGTGCAGGAGGGGGCGAGGGGTGGAAGCTCTGGGAGGGAGTTTGGGTGCAGAAGGGGGCTGGGGCAGAGTGTTGGGGTGCAAGGGAGGTACAGGGTGCTGGCTCCGGGAGGGGGCTCAGGGCTGGGGCTTGGGGTGCAGGAAGGAGTTTGGGGTGCTGGCTCCGGGAGGGGGCTCAGGGCTGGGGCTTGGGGTGCGGCCTTTTGCCGGGCAGCACTTATCTCCAGTGGCTCCTGGCTGGTGGTGGAGTGTGGCTGCCGCTAAGGCAGGCTCCCTGCCTACCCCAGCCCCAACGTGCCCCTGTGACCCCTGTAGGGGGCGGGCAACATGTGGCTCTGCACGCTGCCCCTCTCTGCAAGCACTGGGCCAATTCTCTGCAAGCATTCCCGGCCAATGGGAGCTGCGGAGGTGGTGCTTGCAGACAGGAGCAGCACTGGGAGGGAGACGCCCGCCCTCCACCTGCAGGGCTGTGTTGGCCACTTCCGGGGGCGGCGTGGGGCTGGGGCAGGCAGGGAGCCTGTCTCAGTGGCAGCCCCACTGTGCCGCCGGAGATCGCGATCGACTGGGAGATGCTCTAGGATCGACCCGTCGGTCACCACTGCTCTGAGACGTTCTCCTTTTGGCCCAGGAATCCTGGCTCCCAGTGCCGTCTCTGCCCACGGAGCGGCTGCCGGGGTCCTTCTCCTGGGCGAGTCACTGAGTCCCCCGCCTCATCTCTCCCTGCAGTTAGAGCAGTTCAGCATGGGCGAGAGCCCCCCGGGCAGCTTCCCGCTCAACCACAACGCCTTCCCCGAGGACCTGGGTGCCTTAAACTACCACTCGGCAGAGAGCCTGGGCTTCTCGGCCAGCGGCAGCAGCTTCCACGAGCCCCATCTCCTCAGCCGGCAGAACCTGAGCAACTGCAGCCGCCATGGGCCCATCCCCAACATCGTCCTCACAGGTGCGTGGGTGCGGGAGCGCGCTGCCCTGCCCTGCCTCCAGCGTGTCGCAGGCGCTGGGCCTGGGCTGGCACCGTCCCCTCCGGACCACCAAGCGCTGCGGGGCCCCCTGGCACCGTGCGGATTGCGCGGTGGAGCGAGTTTGCTGGGTCTCAGCCCAGTTTGCGGGGGGACGGGTGCCCCCGGCCCAAAGACTATCCTGGCTGGCCAGTAGCAGAGCCACGCACAGCATGGGTCATGGAGGCCAGGCCCCCCTTACGTGGTTCCTCCAGGGCTGGGCTGAGGTTCCTGGGCAGTGGGTAGGAGGAGTTTGCCCTGCTAGTGGAGTGCTGCTGGGAGGGTGGCTGTGCTTTGCAGAAGGAAAACTGCTCCCACTTCCCAGGGCCCCCCAGGATGCTAGGGCCCCCCCGCCGGCGGGATGGGCTCTCCTGGCTGCCCCACCACCACACACCGTCCTGCCCTGGGTCTGACCCTTCCTCTCCAACCCCAGGGGACTCCCCACCCGGCATCTCCAAGGAGATTGCGTCGGCGCTGGCCGGGGTCCCCGGCTTCGAGGTGGACACGTCCCTGGGCCTGGAGGAGGATCTCAAGATCGAGCCCCTCACCCTGGACGGCCTGAGCATGCTGAGCGACCCCTACGCCCTCCTGACGGACCCCGCGGTGGAGGACTCCTTCCGGACGGACCGGCTGCAGTGAGGGGACCCGCCCTGGGCAGGCAGCAGAGGAGTGTGGGGGAGGAGAGAACAGACTTCGAGCATCGCAAACAAGCCTGACTTCCAGGGACAAGCCGTCAGCCCTGGCCCTGGTGCTGTGCCCACCCTCGCTGCCCCGTTCTACATGAAACTTCCCAGGGCCAAGAGCACTGAGCAGCTGGGCCCAGGCTCTAGGACTCCGCCAAGAATCACTCGAAGCCTGGCCAGTGCCAGCCTCTGCTCCCAGCAGCAACCCCTTGCCCTGCACTGGGAGGTGGCCAGGGCTCTCCGCCCGCTAAGCAGGGGAGAATGTGGGGTCCTCTAGCTCTGGGCCAGAGGTCCAGGGGACCTCTACTTCTGTGAAGGATGGAGCCTGCGTCCAGGGACCTCGACCCTCCAACTAGATGAGGGGTGGTGATGAATCCAGTGTCCCCGTGCCGGAGGGAGTGGGCCTGTGGTGGAGGAGTCCAGGGTCCCCTAACCCCACGGCCAGGGTTGCGGTGAGCATGGGGCTCTGTGCCCCCAGCTTCCAGGCGACAGTCTGTCCACATGCTGGCATGGCTGCGTGTGCAGCCCTGGGCTGGCCATGTATGTAACTGTTCTGTTAGCTAGTGACCTGAGCCCCAACGCTCCGGGCATGGGGTTTGGGTTTGGGGTTTGTTTTTGCTAATCATAATGTTTAAAGACAAAATTTATCCCCCCGTCTTTCCCCGCTGAGCTGTGTACCCCGTCCCCTGCTGAGCCGTGCACGGGGGGCCCTACCCGGGGGCGGGGGAGGACAGGGCTATGTATAAAGCACTTGTAACTTTGAATCCTTGTCTGTTGTGAGGTCACGTCCTGCGTCTGTGTTTGGGGGGACCCTGGGGAGGGGGGGAGCAGATGCCGTGGGGCTGAGGGAGGTGGGGACCCCAGACCTCTCTGCTCCCCGACGGGCCCCTTGCTGTGGAGGAGGAAGCCAGAGTGATTTATTATTATTATTATTATTTTATTTTTTAAATATATTCTCTGTTCATTAACGACATTGCATTAATGTGTGGGTGATTGGAGAGATGTTGGGGGGTGGTTGGGGGGGGCAGTGGGTCTGGCGGAGTGAGGTCCCCTCACTCACATCCCTCCAAGCCTGGGCCCAGGTTGGGGGGACACTGATGCTGCCCTGGGGCCTGCACGGGGTGGGGGGATTGTGCACTGGAGGCATTTGCAGCCAACAGAGCTTTTCCAAATCCCCGCTGGGATGGGCAGCCTGAGCAGCGGGGGTGTCTTTGGAAGCAGAGTGGGGGACCCCCCCAGCTGTGGCAGGGGAGAGGCTTGTCCAGTGCGTCTCATGCACAGCGTCCGGCCAGCTCTCCTGGCGGCGGGGCCAGGGGCTCGGGGCAGGACAGCGAGAAGCAGGGAGGCTGCTCCAGGGCCAGGCGTGCAGAGGAGAAGGTTCTAGGACCCGCAGAGGGCAAGGGGGTCAGGGGTGGGGGTTGGCTGAAGCAGGGCCCAGGAGAGTGAATGGGCCATGCAGGTGCGTGGAGGAGCCGGGCTGGTCCCTCAGGGAGTGTTGGCTGGCCCAGGCCCACTGACTCTGGCTAAGGGGCTGTTTAACTGCGGGGTCCCTGTCTCTGACGGGCCAGTGCCAGACACTTCAGAGAGAGAACAGAACAGGCCAAATACCAAGTGATCCATCGCCTGTCACCTGGTCCCAGCCTCTGGCAGTCGGAGGTTTAGGGACACCCAGAGCAGGGGGTCACATCCCTGAACAGCCACTGATGGACGTATCCTCCATGACCGTATCTCATTCTTTTTTGAACACAGTTATACTTTTGGCCTTTACAACATCCCCTGGCGATGAGTTCCACGGATTGACTGTGTGAGCTGTGTGAAGAAGTATTTCCGTGTGTGTTTTAAACCCGCTGCCTGTTAATTTCTTTGGGTGACCCCTGGTTCTTATGTGAAGGGGTAAATAACACTTCCCTAGTCATTGTCTCCAGCCCAGCCATGATTTTATAGACCGCTACCATATCCCCCAGCCGCCCTTCGTTGGCTCTGCTCCAAACTGAGCAGTCCTGGTCTCTTTATTCTCTCCTCACATGGAAGCTGTTCCAGCCCCCTAAGCATTTTTGTTGCCCTTCTCTGTACATTTTGCAAGTCTAGTATGATTTTTGGAGAGGAGGAAAGCAGGCCTGCAGGCCATATTCAAGGTGTGGGTGTCCCATGGACTGATATGGTGGCATTGTGCTCTGTGGAACTAGCTGTAGCCCTCTCCACCTTGTGAGCTTTTCTGCCTGCCCTGTACACGCAGTGGATGTTTTCAGAGAACTATCCACCATGACTCCAGGATCTCGTCCTTGAGTGGTAACAGCTAACTGAGACCCCATCCGTTTGTAGGTGCAGCTGGGATTGTGTTTTCCAATGTCCCTCAGTTTGCATTTATCAACATTGAATTTCATCTGCCGTTTGGTTGCCTGTTACCCAGTTCTGGGAGCTCTTCCCTGTCAGCTTTGGACGGCTCTATCGCGAGTCATTTAGTATTGTCTGCAAACGTTGCCACCTCCCTATTTACCCCTTTTTCCAGATCACTTGGAACAGGCCTGGTCCCAGTGCAGAGACGTGGGGGCCCTGCTGTTTCTCTCTCTCTCCCCAGAAGAATGGGGACAGATCCTGGGCCTGATCCAGCTGGCGTCTGCGCTCCCTCGCCCCCGACCCCAGGCCACTGCACTAGGTTCTGCCCTTTGTCATCTGCATTTCTACAGCCGCTGCTTCACCCATGTCCCTGGAACTGGAACCCGGAGCGCTCCCTGCCCTTTGCAGCACCCCTGGTCTGGCTGCCTCAGCACTGGTCCCCACGGCTGGGCTCGGCAGCAGGAGGCCCGTGGTCCCTGCCTGCCACGCACACACGTGGCCAGAAGCTCCTTGGCCCAGGCAATCCTGGTGACTGCTCCTGCTCACTGGATGTTTTCTTGCCATTAATTTCAGCCTGTTGCTCCGTACTTTACCCCCGCTCCCGCCTCTGCTCCCTGCAGAGCCTTCTGGCTCTTAGCCTGACCCTGCTGTGCAAAGCTCTGTGCTGAGGAGGCCCCAAAGAAAAGTCACCAGGACTCCTGCTCCCCCCCCCCCAGCCCCTCAGGGATCCACAGAACTGGTGCTATGGCCTGGTGGCAAGGAGCCTCCCTTCAGTGAGGCAGCCCTGGCCCACCGGGGTCCCACTCTTCCTCCAGCGAAGCCCTGTGCCCTTACTGCCACCTCCACCCCCACCCCGTAGCTGCCTTCACACTCCTGCCTGGAAGCTGCAGAATAACCCTGGGGTCAGAGGGGGAATTTTCTGTAAAAATTTTATATGAAGACTGAGTGTGCCTCAGTTTCCCCCACATGCTGCATTGTCAGCTAGAGGGGGCGGGAAAGAGCTGTTTGCTCGCTGGGGCGGCCTAGTGATGCAGGTGGGGCTGGCGCTGGCTGTCTGGGGCCTGTACCCCCCTCACTGGAGGGTCCATGAAGCCAATCACCAGGACGTTGGCCACCCGCCAACTCCCGTCCAGGGCTGGCCCCCGTCGGCTGGAAACCCCCGGGTTTGATCCTGGGGAACGCAGGAGCGAGGAGGGGGCAGGAGGCCCCGGGCCCTTGAACAAAGCGGCTGCAGAGGGACAGTGCGGGGGCCCGGGGGTCACGGCTTGGCTGGGCTGCGGGGGGCTGGGCCGGGCTGTGACTTTCCTCCCTGGTACTGCCAAGGTGCCAGCGCTGGCCAGGCGCCCGGCGGGAATGCCCGAGCCCTGGTGAATGCCCGAGCCCTGCTGAATGCCCGAGTCCTGGTGAATGCCCGAGCCCTGCTGAATGCACGAGCCCTGGTGAATGCCCGAGCCCTGCTGAATGCCCGAGTCCTGGTGAATGCACGAGCCCTGGTGAATGCACGAGTCCTGCTGAATGCCTGAGCCCTGGTGAATGCCCGAGCCCTGCTGAATGCACGAGCCCTGGTGAATGCCCGAGCCCTGGTGAATGCACGAGTCCTGGTGAATGCCCGAGCCCTGGTGAGCTAAAGGTGCCGGGGTGCGCGGACCCCTCTTCTCCCTCTGCGCCCAGGCTGGACCGGGCCCGGCCCACTCCCCACCCCCGGGGGGGTCCTGGGGGGGCGCTGCCCCCCAGCACCGGCTGGCTGCCCTGGGGAGGGGCCCGGGCCGCGAGGGTGAGCGGGGAAAGGCGGGCTGCGAGCTGCGGGGCACGCGGGGCGGGAACGGACCCAGGCGTCCGGCGGCCGGGCCCCGCCCGCTGCAGCGCGTCCGCCGGGCCGGCAGGGGGCGGGGCGGCGGCGGGGGCGGAAGCCGCGTAGCGGGGCCTGGGGGCCGAGCGCAGGTAGGGGGCGGGGCGTGACCTGGCCCTGCCCCTCGGGACCCCCGCCCCCCCGCAACCCCCGCGGCCCCCCCGCGCCCTGCCCCCCCGCGGCCCCCCCGCGCCCCCGGAACTCCCGCGGCCCCCCCGCGCCCGGCAGGACCCGCCCCGCGGGTGGGGGGAGCCCCGGCAGCCTCCGCTCGCTCCCTCGGCGGGGCAGGTAGGGGCCGAGCCCGGGTCTGCGCGGCCGCGGGGCGCTGAGCGGCCAGGTGGGGGGCAGGCCGGGTGCGGGGGGGCGGGTGAGGGGCAGGCCGGGTGCAGGGGTGTGGGGCAGGCCGGGTGCAGGGGGGTGGGGGGACAGGTGTGGGGCAGGCCGGGTGCAGGGGGGTGGGGGGACAGGTGTGGGGCAGGCCGGGGGTGGGGGGTAGATGGGGGGCAGGCCAGTTGTAGGGGATGTGGGGGGCAGGCTAGGTGCAGAGGTGTGGGGGGGCAGGTGTGGGGCAGGCCAGTTGCAGGGGATGTGGGGGGTAGGCTAGGTGCAGGGAATGTGGGGGGCAGGCTAGGTACAGGGGATGTGGGGGGCAGGCTAGGTGCAGAGGGGTGGGGGGGCAGGTGTGGGGCAGGCCGGGTGTGTGGGGGCAGGTGGGGGGCAGGCCAGGTGCAGGGGCTGTGGGGCAGGTGACTCGGTTATGCCAGAAACCAGTTCCATGTTGGGGTTTCTGTAAAGACCAGCCCCCCCACATGCCATGATGCGGTGCCCCAAGGGGGGGCACCAAACTCATTGCCCCCCGCCGGTGGGTGCAGGTTCGCCCCAGGCAGGGCGGTGGGTGGGTCTGTGTCCCTGTGATCTCTCCACCCTGGCCTGGCAGCGGGGGCTGCCCCATTGCCTGGGTGAGAGCTGCCACCCATGGGGCCTGGGGCCCCGTCCATCCAGCCAAGGGGCAGGTGCAGCCGGGCTTTTTGCCCCGAGCAGGGAGCTCTGACCCTGTGGCCGGCTGAGCCCCTGCTCAGGGTGTGTTGGGGGGTTCCCAGGGGAGCTGGGCTGGGATGAGGGGTCTGGCTGGCAGCTTGGGATGGCCCCACCCACGCTGGTGCCAGGGCCTGGTCCCTGCAGCCCACCCCCTGGGTGGGTCCCCCCGCACAGGCGGGCTCTGAAGGGTTGGGGTGGTTTCCTGTGGCCGGGGAGGGGCCGCACTGGACCCGTCGTTGCTGTAAGCCGCCCCAGAGCCGTGCTGTTAGATGTACACGCGCCAGGACCACAGCCCTTCTCCGGTCTTGCTGCAGGGGCCCCCCCAAGAGGGCAGCATGGAAACGGGCCTTGAGCCGCCCGTGCTGGCTTTGGGGTGCCGCCCTGCCCCTCCGCAGGGAGCTCTCGGCTTCCTCATTCTGAGTTCTGCTTTGGCTGGCAGCTGCCTCCTGGTTGCAATTGCAGACAAGAATGGAAAGTCCCACTCTCCCCGCCTGGCCTGCAGGGAGGCTGGCAGCCCCTGCCCGCAGCCCCTGCCCGCGGCAGACGGGATCCGGCGGGTCCCTCCGGAGCAGCGAGGAGGTGGTGGTGTAACGTGCTGGCCGAGCAAAGGTGTCTGTGCGTCTGCAGACAGGTACAGCCCTGGCCAGGGGGGCGAGCTCCCCGCTGGCCCCGAGGGGCCACCCGCTCAGGGGACGGGGAGGCGTGCTGTCCGTGGCCCGGGGGCTAGTTAGCAACCGCTGTGGTGTCCTGGCTCCCAGCCCCCCTTGCTCTGACTGCTCTTCTCCCAGAGCAAGAAACAGAACCCAAGGGACAGTGGGGTTAAAGGCACCTGCTGCTGTCCTTGACCCCTGGGCTCCCCTAGCTGTGGGGCAGGGTGTCCCCGAAGCGGCAGGTGCCAGGCAGGCTGGGTAGTGGCGCGCTCAGGGCCGGGGGGCTGAGCTGTCTGGAACAGGGAGGATTGAGCATTATTTAGGCAGCGCTGGCAGCAGATCAGAGGTAAATACGTCTGTGCAGCTCCCAGCACTGCAGGAGGCCTCCGGGCTGTCCCCACGCAGCCCTCAGCCTGTCTGACGAGTCTGCCCCGGGGCTGTGCCCAGGCTCCAGGCAGCCTCGGTTAGCGCCACCTCTCATGCCCCAGGCAGGCCTGGCCTTTGCTGTCCCCTGGGGTGGGGCTGGGGTGGGTGCAGGGTCCTGCTAGGGAGGCCTGGGGGCCGAGCGAGGCAGGTCAGCAGGGCCCCTCCTGTGGGGCTCGGTGGGAAGCCCTAGGTCTGTGCCAGAGTGTAGCGAGTGGGGGGCTCCCCACTGAGCCCCCGAGTCGAGATGACCTGCCAGGCTGGCTGGGTGGTGGGGGGGATGGAGGTTGAGCCACAAGCTGTGGGGGTAGATTTTGGAGGGGCAGCAGGGGCAGTTTCTCCCTGGCCTGCATTAGGTTACAGGAAGCTAAATTAAGAGCCGCCTGAATCTCTTCCTGCTGCAGCATGAGCGATCACATGGGCTGGGGCTAAATATAGGGCGGGTGGTAGCTTGGCAGTGCCTGTCACTGAGGGGCCAGAGCAGAGCAGGCCAGTCCATGACATGCAGCACTAGGGGCATGGGAGGTCTCGGGGGACAGTGTAACACCCCCCTGCCCCGCTGCATGGGCGAGCAGGTTATATGATCTTCTCGGGGGGCAGCTGTTTCCTCCTCACTCACCCTGTGCCCTAAACCCAGGACGGGCTGGGGGAGCTGCTCAGGGCGGAGGGGTGGGATCTAGACCAGCAGCAGGGTACCCTGGTGTGGGCTGGGGACAGCTGTGCCCCAGAGAGGGAGATGGGGGGCAAGAGCCTCTGGGGAAGTTGGAACAGGTGATGTGCTCCCCACCCTGGAGCAGCATCTCTTCCCTTGTGCTGTGCCGGGCCCGAGGGGCACTTTCGTGGCCCTTTGCTGGTGAGCCCTGACATGCCCCCGGCTCCTCTCCAGGTCGCCCCTGGCGTAGGGGGGTCCCCTTTGGGTCCCATGCCTCCCTCGCCATGGTAACCCTGCTGCAGGAGCTGGGTTGGTTTAGCTTTTCGCCTGTGCCGTGTCAGGGGGCTGCCTAGTCTGCCAGCTGTGAGCCTGCCCCCCGACAGGAGCTGGCGGCCGCAGTGCCAGGGCACCCATTACAGGGAGAGAATGAAGTATTGTGAGCAGGGAACTGGCTCCCACTGGCCTGATGTGACCCTGCTGGGGGCATGCGGAGCAGCTGGGGGACCCGGCTAGTCGGGGGCTGTGCCAGGGGTTGGTTTGATTCACCCAAAGGACCCTGCATCCAGGATCCCAGGAATTGCCAGAGCGAATCTGGCCAGAGGCCCAGCCTGCCAGGTTTCCCCCCTGCCCTGCCAGGGGCTGCTACCAGCTGCCACATGGATGGGACAGGAGTCCCTGGTTTGGGGTACCCTCCCCGGGAAGGGTGTTTTCCCCTGTGCAGGCCTCAAGCCCTCAGAAACTGCTCTCCGCTGAGTGCCCTCCCACTCCACCTAAGAGCCTTTCCTGAACCCTGCCCAGCTCTGGGCCTCGCTGGGACCTTGTGGCAGGGAGTTCCGCTGGCTGCTGGTGTGTGGTGCGAAATGGGGCTTCCCTCTCTGGGTTGTAAGTGTGTGCGTTCCGGTGCTGCTCCATGAGGCTCCCCTCCCCGGACGGTCCTGTCCGTTCCCAGACGGGAACCAGCGTTGGGTGCAGTGACCAGAGGTGGGCGCCCCATCGATTTGGAACGCAGCGTGACCCGGGCTTCTCGGTTCTCTTCCATCTCCGTCTGTAACCCCCCATCACGCCCCCCCGCCCGGTCGTGCACCTGCATCGGCCATGACTAACCCCGTTCGCCATGTGCCAGAAGCAGAAACGTGCCCTGGCGCCTTCAGCCTCTTCCTTCCCCTTTCGGGTCTTTCCCTGGGAACATCCTTCCTGCCTCTGAGAGTCTGTGACTTTCTCCCTGCCGGGGTGTGTGTGTGTGGGTCACTTGGGGGCCCAGCAGCTGGCCGGGGCGGGGCTCTTGAGCAGGAAGCCTGCATCAGGAG
Source organism: Lepidochelys olivacea (assembly GCF_965140295.1). Taxonomy (NCBI): domain Eukaryota; kingdom Metazoa; phylum Chordata; order Testudines; family Cheloniidae; genus Lepidochelys; species Lepidochelys olivacea. Next base: position 1,505,928 of record NC_140434.1, read on the forward strand.
AAGGGGGAAGGGAGAAGGGAGCCTGGGGCTGCCACCAGGCCCTGGGCAGAGCCCTGTCTGGAGTCCTGGAAGCCCCTGAGAAACCAGGAGTGCTGTGGGGATCCTGGGGCAGGAGGGATCACCCCCCAAAAACCTCACGGGTCCCCCTGATGTTCCAGCGGGTCACTTGATGTCAGAGCCGGCCTGGGCCTGAGCCGGAAACAGGAAGCTGCCTCCCTTCCTCCTGGCACTTTCGCTCTGTCAGCTCAGCCCCGAGGGCTCAGTGGGTCGCGCCTCCCAGGTACCCTGGGTTCTCAGACTCTGTGCCTAAATCAATCCAGCTTGGCCCCGGGGCAGCTCCTACCCAGCCCCTCCCTGTCCCAAAACCCCCCAAACAGCCCCCTCTTCTGCCTTCCCTGCCCCAAACTGCCCGCCCCCCCTTTCCTGCCCATAGCCCCCCAAACAGCCCTGCCCCCATGCTCCCTGTGATGCTGCCCCAGCGGTCCCCTTCTTCCCCCGGGGAGGGAGCAGGAGCAGCTGCCCCCATTGGCTGCTGGCAGCCTTGTTTCCATGATGTCACCATACGGCGTGTTCTGTCCTGGATCCTGTGGCTCCTATTGGCCACGCTGGGCCAGCCTCCGTGAGGTCACCTTGTGGGTCTGTTGTGGGGGCTGGTCCCCCCTGCCCCTCCCGCATGGCGCCGTCCCCCCCAGCCTCCACCCCTCCCGCATGGCGCCGTCCCCCCCCGGCCTCCGCCCCTCCTCCGTGGCACCGTCCCCCCCCGGCCTCCGCCCCTCCCCTGTGGCACCGTCCCCCCCCCGCCTCCGCCCCTCCCCTGTGACACTGCCCCCCCCCGCCTCCGCCCCTCCTCCGTGGCACTGTCCCCCCCCGCCTCCGCCCCTCCCCTGTGGCACCGTCCCCCCCGCCTCCGCCCCTCCCCTGTGGCACCGTCCCCCCCCCCCACCTCCGCCCCTCCTCCTTGGCCCCACGCCTCTGGTGCTGTCCCTCACCCCTCGGCCTGCCATCCTGGCCCTGCCCTCCTCCCCGCTGATGCCCTCCTGCTCCCTCCCCAGATGCCGTGAACCCCGCCGCCATGGCGGAGGAGAAGCCACCGCAGCTCGTGGACTATTTTGTGGTGGCCGGCTTGACCGACTCCTCCAAGGCCTTGGAAGAGGAGAGCCAGCAGCCCCGGCCGGCCCGGCCCAGCGAGCCCATCACCGACGTGGCCGTGGTCATCCGGTCGCAGGGCGAGGACGTGCCCCAGGGCTTCACCTGCATCGAGAACAGCACGTCCGGCCACCCCGCGGACCTGAATGCCAGCCTCCTCAGCAGCCCCCAGACATACCTCTGCTACAAGCGGGGCCGCGGCAAGCCGCCCCTCATCGAGCTGGGGTGGGCATGGGGGCCGCACTCAGCCCATCTCTGGGAGTCCCGTCCCCTCCCCAGGGCTGGGCAGGGCTCCTCCCCCTCCCCCTGGACTGGACCCCCCCCTCTGTTGGGCTGGGCCCTTGCCTTTCCCCTCCCCAGGGCTCCTCCCCCTACTCCCTGGACTGGACCCCTCCTCTGCCCCCTCCTGCTGGGCTGGGCCCTTCCCTTTCCCCTCCCCAGGGCTGGGCAGGGCTCCTCCCCCTCCCCCTGGACTGGACCCCTCCCCCCCCTCCTGCTGGGCTGGGCCCTTGCCTTTCCCCTCCCCAGGGCTCCTCCCCCTACTCCCTGGACTGGACCCCTCCTCTGCCCCCTCCTGCTGGGCTGGGTCCCTTCCCCTCCCCAGGGTTGGGCAGGGCTCCTCCCCCTTCCCCTTCCCCTTCCCCTTCCCCTCCCCCTGGGCTGGGTAAACGGCTCTGGGGTGGGGTGCCCCACCCCCACAGCAGTGCCTGCTTAGCCCCATCCATCCCCGGCAGGGTGCACTGTGAGGGGAGGGACCGCCTGAAGCCGGGCTACGAGATCATCCGCACGACGCCCTACAGCCGCTCTGCCAACCTCAGCTCGGGCGCTGCCAGCCACCAGCGCACCTTCCTCACCTACCGCCGGGCCGCTGAGTCCCAGGGCCACAACACCCTGGGCATCACCGACATCTGCCTGGTCGTGCCCAGCAAGGGGGAGAACACGCCTCACACCTTCTGCCGGGTCGACAGGAACCTCAACGCTGGCATGGTGGGTCCTGGCGGCCCCTGGCTCTGGGCAGGGTGTGAAGGCAGCTGGGCCAGTGCCGGGCAGGGCAGAGCTGTGCTGGGTTCTTTGACCTGGTGCCAGCTGTCCCTCTGCCCGGTGCCGCAGCCCCACTGACCCTGCTCTGCTCTCTCCTCGCAGTGGGGCCCGGCCGTGTTCCTGTGCTACAAGATGGCCATGTCCAAAGCCAACACCCTGGTCTACGAAGCAGGTAGGGCCCCCGCTGCCCCCCGAGCCTGGGGGGAGGGGAGACCTGGCCCCCGCTGCCCCCCGAGCCTGGGGGGAGGGGAGACCTGGCCCCCGCTGCCTCCCGAGCCTGGGGGGAGGGGAGACCTGGCCCCCGCTGCCTCCCGAGCCTGGGGGGAGGGGAGATGCTGTGCCCCGAGCCTGGGGGGAGGGGAGACCTGGCCCCCGCTGCCTCCCGAGCCTGGGGGGAGGGGAGACCTGGCCCCCGCTGCCTCCCGAGCCTGGGGGGAGGGGGGAAGCTGTGCCCCAGCCTGGGGGTAGGGGAGACCTGGCCCCCACCAGCGACATGCAGTGGGGACCTGATGGCCCCAGGTATGGGGTGGGCAGGAGCCATGCCAGCAGTGCTGGTGCCTGGCAGTCCTGCCCCTGCTGTCCCAGCGCTGGGCCCCTCCAGCTCTGCCAGCCCCCTCACTCCTGACCCACAGCCCCTGCTAGCCCGGACCCCCTGGTTCTCCTAGCGCTCTGCGTGGCGTGCGTCTCTCTCCAGGTCTCTTGAGCCGCTACCCTGAGCAGGACAGTGAGTCATTCCCGCTGCCCGACTCCGTGCCCGTCTTCTGCCTGCCCATGGGGGCCACCATCGAGAGCTGGCCCGTCAACACCAAGTACCAGCTGCCTGTCTTCTCCACCTTTGTGCTGACTGGGGCGTCAGGGGACAAGGTAGGAGGGTCTGGAGGGGGAGAGATGGTATTAAGGGAGGGGGCCTGGGCCATTCCAGTGGGTTGGAGTCTCTGGGGACCTGGAACGGGGTGAACAGCCCAGAATCAGGGGGTCCTGCCTGGCTCCAAGGCAGAAGCCGCAGGCTCACTGTGTGGAGGCGCCTCCTGCTGGTAGGTGAGCGAAGGTGCTGCTTACCCTGCCCCGACCTCCCCTCCTCCCCCCATGGCCCGGGACCCCCTGCCCTGTCGTCCCCTCCCCCCATGGCCCGGGACCCCCTGCCCTGTCGTCCCCTCCCCCCATGGCCCGGGACCCCCTGCCCTGTCGTCCCCTCCCCCCATGACCGGGACCCCCTGCCCTGTCGTCCCTTCCCCCCGTGACCGGGACCCCCTGCCCTGACATCTCCTCCCCCATCGTCTCCTCCCCCCCGTGACCGGGACCGGGACCCCCTGCCCTGTCGTCTCCTCCCCCATCGTCTCCTCCTCCCCCCGTGACCGGGACCCCCTGTCCCGTCGTCTCCTCCCCCCGTGACCGGGACCCCCTGTCCCATCGTCTCCTCCCCCGTCGTCTCCTCCCCCCCGTGACCGGGACCCCCTGTCCCGTCGTCTCCTCCCCCCGTGACCGGGACCCCCTGTCCCATCGTCTCCTCCCCCCATGGCCAGCCCCACCCCTGCCCTGTCATCTCCCCCCATACCTGGGGCCTCCACCCCATTGTCGTCCCCCCATGACCGGGCCTCCTGCTCCATTGTCTCCCACCCCTGCCCCCCAGTGGTGCTGGAACACTTTTTACAGTGTGGGTGCTGAAAGCCAGTCGGCCCACTCCTGCCCCCTTACTCCTGTCCGTGCCCCCCGCCCCCCAGTCCCCGGAGCTGGGGCCAGGAGCAGGGCCATGGCTCTGGGACAGGGCCGGGAACACAGACAGAGGTCAGGGGCAAAGGCTGGGACCCTGTGTGTGGGGCTGGAAGAAGAGTCCCTGGGGCTGGGCCGGCAGCAGCGGGGACCCCGTGTGCAGACTCCAGGTGTGGGGCCCGGAGCAGAGCCCTGGGTGGTGGGCAGGACCCCCACAAAAATTGGGGGTGCTGCAGCACCCCCACCCCCTAGTTCCCACGCCTATGGCCCCCCTCAGTGACTGGGCCCCCTGTCAGGTGTACGGCGCTGCCATCCAGTTCCATGAGGCCTACCCGCGGGAGCGGCTGTCGGAGAAGCAAAGCCTGCGGCTGGGCCTGCTCAGCGTGGTCGACCGGCGCCCCATCACCAGCAAGTCGGTGCAGACTCGCCGCAGCATCTGCGTCCTGTCGCACTGGCCCCTCTTCGACGTCTTCCGCAAGTTCCTCATGTTCATCTATCGCTACTCCATCTCGGGGCCCCACGTGCTGCCCCTGGAGACGTGAGCGCCGGGGGGCCTGGGGCGATGGCGGGAGGGGGAGACCTGGGGGGAGGCGATGGGGGGAGGGGGAGACCTGGGGGGAGGCGATGGCGGGAGGGGGAGACCTGGGGGGGAGGCGCTGGGGGGAGGGGGAGACCTGGGGGGAGGGCGATGGGGGGAGGGGGAGACCTGGGGGAGGGCGATGGGGGGAGGGGGAGACCTGGGGGGAAGGCGATGGCGGGAGGGGGAGACCTGGGGGGAAGGCGCTGGCGGGAGGGGGAGACCTGGGGGGAAGGCGCTGGGGGGAGGGGGAGACCTGGGGGGAGGCGCTGGGGGGAAGGCGCTGGGGGTGGAGACCCCAGGGTGGATCTGTAGGGAATGGATGGGGGGTAGGAGGAAAGTCCCCCACAGTGAGAGGGGCTAGGGAGCCCCCACCTCCCTCTCTGACGGGCTCGTCTCCCCCCAGGCACATCTCCCACTTCATGCACAACGTCCCCTTCCCGTCTCCGCAGCGACCGCGCATCCTAGTGCAGGTGAGTGGCCCCTGCCCTAGGCAGATGCTCTTCTGCTGGGGCTGCTAGCCCTGCCCTGGAGTCAAGGCGTCCCCGGGCGATGCTCTGGAGCTGCTCCCTACGAAGCCAGGCAGGACTCAGGGGAAGCCTCCTCTCTGGGAGCAGCCTGTCCCCAGGGCAAGAAGCTCCCCCGGCTTCCACCTCCCTGGGTCCGACCTCGGAGCCTTCAGCCTCCTCTGCCCCTCCGTGCGCTTCCCCCAGCCAGTCCGCCCAGGCGGGGTCCTGGGGAAGCCAGAGGGTCCTGCCCCCCAACTCCGCAGTGAGACGGGACTCTCAGCCAGCCAGTAACACAGAAGGTTTATTAGACGACAGGGACATGGTCTAAAACAGAGCTTGTAGGTACAGAGAACAGGACCCCTCAATCAGGTCCACCCTGGGGGCAGGGAGGCTAGACCCCAGTTCTGGGCTTCCCTCCATTTCCCCAGCCAGCCCTAAACTGAAAACTCTCCAGCCCCTCCTCTGGCCTTTGTCTCTCTCCCGGGCCAGGAGGCCACCTGATCTCTTTGTTCTCCACACCTTCAGCTGGCACCTTTGCAGGGGAGGGGCCCAGGCCATCGGTTGCCAGGAGACAGGGTGTCGGCCATTCTCTGTGCAGACACCATCACACTGGTCCTCTAGGGCTCGGCAACAGTCACACCCCCTGATCCCACCACCTAGAGACTTAAGAAATGCCTAGGGGAAACTGAGGCACCCACACAGTACTCAGAGAAAGCATAAAGAACATTCCCGCTTCGTCACACCTGGCCCTGGCCCTGGCCCTTCTTTTCTCCACGCTGGCCACTCTGCTTACATTTGGCCTTCAGCTGATGTTTTGGGTCAGTGATTCCCAGCCCATGTCTATGAAAGCCCGAGGCTCCTGTGAGCCCCCCAAATCCCTGCCCCAGGGCTGTCCCTCACCCTGCCCCGCACTCACACCCATCCCTGCCCCCTGGGCTGCCCCCTGCTTGCCCCCATCCCTGCCCCCTGGGCTGCCCCTCGCTCCTCCCCATCCTTGCCCTGGGGTTTCCCCCTGCCCTCACATACCACCCCCCTTCCCTGCTCCCTGGGCTGTCCCCTGCCCCGGGGCTGCCCCATGTCTGCCCAGGTTGAGAAAACCGACCATGCCGTCAATCTCGTCTCCCCCCAGATGTCTCCCTACGATAACCTGCTGCTGTGCCAGCCTGTGTCCTCCCCGCTGCCACTCAGGTACAGCCCCCGGGGGGTGGTCGGGGCAGCCTGGGGGGTGCTCATGCCTTGGGGGGAGGATTAGGGGCTCAGGATCCCTTTGGTGATTTGGGGGGGACGGGCAGTGCCTGCTCTGGCTGTGGCTGTGTTGTGGGTGGGGGGGAGGGGGTTCTGTGTTGTCTGGATGCTGCATCCTCTCCCCCCTCTGCCCCACAGCGGAGCCAGCTTCCTGACCCTGCTGCAGAACCTGGGCCCCGAGAACGCCGTCACGCTGCTGCTGGCCGTGCTGACCGAGCAGAAGCTGCTGATCCACTCGCTGCGCCCCGACGTGCTGACCAGCGTGAGCGAGGCGCTCGTCTCCGTGAGTCTGGCCCTGGGGTGGGGAGGGCAGTGGGCCCGCCCCCTGGGCTCGCTGACTCCTCTCTCCCTGCCCTGCCCCAGATGATCTTCCCGCTGTGTTGGCAGTGCCCCTACATCCCGCTGTGCCCACTGACGCTGGCAGACGTGCTGTGCGCCCCCGTGCCCTTCATCGTCGGCATCCACTCCAGCTACTTCGACCTGCACGACCCGCCCCGCGACGTCATCTGTGTCGACCTCGACACCAACACCATCTTCCTGTGAGCTCCCCTGGGCCTGGTCCCCGCCCGAGCCATCGCTCCGGGAGAGCGGGCCCCGGGCGTCCGTATTCCTGGGCATGTCCCCAGGGGGAACCCCGGTGTCCTGCCTGGCCCTTGGCCGGCCCTCCCCTAACGCGGCCCTCGCAGCTCCGTGCGACGTGGCGTCCGCCCCCTCTCCAGCCCCGGAGTGGCTGCGTCCCGGTGCTGGGCCGGGGAGGGTGAGCGGGGGGCCGGGGCAGCCCAGTAGGAGGCGCTAACGGTGAGGGCAGCCCGGCTTTGTGCTTGTCTCGTCTCCCCTGCCAGGAGTGAGGAGAGGAAGCTGCTGTCGCCCCGCTCACTGCCCCGCCGGCCCTGCAAGGTGCTGCTGGCTGCGCTGCGTGCCCACTTCCAGCAGCTGGATGAGAGTGAGTGGGGAGCTGGGGGGGTTGGCGGGGCGTCTGGGGGGGCTGTGCTGACCCCCTGCTCCCCACAGTGTACAACAAGCCGGTGGAGGAGGCGTCGCTGGAGTTCCTGCTCACCGACTACGACCTGGTGTACGGGCGGCGCAAGCAGCTGGAGCTGGAGATCCAGGCCTCCTTCCTGCGCTTCATGGCCTGCGTGCTGAAGGGGTACCGCTCTTTCCTGCTGCCCATCACCCAGGCGCCCTGCGACACCACCCACGACTCCAGCAGCCTCTTCTTCCTGCAGGGTGAGGGGGGCACACCTGGGGGGGATGGGGGGCGGGGGCGCCTGCGTGCTGAAGGGGTACCGCTCTTTCCTGCTGCCCATCACCCAGGCGCCCTGCGACACCACCCACGACTCCAGCAGCCTCTTCTTCCTGCAGGGTGAGGGGGGCACACCTGGGGGGGATGGGGGGCGGGGGCGCCTGCGTGCTGAAGGGGTACCGCTCTTTCCTGCTGCCCATCACCCAGGCGCCCTGCGACACCACCCACGACTCCAGCAGCCTCTTCTTCCTGCAGGGTGAGGGGGGCACACCTGGGGGGGATGGGGGGCGGGGGCGCCTGCGTGCTGAAGGGGTACCGCTCTTTCCTGCTGCCCATCACCCAGGCGCCCTGCGACACCACCCACGACTCCAGCAGCCTCTTCTTCCTGCAGGGTGAGGGGGGCACACCTGGGGGGGATGGGGGGCGGGGGCGCCTGCGTGCTGAAGGGGTACCGCTCTTTCCTGCTGCCCATCACCCAGGCGCCCTGCGACACCACCCACGACTCCAGCAGCCTCTTCTTCCTGCAGGGTGAGGGGGGCACACCTGGGGGGGGATGGGGGGCGGGGGCTGAGCTCCCATGTGACCCCCCTCCCCCATCCCCCCCAGGTTTCCTCAAATCCCGGGACCGCGCCTACCACAAGTTCTACGGGCAGCTGCTGCGCACGCAGCTCTTCACGCAGTTCATCCAGGAGTGCTCCTTCGTCAGCGACCGGCACGCCTGCCTGGAGTTCTTCGACACCTGCGTCGAGAAGGTGACGCCCCGCCCCGAGCGACGCTTGCCCCTGACGCCCCAGCAACGCCCGCCCCGAGCGACGCTTGCCCCTGACGCCCCCGACACCCTGCTCCTGGCACCCCAGCAACACCCTGCCTCTGACCCTCCTAATTCCCTGCTCCTGGTCCTACTGGCCCACCCTTAGCAACACCCTGTCACAGTCCCCGGGCGATGCTCTGGACCTGCTCCCTACAAATCCAGGCAGGACTCGGGTGAAGTCTCCTCTCTGGGAGCAGCCTGTCCCCAGGGCAAGCAGCTCACACTGCTTCCACCTTCCTGGGTCTGACCTCGGAGCATTCAGCCTCCTCTGCCCCTCAGCGAGTCTGCCCAGGTGAGGTCCTGGGGAAGCCAGAGGGTCCTGCCCCCCAACTCCGCAGTCAGACGTGACTCTCAGCCAGCCAGTAACACAGAAGGTTTATTAGACGACAGGGACATGGTCTAACACAGAGTTTGCAGGTCCAGAGAACAGGACCCCTCAGCCAGGTCCATTTTCGGGGGCAGTGAGCCAGACAACCCCGTCTGCCCTTCACTCCTCATCTCCAGCCAGCCCCAAACTGAAACTCCACCCAGCCCCCCCTCCTCTGGGCTTTGTCCCTTTCCCGGGCCAGGAGGCCACCTGATTCCTTTGTTCGCCAGCCCTTTAGCTCTCACCTTGCAGGGGAGGAAGGGCCAGGCCATCAGTTGCCAGGAGACAACATCCCACCCCTAGCAATGCCCCACCCCCGGATCTTAGCAACATGCTGCCCCTGACATATCTAACAATGCCCCGCCCCTGCCCCCTGGTGCCCCTAACTCCCCCTCCCTCCACCCTGATGACACCCCACCCCTCTCTGGCGCCCCCTGCAGTGCCTCACCCCTCCACCCAAGGGCTGTCCCTGCAACTTGCTCAGCCACAGATCCTGCTCACCCCCACCCCAGACCCCATCCCGTGGGGCTCGGGGGCCTGGACCAGGCCACTCCTGTGACTGAACTGGGCGGGGGCTGAGGCAGCTCCCAGATCACGGCCAGTGTCGGGGCGGGGGGGCAGACCAAGGCAGCCCTGTTCTGGGGCAGGGAGCTCCCAGCCAGGGGGTGTTCTGGGGGACATGCTGGCCCGCCCCGAGCCGCACTCCCCTCCCCAGGTGCAGGTGGATCTGGAGAAGGCCGAGGACGCGCCCCTGATGGAGCTGGACGACTCACACGGCAGTGAGCACACAGTCTTCATCATGCCCCCCGAAGAGCCCCTGGGCCCCGATGGCGCCGAGCTGCCCGCGCTCTACTGGTGAGACCCCCCCCCCCAGCGACCCGGTCCCCCCCATATCTCTAGCCGCTCCCTGATGCCCCCTCTCCTCCCCCACAGCTATGACAGCTTCCCCGTGCTGCGGTCCGAGCTCTTCGAGCGCTCCCAGGACCAGCTGGCGGCTCTGCTGTGCCAGCCCAAGAGCAGCGCCCCCAGCAGCCCCGCACCGCGCAGGACCAAGCAGGTGACGGCCCAGGCTCACTAGTGCAGCGAGTGGGCTGGGCTCAGCCCTCCCTGCAGGGAACACCGGGAACGAGCCCTGGGAACCAGCGTCCTTGGGGGAGCTGGGGGGGGCGGGGTTGCCAGGCGCTGGGTGGGTGGCGGAGGCCTGTCCTGGGTGGAGCTGGGTGGGGCCTGACCTAGGCAGAACTGATGGGGTGCCAGCCCCTTGAGGCGGTGGGGAGGCCTGTCCTGGGCAGAGCTGCCCCCCTGACCCGGCTTCCCCCCCAGGAGATGAAGGTGGCGCAGCGGGTGGCACAGAAGTACTCGTCCGTGCCCGACATGTGGGCACGGTGCCTCCTGGGGCACTGCTACGGGCTGTGGTTCATCTACCTTCCCACCTACGTGCGGGCCGCCCCCTCCAAGGCGCGGGCGCTGCAGACGGCCTACGAAGTGCTGAAGCAGATGGAGAGCAGGAAGGTGGTGCTGCCAGACGAGGTGCGGACCGCCCCCCGCGCCCCTAGCACCAGCCCCCCGCGCCCTGCCCACGTGACCCAGCAGCGCCCACCCGGCTGACTGCACAGGGCGGCACCGGGTTCCCCCACCCCCCTCACGGTGCCCTGTGCTTCCTGCCCCCCAGGTCTGCTACCGCAGCCTCATGCAGCTGTGCGGGCAGTACGGCGAGCCGGTGCTCTCTGTCCGCGTCCTGCTCGAGATGAAGCGGGCTGGCATCGTGCCCAACACCGTCACCTATGGCTACTACAACAAGGTATCAGCCTGGGGCGGGCGGGCGCCTGGGGCTGGGGCCAGGGCGGGCCCTGAGGGCTGAGGCGGGGAGTGATCCCTCTGGTGATGCTGTGCCCTGGGGGGCGAGAGCGTGGCGATGTCTGCTGCTGGGGGGGAGGACGGGGGGGGCCCCCTCCCCCGATTTCCCAGGTAACCCGTGGCCCCGGGGGGCTCGTTCCCTTGCAGGCCGTGCTGGAGAGCAAGTGGCCCTCGGGCACCCAGGGCGGGCGGCTGCGCTGGGCCAAGCTGCGCAACGTGGTGTTGGGCACCGCCCAGTTCCGGCAGCCCCTGCGGCAGCGGCAGCTGGAGAGCGAGGCCCACGGCAGCACCCTGCCAGGTGTGTGGGGCATGTGGGGTGGGGCCGGCTGGGCCCATGGGGCGAGGCTAGGGGGGCCAGGCAGGGCAGCGGTGGGGCCGGCCGGGGTGGGGGTAGGGGGACCAGGCCCCTGGGCAGGGGTGGGGCCAGCCGGGGTAGGGGTAGGGGAGTCGGGCCCCTGGGCAGGGGTGGGGGTCGGGCGGCCAGGCAGGGCAGGGGTGGGGCCGGCCAGGGTGGGGGTAGGGGGGCCAGGCCCCTGGGCAGGGGTGGGGCCAGCTGGGGTAGGGGTAGGGGGGTCGGGCCCCTGGGCAGGGGTGGGGGTAGGAGGGCCAGGCAGGGCAGGGGTGGGGCCGGCCAGGGGCCGGCCAGGGTGGGGGTAGGGGGGCCAGGCCCCTGGGCAGGGGTGGGGCCAGCCGGGTAGGGGTAGGGGGGCCAGGCAGGGCAGGGGTGGGGCCGGCCAGGGTGGGGGTAGGGGGCTGGGCCCCTGGGCAGGGGTGGGGCCGGCCAGGGTGGGGGTAGGGGGCTGGGCCCCTGGGGCAGGGGTGGGGCCGGCCAGGGTGGGGGTAGGGGGCTGGGCCCCTGGGGCAGGGGTGGGGCCAGCAGCCCATGTTCTCGCTCCCTGGCTGTGCAGAGAACCAGGGCCCCCAGCCCCGCCCCAGCCTTCAGCGCCAGACCACGTGGGCCGGGCGCAGCCTGCGTGAGCCCTCGCCGGGCCGCCAGCTGGCGAAGAGCAACAGCGGCACCTTCCCCCGCAGCGAAACCTCCGCCGTGGAGTCCGGCGTGGCCCAGAGTGAGTCGCAGCCTGGCGGGGTGGGGCAGGGAGCTCGCCGGGAGGGGGTGGGCAAGACGAAACCCGGGGACAGGGCCCCTGCTCAGGCACTCCCGGGTAGGGGTGCGGGGGTCACCGGGCTTGGGGGATGTGCTGGGGTTCGGAGCTGTGAGGGACCCGGCTTCGCCCCCCCCCCGTAACCCTGTTTTTCCCCCCAGTGATCAAGGCCCTGGGGGTGCTGGAGCCTGGCAGCGACTCGTTCGTCGCCCTCCCCCCCGGGCTGCGCCAGCTCCTGGACGGGCCCGGCAGCTCGGAGGACGGGAGCCTGTCTGACCTCAGCTTCCAGACGGACGAGAGCGACCGGCCGGCCCTGGACAGCGCTGAGGTGCAGCTGAGCCTGGGGCCGGGCGCCCGGGGCTCCAAGCCGGGCCGGCGCGACGAGAACCACAACAGCCTGGGGGGGACGCCGCGCCGGGGGCTGGCCGCCAAGCTGCAGCAGCTGCTATCCCCAGCCAAGCGCCCCTCCCCGCGCCACACCGCCAGCGTGGAGCAGCCCAGCACCCGGTGGGACGCCGGCTCCCTGCGCCGGGCCTCGGAGCAGACAGAGCCCCCGCCGCGCAAGAGCCCCGTGGAGAGCCTGCTGCACCCCCACGAGCGCCCCGACTCCACCGCCTCGGAGGTAGGGGCTGGGACGCGCCTCCCACTGCTCCTGGGTGGGGGTTGGACTGGGGGGACCCTCTCCCATAGCTGCTGGGCTAGGCCTGTGGGCAGGACCCCCCCACACCCTGCTCTGGGGCTGAGGGTGTTGCACTCCTGGAACTGGCAGGGACCTGGTGCCCCCGCGTGAGCTGCTGGGCTGGAGACCTTGGCATGGGTGGGAGCAGCATCAGCATCTCCTGCGGGGAGGTCCCACTGAGCTGGGGGGTCCCCTGGGGCTCACATCTCCTCTCCCCCCAGAGCTCCGTCTCCCTGGGCAGCGAGTTTGACCTGTCGGACACGTCGCTTGGCAGCTTTAGCCTGCGCAAGTCGTCGGACCCGCTGCCCGAGGCCTTGGCCGGGCCGGAGCTGCCCCCTGTGGAGGTGAGGCCCCCCCGACCTGCCCTAGGCCTGGGCTGGAGAGATGAGCCCCCCCCGGGACCTGCCTGAGGCCGTGCCTGCTGGGTGGGAGTCCCCTGGGGCGAGCTGGGGGTAGGGGTGGGGCTGAGCCAAGTTCCCCCGCCCCCTGGGGTGAGCTGTGGGGTGGGGCTGAGCAGAGTTCCCCCCCCCCCGGGGGCGAGCTGGGAGGTGGGGGTAGGGGTGGGGCTGAGCTGAGTCGTCCCCCCGGGGCGAGCGCAGGCTGGGGGTGGGGCTGAGCCGAGTTCCTCCTCCCCCTCCCCCTCCCGTGAGCTGTGGGGAGGGGGTGGGGCTGAGCCGAGTCCCCTGTCCCCGCCTGGGACGAGCTGTGGGGTGGGGGTGGGGCTGAGCCAAGTACCCCCCAACCCGGGGCGAGCTGCGGGGTAGGCGTGGGCTGGGGCCGAGTCCCGTCCCCCCGGGGCGAGCTGCGGGGTGGGGCTGGGGCCGAGTCCCGTCCCCCCGGGGCGAGCTGCGGGGTGGGGCTGGGGCCGAGTCCCGTCCCCCCGGGGCGAGCTGCGGGGTGGGGCTGGGGCCGAGTCCCGTCCCCCCGGGGCGAGCTGCGGGGTGGGGCTGGGGCCGAGTCCCGTCCCCCCGGGGCGAGCTGCGGGGTGGGGCTGGGGCCGAGTCCCGTCCCCCCGGGGCGAGCTGCGGGGTGGGGCTGGGGCCGAGTCCCGTCCCCCCGGGGCGAGCTGCGGGGTGGGGCTGGGGCCGAGTCCCGTCCCCCCGGGGCGAGCTGCGGGGTGGGGCTGGGGCCGAGTCCCGTCCCCCCGGGGCGAGCTGCGGGGTGGGGCTGGGGCCGAGTCCCGTCCCCCCGGGGCGAGCTGCGGGGTGGGGCTGGGGCTGAGCCGAGTCCCCCCCGCAGATCCGGCTCTCCAGCTGCTCGCGGTGCCAGGCGTGCGGCTCCCTGGTGCACGACGAGGAGGTGATGGCCGGCTGGACGCCCGACGACTCCAACCTCAACACCAGCTGCCCCTTCTGCGCCCGCCCCTTCGTGCCCTTGCTCAGCATCGAGATCCAGGACTTCCAGCAGCCCCCCAGGTCAGACCCTGCCCTCGGCGGGAACCCCCTGCAGCCCCCGCCCTCAAGGGGGTCCCCCTGTACCCTCCCTGTCCTTGTGGGGGACACCACTGCAGCCTCACACCTGTGGGGGACCCCATTGAGGTCCCCCCACCCTCAGGGGGACCCCCCTGCAATCCCCCCCATTAGGAAACCGCCCTGCAGCTCTCCCATCCTTGGCGGGGGGGAACCCCACTGCCGCGCCATGCTCTGCCCTCTGAAGTCTGGGGCGTGGGGTGACTTGGGGGGGCGATGGGCGGGGAATGGCCTGGGGGGCGGGCTCACATCATTCAGGGGTCTGGAACCTGCCTTGTTCTGGGATCTCGCCGGGTGCGCCGTCGTCATGAGAACCGTCGGGTGGCAACCGCCCTTGGGCGGGGGCTGGCTGATGGGAGGGCTGTTAAGGGGCTGTGTCCCCCCAGGCGTGGGGGCTGGTGCCAAGCAGCCCAGCAGTAACCAGCTCCCTCCCTCCCCAGCCCCTCGGAGTCTCCCCAGAGCCGCGGGGAGCAGCCACCAGCTGCCCGAGGGCCGGTGCTCAGCGACCGCTCCCAGTGCCTGGCTCTGGACGAGGCCGAGCCGCAGCCAGGGGACCCCCCGTCGCTCTGCAACGGCTGCGTGGACTCCTCGGTACGGCCCCCCCCATTCCCCGCCCCATCAGTCCTGAGACCAGCCCCCTGCAGCTGAGCGAGGCTCCCCCCAGAGCCAGCCAGAAGGGGGCGCTGCGGGCACTGCCTCCAGAGCCCCACACTCCTGACTCCGCCAGGCACCTGGCTGCACTGCCCAAGGGTTACTCACCCCTGCCCGAGGGAGGGCTGGGACTGCGGGGCGGGCAGAGCTGGGCAGGGGGCTGTGGCCCGGCAGAGGGGCGTGGGCTGAGCTGGGCGGGGGGCTGGGAGAGGGGCGCGGGCACAGCTGGGCGGGGGGCCGTGGCCCGGCAGAGGGGCGCGGGCTGAGCTGGGCGGGGGGCTGGGAGAGGGGCGCAGGCACAGCTGGGCGGGGGGCCTTGGCCCGGCAGAGGGGCGCGGGCAGAGCTGGGCGGGGGGCTGGGAGAGGGGCACGGAAACAGCTGGCCGGGGGGCCGTGGCCCGGCAGAGGGGCGCGGGCTGAGCTGGGCAGGGGGCTGGGAGAGGGGCGCGGGCACAGCTGGGCGGGGGGCAGGCCGGTCAGTGGGCCCTGAGCGCAGCCTGTCTCCCTGCAGGGGCCCAGGAGCCCTGCCCCACGCTTGGAGCTCGTGACCTTTGCCTACCTGAGCCCCCTGGTGCTGCGCAAGGAGCTGGAGAGCCTGCTGGAGAACGAGGGCAGCGAGTTCCTGGCCCAGCCAGAGCTGGTGGACAGCCATCCCATAATATACTGGAACCTGGTCTGGTATTTCCAGCGCCTCGGCCTGCCCAGCAACCTGCTGCAGCTGGTGCTGGCCTCCCAGCACGTCAGGCCCACGCCCCAGGTACGGGGCCTGCGGGAGGGGGAGGGGTGCCCGCCCCCTGCACCAGCGGGCAGCCCGGGAGCTGGGGGGTCCCCCCCGGGTCCTGACCCGCACCCCCGCACGTCTCTCTTGCAGGTCCAGCCCCTGGAGGCCCCCCCGGTGTGCGTGCGTCTGCTGTGGGATGTCCTGACCCCAGACCCCAACAGCTGCCCCCCCCTCTATGTGCTTTGGAGGATCCACAGTGAGAAGCTGGGGCGGGGGCACAGGGGTGGGGTGGGGGAGGGGTGCCGTGGGTCAGCACGGGGGGTTGGGGTGGTGTCCTTGGGGCTTGGGGCAGGGAACGGCCTGTGCAGTGACCCCCACTCTCTCCCCACAGGGAACAGTGCTGCCCGGCTGCAGTCCTGGCGCCATCCCAGCAGCCCCTTCTCGCTGGCGTTCCTGGAGGCCGTGCTGAGCCATGTGGGGCTGGGCGAGATGCATAAGGCCATCGCCCTCTTCCTGCAGACCCTGGCCCTGGAGCCCAGCCCCCCGCCCCTGCAGAGGTACCGCCCCTGGCTCCGCCCCCTGCAGAGGTCCCACCCTGGCTCCGCCCCCTGCCCCAGACCCCGCCCCCACCCCTGCAGAGGTACCGCCCCTGGCTCCGCCCCCTGCAGAGGTCCCACCCTGGCTCCGCCCCCTGCCCCAGACCCCGCCCCCACCCCTGCAGAGGTCCCACCCCTGGCTCCGCCCCCTGCCCCAGACCCCGCCCCCACCCCTGCAGAGGTTCCGCCCCCTGCAGAGGTCCCACCCCTGGCTCCGCCCCCTGCCCCAGACCCCGCCCCTGCAGAGGTACTGCCTCAGGTCCGCCCCCTGCCTCCGACTCCGCCCCCTGGCCTGCAGAGGTACTGCCCCTGACTCCACCCCCTGCAGAGTCCACCCCCCAGCTCTGCCCCCTGCAGAGGTACCACCCCCTGCCCCTGGCTCCGCCCCCTGGCTCTGTCCCCTGCAGAGGTACTGGCTGCTGCCGCTCTGCCCCCCTCTGCTCTCCCTCCCTCTGCTCTGTCTCCCCCACTCAGTGTCACTCTCTCCCCGTCCTCCTGTAGGAGCATTTACCGGGAGATCCTCTTCCTCATGCTGGCTGCACTGGGCAGGGACCACGTCAGCATTGGTATGGGGCTGGGGGGGTATTGGAAAGAACAGGGACTGAGAGGAGCCTGCGGCCGGGCCATTGGTGGGCGAGGGGAAGCATGGATATTGGGCCTGCCGGGCCCAGTGGTGGGGAGGAGGGGGGGGATACTGGCCTGGCTGGGCAGGGCGCCCCATTTGGTCTGCATGGGTGTGGGGGAATACTGGGCCAGCCGGGCCCATTGGTCTGTGGGGGGGGGGGATATGGGTCCAGCTGGGCCCATTGGTCGGCGGGGGGGCGGATAGCAGGCCAGCCGGGCCCATTGGTCTGAGGAGTTGCGGGGGGGCACCACACTCGCTTGGCCTGTGGAGGGGCTGGGGGACCCGGGGTGCGCGGGTTGGCTGCAGGCTGGGCCCCGGGCCCCTCAGTGCCTGATCCCCGTCTCCCCCGCAGCTGCCTTCGACAAGAAGTACAAAGCCGCCTACGCCAAGGTGGCCAGCAGCCTGGGCAAGGAGGAGGTGACACGGCGGCGGGCACAGCCACCCAGCTCCAAGGCCATCGACTGCCGCCGGAGCTTCGGCGCCACCCTGGAGTGCTAATGCCAGGCCGCCCGGGAGCCCAGGACCCCTCCCCCCAGGAAGGAATTTGGGGACCGAACTGGGTCTCTCAGGGGGTGGGGGGGAGGAGCGAGCAGCTCCACGGCAGGCGGGGGGCAGGGCATAGCTGATACCAAACCATGTGCCACCCCCACCTACCCCGGGGGTTCTTCCGGGAGCCGGGGGGCAGCACTTGGTGCCCGCTGAGCCGAGGCAGTCAGGTGGGACCTGGAGAGCCCCCTGCTGCCCCCGGCACTTCAGCCAGTCCTGCCCCTGGGGGCCGTAGCTCTACGCTGCCCCCCCCGCCCCGCGGGCTGGGAGGAGAAGCAGGGGCAGCTGCTGCCCAGCCATAGGGCAAAGAAGTGGGGGGCTGGTCGGGCAGGGCCGAGATCCTGCTCTGGGCATAGCCCAGCCCCTCCTGTGCCGACTGGACTGGGGTCTTTGATGGCCCTGCTGACGGCAGCTCTCAGCGGCTGCCCGTGCTGGAGGAATGGGAGGGGCCCCAGGAGCCACGGGTATGTCTGGGGGGTCGGCACTGCTCAGCCCGCCTGGTGGCTCCCCCCAGACCCCGGTGCTGTTTGGAGCCAGACACTGGTAGTGAACCGGCCCCGCGGACGGGTGAGCATCCGTCCAGCCCACGGTTCCTGCATCCCCAGAGCTCTCTCTGTTTTTGGACACTGTCTTTGGCGGGTCCCCCGGGGCACAGCCCCTCCTCCAGGGCAGTTGGTGCTTGGTTTTTTTTAACGTCAGTGTTAATATATTTTGTAATTTATTTATTCTCCCCGTGGCCACTGTTCGCTTGTGCTGTAACCGCTGTGCTGGTGAGCGAGTGCCATGCAAGCCGGGCCCCACGACCCCCCGCGTGCCCCCTGCTGGACACCCTGGGCTGCCGTGGGGCTGGGTCATTGTGCACTCCCCATCTCACTCACTCCTGCCCGGGAAGCTGTTTCTCTCCCCCCGTGGCTGGGAAAGGGGCAGTAGGCACTGAGGGGGAGGGGACGCTGGGGGCTCCCCATGCGCTGGTGCCTGTGCCCCCCTATCTCTGGGGTTCATACTGTGCAATATGGCGTCACCCCTCCCCGACCCCTTTGTTTCATTTGGGTTTTTGTTGGGTCTGTAAATAAAACCGCTTCAGTATTTTCTCTGCCTTGTGGTGTGGGGGTGTGTGTGTGTCTGGGGTTGCAAGGAGGCAGCCTCAGCCCCTCTCCCCCACGCATCTGTCTCTGCCCTGCCCCTCCCTTGGCTCTGGGTGGCCGAGAGGAGCCCCCATGGCTGAAGTGGGGTGTAGTGGCGAGGGGCAGCGCGGGTCTGGGCTGGGCCCACCTGCTGCCAGGGCAGCAGAACTGGGAGGCAGCCCCCTGCCTGTCCCCCCCCCCCGCGTCTGATTGGCTGCCTTCCCCACTATCCTGCCTCCCTGGGCAGAGAAGCCAATCAGAGCGCCAGCTGGGGCTGAGCTGGGAGGAGTTTGGGGGAGCAGCAGGAGCCAGGCAGGGAGGGTGGAGGAGAGCCCCTGTTTGCAGCGGGGGATCCCGGGGGCTGCCAGGGGCGGGGAGCTGGGCGCTCCATGCCACAGACTGCGTGTGCAGATCCCAGCTGGGTCCTGCCGGCGCCTGCCTGGGGGAGCGGCAAGGCTGTGATCATCACCCCCTGCTGTGGGGCGGGGCTCAGACACCCCGAAAAACCAGGCACGGGCTCTTACCAGCATCTCATGAGCTCTGGGGCCTGACTCAGGGCTTGGTGAGACCACCCCCCTCCCCTCTGCCCAGCTGGAGGCATCCAGTACCACGGGGAGCCCCAGGCCCCCCTTAGCGCTTGTCCCATCTCCCCTCCCTGGGGCTTTGCCCGGGCACCTCTGACTCCCAGCAGGTGCCTCCCATCACCCCGGCTTGGAGCGGTCTGGCCCCCGTCCTGTTCTCACAGCCCCTGCTTGGCAGAGGCCCGTGGCCTGAGCAGTGCAGAGCCCGTCCCAGCCCCACAGCGAGGGGCGCATGTGCTGAGAGCTCGCGGGGCTCTGCAGCGAGGTTCACAGCACCGACAGCCGTACAGGCCCCGGCTTGTTACAGCTGCTGCGCTCTGGCCGGCTTGTGTCTCCGAGCCCGGCTGGCTCCTTTCGCGGCTCCAGGACTGGCCGAACCTCTCTGCTACTGCCAGGTGAGAGCCCCTCCCTCCCCGTGCAGCCGGCGGGAACCCCAAACCTCCTGCTGCAGCCTCCCTTTGCAGCGCCACAGGCTGGTCCTGGGGCGGCCCTGCCCTGCCTTGCCGCCTCCTCGCCCTGCTTGCTGGTGGCTTCCGCCAAGGAAGGAAGCTGGGGCCTGTGTGTACAATCGACCCCTTGTGTGCAGGCCGCCCCAGTCCCCCTCGCTGCTCCCTGCAGGCTGCACCCTCTGCATCTCCGGTCTCACAGCAGCCGCTCACAGAGGAGGTCTGTCCAGGAGGCCGGCATGAGCTAATCACTGCCGCCCTGGGCACCCCCACTGGCAGCAACACACGGCCATGCTGTGGGGCAGGCTCCGTCCATCCGGCACTCGCGCTGCAGACGACGCACTGAGCAGCAGCGGGGCCGGGGGCTGCAAACAGAGTGGGTGCCCTGCCCGGGATGGCTCCTGCTGCCTTGCCATCCACAAGGCTGCCTTGTAGAGCAGCTGCCCACGGGCATCCCACCTGCAGGAATGGGCAGGGCCACCTCCCTCTGGAGCCCATGTCCCGGCTGTGTGTGACTCCGCCTGCCCCCAGGGCACATGTGGATTGTTAGCCTGAGCTTTGCCCCTAACATGACCCTCTGAGCATGGTGTGTCACCCACCCCCTTCCTGACCTCCACCCCCAATCAAGACTTTAAAAACAATCTGTGAGTAGAACATAGCCCGTGTTTTTGTGTAGGCCCTACTAGTGTTTTGGGGCTGGTCTGCTGCCCGCCAAGGAGGGACGCACTGGGCCCAGGGGCCTCTGTGGTGCAGGGAGAGCTGAGTGGGGACCCACAGGCTCGGGGCCTGTCCCTAGGCCAATAAAACCTCCCCTCTGAGCGAGCCTCGTGCCAGGGGCGGGTGACGGCGGCGTGGCCCTGCAGGCTGGGGCCCTCTCATCCCAGCCGCCCGGAAGCCAAGGGCACCCGTGAGCAGAGTGCTCGCTCTCGTGCTGTATGGCTGCAGGGCATCTGCGCTTCAACCGGCTGCTGCCACCCCCCCACGCTTTGAAGGGGGACGAGCCGCCCCTGCAAAGCTCCAGCCGAAGTCGGGGGGGGGGAGCCACGACCAGCCCCCTCTGCTGTGAACTTTAAACCCTCTTGTTTGAGGAGCCAGCGAGACAGGGGCTGGCAAAGCCTCCCTGCTGTTGTGTGACCCCCCCCGAGCCTGCCTGGCCTCCGGGGCGTCTCCTCCCCAGACTGCCCCGAGCGAGCGCGCAGCCTGGCAGGAGATCAAACGCAGGGGGCCAAGATGAGAGCAATTCCCGGGGCTGTGACGTGCCGCCACCGGTCCCCACGCCCGGAAACCAGACTCTCCGGCTTGGGAACTCCAGCCTGCCCCGGGACGCCCGCGCAGACGTTTCACGGCCGCTTCGCTTCAGCGCCCCACAAATAGCCTCGGGGGGGAAGCTATAGGTTACGGCTTGGGTTGTCGTCCCTGCCTGCTTATTGGCTGGGCCGTGTACAAGTTACGGGCCTGAGAGAGTCCCGGCCAATCGGAGAGCCCTGCATCTGCACCAGGGTGCTTGTCAATCACCTGCGGTTAGCCAATGAGGTGGGAGAGGCGCTAATAAACCATCGATCATGGACAAGGAAGGCTAGAGTGTTGGCTTGGCTCCATTTCTCTCCCTTGGCAGCCATCTTGAATTCTGGCATCAGGCTCCCAGGCCCGGGCCACATCGTTTTACGTTCAGAAGTTCTGTGGTTTTCTGTGACGCTATCTCCCGAGGCGTCTGCACGCAGAGGGCAAAGCTTGAGTCGTTCCCGGGGCCCAGCTTCTGGCATCCACGAGAGCTGTGCCACCCCCCCGAACTCGGCAGCGCACCCGGCCTCTGGCCCATCGGCTTGCGACGGGAAATTCCCTCTCACCAAAAGAATGGAAAAGGAGCTGCCCCTAGTCGACAGCGGCCATGTCAAAGGAGAAAGGGGCCCGGCAGCGCCGTCACCAGCGCATTGCTGTGTGCATGGGGCGGACGCACCTGGGATCGCTGCTGGTAGCAGGGAGACCGATCAACCTGGAGCTGGTGTGACGTATGCGAAGCCAACGGCCGACTCCCCCTGCTTCCAGCAGTGGCTAGGCGTACCGTTCTCCGGGTCCACGGAGCTGGAAGGGGGAATTCCGCTGAGCCACCGCGGTGATGTTTACACCCTGGTGCCCTTGTAACCAGGCAGAGTTGGTGTCGCAGGCCTGGGCTGCGGTGCTGCGACCGCATGGCGGTGCCGCCACCGAGCCTCTGGCACCAGGCGCTGTCCCAGCGGACGGAGAGAAGCCGACAGTCCTAGGGGGCATCTTCACAGCACAGTTTGCGCAAACCGCGAGTTCGGTGGATTTTTAAGCCCTCCCGGCAGGGTGGGTGGGCTGCTGCTCCACGACTGCCACGGCTGAAGTGAGGAACACAGGAGGGGACTCGGTTTACCTCTGAGACAAGTAGAGACAGACAGACCGACGGGAGGGGGAGCTGCAAGGAAACAGTGAGGCAATATTGGCTGATGTTGCAGCCCAGCACGGTCACGCTGCGAGCAGGGCTGTACAGCATCCACGGAACAGTCACGTCACATCAAAGTGCCCTCAGGCAGCCATGGGACGTTGGAGCATTGAAAAACAGCAACGCAACATTGTGCCAAAATATCACTGTGCCCAGTGCGATGCCATGGGGCAGCAGGACACCTGGATTCTGTGGCGGAGTGTGACACTGCTGGGAAGGAATTTCATTCCCTCGGGCTGCAGTGCAATGCACGGGGAAGACCATGGGTGGCGGGTACCATAGGCTGGGGGAGGCTGTGCCTCCCCAAACAGCCAGGCATGGCCCTGCCCACGCTCTGCCCCCAGGCCTCCTGCTTCCGCTCTGTGGCCTGGCTCCAGGGGCTGGGGCCACACTGCCCTCCCTCCCGGCGCTCCGGGGCTGGGGGTGCTAGCCTGGGGTGGGGGCCAGTGGCTGTGCGGGGGTGGTGGTGGATGAGGCAGAGCCTCGGGCAGAAGGGGTGGGGCTGGGGGCTAGGCTCCCCAAGCCGGCAGTTCATGTGCCACCCATGGGGAAAACCTCGTTTTAGGCTCCGGCTGTGCTGTGACCAGGGAGTGTTCTGATGTTCATAATTCTCATTGTTACCTGGTGCTTTGCTGACCTTTTGTTGTGAGCATATAAGATCAACCATAGTGGGGCAGAGCGATGGGCCAGCTACCACCATCCTGTCTTCTGAGCATGGCCACTGCCAGGTGCTTCACAGGGAAGGACCAGAACAGGGCGATTATCGAGAGATCCATCCCCTGTCGTCCACTTCCAGCTTCTGGAGTTGGAAGTTTAGGGACACCTGGAGCATGGGGTTGCGTCCCTGACTGCCTTGACTTACAGCCATTGATGGACGTATTCTCCATGACTTACCTCGTTCTTTGACTGTGCGTTGTAGCCACCTGTTGTGTCAGCTCTTGTACTCTGCCGTAAGTGCTGCACGGCAGGGACCGTGGGTCTGCTCTGTGTGTGCATTACATCTGGCACCACGGGCCCCGATCCCTGCCGAGGGCCCCTAGGTGCTACCACAGTGCAAACAATGAATGTTAAAGGGGATAATTCCCAATCTCACTGTCAGGCCTGGGGGAATCTGAAACGTTTTCCTCTGGAACAGCATCAAAGCATACGGCCTCCCTGTGCCTCTCTATGCCAGCTCCATGCCCCTGCATCCCCTGCGCACGTTCCAAACACCTGCAATGCGGCCCACTCCACATGTGGGTGCAGCCCATCCAAATGCCCTGTGCCCCAGTGTTCCTCTACACCCCGCCACTTTTCCCCTTGGCTCCCAGAGCTGTGTGAGGGGCAGCCCCAAGAGTGCCCCCCCAAACACTTGGGCCACCAGACCTCGGTAGCACTCCCCCCATCCTCTGCACCAACCTGACCCTGGCACCTAGTCACCCGTGCCATCCTGCCCCCCCCATCACCTGCGCCAATCTGCCCCACGCCGCGCCCCATCACCCGTGCCATCCTGCCCCCCCACCCCTCCCCCATCACCTGCACCAATCTGCCCCACGCCGTGCCCCATCACCCGTGCCATCCTGCCCCCCCATCACCTGCGCCAACCTGCCCCATGCCCCGCCCCCATCAGCCATGCCATCCTGACCCCCCACCCCTCCCCCATCACCTGCGCCAACCTGCCCCACGCCCCGCCCCCATCACCCATGCCATCCTGACCCCCCCACCCCTCCCCCATCACCTGCGCCAACCTGCCCCACGCCCCGCCCCCATCACCCATGCCATCCTGACCCCCCCACCCCTCCCCCATCACCTGCGCCAACCTGCCCCACGCCCCGCCCCCCATCACCCATGCCATCCTGACCCCCCACCCCTCCCCCATCACCTGCGCCAACCTGCCCCATGCCCCGCCCCCATCAGCCGTCCCATCCTGACCCCCCACCCCTCCCCCATCACCCGTGCCATCCTGCCCCCCCCACACCTCCCCCATCACCTGCGCCAACCTGCCCCATGCCCCGCCCCCATCAGCCGTGCCATCCTGCCCCCCAACCCCTCCCCCATCACCTGCGCCAACCTGCCCCACGCCCCGCCCCCCATCACCCATGCCATCCTGACCCCCCACCCCTCCCCCATCACCTGCGCCAACCAGACCCACGTCGGGGTCCTGGCGTCGCCAGGAATTGACAATAGGGGCCTGTGATGAACCCTCCAGGAATACGTCCCACCAGACTGGGCACCCCTCTCCTGGCGCCCCCGGCCTGGCCTGGGTGCCCAGCACCCACTCTGGGGATGGGGCCTTAGCTGGGTGTCCCTCCCGGGGGGGATTAAAGGGAGGAAGATAATTGGGGTAACCGAGGTACGGTGGCCGCCGTCGCCCAAAACGCCCGAGAAGGGCCAAATTTGCTTTTTGCCCGCCGACATATAATAGGGCCGCAGGGTACCCGGATGTCCAGGCTAAGAGACCCATTAAAGGCGCCCCACGGGGCGCTTTTGCCGCCTCCCAGTGGTCGCGGTCTACGCCAATCAACGGTGCCATCAGCCAGTGGGAGCTACAGGGCGGGCGTCGTGGTGTAGTCTCCACTTCGATTGGTCTAGGCTTCCGTCGGTCTGTCGTCTCGACCAACAGGCGTCGTTGCTCAGGTCGGGAGGCGGAGCCGGTGCTGCGGAGCCGCGGCCCAATCAGCATCATTGTTTGTGGTGGTGCCGGCTGCCGCTGGTGTCTGCGGCGCAGCGTCTGCTCCGCCCGCCCGGCCCGGCCCGAGGGGAGCGAGCGGGGCCGCCGCTGCCGGCCGAGGTGAGCGGGGCCGGCTCGGGGGAGCGGGCGGGGGGCGGTTAGGCCGGGCCTGGGGGGAGGGGCAGGTGCTGGATTCGGAAAGGGGGGCCCGGGGCGGGGGCGGGGCCGCCTCATGCTGAGGGGGCGCCCAGCCCCCCCCCTTGGGGGAGGAACGGCCCGGCCCGGCCCGGCCCCACGGGGGAGGAACGGCCCGGCCCGGCCCCCTGCGGAGCAGTGACTGGGCTGGGCGAGGAATGGAGCGGGAACATCCCCCCCCCGCCTCCATTCCGCCCCTCGCACCCCTGGACGGGCCGCGGGATCCCCTCCCCCACAGCGCGCTCATTGCGAGGCGGGCCGGGCCGGGCCCCCCTTTCTGGGCTGTTGCCATGGCGCCTCCCCAGTGGGGTGCGGGGGTGAGAGCCGGTCGCTTCCCCTCTCCTAGGAAAGCTGGTTGTCCTTGCTCACCGGGGCAGGGGGACATGGCGGGGGGAGGGGGAGACTGCTGTGGGTGGGGGCGGGGGGTGCTTCTTTGCCTCCTGCTGCCCCGTTCAGGGGGTCTCAGGGAACAGTCCTCATTTTTCTCTTCCTCCCATTGCGTTTCCTTTGGGCTTTCCGCTACTCTCCTGTGTCTGTACGTGGAGTGTCTCTTGAAATCCACCCCCTCCTTGGAAATCTAGGTTCTCTTGCCTGACACTTTCACCATCCTCGCCCTTTCACCATCCTCATGCTGGTTCCCCACATTGGAAGTGGGAAGGGAGAAGGCAATGTGCCAAGAACACCTCCACACACATGCTTTCATGCGGTGCCTTGAACAGAGAGCCCAGTAATTGCCTTTTCTCCTCCTCTGCCCAGGTACTGCTGCCTCCCCTGTGGGTGGTCTGAGCAGTAATGTCCATGCCCATGTTTCCTGTTTGGGGTGGGGGAAGCTGCGCAACAGAGAGGGTGCACTGAGCTCTTGGCTTCATAGGCCTTCTCAGTCTAGATTTTAGAAAGCCCTGGAAGACTCTCCCTTCCCAAGTTCTCCCTTCCCAAATTCTCATCCTGGGCTTTGGAAATTTGTGTGGTGATGGTACAGCTCCTCACCCGATTCCCTAGGAGAGGACATTTTATTTGCAAGCAGTTTAAACCACGCTGTCGTCCTTCCTGTGCACCTAATCTAAAACTTCAAGTCTTGGTTTTGAGGCTTTGAGCAGTGGAGGTGGTGGTGTTGTGGGGAGGGGGAATTTAGAAGAAAACGGGGGAGCAAGAGGCATCGTACAAATGCTGGCTTAGTGTTCTGCAGTTTTGCATTCTACTTGCTTTGCATACCCCCAAAAGGGAATTTTTAGAGCCATGCTTGGATACTGACAGGCTGGGGGTGGAGTGGGGCGTTGGGGTGGGTGGGTGACTGTGCCCTGGTTGAAGATGATGTGGGAGGTTGACTCTTATTTTGCAGCAGTTCTGGAGGGTGGCTGCAACAAACAAGCATTTAGGGAATACAGTGATTTTTAAGGATCATACATGACTGATTGCAGGCAAATGAGTCTATTCTGTCCTCTAACTGTGCATGGAATAAAGGACTGACGGAGCTTTTTATTAGTCTAGGTGCTTTGGGAAGACTCCCCTCCCCTGGAAACCCTATTTATCCAAGACAGTTCTGCCTTCTATGTTCTGCTCAAGTGAATAGTATGTTTTGTTTTAAATGGACCGTGTCCTTTGTCATTAGTGACCAAGAGTATTTCAGTTCGAGAATCTTCCTGTAGGTTTTGGTGTTGATTGATAGACTACTTGAGCTTCTTTTAGCCAGGTGGTAAAGGGTGCTGCATGTACCATAGAAACAAAGGTGTTTGGGCTCTATCCACTCTCAGGTCAAAACCATAGTGAAAACATATGTAAACGTGGTTGTAGCACATTGCACCTAGCACAGCTGAGATCCTGACCTGGACAGCTGTGTAAAGGAAACCCTTGTGTGTATGAGCTTTGATGTAGGCACGTGTTTGGGGTTGATTGCATCCTTGGTCTCCTGGCTGGCTGAGAGGTATCAGAAAATGGAGGCCCTAGGTGCTCAGAAGGTCTCTTTGGACTGATGATCTGGTTTCTGACTAGCTAAGGCCTGCAAAACCAGGTGGAACCTCTGCCTCTCTGCTTTCCTGATCACATGGTTGTGTGAAACTGAATGTGACATGCAGCTGACAGGGAGCATCCATCTTTGTGGTACTGTGGTTTGCCTTTACCTAGCATGGTCTGACTTCCTGTTTAGCTGTCTAAATGGTATCTGTGAATTCTGATATTTCACTTGGAACAACTATTGTTTTTTTGTTAGGCTCCTCAAACAAAAGAGCTGTGGCTCTTCATGTCTCCACTTAAACACTGTTAGGAGCAGCAGGAGGATACATGATTAAAAGAACAAATTAAATTTAGGTGCTGTTAGTGTCTTGTCTGCCTTTTTATATCTATGCCAATGTCCTCTTCTGGAGAGGAGACATGGTGCTTGAGAAGAGCTATTTAGAAAATGCACAGGGTTAAGGAAGTGTATTTTCTGGATGCAGTCTCTTGATTTCTTTAATCTGCTTTGCAGTTTAAAAAACTAACGTTTTTTAGAATAAACCTTACCCCTTGCATTATTTACGGTTCCTTTTGTTTTTCCTCATTTACTAACTGGGTGAGGTAGTGTTTACAGCTAGGATAAGACTTTGAACATGTTTCTTTTTAGAAGCCCAGTTTAGGAGAAATGCAAACCTTTGTCTAGCAAGTAGCCCCTCTGCTCCCCAGCTGGTGGGAAAAGAACCCTGTTGTGTTGCATCCTGACTGAAGGAAAATGAACTTTGGGCCAGCCTAAGCCATGAGGCTCACTGCCACTGGAAGAAGAGAAATGTTTAAATTGTAACCACTGTCAAAATGTCTTTTTTGTTTTAAAAGTTCATGCTTCGAACAGCCTGGCAGAGGATGGACTCTTTCATATATTAATAAAAAAGATCATTGGTTCAAAAAGTACTGTTCTACTTTAGGAGTTGCAAGGTGCCATTGAAAGCTGCTCTTATCTAATAAGTATTGAACTTGAAGCTCTGCATCATGTTCATATTGAGGCACAACAGCAAAATGTTTCTGTTGAAGGGGGAAAAAAACCAACCCCTGGCTATAAATCTAATCCTAGTGTAAAGCTATCCACCTCTTGCTCACAAAAATTCAACCTATCAGACAATGCCACATGCAGTTGCAGTTTTATAGCATTGGATAAACCCACTCTAAGATGCATAAGAAACTTTTGCACATAACTGCAGTACGTTTTCTTGTGTCGAAACTTTGCTGGTACTTCTGTATGTGCACGTGGAGAGCGTGTGTTCTATTGTCTCCTTTTAATATAACTCTCGGAACACTTCCAGCAATCTCCCTGTAAAAGGGACAGATTCCTGGTTACATCCAAAACAATAAAAGAAACAATCCTACTCTTGCAAAAAGAAAAGGAGTACTTGTGGCACCTTAGAGACTAACCAATTTATTTGAGCATATTGAGCATAGCCTCTAAGGTGCCACAAGTACTCCTTTTCTTTTTGCAAAGACAGACTAACACGGCTGTTACTCTGAATCCTACTCTTGTATGTTTGGTCCTTTACCTCAGGCTAGTGCAGAGATGCCCAATGTAAGAGTGCTGGCATTTCATTTTGAATAATTTCTCTTGCATATATATTGCATACTGTATCTGCATGGTGTAGCCTTTTTAAACATGTAGGATGATGATTGCCATTCTACAAATGTTCTTAGTTTACATCTGCTCAGTGTGATATACCAAACAATGGCTCTCAGAAAATAAAATGTTGTTTTATTCTTTCCCATATTTCTTGCATTCGCTATTATCCGTGTAACTGTAAGTTGTTACTCCTAATCAGTTTTAAACATCAGCATAATAGTTGGGGATAATTTTGCAATTTAAAAAAAAACTTGATGAATTTGTTCCTCGCCACCACCCACCAAACCTTTTATTGTTTAACAAGTGTTAGATGAGGCAGTCAGAGAGTCAATTTCTGTAACACTGGAATAATGGGGTAGCTCTCTATGGCTGTTTCTATACTGACTCTGTTCTGAGATTGTCTCACTATGGCTAGTGCCAAAGCAGTTAGGAGATGGCAATGGTCACCTGGAACCATTTTAACCACTGTGTTGCCTGAACCTGTTGAAAGGAGTTCTGCAAGGAACAGGAGTGAAAATGCATGGAGCTGTGCTGGTGTCGGCAACAATCACGTGTTTTCCAGGAGGGGAAAAAGGCCTAAATATTGTGAAAGAGCAGCCAGTCTTGGCATAATATGTGCCTGCTTGAAGAGGTGGAGTTGCCATGCTTATCTGAGTAGTGGGGGAAAAAAAAATTTTTTTGTAAACCTTAAGGAACATCATTATTTTGAAAATGACATCTTAAAGCCCTTGTACAGTGTGTAAAGTCTGAAATATTTCAGTTCCTAAATCAGTATAATGTAAGAATCCGACGGCATGCAGTAGGAGTGTTCTCAATTCATCTAAACTTGTGCAGTGTGTTCCAGTGCTATTGGGGTGGACTACCATATTTTTACAGTGACAACACTATTTCCGGAGCAGTGAAGTCTCTGCAGGAAAGTTGTTTTTACTGCTGCTGGCCTGGGCTTCTCTCTTCTTTCTCTCCCTGAGTGTCTGGTGTAATTGAACTCCTGCCCCACCTTCTTTCTTTTGACACAGTGGAAGCAGGAGAGTTAAGGTTTCAACTCTCAGTGAATCTGGGCCAGGAGCAACAAAAACTTCATTTCCGGAGAGATGCTGGTGGCCCAGTGAGACAGCAAATCTTTCAGCCTCCATTCCATCTCTTGCACAGAAGATAGAAAATCTTTAGGGATGTGGAATTGGAATGTATGTTTTTCTTATGCTGTGGAGATTAATGAATATAATGTTTAGCTAACCTAAAACAGAGCTGTGTACCTCATGGTAGTTCTGGTGCTTTCTAGTTATTTAAAAATAACCCAGGGCAATGCTAATTTCCCCCCCAGCATTCCAAACTTAATAGAACATACCCAAAGGTGTTACTTGTGTGGTGAATGCATGAGCTGGGAAGTGTGTTTTTAACACTCCTTGGAAGTGTGGGCTTCAAACACTGCTGTATTATAAGTACAGTGGATTTGGCTTTAACAAATACAGTACTTTCCTCTGTTAATGAGGCAGGGGATACAGGTTGTATTGACATTGTCATGTTGTGTATGTCTAGGCCGCAGTCCTGTGTACCACTTTACTCACATAAGCAGGTCTATTAACTTCAATGAGACTGTTTACATTAGTAAATAGTAAAGTTGTGTGTGTTGTAAGGGCAGGATCTTCAGTGTGATGTGGATGCCTATGAGGTTATTGAGAGGAGGAGGGAGGGCCGCTTACAGTTGTGATGCTGGAAGGTTCAGTAAGAACCTTTGCTGCAGTCTTGGTGTCTTCCTCATGTAGTAAATAACTCCTTTGAAGGCACTCTTTGTCCTGTGCCATCTACAGCTTCTCATCCGAAAGCATCTGTATAGACATGGGGATCAGTACACCAGTGCCATTCTGTCCTCTCCATGGTTTGTCCTCCGCTAAGCCCAGCCAGGTCATGCCCTCGTGTCCAGTTTCCTGACATCTAGTTGGTGGTTGTCTTCTAGGTCTGACTGACCTTGGTTGAGTTTGCATTATTTTCTTGGGCATCCTGTCATCTGTTTGTCTTCTACAGCGTCACCACCGTCATAATCTCTTCTGATGGCAGCCAATCCTGTACCCTGACTTCACAACCTACTTTCATTTCCACTTATTTCTCCTTTATACCTGCTGTCTTCAGAAGGGCTCTCATTTCTACTGCTTCCAGCCTTCCAGGGACTGTTTCATATAAGGCAGCTTCTTCCAGACCTTAGGGTTTGAACTGTGACGTATGAAAGCTTGTCTCCTCCGCCAGCAGAAGTTGGTCCAATTAAAAACTGCTACCTCACTCCCCTTGTCTCGCTCATCTCGTGGGACCAATAGGGCTACAAAAGTGCAAACCTTAAAATCTAGTCAGCTTAAAACAAGGGAGCATTAAACTGGCTACTCACAAAGCAGTATCCAGAATATGGCTGAAATCTTCCTGAATAAGAGTAAAAATCAGCATTTGGAAATTCAAGCCCATTTAAATGTAAGGGTGCTAAAAGAATTGTTTACAAAGCTTCTGTCTAAAATTAGAATGAAGCATTGTTTAGAACTGCAGAGGAATCTAAAGAACCTTAGGGGCCTTTAGCAACTTGAGAGTCAATATGACCATTGACTATCAATCATAAGGTCGGGTCTAGAATGTCTGGGTAGCCCCATCCATTTTGCTTTATTTTTCATTTTTCATTAAAATTCAGTGTTGGCTGGTATGTTTCAGTTAGGTGGTGGCTAAATGGTTTAGTAGTTTGTGTAAAATGTTGGATCCTCTCTACTTACCTCATTTGTGGGAGCTGGCCCAGTTTTGGGGATAAACCTTATTAAATGACTTGAGAAAGCAATTCCGGTCCAATACTAACAATACAGTAGTCCTCATTTACAGTGTCCATGGGACCTGTCTCATTCCTCAAAGTTGAAGTATCTTGCAGGATGACTGAAAGAGTCACAAGGGGGGAAAATACATTAAAAGAACATCAGGGCTGCAACAGAAAATGAAACCAAAGGAATTCTCAGTTAGGGACGAAATGAGCCGTATCTCCACCAGTACTCAGCCCACAGGGAGCGCTAAGGAAGGAGTGGAAGATGCCCCATTGCGTGCAGAGGTATTGGAGGAGATGTGGTAGATTTCATCCTTAACTATACGTTTCCTTGCTTTGGTTGGTTTTCATCACAGCAGTTGGTATGGTCCTGGCAGTTCCTTTCCTATGTAAAGTTTTCATGCCTTTTTTTAAAAAAGGCAAACGTCATTCTGTTCAATATGTAAACGTACTGTACATAGGTGGCGTGTGGTGGTGGTGTGTGATTTCTCTGTACAGCATGCTTATTGTCAGAGCTACGTGTCAATAACTGGGCCAGTAGCTATGTTAAAACAGCTGAGAGCCATTGTGGACATGTCCTGTTCTGAACATCTTTAGAAACAAATGTTCAGGGTTTCAAGCAACTATCTCTGTAATGCATGCATCCTGTAAGAATGTAATGGGTAGTCCAATGGTGATAGAAAGGAGACTGTGTGTAGAAGTAATATGAAGGGTACTGGGGGAATTTTTAAAATGTATTAAATGGTGATCAACCAGTACTCTGTTTTGTGTGGTATGCACTCCCCTTTCTGCTCCTGAGGAGAGAGGCAGTTCCATTCTCTGTCCCCAAACTTATTTCTTCTGGGTTTAGACTTCTGAACTCTGTGCAGTTAAAGGGCCCCATCATTATGGTACCAAGGGACCAGACTTGCGGTAACTAATATAGGCTAGAATTTGTATTACTAAATGAATTTTGTGAACACAGTTAACTCTCAAATGGCCATGTTGAGATTCTATAACAAACCTCAGGAATGATGTAATTCCAAAATATAGAGCAAAATACAGATCGGCACAGAATGGCAAAGCCCACCCTTTCAGGAGTGAATGCCTTTAAGTAGAGGGTGCTTCGGCAGAGCCATGCTGCAGAGACCTAGACCTTGGAGATGGCTCCGTCTGGGTGCTAGATCAGGTCTCATCCACAGCACCCTATATGTTGTAGGTGAGTGAGATATGCCTGTGGCCATCATATCATGACCTCTGTCTCCTTAGGCCTTATCGAGAGAATGGAAAGGCCTCATTCGTTCTGGAAGAACATGCCCAACCAGAGTCTTGTCTGCC
Organism: Lepidochelys olivacea; assembly: GCF_965140295.1. Lineage (NCBI taxonomy): Eukaryota > Metazoa > Chordata > Testudines > Cheloniidae > Lepidochelys > Lepidochelys olivacea. Next base: position 1,537,957 of record NC_140434.1, read on the forward strand.
ATTCAGGAAAATGAGGACTACCCATTATTCCTCATTCGCCTTCTCATCTCTGGGTTCTGATTGTTGTCATGTCATATTAAATATTTAATAATTAGACAAAAGCCCCTACATTTTTCAGTATGTGTAGATAAAGCATTAAATAGTCCATTTTGTCAAAGTTAATCTGTGCTGTTTTTATTCAGATATTGAGGTGTATCAAAGCCAGAAGTAAAAGCCAATAATATTATGAAATGACTGACTGAGGTTTTTAAGAGACAGAGCCAGTCTAAAAATTCTACATCTGCCTGAAAAGTCTCTCTACACCTGTTAAAAGGAGGAGCCAAAATTACTGTATCTAAAAGAGATTGGAGAGGCCTGGAATTCTTTTTTTTCAGTTTGTATATGGTTGGCTTCAGTGTTTCCCCTGTTGTAGTCAGTTGGTCAGTTTCCTGCTGCTTGTCTGGGTCTTAAGCACAGCCAGCCACAATAGAGGAGAGGGACGCTTGTTTATATTAACTGTGAGAAGCTCACAGTTGGCCTGAAGACTTTGGGGTAGGTGTAATATCTGAAACTATTTTAAACTTTAAAATGGATGATGTCCTCTCCTTTAATCCAAAGAGCCTACACATTTTAGGCCCTGCTACCACATTCTGATCCATGTAGGCCTGCGCTCATGTGGAGTCCAGTTGAACTCACTGGGTCTCCATGTGGATGCAGGGATCTGAGGCCTCGCATTTCATGAGACGATCTCACTGTTGCAGTGTCATAAGTGAGCCCATAGCAACAAAAATGTAAAAGTCACTGAAATTTATTGCACTATCTTTATTTCCAAAGGGGAGAGACTGCAAGTTGACAATAGGAAGGGAATAGAAAATCCCTCTCTTCATGCTGCCTGTCTCGGGTGATGGCTCCCTCCATCCAACTATTAGCCTTTTGGAGTGCTGAAGAGCATGAAGGGGGGAAGGGTATATGTGACCTTCCAAAGAGAGAGAACAGAATTAATCAACAAGCAAACCTTCTAATTTCAGCTTTAGTCTCTCAACTCCTTTGGACTGGCAGGTGGCAGAATGTTTGAGCTGTAAAGTCTGTTCTCAAATGGATATGCTAGCCTGTGGAGACAGACCCAAATGTGTCTGAATCCCAGTTGGCCCAAGTCTGGGGTGACACGGAAGCTTTGAAATTCCTTGTAATTCTTTATTTTAGGGTGGGAGCAGATAGGAGCATTTGCCCTTTTCCCCAACAGACGAATCCTAAGAAATGGATGATTAGACTAAGACTCCAAACAGGATGGATTTGATTTTTCATAGATACTAGATACTAAGGTCAGAAGGGACCATTATGATCATTTAGTCTGACCTCCTGCACAACACAGGCCACATAATCTCACCCACCCACTCCTGCTCAGGAAGACTCAGTTTAATCGTGGATTTCTACATAAAAGGGCATTCTCATTGGTTGTTATAACCTTAATACATATTCTTCACAACTCCAGAGAGAGAGGTAGGTTTCATTTTTACAAGGTACACACTATACATTTTTAAAGTGACTTTTATTTTGAAAACTCTTCAGATTAGTTTTACAGCTATATCAGAAAATGAATGGTTAATTCATTTACCAAAGGTAATTGAAGAGATATTTATGAAGTCATTAGGAGATGAACTATTTCCAATTCAACAGGTTAATCATTAATATTTGGAGGATTTTCTTGCCATGCTGTATTAGGAGGAGAACATCACCAGACAGACAGTTAAATTGTTTTATTTAACAAACAACGTTATGTATTCTGGTTTTTTTCTTCAACAGCAAACATATAAAATTTTAACAAAACAAGCATGAATTTAATTTAAACATTCACTTTTTAAAAATTAGGGTTTTTTTGTTAAAATTGTTTTTTAGAAAACGAATTTTTTTTTAGGAAAACAAAAATTAAATCAACTGTCAGCTAGGTCAACATGAGAAATTTAAAATATTGACTTCTGCACTCTAACTCAGTCCTCTTCACCTTCATTTTCCTGTTTGTTCATAATCTGGAAAAGAAAAACAAGCTTTCCTGCTTTTTCAGGTCCCAAACAATTTCTCAATTTGGAATGGATTAGTCCAAAGGAAGAAAATATTCTTTCTACACCGGCAGAAGAAGCTACTGCTGTTAAAAGTGAGATTATCACTTTAACAGACTCTGAATCCAAGTGTTTAAGTGACTTCCACCAGTTCACTGGTGTGACTTTCTTTAAAACATCAGCAAACATATGTTTCTTGAATGGTTCTTATTCCCAAACAAATGACAGGTTTCAGAGTAGCAACCGTGTTAGTCTGTATTCGCAAAAAGAAAAGGAGTACTCGTGGCACCTTAGAGACTAACAAATAAATTTGTTAGTCTCTAAGGTGCCACGAGTACTCCTTTTCTTTATTCCCAAACTGGGTCTCTTTTACGGCCTGCTGCCATTATAGGTTTTCCCTTCTAGTGAGAGAATGGTACGGTAGATCTCAAATCAATGGAGGCTACACAGACCTCAATACTTCTGGAACATGCTGCTCAAGCAGTTTCACTTTTGTTTCTACTGCCTGTCCCTCTCTTCTCACATTTATCTCCAGACTTCTTCTCCTTGTCCAGATCGATGCCGCCCCCAACAGTCTTCTATTCATTGAACTTTTTGAAACTTTACACTTTTAGAGAGAGGTAAGGGATTGACTCTGTGTACACATTTGCAGAGGGACAATAGGGTTGAGGTCTTATTTCTCACCTCTATATATTATTTATTTAAAAACATTTTTGCTGTTAACAAGTATGTTACCTCTGGAGACACAAATCCACAGTTTGAGAACTGCAAAACGAAGCATCTCTGATGGTATCTTCTAGACTGAGCACTGAGTCCCATTGGATAGAGAGAAGGATTAACCTAAATCTATACATAAGCCCCTGGAACCCCATGAGATTGGGTCCCTAATCCATGAACTACTGGAACTCATTTACAAAACTTGTCTTAAACATTACATTAATATATTGTTTCATACTATAGAATTAGAATTGATAATCCCTATTCCATGATGAGATCTTTCAGCTATAATGTATCTTTAGACAGATTTTTTTCTCAAAGCCTTTTATCAAAAAAATCCGATTTAAATAAAAAAATTTGATTTAAATTTTTTCTTTTAAATCATTGATTTTTATCCACCCTGACCCCAAAGAAAAGGAGTAAAAACCTAAGCACTCCTTGAATTTGTGTTGGTAAAATAATCTGCTTGATTTGTGCTGCTTTTGCGATTCCCTTCTCTCCTTTGTCCACCCCAGAATGCCTTTTATCAGTCTTTTTCCCACAAGGAAACTACTGGAGTTGAGTTCTCTATTCACGTTATCTTGGCACTGCTGCTAGGCAAGGGGGCATGTTCTTGCTATGGTTAAAAACAGTTCTTGCCTAAAATCTAACCCCCCCCCCCCAAAAAAAACAAACAAACTGTTTAACGTAAGTTTTTCTCATTAACATCTTTGAGTGGGCATTTGCTGTGTGAGGAGTCATCGTGAGATTGTACAATGCAGTAGGCTGGTGGTATTGAATGGTGATATTTAATACATTCAAGGAGTATGGGGGACATTAAGTGAGATGGATAACTTCAAATTCTTCAGGAGACAAGATTTTTACTGCTGACTAGCTCTTGGTTTAACAGTTTTCTTCTTTTTCCTTCCCTGACTGCCTAATACTGTTTGAGAAAAAAGATAATTCACTTTAATAAATTATAAAACTTGTTTCATTGCAGTGGGTCGTCATTTTTTTTCTTCAGCAGATTTACTGTTTGACTAGAATAAAATTCACTTAGATTAACTCTCCCTTTCAGAGACTGAAACTACTTGCCAGTGAGTTTGAGGGAGGGTGGGGAGGGGCATGTGGGAGTATGGTAAGACACGTGTATTACGGTGATCGTAACGTTTTGGAGGGTTCAGATTTTCTTTCACTTTGCCATTTAAAATTGATATATCTTATATATTCATAGAAGGTTAGGGTTGGAAAGGACCTCAGGAGGTCATCTAGTCCAACCCCCTGCTTGAAGCAGGACCAATCCCCAATTTTTGCCCCAGATCCCTAAATGGCCCCCTCAATGTGTTGTTTGGATATCTTGTCTTTGCTTTCCCATTTAAAGTCAATGAAAGTTGTGTACATGTATCCAGAGGCAAAGCAGATCCATAGAATTTAAGAAACTGTTTGTTTGAATGTATGTGAAATCTCTAAGGTGCCACAAGTACTCCTTTTCTTTTTGGAATATTATACTTTCCATTGTAAATTCTGGCAGTTTTCTGTTCTGTTACCTAATGGATTAAAAGGATTTGTGAAAAAGTTATACCTCTTAACCTTAATACTATAAGTAATTTGGTGTTTAAGCCATTGGGAAATTTTAAGTACATTCTGTAAGAAGTAACAATGCAATATGTTTGAACCAAATTCCCTTTGTTTTTGTTATATGGCTAAATAAAAGTCCTCTGTATGGCTTTCGGGTGGTGGGGTTGTAGCCGCTATAGGCTTGTGTTTAGATCAGAATAGCTGACTTAACTTAAAAGTTGAGAGTATCTTCTCTTTTTAAACCGTGTCTGGTAATATTCACTGAGGCACCCGGGGACTCTAATGTATTGGGGGTAGCTTGTTATATGTGCAGGTGAAGATGATTACTCCTGCGTTTGAAAAGAGATTGTCTGTTTGCTAAACAAATTTACTGTTCTGATTTAATGTGAGCTGTGGCTATGCATGTGAGTTTCTTGAATACATTTGTAACAAGCCAGAGATAGTAATCTTCAGATTTTGTTTGTAAAAGGAAATCTTGAGTGAAAGGAAATCAGACAGATGCAGACTTTCAGGAAGTTTCAAAATGGTTGCTTAGTAATAGTCCCTTGTTGTTGAATAAGTCCAAATCTAATGCATTCTCCTCTTCCCGCTCCCCCACCACCCAATGAATCATTCCTTAACTTACTTGCTTGTTAAAGTCCCTGATTCTAATTTAATCTTGGAGACTTGACAGTTTTAAATACCTACTAGTGCAATGTGATTCTGAATAGGTATTTCAATAGCTTATTTGTCAATCTTCACAACAATTTTCAACAAACTAGCCGCAGTATGTAGGAATGTGGCACTGAAATATGCACAGATACAGTTGATGGAGTATCTCTGCTTTGAATTCAGGGGCATCTTTTCTAGAATTCTGCTTAGTTTAATGTAACATTGTATATTTACTAGCCCTCTAAGACCTATAGCAAGAGCACATGAGAAGGTGTGTATCCATTACAGTACCTTGAAATAGGAGATTCTGGAATACTCTTTTAGGACTGCTTTAACAAAATGTCAGTTTCTGATTTTCTATCCATCTACTAAATCTTAAAGTACTTCGGTGGTTTTGTTAAGGCTGAATGTTTCAGTGAGGTTTGGACTCTGTTCAAGTGGAAAAATGGGTTAAAGCAACAATGGGAGGTCCAGGCCCTCACTAGAGATCACTGAGGGACTGGTCCTGCAAAGTGCTGAGCATCAGATGGTGGTTCCTGACCTTCCTGTGGGGGTTTTGGAGCCCCCACCTTCTGATGGGGGTTGGTGGATGGGCTTCCCTCATACAATGTCCTGGCATGCAATGCTGTGACTCCTTGCTTTGCCTAGTTTCGCTCTAACTTCTTGTGTTTCTCTTTTTATGATGATACTAAACTACTCAAGATAGTTAAGACCAAAGCAGACTGTGAAGAACTTCAAAAAGATCTCAAAAAACTAAGTGATTGGGCAACAAAATGGCAAATGAAATTTAATGTGGATAAATGTAAAGTAATGCACATTGGAAATAAATAGCCCCCATCATATTGTATATATAATTGGGGTTAATTTAGCTACAACTAATCAGGAGAAAGATCTTGGAGACATCGTGGATAGTTCTCTGAAGACGTCCACGCAGTGTGCAGTGGCAGTGAAAAAAGCAAACAGGATGTTAGGAATCATTAAAAAAGGGATAGAGAATAAGACAGAGAATATCTTATTGCCCTTCTATAAATCCATGGTACACCCACATCTTGAATACTGTGTACAGTTGTGGTCCCTTCATCTCATAAAAGATACACTGGCATTAGAAAAGGGCAACTAAAATGATTAGGGATTTGGAACGGGTCCCATATGAGGAGAGATTAAAGAGGCTAGGACTTTTCAGTTTGGAAAAGAGGAGACTAAGGGGGAATAGGATAGAGGTCTATAAACTCATGAGTGGTGTGGAGAAAGTGAACAAGGAAAAGTTATTGTTCCCGTAATATAAGAACTAGGGGCCACCAAATGAAATGAATGGGTAGCAGGTTTAAAACAAATAAAAGGAAAGTTCTTCACTCAGCAACCAGTCAACCTGTGGAACTCTTTGCCTGAGGAGGTTGTGAAGTCTAGGACTATAACAGGGTTTAAAAGAGAACTGGATAAATTCATGGAGGTTAAGTCCATTAATGGCTATTAGCCAGGATGGGTAAGGAATGGTGTCCCGAGCCTCTGTTTGTCAGAGGGTGGAGATGGATGGCAGGAGAGAGATCACTAGACCATTACCTGTTAGGTTCACTCTCTCTAAGGCACCTGGCATTGGCCACTGTTGGTAGACAAGATACTGGGCTGGATAGACCTTTGGTCTGACCCATTATGGCTGTTCTTATGTTCTTATCCCTTCTGGCCTTGGAATCTATCAAATAGCATAGCTGTAACCTAACTTTTCAATTGGGTAACAGTCATAAAAAATATTCCTGTGCAGGTAAGGTACATTAACACAGACTAGTAACCAGAGTCCATTATTTTTTTAATTTGAGATCTAAATTGTCTTGGATATTAAGAACTGGTGGGGTGGGGAGCTTCCATTAGCATTACAGTGTAATTGCTGAGGAGATGAACAAGTCCAAGGGCATATATAAGTCAGTAAATCCTTAATTGCATTTTATTTACTGGGAAACTTCATAACTTCAGGGTGGCTAATGCCAGACACAAATTGACCTGAAGTCTGCGTGAGGTGGTTATATTCCAGTTGTGATTTCCTCCTTCATTTTTCCCATTCCCAAGTCTTTGACCTACACTGAGCTGCTTTTTACTGCCTGTTCCTGTTTATCCCCATTCTTCTGTTCCATTCTGTTTTGGGGGTAACACCCAGTTATTGCATAATCAGTTTCCTTGTGCTGTGATTAGGTCAGAGCATGTTTCTGAAGTTGTGTTGAATGTGAGCTTGGGCTTCCTGTTTAGAAAGTTTCTCACCTTTCCTAGCAAAACTGTGACCCACCTCTGTTGAAAGCCTCTACAAATGTCTTAGCACTGATTGTAAACTGTACCATTTTCTGACTGCAACTGAGGACTGTTAATGTAAATAAACACTGCCACAAAACCCCACTTAAAATAAGAGAAGAGAATGTGCTTCAGGATCTCTGGTCTGGAAGATAAGAGCATTGCACTGCTGAAGTGAAAGATTCGTAACCTAGGGAAACCTCAGGTGAGGAATAAGCCACGGGAGCAGATGAGCCCTCATGAAATGTACCCTGTTCTCATTCATGTTGCTTTAATAAAAAAAGGCTTTCCAATGGCTTCAAGTGTCATGGTCTTACTAAGTAGCCTGCAGGAGTCTACGAAACTGCATCAGCCTTGTTGGAGTGGAAATCTGTCAATTTCATGAAAAAACTCCTACAGATACAGGCAGACATCTTCCTTTCCAAATGCAAACAGATGGACATCATACCAAAAGGACTGAAGGTAAAAAATCCATTACAATCTACGTACCACACAGACTATGCTGACAGTTTGTGCCACACTCTCTGAAAGAAACTGCGGAACGACCTGATCAACATCCTCTACAGCAAACAGGGAAGGATTAAGAATGAGCTCTCAAAACTGGATACTCTCATAAAAATTCCTCGTGGCTGGACTTTACAAAAACTAGACAAGCCATTTACAACACATACTTTGCTTCTCTACAAAAGAAAAAGGACACTAAGCTATCTAAACTACTACATGTCACAAGGGGCCACAACAGTGGTTCCCTTAACCCACCCAGCAATATTGTTAATCTATCCAACTATACTCTTAGCCCAGCAGAAGAATCTCTCCTATCTTGAGGCCTCTCCTTCTGCCCCCTCACCCCCACGAACATGATACAGTTCTGTGGTGACCTAGAATCCTATTTTCGATGTCTCCGACTCAAGGAATATTTCCAACACACCTCTGAACAACATACTAACCCACAGAGACCTTCCTACCAAGACTACGAAAAGAAGGATTCTGGGTGGACTCCTCCTGAAGGTCAAAACAACAGATTGGACTTCTACATAGAGTGCTTCTGTTGATGTGCATGGGCTGCTGTCGTCGTCATGAATAGGTCGGAATATGAACAAGAGGCTGCTAGGCAGCTCTCCAACACCACTTTCTACAAGCCATTACCCTCTGATCCCACTGAGGGTTACCAAAAGAAACGACAGCATTTGCTCAAGAAACTCCCTGAAAAAGCACAAGAACAAATCTGCACAGACACACCCCTGGAACCCCGACCTTGGGGTATTCTGTCTGCTACCCAAGATCCATAAACCTGGAAATCCTGGACGTCCCATCATCTCAGGCATTGGCACCCTGACAGCAGGATTGTCTCGCTGTGTAGACTCCCTCCTCAGGCCCTACGTTACCAGCACTCCCAGCTATCTTCAAGACACCACTGACTTCCTGAAGAAACTACAGTCCATCGGTGATCTTCCTGAAAAGACCATCCTAGCCTATGGATGTAGAAGCCCTCTACACAAACATTCCACACAAAGATGAACTACAAGCCATCAGGAACAGTATCCCCGATAATGTCATGGCAAACCTGGTGGCTGAACTTTGTGACTTTGTCTTCACCCATAACTATTTCACATTTGGGGACAATGTATACCTTCAAATCAGCAGCACTGCCATGGGTACCCGCATGGCCCCACAGTATGCTAACATGTTTATGGCTGATTTAGAACAACGCTTCCTCAGCTCTAGACCCCTAATCCCCTACTCGTGCTACATTGGTGACATCTTCATCATCTGGACCCATGGAAAAGAAGCCCTTGAAGAATTCCACCATGATTTCAACAATTTCCATCCCACCATCAACCTCAGCCTGGACCAGTCTACACAAGAGATCCACTTCCTGGACACTACGGTGCTAATAAGCAATGGTCACATAAACACCACCCTATACCGGAAACCTACTGACCACTATGCCTACCTACTTGCCTCCAGCTTTCGTCCAGACCACACCACACAATGCATTGTCTACAGCCAAGCTCTACGATACAACCGCATTTGCTCCAACCCCTCAGACAGAGACAAATACCTACAAGATCTCTATCAAGCATTCTTACAACTACAGTACCCACCTGCTGAAGTGAAGAAACAGATTGACAGAGCCAGAAGAGTTCCCAGAAGTCACCTACTACAGGACAGGCCTAACAAAGAAAATAACAGAACGCCACTAGCCGTTACCTTCAGCCCCCAACTAAAACCTCTCCAACGCATCATCAAGGATCTACAACCTATCCTGAAGGACAACCCATCACTCTCACAGATCTTGGGAGACAGGCCAGTCCTTGCCTACAGACAGCCCCCCAACCTGAAGCAAATACTCAGCAGCAACCACACAACAGAACCACTAACCCAGGAACCTATCCTTGCAACAAAGCCCGTTGCCAATTGTGCCCACATATCTATTCACCATCATAGGGCCTAATCACATCAGCCACACTATCAGAGGCTCGTTCACCTGCACATCTACCAATGTGATATATGCCATCATGTGCCAGCAATGCTCCTCTGCCATGTACATTGGCCAAACGGGACAGTCTCTACGTAAAAGAATAAATGGACACAAATCAGACGTCAAGAATTATAACATTCAAAAACCAGTCGGAGAACCCTTCAATCTCTTTGGTCACTTGCTTACAGACCTAAAAGTGACAGTTCTTCAACAGAAAAACTTCAAAAACAGACTCCAATGAGTGTGTGTCGTCCCCCTTCCCCCAACGTTCTTGTCAACTGCTAGAAATGGCCCACCTTGATTATCACTACAAAAGGTTTTTTCCCTCCCTGCTCTCCTGCTGGTAATAGCTCACCTTACCTGATCACTCTCGTTAGCGTGTATGGTAACACGCATTGTTTCATGTTCTCTGTGTATATAAATCTCCCCACTGTATTTTCCACTGAATGCATCCGATGAAGTGAGCTGTAGCTCATGAAAGCTTATGCTCAAATAAATTTGTTAGTCTCTAAAGTGCCACAAGTCCTCCTTTTCTTTTAGCCTTGTTAGAGTAATTCTCGGAGTCATGGAATCACTGTGACTTCTTGAAACCTAAAATGCACTGTTCCTTGCTAGGTGTTACTCAAATATGTCTTTACTAATAGAGCTACAACCCTCAGACTATATGCAGTGCATAGTCTGTCTCAAGATCTTAGAAGCCTCTTGGCCTCACTTATATCTAGCATCAAGGTACAGATTTATAGGGAAACGGAGCTCTCACCTTTCTACTTCAGAGAGTAGTTGGTAGTTGCTGCCAACTGTGAGAATGGAAAAACCTGCTCTGAAAGAGACATGCATATGGTAGCCTAATTTTGGCAATTAATTGATCTTCAACTACTAGCAGTAGATATGCCCGATGGGGTGGGATCTGAGTTACTACAGAGAATTCTTTCCTGGGTGGCTGGCTGGTGAGTCTTGCCCACATGCTCAGGGTTTAGCTGATCGCCATATTTGGGGTCAGGAAGGAATTTTCCTCCAGAACAGATTGGCAGAGGCCCTGGGTTTTTTTCGCTTTCCTCTGCAGCATGGGGCACGAGTCACTTACTGGAGGATTCTCTGCATCTCGAAATCTTTAAACCACGATTTGAGGACTTCAATAGCTCAGACATAGGTTAGAGGTTTGTTACAGGAGTAGGTGGGTGAGATTCTGTGGCCTGCATTGTTCAGGAGGTCAGACTAGACTATCATAATGGTCCCTTCTGACCTTAAAGTCTATGATTCAGTCTTTATAATGCTTGGTCAAATTATTCACTCAAATATTACACAGGAAAGCAAAGGATCATAAGAGAACAAAGATCAGTAGAAATGGCCCATTCCACCAATTGTGGCAAACTTGATCATCTTGTGTCAGCCCTGCAGTTTTTTTACATTGTCTAACGAAATGCTAGATTGAGTTTAAGATGTCCTTCTTTCGGTGTGGGGAGCCTGCTATAATTGAGACCTCCATGACCCTGGTCATGCCAGGTGTATGTGCTGACACTAAAGCACTGTATCTAAAAAAATAAAATGTAAGTGATTCAGAGGTTCCTGTCTTGTTAGGTGGATGAGGCTACATCTCCTACCTGGATTCATCAGCTCGGCCTCCCCAATTTACACGTGGTAGCTTCAAGAGGACCTGGAAGTACTTTTTTATGAATGGGATTATGACAGGGTTGCTGGTGATAGCAAAGGACAGGACTTGATGACTAGAAGTTCCCTTCCAGTCCTCTGAGCCAAACCTTGTACTGAGCACCTAGAATGAAGTACCATGAAAACTTAATAGTGCCCACTTTGCTATGTATTGGTGATATGAGGTTTTGTTTTTAGGATGTTGCTTTTAAATTGCTTTGTTTGTTGCTTTTCTTATGTGTACAACACTAACAAACTTGTGCTCAGATATTCTGTTGCCAGGTAGCTGGTTTTGCTTGTGGAACGCCACCAAACAAGAAGTTCTTAGAATTTTACACCCACCCCCCACACACCGAGAGTGCAGGAGGGAGAAAAATTAAAATATTGACTGTTTAAAAATCAAGGACTTGATTTCAATTACATCCCTTATTTCCCCCTCTCATATGAATGTCTCAAATGACATCAAATATTGTGTTTGTGAGGAGAGTCAGTTCTGTGATTTCTGTCAACACTAATTTCTCATAACATGCTTCTGGTTAAAATAACCTTCTGGCATGTCTCGCCTATTGTAGATGATAGAAGACTTCAACCAAGGGCTAGGTTCAACACAACAGTGTGTCTTCACCCCTGACTGCCATTTTCCTTGTGCCTGTTTTAACCCTTGTCCTGCCTGGCTACATTTAATAGACTTGTCTGGCACTTGTCCCAAAAGTTATGAAGTCCCTAGCCACCTTTATTGATTGTTGTGGGACTGCACTCTCAGCCCAGCTTTCTGGTTTGGTGTGCAGTGGCCATGTTAGGCCATACATCTTGTCTTGTCATTGCTTACATGTGCATGATTTATTCTGCCTTTGAAAAAGTGACAGCAGCAAATCTTAATTTGTTTGAAATTTGGATAGATTCCCAATAAATCTAAATTAATAACTCAAAGCAATTTCATAAATACCATCCTTTCCTACCTTTCTGGTCAGCTGCCTGTTTCACTCCTCAGATAACTAATTAGAAAGGTAACATGAAGGCTCTCGTGCTATAGACTTCTGCCACTGGCTGTTTGAGTTATATAAGGATCCTTTAAAAAGCACAAGTGAAGAAAATGCAAGGACTTCTAGACTTTAATCTCCTAGCAGAGCAAGCATGATTCAGGAGAGATTTCTCAGCCATGGATCACTTGAAGATAATCAGGTTCTGGAAAGAGTGCTGCATAGAACCAGTTATTGTTACCACTCTTGTAGACTATGAAAAGGCCTTTCACTAAGTGGAAATAGAAGCATCCAGAGGAAAGGATCCTAAAATGCGTTTAAGTGAATGGTCCTGTGACTACCAGTACCTTTTGCCTTCTCGCTATAGAGAATCTTCAGAAGTCCTGGATGGGAGGTAGGGGAATGGATTGAAGCAGAATCACCGAGAGACCTCAAAGTAGTGATTTAAAGAGCTGGACACTGATGAGGAATGCAGACAAGAATAAAAGCATCTTCAGAAATATTGGTGTATAAAGGTAGCGATTACTATTAAACTGTCTGTTTTGGGTCAATTGCTACCAACTACTGCAGACCAGCAAATGAGGTGAAGAGAAGACTGGATTGTGATGGGAGGGTGGGGGTATAGGTTAGGGGACAATAGTATCAGAAGGGTAAACACCCTTTATTCACTACTGTCTACCACATGGAGGAGAAACTACTGGCTTAGAACTCCAGGATTGGGAAGATGATGCCCTGTAGAGAAGTAAATCAGTGATTTGGAGCAAGCCACGGTGAGAGGATGATGGGGAAACAGATGTATGAGTGGTCTGACCTTATTTAACGCAAGATGCTTTGCATTTTACAAAATAAGCCTGATGACCTCAAGGCTCAGGTACACAAACTGTAAAATCACATGAATTAAAACTGAACTTGACACAATGCCAACTCAAAGAATCCCTCCCAACTGACTCAGTCATACAGAAGCCTGTGGCTGAGACTTGCAAAGCTAGGTGCCTAAATTTGTTTTTAAATCTCTGTTCAGGCACCGAGTAACAGCCGCATAGCTTTCAGAGGTGCTGAATACCTTTATCTCCCACTGACTTTGTGGGTTCTTATCATTCCTACAAACCAGGCCACTTGTACTTCGTCACCTAACTTTAAGCACCTGGCTTCAAAAGTGTTGGGCATTGTGGGAAGGTGAAGCTTGAAGGTCAAACATACTCTGTTGGGAGTGAATTTCAGATCTGAAGGCCCTCAACTGAGAATACCCAGTTCCCAGGTGGACCCGTCTAGTGATGATCAGCAAGAGCATCTACACTGTTGAGATTAAGCCTAAGGAGAGGAGGGGCAATCTCAGACCTAATCATGACCCCAAACTATATAGCGTGTGTTAAATCAAGGCAGGCTTTACCTGGAAATGAATCGGACGTTTGTGCAGTCTGTGGGATGTGTGTGATGTACTCCATGCAAGAAACACTACGAGTTAAGCAGGTAGCATCTGACATTACCTGAATTTTCTTAGTGGCCTTCAAGGGTAACCTTGGAGTGTTCTGTAGGAATTGGTGTAGGAGCAACCACGGAATGGAGGATGGTAACTTAGCATGCATCCAAAAGGAAAAGTTACAAACACTTTGGCAAGTAAATATGGTTGGAGATGGTGGTTGAGAGGAAGCACGCTTGGACTTATTTGCTAACTAGGTGTCTCCTGAATTTCTAGCATCCAAACAGGGACTCCTAGATTGTGAACCTAGTGAAAGACAAGTTAAAAAAACCCTTCACCTGAGTGAAGAGAAATTGCTGCCACTTACCCATGGACATGTCTAAAGAAACCTGCCTGCTTTGAGTAGATGAACTTTCATGATCAGAGGCAGTTTTTGGCCGAGCCATCTACAGTGAGCAGATGTGTTCCTTCAGAAAGCCTCCCCTCTTCATAGGAGCGAGATTTCCTTCATACGTTTTAAAGAAGCCTTGCTTCCACAGGCAATACAACAAAGCTTGTTCAGAGTTTTACGGAAGATCCTGAAGCACTCTACACAATGCAAACTGCTTGACAGCTGTGTTGGAATTCCTTTTTTAGCCTTGATTTCTCTTACTCCTCAGCTCCATATTATTTATTTATCCCTCCTTCACTTGTGTAGTCTACACGAGTGCTTGGCCACTTCCTTTCCTTGCTTCTAAAGCTGAGCATCCTTTCATCACTTGCTGTTTGTAGCATGTTCAGTGCGCACATCCTGAAAAGAATTAGCAGTGACATTTTGTTGGGCCTAAACAACCACCTCATTAGGTCATCATTCTATGGTAACTACTATGTAATTACAGACTAATTAGTTACTTCTCCCTTTGTAAACCAAATTGTTCCATGTTATTTAATAAGGCTAACTCAGATGGTACCAATGCTTGGAATGGCATGGGAACTCTAGTGTAATTACCAGATTCTCTGCACCTCATGGATTAAGTACATGATAGTAACTCTGTATTATAGATTACATGGTTATTTGTGCACTGTGGAATAGTTTATTTTTAGAAGAATGGATACTTCATGCAGGTTTCAGTGGTTTGCATGCAAAATCTTGTAAAAGATGTAATTTGTAAGTCGGTCATATTTATGCTTGCTCCACAAATAAATTAAATGTAGTACTAATTACATGCACTAAGTATCTCCAAATTTACTATAGTGCTCTTGTTAACCTTTGATTATTGTAATTTTGTAACTTACCACCAAAAATGAAACATCCTATTTTGCAAGATATTTCTGCTGTGCGTTAACACCATAAACAAACAATTTACTCCTTTTTGACTGACACACTGGATTCTTAATTTGTGTTTTCTGAACAGAGTGTAGTGCTAAATTTTGAAGTAATCTGTTTTATCAGCTTTGGAACATACTAAAACATTCATTAATGGACTAGATTTTACTAGAATTAAACAGTCTCGAACAGTCCATTTTTAATAGATGGTACAGAGAAGTGGGTTAACCTGTAGTTTTTAGCTGTCTAATATTGTGTAGGAGCTTTAATCCTGTTCATAACAGAATGAGTTGAAAATGATATATAATTAAAAGGATATTGTCTATTTAAACCTTAGAAATACAAGGTGAATGAGGTAATATCGGTTATTGGACCAAAGAACTTCTTTGGTCCAATATAGGATATTTGAAATAGATAAGTATTAGGTAACAGATTACTTCACCCATCTTGTAGCTGTGTTGGTCCCAGGATATTAGAGACAACAATCCTGCATATGAATTTAAACATTAGCTGTTTTTAAGTGTTTAGCCTGTGTTGTTAATGCATTAATGATTGAAATGGAAAATTTTAAAAATACAACTTTTTATATGGTGCTTGTGTGATGAAAAATTAAGTTAGTTTCATGTTCTTGGTGAATTTCACTTTCACGTTCTTAATTCTCTAATATCTGGAATGTAAATGCAGGGGAGATTTTGTGTAAAAACTATCTGTATTAGAAATATTTCCAGGATTATTTTAAATTTAATCAGCCCAGATTTCATAAATATTTGGTGGTTTTTAACCATCTAAATCTCTGGGTCAAATATGAGTTGTTGTCCTTGTCACTTTCTAGAAGAATTGCACTGTACAAAGCTTAGAACAGAATCTGATTCCTTAACAAGAACTTAGAACTTAGTTTGGTATTAGAATGGGTCAGACTGGGGCAACAAATGCACCAACACACACACAATATAATGGTTGAAAACTTCACTAGAGATCACGACAAACAGAGTAGGATAATGTATGTATCCTTAGTGTAGTCTTGCTTGTGAGGTCTAAGGTCATATGGTGATACTTCATATGAAAGTTTGTACAGAACATTTTATCTCCTGTATAAGTTTACTTGAAACAAAAAAAGACAAGACATGAAATTGGGGCACAAGCTCAGTATTGTGTGTTTGCATCAGGGATAAAATGGTGTGTGTCTGTGTGTAGGCACTCAGTGCTGAAGCATTCAATATATTTGGATGAAAGCTGTGTATGAATTTCCAAAGTGCAGCAAGTCTCTTGCTTATTAGCTGAATTTCTTTGAGAATTGATCAGAAGCCTCTCTGCGGGTGCAGGGATTTGGCTTTCAAAGGCACATGAACTGGAGTGTGAAGAGCAGTCTCTCTAGAGGGTAGGGCAGGGGTTGGAACTCTTAGGTATTCTTCTTTGCTCTTCTGCTGACTCACTGACCTTGGAGAAAGCCACTTAACATGTCTGTTCCTCATTTTATAAATCTTGCAGCTGTGAGGTAGTCCAGGTATAGCTTTGAAAATGTAAAGTGCTATACTAGTGTTAATTCTCCATATAGCTAGTGTGTATTTTATCAATATAACAAGTAACTGAAGAGTTAAATATAATGGGCCAAATTCTGCTATTATGTAGGTATTCGGTGCTCAGCCTCTGTAACATCAGTGGAATTGAGTACCTATGTCTGAAGATACATTAACTGAGGCGAATTCTATCATTTAGACTAAATGAATTAATAACTTGCACCTTCCAACAATGTGGCATCAGTGTTTGAATTCAGAAGTCTTCAGGGTAACATTTAAGAAAGGTCTGCTATTTACGATCAGTTTGTAATCATCCCCATCATATTTGAACTTTTTGGGTATTCTGATAGTGACAGATTTCCATAGGCCTCTGTTGTAAATGCAACATAAATTAATACCCTCTTATTATCTAGTGTTTGTTTAGTGTTGCTAAATTCACACCCAGTTCTAGGACAAAAAGCTTTGAAGGGCTCAAGCTGCCAGCAGATGTTTGCTAGGAACATCTGTCAAAAGCTAGTTTGAATTGGGTTGCCTCATGGTAGCTGAGCATTCTTAGTAGTAGTTCAGTATATTTTTGCAGCAAATAGGTGTAGAATATTGTCACCTTAATAGGTCTTAATTCTAGTTCATGGCAATATTTCAGAATGATCTCCGTACAGAGACCCAGAGCTGATAGGCATTTATTGGGCTGAAGGAAGCATGCATTATGGTTACTGAACAATTTTTTGCAGATTTTTCTGTACTACTGAACAAAATTCTCATGATCATGAGATTCCTCAGTTACCACCAATTTCACACCATTCCCTAATAATGGATCTGCCTTATCTCTGTTGCACCAACCAAACCTTCTTTTCCTCTGTCAAATCACTCTTCACAACTTGCATCTGACTTTTCTCCTCAAGCCTCTGGTGCCATCTGCTTCCACTCTTGCACCTGATCCTTAGTTGTTAGATTGCACCTATATAATCTAGACCTAAATTCTCCTGGGGGAAGGGACCTTGCCTTTCTGTGTACCTATAAAATGCCATGTACACATGCTGTGCTATATAGAGCTGCAGGAATCTGTAGTTTGAAATTGCTTTATTTTGGCCCAGTTATAATGCATCAGTGTAGGACTTGAAAAACCTACTCTCCCCAAACATAATTAGGTTGGGTGATTGGGGCTGAATGGTACCCTGTCTGCTTTAATGGCTTGAGGAGTGCAGGTGTGGCAGTTCCTAGTTATAGCATTTGAGTGGTGCTCTTCAGCCCTGCTGTCTCCCTCATCACCCGTCCCCTGGCAGTGTGCGAAAGTCTGAGTGAGAGGGCTAAGGAATGGCTCAGAGCCTGGAGGTAGATGTAGTATGTAGCAGAAGTCCAAGAGGAGCAAGACTGGGTATACCAGAATGGTACAGCAGAGCTCCAAAGGATCAATATTGCTGTGGGGAACAGACCAGAGAGAGATTAGTGGTGTTGAGTCCAGTCCATTAGGCAAGACCTAGGCCTCATGGGGATATAGTCAGAGGAAACAGCTTGTGGAAGACGAGCTTTCAGGCCCAAATTTTAGGGGAAGACCCAACATCTTGCCATTGGGACCTCAAGTCATGGGAAGGCCTGATGAGCAGGAGACACTGTGCAGATGGGGCCCCAACTACTATAGGTCTGGGGTGTCCAGGGGTGTAGTGGATGGCTGACCAGTGAAGGATGGATAAGGAAAACTGAGAGCAGGAGGCCAGAGCCTTTGAGCTCAGCCAGTCAGGGAAGATATGAGACCAGACCTACTCTGGGGATGGACAGCCTGAACATGTCAGACCATCTGGGGATGGGCACTAGACTAGACAAATGGAGGGGGTTCAGGGGAAAAAGCATGTAGGTTAGACTTAAAACCACTTCATTTGATTTTCCCTTGCTCTTGGGAGATACTCCTGAGTACTGTAAGCACATGCACTGTTTTATCTCTCTGTAGGTAGTAGTAACTGACTTGCGGTGGGGTGGAGGGAGGGTTTTGGGGCTTTTTGGCCTGAACAATAAATTGAGTGCTTAGACTTGGACTAGTAAGGATTGGATACATTTTTTCCAAGCCCTGCTGATGTGCACAGGTATTGGAATAAGAGATATTATATTATATGAACACCAGATGGAATACAAAATAACTTTTTTTTTTTTTTTGCACACCACCACCTTTCCTACAAAAATATGATGCCATGGTCAGAATCTTTGGGTACATTCTTAGTGTGTTATCAAACCCCAACAAAATATCAGTCATAATCCTAGTGTGGTGAAATGCATGGTGAGCATGTCAGAGATAAAGCTGCTGTTAGGACAGTGAGGATGCTGTGAAGAAGTGGTTTCATTTCCGTTAATGGTGTGGCATGCATGGAAGGTAGAGTAATGTGGGGTATGGTGATCTACCTGGTTTTGACTGGAACATGTACAAGAGCTGTAACTGATCACCTCTGTGAAACACCTGTAACAAATTGATTGTAGGAAGAGAATACGCCAGTTATAATCAAGTTACTGGTATTGGAGGGAAAAAATTAAGGGGTTGATGCCTTGATGTCTGACGCCAGGATTTCAGGAATGCTACAAAAATCCCCAACTTTCCTGCATTGGCTATTCCCTGACTCCTAACACCAGGGAGGTAAGCCTGTGTGTTGGTGAGATGCAGAAGAATGAGATTATTGGCATTCTCTTTCTTATGGATACGTCTTTATTAATTGCTTCCCCACATTGATGGAATGTCCTTAAAATTTGTTTTGGGAACTAAACAGTTAAAATAGCGTTGGAGGAAATGAGCTCTCATGAATGAAGACAAAGTTTGGCAAGATGCCAGAATCTGCTGGGGGGGGAGGGGGGAGGCAGCTAACTGACTTTTATACCACAAACGACTTAAAAAAATTAAGAGATAATTCCATGTCCTGAGGTTACAAACCGGCTGCAACTGGTTTTTTTCCCCTGCCCCCGCTAGGCATCATGGGTAAAAGTAAGCATCCCCCTTTTCTTTTGTTTAATATAACAGTACAGCGCATGATTGGCAGGGAAGTGCCCGTTTTGAGACAGGGTTTCTGCAGGTCCCTAGAGGGGGATGGCACGCGGGGCCGCCCATGTTCTACGGAGAGGGCTTCTCATAAAAAAAATCTGTCTTTCTTTCCCTCCCTCCCCCTTCTCACTCTGTCTTCTCTTCTTTCTGTCTCTCTTCCTCCCTTCTTTTCTCTGTCTCTAATTTTCTTGACAACTAAAGGAGGCAGCAGGATATTGTACCTGTAAGTATTCTTTAGACTGTCCTTTTTAACAGACAAAAGGCTCTTTATGGATTATATCATGGCTATTTTCTCTCTCCTTTAACATGAGTTGGAAGGTTAAATGTAATGTTTTTTACATTATATTTAAAGAGAACTGCACTGTTGCTTGTGTTTGCTGTTGGACTGATTCCCTCTCCTACCTCCCAAAAAACCTCACCTCTGTTCAGGTTCCTTGTTCAGAGTGCGGTGTTCTTGTGGAATTACTAAATATGACTCTCCCTGATCTAAAGCTGCAAGGGAAGGCTTATTTTGGGTATATAAAAATTTTTCTTTTGTCTGTAGTGCTGATGGCTTGATGTAATAGCTCCCCCCCCCCCCACCTTCTTTTCATGTCAGCTCCAACCCCTCTCTGTGAATGGAGTCAACCAGCTGACGAGGGTTAGTGCTGGCATGGTGCCAGGGGCTGTGAATCTGTGTGTGCGTGTGTGTAAGTGTATACAGAGCACAAAGGGAAGGCCTGCAGTCTAGGAAATCACAGGCTATTATATAAGGCAGCCTGCGTCATCTCTGCTTGCTCAGGCTGACGGATGGGGAGTAGAGCTAGAGGAGGACTGTTAAGAGGAAAACTCCCCCTTTGCCCCCTCTTTATTTTTAAATGACCAGTTCATTGAGAAGGGATAATGTCTGCAGCCTTGCAGGGCCAGTTACCCCAAAAGTTCAATTATAGCCACATTCCTTGTGAGGAAGAGATTTCTTCCCTCCATCCACCCCCTTTGGCTTTTGGAAAGAGGGAAGCAGCTTATATTTTTGTCGCCTCATATTTTTAAATGATTTTGAGTGGGGAAACCTACAGAATGTCCTGACGTATCTAACAGCTGTAGTTAGTTAAGGTCTCTGTTTTAATACCAAACTGGTTTTAATAACTTAGCTTTTCAGGAAAAAAAACACACCTGAAAAATAAATGTCAGATACTAGAGCAAATACTAACGTTTTGCTCCTTCTGCTCCTCTTTCTTGGTAGAGCCTGACAAATGGTGGTAGAAATACTTTTTTTTTTTATGCCATCTGCTACACACAGTTGGGTTTGTACCGTACAAAAGTCAAACACATGACAGCAAAACTATAGAATGTTCTGAGCTTCCACACATCTGGACAGTTGCAGTTTTGGGTTCTGGCTGGGGTGGTGGTGTGTTAATTGCTGTACAGTTCCTATACTCCGTTGCAGTGATGGGCATTTTGTTATGTGAGACAGTGAATTGATTTAGAAGTTGTAATTTTTTCTTACTGACCACAATTTTTTTGCATTCATTTTTTGTAATTTGCTTTCTAGATACATTGTACTGCACAGACCCCGAATTTGTGTTGGAGAGATGAGAATTATGTATGCACATTAATGAATAGAGCTATCGTAATGTTACCGTTTCCTTTATGTGAGTACTTATATTTGCTGTGATTATATTTGCTGTGATCATTCAGATCTAAAGAACTGGTTTGTAAGGGAAAACAGTGGAACTGTTTAGTGAGTTTGCGCTGAATGACTATAAGAATTTATGGTCTGCTGCAATCTAGAGACAGCTCCCTGATTCTGTTGAGAACTAGCATTACGGTTTGTCTTTTTAAATTTTTTTTAACTCTTGCACAATCTGAATGAAATTATGAATAAAAACCTAGTTTGAATCCCTAATTTATGAATGGCTCTTCTCACTTTCAGCATTTGGAATATTTAAGAATATTTATTTGCTTGCAATTTTTCCTTTGTCAAGGAGGATTTAGGATTGTCTTTCTTTTAAAGAAAGATGCATTTTTTTGTTAATGATAAAACCTACGTGATAGGCCTACTTTTCCTCCTTAGCTGCATGAAATTCCCCCCCCATCCACAAATATCCAATCACACCATAGTATCTCTTTGCAAGTTACACACTAATGTGAATTGAGTGTAATATTCCTTGACAACTTACAAGCTGAAGCATCAGGATTCAAAGAGCAGCGTGTTATTTGTTAGTGTTTGGTATCGATGTTCTTGCAGATCTCTCTTCTGACTGCCTAGCCGTTAAGTCATAATTACCTTTTTAGGTTGTTATCTGTTTTATAGCATTGTATGGAAATGCTCATCTTGGGAGCCAGCCATTTTGTGTGTGCTGTGTTGAAATGCATTTTACGACATAGATGTTGGTTTGTATTCAGCATAGATGGAAGTTAAGACATTGTAGCATTGCATATGTCAGGCTCCTTTGAGTCATTAGACAAATGATTTCATCGTACGCTGCTGGTCAGCTGCCCCAGCAGGTTCAGAATGAGAAGCCAAAATCTGTGTAAAATCCTTAGTTTACATATAGGCTTGTTTTTTTGTTTGAGGGTGAAACTGGAATCTTTAGCATGTCGGAATTTAAAGTGGCTCTTGGGTAGCATGAGTGGAGAGTCTTAAGGTAAGCAGGACCTTTGCTTTGTTAGTGTGTGTAAAGAATTTTCAATACCAGTAAACAATAGAAGGTTGATTTAATATTTTCTTTTGTCCAAAAGAGGTATTTATTTTGAATACATTAATTACGATGTAGCAGGGTTTCTGTTTTTTGAAATTGTAGATACCAAGATGGTGGAAATTGGTTTTTTGGATTGACTCCTCTGTTTAAAATCAGTTGGATTTGTGGAAGTAAGAAGACTTCAGCATTTTTAATTTGCCTGTAGCTTTAATGTGCATTGAGGTGGTTAGGTTGAATGCTTAGTTCTAGTTTTCTTTCTGTTCAGATGTGATGATGTCATGTGTTTTTCTTTAAATTGGACCAATACATAACTTCATTCACGTGCTGCCAGACCAAGAAGCTGCTAGAGTTAGGTGTTAAATCTTGTATACCTCTGAGTGGCTTACACTTTTTCTTTTCCCCAAACTTTATGGATTATAAACTTGTTTTAGTAAAGCATCTTGTTTGCTTTCTTGAAATAACGCAGCTTCAACTATTCTTGATTTTCTGTTTAAAGAATCTGTTTTAGTGTGGCTTTTGTGTCTGTGTGTGTGTGTGTGTGTGTTGGTTCTACTGTCTTCCTCTGGTCCCTGAGGTTTAATCCATTTGTCTGGAGTTCCTACTGGTGAGTTGGGGTAAGGTCCTGTATGCTTTAGTAAGAGGTCTAGTTTAAGGTACACCACAGCATAAGAGATGGGAATCAATGGAAAGACATTGTTAAAAGATTGTAAGTTCCTCTCCCTGTGGGTGGTGGAGAAGGTTACATACACCTGTGTGAGAATAATGCTCTACCAGTTTTTTAGATGGATTTCATTAGTTTGATCCTGTGTTTTAGTGACCTTGGGTCTGGCTCAGTAGTGGGGGTGGAGAAACAGTTTGGGTTGCCTAGAAGAGTTGAGATTTGAGGTGAGTGGGAGAATGATCAGGCCTCTTTTATTTATTAATCAACCTGAGTGTGGCCTGCATGAAGGCTGGTTTTAGCTAACTGGAACCCTTGTGGCTGGACCACTCTGTGGTGCCCTGTTGATTGGATGGCTTCTCTTCTTCACTGGTTCTATTTTTCACATGGTGGTGGGAGTTGTCTCATTGTTTCCTGAGGCCTCCTTTGCAGGGACATGGTCAATTTGTCATGTAGGTGTATTTGTTTGCCTTCCACTTGGGAAGAAGAGAACACAAGCTAATCTTCTTGCTTCTCAGCTAGCATTAAAGAGGCTTCTAAATGTCCTTCAGTTATTGTAGATGGCAGTCTAGTTCTGTTCTTGCTTCGCATTATTGGTGGCAATGTTAGCTGTCTTTTTACCACAACTTCCTACTCTGAAAAGTTGTCAGATTTTCATTTTCATTTTTCATTTTCCATTTTCAAAGGACTATACAGACTTATTCCCCTTTTGAGTATTACTTCGCTGCTTTTAGCACAGTCCTTTCCCTTACTGTAGTTCATTTAGAATCTTTTCTAACATCTTTGTCCTGAGGGATCTCACTTTACAAATATGGCTACGCAGCAAAATCTCAATGAGTGCCATAGGGTCTGCCATATGTCTGTGTTTAAAGCAGTGTGGCTCTGGTATGGAACAACTGACAGGATCTGAGATTACTGGCCTTCAAGACAAGTGACCTGTGTCTCCATATGCCAGGAATCAGTTCACTTGCAGTGAGATGCAACCACCTCCCTAGGTAGGTGGACTGTAAAGTAGCCTATGTCACAGGATGGTGTCAAGTTTTGATCAAGAACACCAGGACAGCCTCTTCCCCTTCCACCTACCCCCCTACTCCCTGTAGAGGAGTTAGCTTAATTACTTTCTATAAGCAAAGGGGAGAGAGGTGTTAGATGAGTTGCAAATAGTCAGATACATTTTACAAATGTTCTAGATCAGTGGTTCTCAAACTTTTGTACTGGTGATCCCTTTCACACAGCAAGCCTCTGAGTGCGACCCTCCTTATAAATTAAAAACACTTTTTTATATATTTAATACCATTATAAATGCTGAAGGCAAAGCGGAGTTTGGGGTGGAGACTGACAGCTCAGTCCCCCATGTAATAACCTCACGATCCCTCTCGGGTCCCAACCCCCAGTTTGAGAACCCCGTTCTAGATCATGGAAGGTGCAAAAAAAGCTCTTGGGTTGATACGGTGTGTGTAGAGTGGAGAAGACTGGAGGAAAAGTTTCGACAAGCAGGGAGATGGGAGTAGTGAGTCAAGGTCTTTGGTGATGAGGGGAACAGGTCCATGGAGAGCCTGTGTAAAGGAGGAGGTCTCTTGGGAACTGTATCTTGAAATGAATAAGGAGCCAGTGGAGCTGTTTGAGGTGGAGGCTGATGTGCTGTCGCTTCTCTGTATGTTTAAGCTGGTGCCTGGTAACATCTTGCATTTCAATTGCCTTGTCCTCAGGTCCCAGACATCCCTAATATACAATTTTAGTGAGAGGGGAAAGGAAGGTGCAGATGAAGCAGAGTTGAGGTCTGTAGAGAGATGAAATGTGTTTGGTACCAATGTTGCAGGTAGTTGAAACAAACGCAAACTGCTTCTAAGGTCTCCTCTACTAAATCCCCCTCATAAAAACTTGATGGTTATTCCTTGAAAACATTGGAGGGCAGAGTTGGTCCTGCTGAGACTCAGACCTGTTTCAAACAGGAGGCATAGACTCCCTGAGCCTTTCACCACCAGCCTTAAGTGACAGGTCTTCGCTTGTCCCCTACAGTGGGTTTCAGTGGACACAATCAAATACATTTAATTTGTGTAATATTTTAATGAATTTCTTGAATTGGAGAAGGGCTGTGAGATTCACTTAGTCCTCTGGTAAGAGTTGGCAGGGCCAACGTGCCTTTCATTTACCATCCAGACTCTTTCTATAGATAGCAATTGGTATGGGCAAGGCAAGGTTTAAAAGGAAGAAAAACCTAAATGGTCTTGAGCCAGTCAGCAGCTGCTGAGTCAGCAGGGTTCAACTTGGGAAGACCCATAGGGAGCCCAACACAAAAAGAGCAACCAGCCAGTGTGTGTGCAGCATCCTCCACAGATGCACAGTGGGATGGATGCCCCAGGTATGGTTGGTCTTGGCACAGTGAACCGTGCCACACCTGGATCTGTTAAGCTGGCATTAAAGGTGGCATGGGAGCCCAAAGCCTGGTAGCCATTTGTCCAGCCTGGTGATATGGGAGCTTGTGGTAATGGCAGCAGCTCTCTCATCCTGTCAGCAGTGAGCTGTTGATACCAGCTGGATGGTGAGCGCGCAGCACTGTTTGTGGAGGGTTTCTCTTGCAAAGGTGGTGGTGGAATTCATCTCGGATATCCCTGAAGAATGGCAAGTGTGGCATTTGCTTTACCTTGGTAATCAGTTTACTGGCCGCATTCTGACGCTAGATAAGTGAAGGAATATTGGCTAGGACTGGTAACTGCACAAGTTCTGTTGGTTTCAGTTTGCCTGTGATAATTCTTATGGTATGATCAAGCTTAGTGTCTACTAGTGTAACGTGAGAAGCGTTTAATCAAACTTAGGGCACAATATTCTCCAAACGAGTAGCAGAGAATGAGCCCCAGACTATGCAGTGTTTGTGCATTGGCTCCCCAGGTGGACCCTACCACCTTGTTCAGGAAACACTTTCTGCTCTTGATGTTTCAAGGTACTTTAGTGTGATCGTATTTGTATGTGAGCTTTCAATCTAGGGTGACCCATAGATACACTGGCTTTTTAACATCCTTTTGAATCCAGGCTGATGGACTGTACTACTTGTTGTGTTCGTGGTGGACAGCCACACCAATGAAACTACATCCCATGTGTTGCTTCCAGGGACTGAATGTCCCGTCCCACGTGTTGTCTCCCAAAGTCAGTAGTCACAGCAGCACGTCTGCTGCTTAGGGAACTGAGATTTTTAAATGGAAGGATGGGGAAGGAAAAAACAAAAGAAAAGGCAGTTTTGCATGTGAAACTCCCACCCCCTTGTACTCAGTAATAGGACAAGTGTGCAACAGTGCGCGGGCACTGTGGACCAACTGCCAAGGCAATAGCAGAAGGACATGCTGGATGAGTCATACCTCTTCGACTTTATGAAAGATGAGCAGCTCCATGAGCAACAGGAGCTGGGGCCAATTTTGATGTTTTCCTTTCTTCTTCACTGGTATTGTCATGCTTTCTTCTCTGGCGGGAAAGAGCCCAGGGAGCTGCCCCGACTATTCAGGTGCTGCCAGCTGAGTCTCCCTGGCAGCTCACTTCAGAATAGCTTCTGGGGCAGCTGAAGCAAAGATGACTAAGGAATGTGGACACTGCTTGTTCTCAGGTGAGAGAGGGGGTGGTAGTGAGAGGCCTTGCGTTGCTGAAGACTAACTTGGCCAGGGAAATTTTCCTTTAAGAAATGCCAGACTGGGTCAGTTGAACAGTCCATCTAGCCGAATATGCGGTCTCCAGCAGTGGACAGTACCAGCTGCTGCAGGGTTTCTTGCACCTTCCCTGAAGAAAGCCATTTTGGAGTAGTCTGCCCACAAAGTTCTTTCAACCCCTGTTAGAGATTGACTTAAGCTGTGAAGCAGGAAGGTTTGCATCCTTCCAAAATGCTTGTTTTTTTAATTCCTTTCAGTTAGAACCTCTGGATGATATTATTACAGTATAAACGCCCTATCCTGTTTTGAATCCTGCCAATGATTTGTTGGGGCAAAGAGTTCCAGTGTCTATGTGAGAAAATATTCCACCTTAACAGCTTTGAATTTGCCACCTTTTAGTTTAATTGAATGTCCACTTGTTCTTCCATCTCATCTCAGGGTGAATAGGAGGTCCTCATTTATCTTCAGGCCATTATTTTTGTGCCCTTATCACATCTCCTCAGTAAAACAAACATCCCACCTCTGCAATCTCCATCGGAAACTTTTTTCATGCCTGTAATCATTTTCACTGCGATAAAGAGGTGGAATCTTTGAGCCAAAGAAGATAGAGGCATCTGTTTAGTTAGAAATCTATTTCTCACTTGTTTAGACCCAAAGACTCATGCTAGAGGCTCCATGCTTGTGGAGAAAGGGACCAACAAAGCTATGCCCCCCATTCATCAGTTTAGTAGAGCATTTCCAAAGTTATTTGTCAGGGCATTATCGCAAGTCATGGACCCGGGCCCCATTGTGCTAGGTGGTGTACAAAAATGGAACAAAAAGGTGGCTCCTGCCTCAGGGAGCTTACGGTCTTTGTATGGTTGGAGATGAAGGTAACGGGGAGAAAGTACCGGTCAGCAGGATGGGCAGCGGCCATGGCACGCTTGCTGCCTAACCATTACCAATTCCGCTGTAGGCATTGTGGCAAAGGAGAGTTTGAGGGCAGTGAGGTAACCTTGTGACGGTTTATGCTTGAGGGGCAGCATGGGAGAAAGCACAAAGGTGCTTGTTTAAAGTTTAAGAACTGGGCAATATGGTCTGGCATTGTTGGCAGAGTGGAGGGCAGGAGTCGATTCTATGGCGATTGGCTGTGAAGGACCTTGAAAGTTAAGAGAAGTTGTTTGGTGCAGTTGAGTAGGGAGAGGCAGTGGAGTGACACAGAGTGGGTGACAGTTGTCAAAGTGAGGGGACAAGAAAATATTTCCAGCAGTATTTTGAATGGGGGCAAGAATGGATTTGTCAAGGTGAGAGAAGAGGGTGCTGAAGTAGTCAAGATGTGACTGAGATCTGGGATGAGAGCTCTCACAGGATGGAGAGGAAAGGCTGATCTTCGAGATGTGCAGGAAGAATCATGTACATATGTTAAAGAATAACTTACTAATACGTGCCTTACCCTTTTACCGTTTTATACTTGGAAATTGTCACAGGACTCGTGACTTTCCCCAAGGCACACAGTGAGTTGCTGGCAGACCTGTGACTAGAGTCCAGGTTCCCAATCCCTTGCTTTAACTAGAAAGCCAGATTATCTGCAGTATCTAGACACATAGCAGACTCTTGTTAGCAAACTTGCTTTGCCATCCCATGTCCCTCAGCTTTCCAAGCTGTTAGGCCATCCAGTATCTGATTCAGCATAAAGGGAATCTCACCCATGTATACTTAGCAGAGGCATCCTGTGTCATGATGGCATTGCTGTTCTCAGTGATAACCCTCATCTGTCATATCAAGAAGGTCCTGCAAGGTAGGAACAGCCTTTAATTTATCTGACACAGGTTGTTAATTTAATCTATGGTTGGTATACAGCCAGGGTTCTTGTTGAATGTGGGGTAATGATAGCATCCTTCAAAAGGTGATTCCTGGGACATCGTGTAGAACGAAACCCTGCGGAAGGTGATAGCTTTCCACATGTGAGAACCAGACAAACTTTCTGTCTCAGTGGGATTGAAGGGCAGTCCTGAAGTCAACGGACTTCCTTTTATAAGGAGGAGAGTGGTGGTCAAAGCACCACAGAGGAAAGACTCTTCTGGTTTAATGGCAAGTGTGGGAGAGTGTAGTTTTAATGATAATATTAAGAAGATGATGGGATACAAGTGTATAAAAGTGTGAACTTTTTTTCGTTTCCTAAGTTATCAAAACATACAAACAAGGGGACATTCAATGAGGTTATAAAAGATGGCAAATTAAAAATGGATAAAAGGAACTACAAAATGCATAATTAGACTATGGAACTCATTGCCACAGGAAGGCATTAAGTCCCAGAACTTGACCAGACTCAAAAAGGAATTGGACATTTATATGGATATCAAGAATACTCAGAGTTCATTTAAAAAAAAAAATTAGCAAGAGAGATATGAATCCTTTGCTTTAAATCCTGAGGTGGTTTTCTAACTAATAGGAGAGTAATAGATTGTCCCATATCTGCCTACTGCAGAGCTATTCTGCCTTCCTCTGAAGCCTCTGGCGCTACCCGAGTTGGAGACAGGATACTGGACTACGCAAGTCTCAAATCTGATCCACGCTACAATTTCTTTGTTCTTAATAGCAGAGGACTGGCAGTGGGGACTCCTTGGTTCTCTTCTGTTACCGATTTGTGACCCAAGAAGCTCAAATCTCTGGCCTCAATTACATAGATGGATTATTGAGGACTAGACAAAGTTTAGGTCACTTAACCACACTACACCTCAGCTTTCCCATCTGTATAAGAGGAATAAGGCTTGCCTACCTCTGTAAAATGCTTTAAGATTGCTAGATCAAAAGTGCAAAAAAAGCATTAAATATTTTTGAGTGGCACCAGATCAGGTATTGAAGGATAATGCAGCTGAAGTATCTCTGACAAAAGTTCTGCTTCTTCACTGGGGAGATGCTTTTCTTAGTCATCTGGACCTTTTTTCAAAAACGTCGTTTTTAGAAGCTTTCCCTGTGGCATAGTCAGTATGGGA
This sequence comes from Lepidochelys olivacea, assembly GCF_965140295.1. Classification (NCBI taxonomy): domain Eukaryota; kingdom Metazoa; phylum Chordata; order Testudines; family Cheloniidae; genus Lepidochelys; species Lepidochelys olivacea. The sequence continues at coordinate 1,567,515 of NC_140434.1, forward strand.
AGATACCAGCAAAATCGTTCCTTTTGCCCTGCTTCAGGTAGGGGATGGGTCAACAGAATTTGTCTAGTCCTCGATAATCCATCTGTATAATTGAGGCCAGAGATCTGGCTGGTAAAAGGAGGACTTAAACTTTCGGGATATGTTAGCCACCATTACTGCTGCCTGCTTGCTGTCATTGCTACTGTAGCTGCTGCTTGTGTGTAGACTGGAGGCCTTTGTAGAAATAGAAATGTGTAAAGTTTCAGTCTGGAAACATCTGTTTTGCTTCTGTGGCACTTGGGTGTTGTAGCCTCAGCACCAGGTTCCAAACTATCTTCCTTGTTTCTGCAGGGGAGGCAGTGCTGCTCACGTTCCATCCCTCTGAGTCAGCTCTGAGGGCACAGAACTTAGCTACAACTGTGTTTCTGCACCTGGATACCCCAGCCTGGGGCATTCTTCCTTGTTGTTGAGTGATGGTTAAAGTTTTATCATCTCCTTACTAGGAGAATCTGTTTAATCACAGGCCTTGCTGTTTTTCTCAAAGGAGTCCTCTTTGTATTTGTGAGTTATGTGGTGTTAGGCATGTAGGATGGCATATCCTGACCAAGGGGCAACAATGTTAACAAACTTGCTTTGGCATTGCTAAGTGTCAGTCCAAGAGTTGTAACCCATCAGCCTGGACTGGTGGAAGTTCTGCTTTTTGGGTGAAGGTTGTAACTGCTCCAGCACAGAAGAATGTTTTGCGACACTTACAAGTGAGGGCCATGGAGCGAAGGAGCCATTGGAGGAATGTAAAAGCTGTCATTGGAGGAAAACAGTCTCAATACACACTGTGTAGCTTGGCCACACTGTTTTAGCTTTACTGAATAGCGTCAGCTGTAACTGAGATTTTGTTGATCTACTAACTGTTTCTGAGGCTTCTCATCAGTTCAACCTCTGAACAGCACTTGTCCCTTTCCCACATGCGGACTGTGTAATGGGTGGTGCATGTGTGCACGTCTCATAGAATCAGTCCCAAGACACATTAGTAGCTCTGGTCCACTATTCACCCCTTGATTGTCTAAATTAACAAAGCATATGTAGCTCTTCAAATAATCTTTCTTGTTTCTTTGCTTAATCTATGCAGCACAAGGATGCCATGGAAATGAGAAGTTGGGTCATGTTGTTTCTTCAGTGTCTGGGAATGGAAAACCTGCATTTCTAGTACCTGAGAAGTGAAACAGCCCAAAGCTAGAGAGACATGTGAGGGAGCAAATTAGAGAGAGAGCTCTGTCTTGCCAGTGACTGCCCTGAACTTCAGCTAAATGATGTGAGCCTAGTAACAGGTTGGCTCCCTGGCTGTTTCTGCACCAAGCTACAACGCACACACTTTACTCCAAGCTTTGTTTTTAGCACTGCTCATCCTTCCCTTTCTTCATCTGTAAATCTTGTAACTGTTGTTGCATGTTTTTCTTGAACTGAAATACAGAACAATGCAACACTTTATGTAGCATTTCTTATATGCACTGTACCCCAGTGCGCATTAGAGTGAACTAATTTAGAGATAAATAGTATCCAAGGCAGGGAGAGAAATTAAGGGTGTGCCTACACAGGGATAAACCTGTGGCTGCCCGGGTCAATGGGGCTCACGGGGTTTGAGCTCCATGGCTGAAAAATTGCTGTGTAGATATTCAGACTCGGGCTAGAGCCCAATCTCTGGGACCCTGCAATGGGGGAGGGTCCCAGAGGTCAGGCTTCAGTCTGAGTTCAGATGTCTACACAGCAATTTTTAGCCCCTCAACCCAAGTCCCATGAATCTGAGTCAGCTGACCTGAGCCTGCTGTGGCCATGCTCCAGGGCTTTTATCCCAAGAGGCCCAATCAAGGAAGAGAGAATGGGTGCAGATGGGAATTGAAGAGCTGGGGAGTCGTCAAGGCAGAGATGCTGCAAAACCATTCAGGATGGCAGGAGATGCACAGAAGAAGGCTCTTGCACTCATTGCTGAGAAACTTGGGAGGGGCTCAGTGGGGAGGCTGATTCTAGGTGGGGGTAAAGGGTGTGGGGTGGGGGCAGGGGAGTAGAAGAGGAGGGGTTGGAATGAGTCCGTGATGGTCCTGGCAGCACGGAGTTTGGCACACGAGACAGTCTGGGGAGCTGGGGCATGTTGCCGTATTGGAGACAGGAGCTGCAGTAACTGGGGGCAGTGGGAATCTCTGGTCTCTGCACCTTGGTTGGGTGCATCCGATGAAGTGAGCTGTAGCTCACGAAAGCTTATGCTCAAATAAATTTAATCTCTAAGGTGCCAGAAGTCCTCCTTTCTTTTCGTGGGTACAGACTAACACGGCTGCTACTCTGAAACCTGACGGTAGGTGGAGAACAAGGGTGGTGAGGGTCTTTCTGTCCCCAGCTTTGCCTTACAGGGATCTGAGCAAAAAGAAACAGTTTGTACTGTAGTCTTTGGAGAAAAAGAAACCTGGTGCGGCAGCAGCATGCCCAGGTACAGGTCACATACTGTCCAGCCGAGAAGCTGCCTTGCTGCTCCAGAGAGTGGGCTTCAACCCCCCCAAAAGAAAGATGACTGATAAGAAGTAGAAGAGAAGGAACTGGGTAGTTGGGAAGAGAGAGGAGTAGGCTCCAACTGATGAGGGAAGTTTTCCCCTGTATATCAAAGTATTTACTGTCTCTAGAACTGCGTGGGGGTGGGGGTGTAATGGGGGTATCCTCTCTGCTTCTCATCTGTACTCCTTCTCCCTAGGGGTCTGTTAACTCCTAAGTGTTGGTTCTAAACTCTGACACCAGCATTTTTGTGATCCAGTCAGTAAAGCTTGCTCACCTACAGAGATACACTTGAAGATAATTACAGTCTCTATCAAGTCTGAAACAAAACATGTTTTATAGCTCTTTTGTTTTCCCTTAGGGGACTTCGCCACCATTTGAGGATTTTGTTTCTCTTTTTTTTGTTTTGTTTTTTTTTTTTTTCCACCGTGAGTTTCTTTAGGGAAGTGAAATGGAGAATCTGCTTCCTTGGATGTGGAGAATTGCTGGGAGTAATTTACAGGGGAATTGCTGTGTTAGGTAGCAGGAGAAAATTCTGAATCATCTGGTTTGTATTATCTTCTGGTGAAGATGTGTTGTAAAGCCCATCATGTCTTGGCTTTCAGGTGTGACCCTGAAATGAAATATATTGTTTAATGCACTTGAATGATAGGATTCAGAGTGTTTGTATATGTATCTATCCATCTTAAAGTAATCCTATTATTGGCCAACTTTTTCACTGCTAAACACTCAAATGACTTCCTCTGATAGATTAGTCTATATCGATGTAAAGTTAGGAGTAAAAATATTTATGCTTTTGTTTGGTGTTTAGTTCCAGCTTGCTACTATAAAGGTAAACCTGAATCTGTGCATGCTGTGTCAGCTCTCAAAGCTGAGTCAAATTAGAAGCGCTTCTATTTTTTAGAAAAAAGAAAAGGAGGACTTGTGGCACCTTAGAGACTAACCAATTTATTAGAGCATAAGCTTTCGTGAGCTACAGCTCACTTCCTCAGATGCATATCGTGGAAACTGCAGCAGGCTTTATATATACACAGAGAATATGAAACAATACCTATTCCCACCCCACTGTCCTGCTGGTAATAGCTTATCTAAAGTGATTTCCAGCACAAATCCAGGTTTTCTCACCCTCCACCCCCCCACACAAATTCACTCACCAGCACTCACCAGCAGGAGTGAGTGTGGGGGGGTGGAGGGTGAGAAAACCTGGATTTGTGCTGGAAATCACTTTAGATAAGCTATTACCAGCAGGACAGTGGGGTGGGAATAGGTATTGTTTCATATTCTCTGTGTATATATAAAGCCTGCTGCAGTTTCCACGATATGCATCTGAGGAAGTGAGCTGTAGCTCACGAAAGCTTATGCTCTAATAAATTGGTTAGTCTCTAAGGTGCCACAAGTCCTCCTTTTCTTTTTGCAAATACAGACTAACACGGCTGCTACTCTGAAATCTATTTTTTAGAAGCGGCAAAGAGTCCTGTGGCACCTTATAGACTGGAGCATAAGCTTTCGTGGGTGAATACCCACTTCATCGGATGCGTGGTTTTTTTATTATTTTTTAGCTGCTTTTTACTTTTCTTGGGTTAGTCTGACACACAACTGGGAAGCGTTTTGCAAGTTCATGACTGTCTGACCTTCAGATTTACTTGAGTATTAATAGTTTCTTCCTTCTAAGTTAGATGAAAAAATACTTAGCTACTCCCACGGTGCCTTCTTTCCTGCAGTTAAGGAAGAGGGGAGGTTATTTTGGAAATTCATATAAATCCTAATAAAGCTGCAGGTTCTCCCCCCCCCCATCAACCCTCTTCTATTCCTTCCCCATGCTTGCTTTTGCACCTGAATTAACAACACTGAAGGGCTCCAGTCAGTAAAATGTCTGAAGCCTGATTTAATTTTTATTGAATCTGGCTCAAAGTGCACGTTGATTTACCAAGCCAGTAACGTCTGCTGTCGAGAGGATTAAAATGTTACGATATCTGATTATGGCGATTGTGGGTTGGGTTTCTTGTTCTAGCAAAGAGGGGATTTGTAAAGAATCGGCATCGTTTTAGGTCTCTTGGCCCTCAGATGGGTTGTGGCCGGGAGAGTCAGGATGTTATCCGTAGTAGGGTAACTTAAGGTTTTCTCCTTCAGCAAGCGGACTACTTTATGCAAACGATATTATAGTCAACACCCAGCTGATTATTAGCCAGGGTGGTTTTGGAATTGAAGCATTTTTAGTTTTCATGGCTCAAAGCAAAGTGTCCTATTTCTGGTGGTATTTCATTTTCAGGGTGCCAGGGCAGCTGAATTTCTGCCTCCAACTTGTCAAAAACTAAATCCTTATTTCTTCGTCAAGGGCCTCTGTGCATTCCCATTAATGGGATTCAGCACCTCTAGTGCTGAGCTGTGGGACTGTGTAGAAAAGCCGTGTCCACTAGGGGGTGTGGTAGCGATCTCCTGGCTCCACGTGTATGTGATAAGACAGGCGGTGCTCTGGAAGAGATCAAGACCAAGAGTCACAGCCTGGTCTCCAGACTCTCCAAGTCCCTCTCTGCTGCTTAGGAGAGAGAGGTACATCTTTTTGATTTCAGAGACCGCCCCCCACAGTTCAGCATCACCAGAGCACCTAGCCTCAGGGGCGATACCAACCTCTTCTAAAATGGCTCCTATAAAAAGATGTGTCCAGGGATCCTGGTCCTGTATTGCATTCAAGGGATCCTGGAGACAAGGTGGGTGAGGTGGTAGCTTTTCTAGGACCAGCTCCTGGTGCTGAGAGAGCCGAACTTTGAGCTATGTGGAGCTCTTCCTCCGCTCTGGGAAAGGTACTCAGTGTTACAGCCAATATTTAACATAAGTAAACACATTCTAAGAGACCATTCAAGGTAAAGTGGTCCATTAACACTTCTGCATTAATTCCTAAACTACTCTGTGAAATCCTCATTTTCTTCAGGTCAGGACAAGCACTAATTGACCTGTTTGAGTCCAGACAGGATGCCAACTGCCATCAGTACTTCAGGGCTCACAGGGAGAGAAAATTACTATCAGGCACATTCCTGCAGGACTGGAGCAGTCATCTGCTTTACACCTTCCCTCCCATTCCCTTCTTCCACAGAGTCCGAAGGAATATCAGCCAAGCGGAGCCGGTATGGCCCCTGTATCTCTGGTACACAGACTTCTAGCTGTCCAGAGAGCTGCAGGTTTGTCTTCCGCTCCTTCCAGGCTTCCTGTCCCAGCAACAAGGAAGTATTCACTCCAACACAGACACATGTCATCTGGCTGCAGGAAGAATAATCTGCTGGTCACTGTGGAGGCTGATTTTGCTTATAAATGGTCCAGTTGGTACTATTACAATTCAGGAAAACTCTGCCCTCCAGTTTGCAATGGACATGGTTTGTGTTAGAAGCAGACTAAAGGGTTAACCCTGTTATGGGCCAGTATCCCTTGGGTATTAGAATATCCACTGTACTTGAAATCACAGAGTTAGCAGTGGCTTCCTTCAGGGTTCATGTAGCAGTTATCTCTGCTCATCACAGCATGGTCAGAGAGAAACCTATATTCTCTCACTCCTCAAGGGAAAATGAAACGGAGAATGTTGAATGCCTATCCCCTGTGAGAGGGGCTCCCCTACCTGGACTTGAATCTCGTCACTGTGCTGCTGTCTACCCTACAAGCCCCTGGCTTAGGCATCTTCGAATAAGCAGTGTTCTAATAGTTGTTAGCTCTTCTAGGAGGGTTCGTGAGCTTGCTGCCTGGAGGTAGGGAGATAAAATTGTCAAAAGGGCTCACCCTAGTTTTATGTCTGAGGTTCTCTGATTTTTCACTTGTCACGGTGCAGCTCCCTCCCTGTTTTCTTCCCCAGACCTCAAGCTCATCCAGGGGAGTTGCATTTGTAGTCACTGCAGGTTAAAAGAGCCTTGTGTTAGGAGAGACTAAACCCTTTTGAAGATCAAACAGTTTGCAGTTTATAGGGGAGATGTAGGGGGAACCAATTAAAAGCAGACTTTCTTTCCCCCTGTAACAAGAGATGTGTTGAACACGCTGCTACTTACCCAGGAAGCCAATGCTCGGGGGGAGGGGGGCTAAGACACATTCTGCTAAGCCCACAGCAGCTTCTATGGCCTGTTTAAGACAGACTCCCCTGGTAAAGATTTACAAAGCAGCAACGTGGAGTCCAGTTCATGCTCTCATTCAGCACCACTCATTGGACTTGCCATCCTGTTCTGATTCTGTTTTTGTTAGTGATACTAGAGTGTGTTGTGGGGTTTTCTTGTTTTTTGGTTTTTTTGCCTCGAACTCTTTCCCCTGCTGTCCTCGGATGTGGGCACGGCTTGCTAATCTTCCATTAGTGGGTATTCACACAGGCCCTTGAAGGGAGGTTGGTTGCTAGCATGGGCGGTGGGTGGAGCCCCCTTTTGGGGATGCTAGCCCCGGGCCCCATCCGTTCCTCCCTTGTAGTCTCGCGACCCTCCCAGAGACCCAGGTGCCTGCCCTCGGCCGCAGGAGCCCCAGGCTGGCTGGAGGCCCAAGTACCCCCTCTCAGCTGCAGGCCCAAGCTCCCTGCAGCCAGAGCCCCATGACCCTCTGCTCCCTGCAGGGCTGGAGCCACAAGCTGCACGCCCCTCCCCCACCCAGAGGAGTCCCAGGCTGGCGGGAGGCCTGAGCGCGTGGCTCCCCCCCCCCCTCGGCTGGAGGTGCCCCAAGGTCCCCCCTGCCCCACCCACCCGGAGGAGCCCCAGGCCAGCCGTACCATGCCTCCCCTTCCCAGACTTCAAGCTGCCCAGGATGAAAGTGTCTCACTATTGCAAAGAAGCTTTTGATATGCCCCATGTAGGTTCCAGGGTGGCTAAGGAGGTGTATTTGCTACTCGGCTTCCTGGAGTCCCCAGTGATCTCCCTGGAGTTCAGGGAGATTACTGATGAACCCAGCAGACTGAATAACACATACCGCTGCCTCAGCCACCCTGGAAACTGCATGGAGCATAATAAAGCAAATATTTCTCTCCTCCCCCAAAACCCTGCAATTGGGGGTTCGGCGACCGTGGCCTCCCCTGGCCTATTATACCCACCACCCATGGTTACTAGTGACTGTTGTATTTATGCCACCCACCATTGCCTCTTCCTTGGAGTTTTGTGTTTTGGCACTCTGCAGATGTGGGAGAAGGAACTGAAGTTGCTGTTTATTATGTGTATTATCATAGCACCTCGGAGCTCCATTCAGACCCCAGGACCCCACTGCGCCAAGCATTGTACAAACAGAAGAAAGACAGTCCTTGCCCCAAAGAGCTTACAGTCTAAGTGTGACAAGTGACAATAGATGGATGCTGACTGTCGAGGGAGTATAAGGAAACACCTATGGTCAGCATGGTAGGCTGTGGTCTCAGCAGACTAGCAGCCTAATAGTTGTCAATGTCTTTGTAGGCCTCACAGCAAAGGAGTTGAGGAGCATAATGAGTTAACTTGGCAAAAGTTTACAGGGAGCTTGTCCCAGGCACAAGGGGAAGAATGGGAGAAAACATGCAGATGCTTGTCCTGGGCCAACTGGAGTCAACCTTTGTTACTTAGACCAGGCAGTCGGTAGGGATAGGTCATGAAGGGCCTTGAAAATGAAAGTAATTAGCTTTTGATATGATAGAAGGTAGAGCCGGTGAAGAGAGGGTAACATAGGCCAAGTGATGGGCTTTGAAAATGATCTTTGCAACAGTGTTCTGCAAGGACATCAGTGGGGCAAGATTGCATTTTTCAAGGCCAGAAAGAAGAATGTTGCAGTAATTGAGATGTGAGATGAGTTTCAGCTGTGTGGCTGCATCTTAAAAATGTTATGCAGAAAGAATCTGCAAGACTTAGATGCAACCTGGATGTGAGGCCCTAGACAGAAGTCCAAGTCAAAGATGACACTCAAGTTACAAGCCTGAGTAATAGACTGGTGGTGGTGTCCACTGTGATCAAAAAATGTGGTAATGGGGCAAGCTTTGGGAGGAGAGATTAAAGAGCTCTGTTTTAGCCATGTTGAGCTTGAGCTGATGGCCAGACACCCATGAGGAGATGTCAAAGAGACAGGCTGAGATTTCTGTTTGGAGTAGAGAGGTAGAACCATCGGCACAGAGAGGGTAGTTGAGTTCATATTTGCAGATAAGACTGACCAGATAAGGTGAAGAGGGAGAAAAGAAGGGTATCTAGGAAGTGGGTGGAGGTGCACACCCTTATGTAAGTGGAGCCAACAAACTGCTCCTGATGTGATGTGATATCGTAGCACAAGAGTGCTACTGCTCTCTGTGGACACAGCTTTTCTGAATAGTTTTGCAGCTCAGCACTAGAGATGCTGAATCCCATCTCTGTGAATGGCCAGACGCAACTCTGGAAAAACAGTTACTAGTAGGAAGAGGTTACTTCTCCAATCCAGTGGTCTGAACTAACGGGCCTCTGAGATGCCAGACAAACACAGCTGGTGAGCACTGTTCCCTCTAAGCTATGCGCGCACACACAGATCCTAAACCCCGCGCACACAAATTTTCACAAAAGCACAAAAATTTGCACAGAAAATTTTTTTGTGCACACGGCCTGTCAAAAATTAGAGGGAACATTGCTGGTGAGTTTAAAGTCTGGCAGCTTTAACAAATAACTTTACCTTTATTTTTTGTTTAAAAGGCTTTTACACTTCAGAAAGTTCAATCCTAGAATAGGTAGATCTTGGTTGTTAAATACAACAGCATTATTCTGTGTCATGCTCATAGAATCACTGTGGACAATGGAGATACTTCAGGTGCAGACAAAGATTATTGCATCCCTTCCCCAAAAAAAAGAAAAAGCAGCTAGCATGGAAAAGTACTGGAACAGAGTGAAAATCTGTCAGTGTGAATGATGGGCTTCTTGCCCTTCTGCAGTCTAGGACAAGACTATTGTGTCTTCAGGAGGCCTAAATCTCCTTTATGCACTCTGGTATTTTTTATTTTTCTTGCTAGCAAATATTATAGCTGCATTTGTCTTGGTGCCAGGTCATGCAACATGGAAGATATTTGTGCATGAAACAGTGTAAGGCTTTTGAGTACCAAGACATAATTCAGTGAAATTGCATTAAATTGCTTCTCACTTAAGGTGGCATCTATTTTCCTGTTTGTTTGTTTGTTTTTTTACAGTGGCGCTTCTTGTTTATATATCAAACTGGAGCACATTTAATATGCAAGATAATGGCCTTCTGTTCAGAAGGAAAATCTGCAAGATGCCTTTCCTCCTGGGTGGGATGTACTGTACTTAGTGAGGTTTGGTATGGAACTTCAGACATTCTAAACCAAATAGTGAGGACTGCCATTCAGTGATACTGCGTGTGAAGAAAGTTAGGAGGAAATTTTGTTCATGACCATTGTATCCTGTGCCAGCCTTTGCCAAGTATATAGCCCTCTTATTCAGCTGTAGCCTCCTCTTTTCGACTCCCAAGACCAGCAAAACCAGGAAAGTTTTGCTGAAGTCCTTTCATGCAGACTTAACTGCAGCTGTGCATTCTCTAAGCAGCTGGAGCTGTGCTGGGACTCTAGGTGCGATGAGTTTGTGTCTGCATGTGGTGTCATGTGACTCACCTAGATTTAAATAATTGTTTTCTCTCTCTGAAGTGACCCCAAGTTAAATCAGGGATCTGCATTTCACACCTTTCCCAAAGCATGTTCTTTGCTTGTCTGTGCTTGCCTTTCTGTATCTGGTTACAGTATACATTAATGCTCTGACAGCAAGGCCCAGTTATAAACTAGGAAGACTTCTAGCTGGTGTTCACCTTTAGTAAGAGAACCTGTTCGAGATCAGACCTGCCTTAGTAGACTGGCTGGACTTTTTCTATTGCAGTGCAGATTTCCATGTTTTCCTTGCTGTGTAAAGTGGTTGTACCACTTTAACAGAACAGGGCTTCTGTGGCACAGCTGATACCTCTGCACCCATATCACAGCATTGTCTTGTTGCTCTAGCCTAGTTCAGCTTGTATTAGGGTTCTACTTTAAAGACATGGAATTATGAGGGATGTTTTAAAGAGTCAAAACTTATTCCTGGCAGAAATTTAGCTTTCAAAACTTCAGCCCATGCGTGACTTAAAACAACACTTAGAAACAGTCATACCTCTTCCCCCCCTTTAAGGTTGAGCTCATGTATATGAGCTTGGTGCATATTGGCCATGTTTCAGGGCTCATAGAGTACAAAAACTAGTTTGATTTTTAAAAAGGGGAAATAGGGAAGAGAGAGGTTCCTTTTCTATGGCTTAAAAACAGCACTGTTAGATGTCCAAGTCTAGGTTGGCAATCCAGCTAGTTGCGTCAGGTGACACAAAGTGGGTGGCATATATCAGGATGCAATCATTTTAGGACACTTCACCAGATGTTCTATAGTTTGAAGTTCATTTCTTCAATCACAAATAGGAGTGTCTCAGTCCCCATTTATGGTGGAGCTAGGTGCATTTGCCTTGTGATAAGCAGATGCTGTTCAAAGTGGACCGTAGTTTCCATGAGACTGAGAAGCCACAGGATCCTTTAGTTCGGTCCTTGGTGAGCTGTGTGTTTGGGACATTGGCAACCTTTCATCTTGATGATTGGGGAAGAACCCTGAGTTTTTGAGCTCTTGCAGTGCAAAGGAACAAGATTTTCTAGATTTCAATCAGAATCTTTGTTGTTTAGGGCTTCCTGTACTGGAAAATTGTTGTTCCCTCAAATACTATGTGACACAAAGGATTCTCATTTCGCAGCAGATTTGGGGAGTGTGGCTGTGCGTCAGTACAGAACGCCACAGTTGTGGTGGTTTTACTGTGCCTGTAGTGATCCGCATGGTAGTGGGAAGTCCAGAAGTGACGTGTGGGAGCTATGTGACTAGATTTCTATAGTAGAGTAGACAAGGGCCAGTGAAGATTTGTGGAGTTTTTGCATCAGCTTTCTGGGTTATTTCTGTTGGTAGGGAGTAGTTAACTTTTAGTCTGGCATTCCTACCCAGGTCCCTTGGTGCTGCATTATAGATTGCATTTAAATCATTGGGATCATAACTGGCAAATGCCAAGGAACTTCAAATCGCAGGTTCTTTGGTCCTAACATGTGCAATTGGGTACAGAGGAGAAGTATAAATTCAGGGGGACAGCTTCCACTGACGCTTACTGTTGTGCTTGTGACATTTTGCTAAACCCCTTGATAGTTTGTGCTTATGTGGTCTTATTCTGCTGTGTTGTCTTTCATGCTGCTACCCAATTGTTGATGTAGAAAGGCCATTGAAATAAATTGCCAGCGTCTTCGTTATGCCATCAAGACTTAGACACAGGAGGTATTTTGAGGATGCATGAATATTTTAATATATTTTGTTAAAGTTGATTCTCCTCCATAACTTTGTATTTCTTCCAAACCACTTTTTGAATGGTGAAGATCCTGTTAAACTGACCTTTCTCTGAGTGACCACAGTAGACTGACTTCCTTTCCAAAAGGATTTTTGTTGGCTTGTGTAGTGAGCTTTTTGTCAGGCCTAAGGAATAACAGATTACAGCTAACTTGATGCTCCATTCCCGTTTGCACCAGGGTATATGGGTGATTAAAATCAGGGGTTTAAATCACTTTGATTTGAATCAGACAGGAAACCCTGATTTAAAATTGTTTATTTGTACATTTTAGTTCTTTTCCTAAAAACAGGTTGGTTCTCATTAGCTGGTAACCATTAAAACATGTTTGCAGCTAAGTACAGCCTTTACATTAACTTTGGTGCTACTTTTTGCTAACACGAGGATACAATATATCTCAATGCATTTATTTAAGCAATTATATGGCTTAACTTACATGATTCAGATGCTAACATAAAAATTAAGGAAGTGGTGAATGATGCATTTCTTAAATGCACAAAGACAGTATTTTATTTTTTTAATAAATAAAACTACCTTAAATGTTGCATACTTGAACTTCTTGATCAGCATGTTTTGATTAAAAAAAAAAAAGTTTCATTTAAAACTAACTGCTTCGTTTAAAAAAAAGTAGTATAATCTGTAGTTAACGATTGTTTGTAGGGAGAGTGGTCGCTTTGGATGAGCTATTACCAGCAGGAGAGTGAGTTTGTGTGTGTGGTTTCAGAGTAGCAGCCGTGTTAGTCTGTATTCGCAAAAAGAAAAGGAGGACTTGTGGCACCTTAGAGACTAACCAATTTATTAGAGCATAAGCTTTTATGCTCTAATAAATTGGTTAGTCTCTAAGGTGCCACAAGTCCTCCTTTTCTTTTTGTGTGTGTGGTTTTTGGAGGGGGATGGGGGGGTGAGAAAACCTGGATTTGTGCTGGAAATGGCCCACCTTGATTATCATACACATTTTAAAGAGAGTGGTCACTTTGGATGGGCTATTACCAGCAGGAGAGTGAGTTGGGGGGGGGGGGGGGGCGGAGGGTGAGAGAACCTGGATTTGTGCTGGAAATGGCCCAACTTGATGATCACTTTAGATAAGCTATGACCAGCAGGAGAGTGGGGTGGGAGGAGGTATTGTTTCATGGTCTCTGTGTATATAATGTCTTCTGCCATTTCCACAGTATGCATCCAATGAAGTGAGCTGTAGCTCACGAAAGCTCATGCTCAAATAAATTGGTTAGTCTCTAAGGTGCCACAAGTACTCCTTTTCTTTCTGGTAACCGTGTCCTTCAAGATTATGGAACTAGTAGATCTCAGCTTCTCACACTGAGCTTCTATTCATAGATTGAAAGAGAAAAACAAGCTTTTTCAGCTTCCATTTGTTTTCTTAACTTTGAACGAACTGCTCATTGAACTGCACTAGGAGAATAAACCGAAACGAAGGCTGTGGCTACGCTACAGAGCTGACAGCGGTGCATCGATGATGCGGCTCAGCTGCTGGCACAGGTGCTCGAAGCCGGCAGGAGAGAGCTCTCCCATTGACTTCATTATTCCAGCCCCCACAAATGGCAGTAGCTGTGTTGGCGGGAGATGCGCTCCTGCCAACATAATGCTGTACATGCCAGAGCTTAGGTTGGTGTAATTTGTGCCGCTCCGGGGAGTGGCGGATTCGCTCCCTGAACGACCTAACTGATACCGATGTAAGCTGTGGTGTGTACATAGCAGAAGAAAATCATTCTCTCTGCTACTGCTGCCAAAAGCTGGTTTAGCACTTCAGAAACCTGCGGTTCCGGGTGCTTAGACACTGACTTCCACCAGATCGGTGGGTTGAATTTCTTTTGAAACTTTACAGCTTTCATGTATTGCTTAATATCTTTGTATTTAATTTAAATGATACTAATAGATTATAGCAGGTTTAGGCCTTAATACAGGTTGTCCTTTTTAAACTTTAAATAGGTTAAGTTTTGAAAAGTAAACCTGTAATTTAAAATTTTAATACACTGATTTAAATAATTATCCACTCTGATTTGCACTGCATGGGGTTTTGCACCTGGAGTGCATGGTAGTGTCTGGAGCAGAAAAAAGTGAAGGGAGTGTGTGGGAAGGGTCTTGTTTCGTATTAACCTTTTTTGGTAAGATGCAGCTTTGTCACTGTAAGTGCATCACATTCCTTACAGACTAACAGGGTAACTTAACTGAAAGCTGCTGACTGCAGAAAAATGACACTTTACAGAAGACTTTATTCTTCAAAGAGAAAAAACTTTGCTCCTCTGTCTCTGACCTGATGACTTGAAATACTTTTTGCTTGATTTGAGTGTCTTTTTTTCAAAGACTAAAGGCCCAACCCCCATCCAGCACAACCCCTTCCCATGGTGCTTCAGTGCAGACACCGGACATCCTGCTGTTCTCCGCCCTACCCCTGGGCAACAAGAACACCCTTAAGTGGCCCAGTATATTACGAGGAAGTGCAGTGGAACTCAGTGACCTACATGGAGGAGCAAAGAGGGACAACTTCCCTGCTGGCCCAGACCACTCCCAGTTGGCTTCTGAAGGGAAAGCACAAGAGAAAGAAACTTAGTTCAGCTACAAAATGAGAATGGGATGAAACACTAACCCTATTCGCAAAAATAAAAGGAGGACTTGTGGCACCTTAGACTAACCAATTTATTTGAGCATAAGCTTTCGTGAGCTACTGCTCACTTCATCGGATGCATCGGATGAAGTGAGCTGTAGCTCACGAAAGCTTATGTTCAAATAAATTGGTTAGTCTCTAAGGTGCCTCAAGTCCTCCTTTTCTTTTTGCGAATACAGACTAACACGGCTGCTACTCTGAAACTAATCCTATTAAAACTTGTGTGTGCACAAATGAAAATGTCAAACTTCTGAAAGTGATGGTGCTGATAATACAGCCGTGGGCCTGGCACAAGGCTGCTGTTCTGTGTCTCTGCCATGGTATGTTGATTGTGGGTGCATAGCAGGATGCATCTCAACCCCTCTCCCTCATGACCTGTGCACAGACCCCCACATGGGTTGGAACCATTTGATGCCTCTATGAACGGGTGTAAACAAACAGCCCATAGACAGTACGCACCTGCTCCAGGGACCGGTTGGGCTTTGTGGGGGTGGTGCAGCAGTCTGGAGGTAACAGTGCAATACTGGCAGGGGGTGCTGGGAGTGGATGTGGTGTGCTGGGCACCCTGGACTGGGCACCCTGGGTGCATGCAATTCCAGCAGGTCAAGTTACCACAGGGCACTTCTCTAGTGTAGACAAGGGTCCTGGCTTGGTTTTTACCAGACATACACTATTTTTGCAAAGAAGACTGAAAGGAGGCTTCTTGGGAAAGCCCAAGTACGTATTGGAGGAAGTGGTTGAACCTCCCGTGTAATCTGTCTGAATGGGTTTCGTGTATTATACCACTGATTCCCATTTGACTAAGACTTCAGGTGTAGTAGCCAGCAGCCTTGTCCCCTTACAGCTCCATTCCCTGTTTTTTGGACCCCACTGTGCTGGAGCTCTTCCACGCCCCCTGTATTCTGTTGGGTGCATTCCAGCCCACAGCACTTAAGGAAAATCCAATCATGGAACACGCCAGGTTGTGAGAGTCTGGGAACAAAACCACCCTGAGAAGGAGGCCAGCCATCTGTGTGCCATATCAGTGGGGCACCAGTGCCCAGTAGAGTGGCTGGACCCAGTGGTTGGCACTAGGATTTGGGGGAGGAAGGACACAATAAGGCAAGGGGAAGAATGCCAGCGATTGCACCAGGGCTTAGGTGTTCCAAAGTTATCAGCCTGCAAAGAGAGCCTCTGTAGTCAGAGCTCACCAGTCTCCTAATTCCACACGAGACTCTTAGTTGGCTGCATTTGCTGCTTTTCCTCCCTGTTGCCCTGATACTGACCCTGCTTTTATGCCAATCTCTCTCTACAGGATGGACAGAATGACTGAAGATGCACTGCGCCTGAACCTCTTAAAACGGAGCTTGGACCAAGCGGACGACCGGGAGGATGTCCTGGCAAAGAGATTGAAAATGGAAGGGCATGAGGCCATGGAGCGCCTGAAGATGCTGGCGCTGCTGAAGAGGAAGGATCTTTCTGGCCTCGAGGTGCCCCACGAGCTCCCGGTGAAGCAGGACAGTGTTAAAGTCTATGAAGAGAAGCTGAATGGGAGCCTGAGGCCCCATGCAGATGGCAGGACTGCAGGGCGGCCGGGCAAGGAGAACATTAATGATGAGCCGGTAGATATGAGCGCAAGGAGAAGGTAGGCCACTGAACAACTGGCGTTTTTGTCAGTTACATCTCAGCACAGACTCTTGTTGACCTTCTTTTCAGCCAAAAAGGAAGTCCACAGTCATGGGAATTAGAGCAGCATTTCGTGGGGCTGCCTGGGGATCTTCCATGGCATCTGAATCTCTGCTTGTGCAATATCTCTGTCAGGCTCAGCTAGGAGCAGTTGCTGTGCTTCCCTGCAGAGGTTCTCTGGGAACAGTAACCATGTTCTCCCGCTGTCAGAAGCCTACCCATTATTTTTGCTGTCCGAACAACCCCCCTTCAACACACAAGTGGATTTTGTTCCTTTACTGATAAACTTGTGTATCATATATAAACTACAGCAGTAACGTGGTGGCTGGGCATTTAAAAAAACAATCCCACCCCATTTAGTCTTTTCTTAGTGCCTACAAAAGTGACAACTAAAATCCTCTATTTAGCTGAAGGTAAAGTATGGTATAAGTGCACGGATAATCAATCTTGACTCTAACCTTGGAGAAACTGGTGACTCCAGGAGTAAGAAGGTAATTGTTTTCTTAGCAGAGTCTAAGGTCTTGTCAACACTACCGTGTGGGATCGATCTAAGATACACCACTTCAGCTATGTGAAGCTATGTAAGTCGCTGTTCTTAGATCTACTTACTGCGGTGTCTTCACTGCGGTAAGTCGACGGCTGACGCTCTCCCATCGACTCCACTTGTGGGCCTCGTTCTGGTGGAGTACTGGAGTCAATGGGATAAATTGACCCTCGCTGGATTGATCGCTGCCCGCCGATCCGGCCAGTTGTGTAGACAAGCCCATAACCTTTTCACAGGCGGTCTATCAGTGACTGGTTGCGTCCATTTTCAGGGGGAGGGTTGGTACCCCTTACAGCAGGTACTTCCCTCCTGTGCACGTGCTCAGTGCCTGCTGACTTGATTTGCTGCAGCTGAGCTCCAGTTATTGAATTCCCTTCAGGCATCCCCTGAGGGTGGGCTGGTGATGAATATTAAGGAAGTTTGAGATCACATATCCACATGTGAGTGAACTTGTGAGCTAAGAGAGGCAGTAGCACCATACAGCAAATATCCCTTCTATTTCTTGGGGGGTTGTGGGGGGAAGTGTTAATGGGTCTGATTTTCTGTTATGTTTTGGATGCTCAGTTAACCCACTGTGTGACAAGAGTGGTCAAAAAACTGAATCGGAGATTCTTATTTTAAAGAGTACAGTGCTCAGACCTGTGGGGAGCCAGGGTGTTGAAGTTTTAACACTCTTTAAGTGGACTATCAGGTTTTTTGTTTTCTCTGACACTTAACTGTGAACTCATTTTGGTCCTCAGATTGCTGCTTGCTGGTCTAACCAATCTACTGCTGGGTGTAGAAGTCATGTAGTTTAAAAATAAAATAAAATTGGTATGGTATACAGGAGGGGCTTGGTTTGCATCCAGAAACCGGTTGTTAGTGACTTGGAATGAAACTTCTTTGAAGGAGGCAGGGCTCCTAAAAGCCAAATTCCTGCCACCTCAAGAATAACTGCAACCTGTTATGCTAGCAGCTTTCCTTATGGGCTAGCCAGATTTGAACCTCCCGCTTGGCAGAATAGTTCTTTACTCATGGACTAGCAGAGTGGCTTCGTTAATGGAACTGTTTTGCATATAACAGCAGACAGGAAAAATTCCTCCTAATGGTTCTTTTAACAATAAAGATGTCTCGTTTGGTGATGGGATGCTTTCTGGCCAGTGCTTTGTTCTTCCCATTCCGAGTTAAAAAGCAACTGGGTTGTGATTCAGCAAAACCCTAACGGTCTGTCTTAGTTACTGTTTTCCAAGTATCTTTGTGCTAGTTTTTTAGCTGAAGAGTAATCTCTGGATTTAAGGAGGACTCCTTGGTTCTTCAGGATAGCTGGTGTGCAGGGGTGGGAGGTTTTACATGTATTCTGGGTCCCCCCTTGCTGTTACAGTATGTGGGTGGTGCTTCTGTATCGTGTACTACACAAGTTAATGCTTTTAGACATTCGCTTATCTATCAGATTCTGACTTGCAAAGAGTTATGGGTGGTGAGTAGGCCTGAGACACCAATAGCAGGAGGCAGAAAGTCTTTCTAATGTACATTTGCCTGGATTATTTCATTTTGGCTAGCAATAACCCATCATGTGTGTTCCATCTATTTGGTTGCCTCTGCTGTTGATTTTGTTTCCTTTATCACAAAGAAACACATTTGGGCACAAGCGGAAACATTGTATCCATCACTGTAGAGTCTTGGTAATCGTTATTAGGGATGTAGATATCGTTTAAACAGTTACTTTTTAAAATTATATTGTTTAACTGGTTAACCAATTAAAGGGAGAAGGGCCCCAGGTACCTAGTTTGTCCCAATATGGCCTCCACGGACACTCCATGCCACCCCAGCTGCAGCTTCCCTTCCCTTCACTGACTAGCGGGCTGTCCACCTCTGCAGCCAAACCCCTTCCACTAGCACAAGGGGAGGTGGGGGACTACTTTTATATCTCCCCCTCCCCACCCCCGCCAAAAGGGCCTGCAGTCCCTGCCTGCCCCCATGGCCTAAACACGCTCCCCCTGCCCGGCTGGCTGCCCCCTGCGAAGCCTCTGGAGCCAGCCAGGGCTGGGATTGGCTAGCCCGGGGCAGGAGAACTGATTTGAGACTCATGCACAGGGGGTTAACTGTGAGGGTGGCTTAATGGTAAGACTAATACTTACCAGTTAACTGTATAATATTTTACATCCCTTATTGTTACAGAAATATTTTCATGTACAAGAAACACCTTTTGATGGAGCAAGAGGTCTCCCTTTGTTTAAACTCTTACTTGGAGGGTTTGGTTCAGGAGTGTCGTTGCAATCCCACTAATTCGTTGGAGAATTGTCTGATCTAATGGGTGAACCTTGCAGACCCTGGGCTTGGCCTGATCTGTGGCACAAGCAAGTTCCACAGCCACTCTGATCTGTGAAGTTGCCATTAGTTAGTCAGGTCACTCAAGGTTCATACTGTTTCATCTGGGGGAGAGACCACATGGCCCAATAGACAGGGACCCAGGAATGGGAAGTTCTCATCCCAGCTCTGTGACCGATTTGCCCTGCAGCCTTGGGCAACTCATTTTATTTGTGGCCCATGTGACACAATATTTAGCCGCCTTACCAGGGTTATAAGATTAGTGTTAAAGCTCAATATAGATGCACAGTGTATTGGGAATAATAGCGGCTCTATATGATGCATTATCGTGGGCTATTAACTTGTGTATTCCTGTCTCTTCCTCATGCAAGGACCAGTGGGTCAGTCTGTGACAGAGTGGAGGCCTCGCATGGCTGGGGGATTGTTCTCTCCTTCGGAGTCCCTGTTTTGAATTTTCAGTTGTCACTGTGGGGAGGGGGAGAGGAAGTTGAATTTGAGATTAGTTGGCGAAGTGCTAGAATTGGACCAAACCAGACATAACCACACAATGTGTAGGGATGGCATTGTGTCTTTAAGAAGTTTCTAAATTTCTACCAGAGATGCATTTTCCCAGACAAGCTTGGAGTGGAAGATAACCATAAAGAGAGACACTGGCTTCAAAAGTAAATACTGATGAATCAAACAGAACAAGCCCTAAAGAAGAGGGGAGAAAATATTCCAAAAATTTCAAGCATAACTTAGGAAAAAACTCTCTGTAGCAATAGAAATATGTCTGCTGTTCAATTTCCCTGTCCTGTTGGAAAGACCAAGGGCTGGCTTGGGAAGGCCTGCTTCATCTACCTCCACCTCTGCCTGTCTCTTGCATGCCCAATGCTGCTTCTCTTCCAGTGGCTTTGTTGCAATTCTGCTCTTGCCTTGACAAAAGTAAATAACAGTCCTGACATATTTACCGATTCTTTACAGATGGCCCTGTTTCCCCCGTCTGACAAAAATCAATGTCAAAGGCAATGGAATGCAAATAAAATGCACTAGCCACATCTGAATATTTGTCCAAAATAATTGCAAGAAATCATATCAGTTGTCTGAATTTAGGAAAATCTCAAAGGAGCCAAAATATGGTGCTTTTTAATCAGTTGGAGTGTGCCTGTGTGGCAAGTGGAGGCCAAAGATATGAGGAGTTAAATCCTCCTGGAGCAAGCAAAACAGCTATATAGTTACCATGAAAAGACTACAGGAATGATGAGGAAAGCAGCAATCTGTTGTGACAAATGGATGTTTTGAGCAGTCTTTTTAACAGAGGTTCATTCTGCACCTGAACACAGACCACCTGAGATGTCTGAGGGCTAGTCTACATATGAACTCTCACTGAAATAACAAAAGGTGTGAATTAAAATCTGTTTATAGTGGTGCAAAGTCTGTGTGGGGATATTTGTTACTGACTTAAGCCCCTTCATTCTAAAATAAGAGCATCTTCTCACAGACTTGCATCAAAATACCTAAATTGGTTTTCGGTAACTGGTTTAGGTAAAGTGGTGCAAATCTGTGTGTAGATCAGCCCTGATGGTCAAGAGCCAGGACAGGCCATACTGGGAAAGGTGAGAGCTAGTTTAGCTATTAGATATTGGTACTTACCAGTAAAGAGAGAGTTGAGATGCCTCTTATTTTTAGCCTCAGACAGCCTACACATGCAAAAAAGCCTCCCAATCACAAATAGATCAGATAAGGGCTTTTTTACATTAAAAGTTCATTTGGATTAAGGTAAGGTGTAAATTTGAAGTGCAACAGCTATTCTTCTAATGGTGTGTGTGGACATTCTCATTCCAGAATGAGTGTGCCTTGTTCTGCTTTAGCTTAATCTGCTATCACAATGTGTGTTTGTAAAAAAGCAGGAGAAAGACCAAGAGAAGGCAGCCTGAAAGGAAGCACCAGCCAGCAATAGAAACACTGGGAACCTGGTGCTGAGAGAGGGAGGGAGCTTTTGAGCCAGGTGCTGGCTGAAAGGCATGGACATAGTTGCTTTGCTCACATCTCCCATTTCAAAGTGCATTATGCTTAAATGGAACAAGGCACTCTTATACCAGAGTAAGAGCATCCACACATGGAGCTAAGAATGGCCATACTTGGTCAGACCAAAGGTCCATCTAGCCCAGTATCCTGTCTTCCAACAGTGGCCAATGCCAGGTGCTTCAGTAGCTCCGTGTGGAGGCAAGTCCTAACTCCCAGTTTCCCAATAATGTGGCCACAGGTATGTTTGGAAGCAGGTGGCTCTTTGTAGCAGAGTTCCACTACACTTAAACAGAGATGGGTCACCCATAACTGCTGCATTGGAGATGACTTCAGATGTGTCAAAGAGCAGCTACCTCAGTTGGCTAAATGTGAAACCCTGGGTATAGATTCATCTGCCTGGAACAGATCAAAGCCACCATATGCCTCTAGGATGTTCTGGGCCCGATTCGGTAATTGTGCTAATAAGGCTGATGGTAAGCCAAACTAATAAGGCAAGTTGAAATTGTCAGTTGAGTCGTCATAAACAAGGAATCCTAGCTCCAAGGTGCACCCCAGAGATCCCACCAGTAGATGAGAGTCACAAATAGGCCAGCTGCAGTAGACCTGAGGGTACTGCTCAAAACATACGGCACAGCAGATTGCTGAAACAAGCCAGACCAGATCTCTGTGCAGTGTGTGTGCACAGTATGCAAGATTTTGAACATCAAAAGCCTCATTATTAACTAAAGGAGGTGGTTGAGCGCATAGTAACATGGAGCCAAATCGTCATAAATGCATTCTGCCTCTTATTCTGTGAAGCCTTCAAGCTGCATTGATCCCATAGTCCTGCGTCTGCCTGTGGTACCAGTTTGTATTGTGTTGTACTGTAACTACTCAAGCTGGTAATACTTGGCCTTGATATTGTGCTTAGTCTTTCACCCCCCGCAAGGTAGGAGTTTCCCCTCTGTTCCAGACGGGGAAACTGAGGCAAAGAAATATTTTCCTAAGGCCATAAAGCGAGTGCTGGGATTCTGATCAAGAGCTCCAGGATTCTGGTCCTGTGATTAAGGCCTGGTCTACACTACGGGGGGGTGGGGTGGGAAATATCGATCTAATGTAGCTGAAGTCGAGGTACTTAGATCTACTTACTGTGGTGTCTTCACTGTGGTAAGTCGACAGCTAACGGTCCCCTGTTGACTCTGCCTGCGCCTCTCGCTCCTGTGGTCTACCAGAGTCAACGGGGGAGCACTTGGCGGTCGATTTATCGTGTCTAGGTGCAATAAATCGACCCCCTGTGGATCAATCGCTGCCTGTCGATCCAGCGGGTAATGTAGACAAGCCCTAAGTCACGTTGTCTCGTTATACAGGGTTAGGGATTTTATTCTTTTGAGCATCCTATCTGTTGTACGGTGTCGTCCTCATATGAGGCTGCAAGGATGTAATGACCCACAAAAAGGGTATTGATTGCCATAATGATTTTAGAGTTCTTAAGATCTTACAGAGTAATGTCCCAGTGCTTGCAGTGTCAGCAAATTGCTTATTGCTCTGTTTTTGATTTTTAGGGAGCAGGCTGTTGGAGTTTTTCTAGATATACAGCCATCCATGAGCTGTCAATCAAAACTTTTAGTTTGTAATTTAACACACTAGATTTCTGATGAGTAGGACGGCAGCGGATGCAAGAGCCCATCTCCGTAGTACTCTGAAGTCGGCTTTTATCTCGGTCACAGCTAGCGATGAGCTTGGCTTTTGGTAACAGATCACACGGACACAGCCTGAACTGGCTAATGCGTACCAAGGTGTTCCAAATGCTAGCCTCCTTACTTGGGTTGGCAGGAATTGCAGAGGTGTGCAGAGGTGAGACCAGAATGCAACCCTTGCAGTATCTCTGCAATGGCTCAAAGGAAAAGAGAGACTGACCCTCAGTCCATTTCAGTAATTTGGAGATAAAAGGTTAGAGGGTTGTGCCCCAATTCTTTTACACGAGTCAGGAGAGAGCTGTGTTCCCCTCCTTCCACAGAGCCCCTTCCATTTCCTGAATGCCTGAATCCCTCTTTTCTGAGGATTGTACCACTTGCCTCTGAGAACAATCTCTGGTGCATATTTTTCTTTTCATGCCCTCTTCCTCCCTATTGTCTGACACACACACCCTCGTTTCCTCCTGACCTTTGCCCTTTTGCCATTTTATTCTCCCATGGTTATACACCAGCAGAGATTCTCTCATCTAAGATGAGTACCACATCTTATGATTCCCCGACTGGACATTGTGCTTGTGCTGTAGGGGGATAAACATCCAGTAGCGCTGTGTCAGGATTAGGCATGGTCGAGGCACCATCCCACAGTCTGAAACCAGCCCTTAGTGCTGGAAGACACATAAGAAATGGGAATAGACAGCAAAGCTTTCCCAGTCTCGCTGGTGGCCAGAAGGTGAGCCGGCCAGAAGATGATGGCAGCAGGGAGCTGCGAAGGCCAAAACCATCGTCTGACAGCAGAGCCTGTGCAAGCAGCAGCCTCCGGTTGTGCCGCGAGAGGTTGATTGTCCCGTTCTAATGCTGTCAGAGTGTGTCCTAGCGGCATGAAGCTGCCGGTGACACCTGGGAATCTGAGGCTGAATCAAAGTATTCTGATCTGACTCTTCTAAAGCATTTGTGTCTTGTAATGGGTGTGTAAAGGCCCCTTTGAGCCTAATGTCCTGCCTGAAATCAAAGGCTGCAGAGTAGTCAGGCCTAGAAATTAATTTTGGTTTAACCTAATGCTGTTTTCTGGGTTTCACCTGCTAAATTTCAGATAAACTAATCTGCAGCCCCACCTCAGTCATGGCAGTGGATTCAAACTGAAGTCCTGAGAGTTGTCAGTCTGCCACTCAGTGATAGAGGGCCTTACACCAAGCGTGCTTTCACTGGTTAGCATCTTGACTTTCGTGGTGTTTTTGCAAGCCTCCCCAAGCTCCATTACATTAAATTGGTGACGCTGAAGGGCTTTTATTGTAACCACCTTATTCCAAATGATGTCACAATGAATGTAACTCTGCTCGGTTACCACTGGATTATAGCATTGATTTCCTAGCGACAGGCCTCTGTAGCTGCTCTTCCTTTCTGCTGTTCGGTCTATTGACTCTGGGCGGAATATTTCTGTCTAGCTTTTTCTTTATGGCCTTTTTCAAACAGCTGTGTATGAATATAGGTTTGGGGTATTTACATGTGTCTTAAACTTTGAGCACTTCCCCCTTTATCTCAAGCATCACGTGAGTAACAGTGACTTTTTCAATATGTCTGCATAACAGGCAAAGATGTCTGGAGTTATGCTTGCCTGTGCCCCCTTAATTTGTATCCAGAGCCTCAGCACCTCATTGCTTGTCATTTCCCTGTTTAGTTAATACTTAGCTCCTTATTAACAACATGTGCAGGTTTGTCTCAGACATGGGCTTGTGTGTTAACCTGCTAGTGAAGAAAGCATTTGGAGTGAATCCTTTTATCTTAAATGTGAACATTTGTGAGCAGAGAGCAGTCTTTTCCTTTTTGAAGCCAATAGTTTATGCCGCTTCACATGTGCGGCTATAAGGAGAAATGTAAAACTCTAATGGTTCTGTCTGGCATGGGGGAGCGGGTGGGGGTTATACTGGTCACGGATTTCTAAATGTCTCTACATTTGGAACAGCATTTCAGTTCAACTTTCTCATTTCCCTCTGTTGTGCAGTGACCAGGACAGGGGTCGATTGACCCCCTCACCAGATATAATTGTCCTTTCCGATAATGAGGCATCAAGTCCACGTTCCAGCTCTCGCATGGAAGAAAGACTTAAGGCAGCAAATCTTGAAATGTTTAAGGTAGGAGCATCCAACCTGCTCACTGAGAAACTGGTGTCTGGTGGAGTAAAGAGCCCTACCACGGGAAAGGGGGCACAAGCTCTTAGAGGGTTGGGAGCTGCAGGGGAATAGTGGGCAGTACAATGACATTGCTGATAATGCTCCAGCTCACCCCAAGAATCCACCTTAGTTCAGATTTAAGTACAGCACAAAATTACTGTGAGGGCCAGGTTGGTTAACACTCGCTACCAAAGTCTTGCTACCAAAGAGTAACCATATGAGTCCTGAGTGAGTCTCTGTCTGTGCAGGGTAAAGGCATAGAGGAGCGACAGCAGCTTATCAAACAACTCCGGGATGAGCTGAGACTGGAAGAGGCCAGGCTGGTGTTGCTGAAGAAGCTGAGGCAAAGTCAACTGCAAAAGGAGAATGTTGTACAGAAGGTGAAGTTCTGGGAGATGCGTGGGTGCATGGAATTGTGTTCAATCAGGCTTGTGGGAGCCCATTTGGTGGTACATCTTACGGCCAAATAGGTCTCTTGGGATGATGCTCGCGTTCAAGTTAGCCCCTTATTTCACACTGGCTTCCCTGTAGGTGCCTGTTCCAGAGGCTGGGCAGTATCTGTTCCTTGTGGCGAAACCAGCTCATGGTCCTCGAGACCAGCAAAGGATAAATCTAGGTAGCACTGAAGTGTTAGCATCTGATTTATCATACGCCAGCTTGGTTCAGGATCAGTCCATTTGTGCATTTCCTCTCATAAGTGCTCCACTGTGATGCCCATGTTTTCTCTCTCGATCTAGACTCCAGTGGTGCAGAATGCTGCATCTATTGTTCAGCCATCTCCTGCCCATGTGGGACAGCAGGGACTGTCCAAGCTTCCCTCCAGGCCTGGAGCCCAGGGGGTTGAGCCTCAGAATTTAAGAACATTACAGGTAAGCATCATTGAGCCAACACTCTCTGCTGTCAGTGACATCAGAGACTTTTTATGTGCAGTATTAAAATTTTGTTCACCACACATACTGCTTCCTCCAAAAGCCAAAAAATTCTTCTTTGCAAATCATTTCTATCCATATTGCAGATGATGGCTTTTCCAATAAATAAATGTTGACACTTCTGAGCCCTGTGAGTAGAACTACCTTTTGTTCTTTGTGCGTGGTCACAAAATGCAGATGCAGTGACCACTGTCAGACCAAATAAATAGACTAGATGGCAGTGTTTATCTTGTGTTCTGTATGGGACAGTCTCTTGAAAGAGGTGCTGGAAGATACATTTTCTGTTCTGCATGATTAAGATTTCTAGTGTACCCTGTGTCTCTGGCAGATTTCCCCTTCTCTAGCATTGCAATGCATGCCATGAATGGGATGCTTTTCATTAAAGGGATATGTGGTTTAATAGCACAAATTGTTTTGGGGTCCTGTGGGATGAAAGGGCTGGTACAGTGCAAGATGTGGGTGATGATGATGGTACTGAAGAAGGCTGTGTTTGGTCACCGCTTGGTATTGCACACTGAGTGGCAAGTGTCTCATGAGAGTCGCAGGGTTACTGGTATATAGACTACTGAAAGAAATCCACCAGCGTGTTTAGCAACAAGGATGGCTACTCCCAGTGGAACTAGGTCCTGAGACACTGCAGTGTGCCTGGGAAAGGGGGTGAAGGAAAACACAAACAAAATGTCAAGCTGGAATAGCTGTTTCCCAAAGAAGGTAAATATAGACAGAGGCTGGATGCTGTTTAACAAAGAGCCTTCATGTATGCTTACTGGAAAAATGCTAATCCTAGTTGTCACACGTTGTTTAATGTTATGGAGATAAACGAAAAGCCAACAGTGTGAGCTCACTGGAACAAGGACTGAGTGTGCGTGTGTGGAGCAGGGTGTTTACGCTGACAAGCGATGTGGATTTTTTTCTTGGCATTTCACCCGGCCCTGCTGTAGGGCCCAGTGCTCTCCTGCCATCTTGAAGAACTCCCACCAGAAATGTGTCTCTTCACTAGCAGACAGCTTCAGATTAACCCCCTCTGCTTTGGCTGTCCTGTGCACTCCACAGCACAGATTACACAGCCACCCCCTTTAGTGTGAAGCAGAGCAATATGTAGTGATGGACACTGCTTAAAAATCTAGACAGGCCCCTGGTAGCCAGATCAAAGCATCTGCTACAAAACATGCCTCCAGCAGAGTTCTACAGTAACTGTCACATCTAAAAATGCTTGCAGATCAGCCTCCTGACTTACCCCTTGCCTCCCTCCCACTTCCGCTGTGGGCTGCTGCTCCCTTCCCTGGAGGAGTCTGCACAACGTTCAGTTGAGTTGACTCTGTCCAATCCATCTACAGTAGAGTCTTGCTAGCTTACCCTGACTGACACAGCCCATGGAGTCTCAGACTGTGTGCCGTGCAAAAGCCAGGCTAGTGCATTACAATGTGCCTCATCTATTTATTGGACAAGCGTGGTTTTCACTTATACTCATCTGCATTTACACTATATTCCATAGTAGAGAGGGAAGTCTCGGTAATGTTACCTCACAGTAACGCTCCATTAAATCAGAGGTGGTGAGAGAGCCTCCATTGTGTCATGGGGTGCATGGATTAGAGGTTCAGCTGTTTTACTGCCTGTAGCTGTCTTACCTGCTATCTCTGAGGATTCAGTCTAAATCTCACTGATCAGTTTCTCCTCCTGTTAGCCCCCCTTGTGTTGATGGCATCTGTTTCCCTGCTATGGTAACAGTTCTGGGGTCAAGCCTATTGTGACTTCACAGCAGGATCAGGCTGGTAAAGGAAGTGGGCTTTAAGAAGGAGGAAGCACATGGTTTGCACGTTCTGTGGAGGTTTTCTTCTTCGTGACATGAGAAACTTGTGGACCAGTAGCCGCCTTCGGAATGAGGCACTCACATTTTTTTAATGAGAAATCAGTCTCTTCAGTACACACCCATCCTCCTGTTTGAACATTGTCGTGGCTCCCAGAAATGTAGAGAACGCGGAACCTTGCACATGAACTCTAGTCTGGAAAGCTAGTTGCTGACCTTTTGCTGTGGTTCAACCCATACCAAGCACTTTATTTAGTGGTCTTGGTAGCATGGTTCCTCTGACCAGGATGGACGAGGATATTTCTTTCTGAACTCTGCTAGGCAATCTAGGCTAAAGAACAGTCTTCCCCCCCCCACACCTCACCCCCACCTCCCCAAAATTCTGTTGGACGTTTATTTTATTGTAATGACGTCACAGACCAAACCCCTTCAGCACTAGTCAGATAAGCCCTGTTTGCTACACAGCTGTTTGGTGTTCAACCATTGCGGAGTTGACTCACACCGGAGTGTCGTAGCCTCCGAGTAACTGGCACACTGCCGACTTTTTTCTTCAGTTTGCAGCTTTGCACATGGATTAGACCAGCTCCGTCAATTCGTAGCGGAGGCGGGTAGATGAAGGCAGACGGAACACTCGGTCTCCTAGGAAGCTTCCGTTTCTGGGATGTGAAACTTCTGAACCCGTCCACCAGAGCTAGATAATGCAGATCCAGTTTCCAGAGAGCATTGCTTGATTCTGGGGAAGTTGGCAGCTGCGATTAGATCCATTCTTGTTGCAGTTGAAATCCCAGCCTCTCCACCTGAGAGGCTTGTGCTTTCACTTTATAGCAGACCTTGCTCCAGTCAAAGCAAAACCAGGTTATGTAAAATACACGAAGCGATTAAAGGGGAAGTTGTATTAATTGATTATTGAGAGAGAAGTTAATTTGAGTTAATGTTTACACCCATTTATATTTTACATATTCTATTAAAAATCCCAGTTTGCCTGATGTCTTCTATTTTTTTTCCCTGGACAGGGTCACAGTGTCATTAGGTCTGCCACAAACACGACCCTTCCCCATATGCTTATGTCACAGCGTGTGATTGCTCCGAACCCCGCCCAGTTACAAGGGCAGCGTGTTCCTCCTAAACCTGGCCTCATCCGCACTACAACTCCAAGCATGAATCCAGCCATCAACTACCAGCCGGTAAGTTACCTCTTACTTCTGCTTAAAATTGGATTCAGTACAGTAGCGACAAAAAGGGAAATGCCAGTAGGTGTTTGTCTGAAGCACGGACAAAGGCACAAACCCTTAACCTGTGTGAGAAGTGGAAGGGTAAATGAAAACAGCTGTACTGGGTCAGACCAATGATCCATCAGGCTACTGAGCTAGTCTTCCAAGAGTGACCAGAGTCAGGTGCTTCAGAGGGAGTCAACGGAATAGGGCAATTATTGGGTGATCCATCCCCTGTCATCCAGTCCCAGCTTCTGGCAGACAGGGGTTGCAGGATGCCTGGGTATTGCGTCCCTGACTGTCTTTGCTAATAGCCATTGGTGGACATATCCTCCATGAATTTATCAAATTCTGTTTTGAACCCCGTTACACTTTTGGCCTTCACAACATCTCCTGGTAGTGAGTTCCACAGGCTGACTGTGCATTGTGTGAAGAAATACTTTTTGTTGGATTTAAACCTGCTGCCTATTAATTTCTTTGGGTGACCCCTGGTTCTTGTGTTATGTGAAGGGGTAAATAACACTTCCCTGGTCACTGTCTCCACACCAGTCATGATTTTACAGACTTCGATCATATCTGCCCTTAGTAGTCTCTTTTCCCAGCTGAACAGTCCCAGTCGTCTTAATCTCTCCTCATATGGAAGCTGTTCCATCCCCTCATCATTTTTGTTGGCTTTCTCGGCACCTTTTTCAATTCTAATATATCTTTTTTGAGATGGGGCGACCAGAACTGCAGACAGTATTCAAGGTGTGGGTGTGCCATAGATTTATATAGTGGCATTATGATATTTTCTGACTGACTGGTTCCTAACATTTAGCTTCTTTGACTGTGGCCGCACGTTTAGCGGATGTTTTCAGAGAACTAGCCACAATAACGACAAGATGTTTCTTGAGTGGTAACAGCTAATGTAGACCCCATCCTTGTGTATGTGTAGCTTGGTTTGTTTTCCAGCATGCATTACTTTGCATTTATCAACATGGAATTTTATCTGCTTTTTGTTGCCCAGTCACCTGGTTTTAACTCTTCCCAGTCAGCTTTGGACTTAACTACGTTCTGTATTGTCTGAAAACTTTGCCACTTCACTGTTCACCCCCATTTTCCAGGTAGTTTATGAACAGCATTGGTCCCAGTACAGATCCTTGGGGAACCCCACTATTTACCTTTCTCCATTGTGAAAACTGATCACTTATTCCTGTTTCCTATCTTTTAACCAGTTACTGATCCAGGAGAGGACCTTCCCTCATATCTCATGGTTGCTTACTTTGCTTAAGAGCCTTTGGTGAGGGACCTTGTCAAAGTCTTTCTGAAAGTCCAAGTACACTGTAACCAGTGGATCCCCCCTTGTCCACATGTTTGATGCCCTCAAAGAATTCTAATAGATTGGTGAGGCTTGCTTTCCTTTTACAAAACCTGTGTTGACTCTTCCTCCAACAAACTGTTAATCTGTGTGTCTGATGATTCTCTTTTTACTATTGTTTCAAGCTAATTGCCTGGTATTGAAGTTTGGTTCCTCGGCATGTAATTGCCAGGGTCACCTCTGGAACCTTTTAAAAAAGTTTTTTACACGTTGGCTGTCCTCCAGTCATCTGGTACCAGGGTTGATTTAAGCAATAGGTTACATACCACCGTTAGTAGTTCTGCAATTTTATGTTTGAGTTCTTTCAGAGCTACTGGGTGATACCATCTCGTCCTGGTGGCTTACCACTGTTTAATTGATCAGTTTGTTCCAAGTCTTTCTGTACTGACACCTCACTCTGGGACAGTTTCTCAGATTTGTCACCTAAAAAGAATAGCTTGGGGGTGGGGTCTTCCCCACATCCTCAACTGGGAAACTTCCTATAATGTTGGCTACAGAAGGCTTTGATCCTACAGGTGGGAGTCCACAGCAGAGCAAGTCTAATTGTGATATACATAGAAGGAGGATGTTGTGGATCTCAGTCAGCTGGGGCAATTTTGTCACTTATGAATAAGTTCTAGCTACTGACAGGAGCAAGAACCATCATCCCTGCAAGATTTATAGAATATGTAACAAAGCAAATGATCAGAGGACTGATATAGGGCAGTCTAGGCATCTACCCTTCCTTTCAAAGACAAAGGAAGAGCCTGAAGATCACAGAATATTCCTTGCAGTTTGAGGGCAAGAAATTTACAGCCATCATTTGTCCTAGATCAGGATGCACAGGGGCTGCATCTGGAAGTCAGACTGTTAAGGCTGAGAGTGGATAAAGAGAGCATAGCATGGTACTTTCACAGACACACAGGGCTGGAATGGGCCTCAAGACCTCACTTGATATGCCCTTGCAGTTGGACAGTGAGCCATTGGTAACTTCATCACATTCAGCCAGTAGTGTACCCACCTTCTGGTCATTTCATCGCGACCGCCTTTTGCTAGTTTGCTTATGAAAACGTTATGTGGGACTATGTCAAAAGCCTGACTAGAATCCAGGCTTCAGTGTCACCTACGGATCTAGAGAAAGGGCTGCTGGGGTCAGCTCCATTACAGCAGTTGGGGAAACCAGGCACTCGCGGGCCGTGCTGGGCGTGGTCGTCGCTTAAGTCCAATGGCCTTGCTTGCTGTGACTCAGATGCTAGCCCGACTCGTACGTTCCAAGTCACAGGCAACGTCTTCTGGGGCTAAGTGTGAAAAGGCCAAGGTGGTGATGCTTTGTGAGCACAATGCTGTGAACTGCTGAAAAGTGAAGACATTAAGTCAGCTGCTGCCCTTGATAGATGGCAAATGCCTCATGACGTGGGGTGGAGCTTGGCATGTTTAAAGCCAGAACACGCCACTCGGTCATCTGGTCTGACCACCTGCATATCACAGGCTATTAAATTTTATCCCATTACCCCTGTGCTGAGTGCAATGGTTTGGCTAAAGCCTATCTTTCAGAAAGGCATCCAGTCTCGATTTTGAAGACTCCAAGCAATGGAGAATACACCACTTCACTGGAACAAACTATTAAGGGATTAATCACCCTGTTAAAAATTTGTGCCTAATTTCTAATTGTCGAGTTTCAGCTTCCAGTTATTGGTTCTTGTTCTGCCCTTCTCCGCTACATTAAAGAGTGTTTTATTACCCATTGTTTCTCCCCGGGAAGATCTCTAGATACTGTTATCAAGTCACCTCTCAATCATTTGAGAAGCCTAACAATTTGAGCTCTTTAAGTTTCTCACTGAGGCATTTTCTCTAGTTCTTGAATAATTTGTGTGTCCTTTTCTGCACCCTCTCCAATCTTCAAAATTCTTTTGAAAATTCGATAGCTGAACTGGATGTCTAAATTTTTCCTCTAATCAGTTTAATTCATAATTTTCCACAGCTTTGGGAAATTAACTCTCTTGAAACATCAGATACATATTCTATTACTGGTTGGGACTGTCTTCTGTTTGGCCATGTTGCAATGTTCAGCCATATGAAATGAGAGAGCCACTTGGAATGGGGAAGACTGGCAGCCAAGGCCTCTGAGTGCACTTTGGTTGCCTGCATGGATCTGGACTCTTGCAGGAAGTGGTGCTGAATACTGTATCTGCAGTCAGTAGGGGATTGTGTGAGGTGCTTTGTTACTATTGTGTGCCAAAGGAATCAAAGGCTGAGAATGCAAGCGAATGGAGGATACGGAGGACAGCTGCTGGGGATGGAAGAAGAGGTAGCTGGTGTAGCTGGGGGGGAGGGATAGCTCAGTGGTTTGAGCATTGGCCTGCTAAACCCAGGGTTGTGAGTTCAATCCTTGAGGGGGCCATTTAGGGATCTGGGGCAAAAATTGGGGATTGGTCCTGCTTTGAGCAGGGGGTTGGACTAGATGATCTCCTAAGGTCCCTTCCAACCCTGATATTCTATGATTCTATTCTGCACACCTGTGTGGGAGGAGATGGACACCATCTGGCAGTGGTGGTGATGCTTGGGCACATGCCAGATCAGTGAGGCGAAAGGTGTGGAGGAGCACAACTTGACCACGAGCAACGGTGCCAGCTAGAGAATCGCAGCACATAGTGTTGCCTACACTCCAGATGAGGGTGGCACAGGCACCCGAATGCAGGGCTTGAGCTTGTGTTCATTTAGCCAGGGTCTCCTTAAACTGGCTGTAGGGTTCATTAGACCATTGGATGTTGCAGAAGAGGTTTTTTTGATGCAGATTTAATTCCTCCAGAGATGTCTCTTAGGGCATTTGTGATGTTGCTGATTAGTTAATGGCAGAGGCTAAGACATACCCTGTAGTTGGGACCCAGGTCACTCCTGGCCCCTGGCTTTCTGGTGTAGTGACTGCAGTCTCTACCACTGAGCCGTACCTACCTTCAGCAGGCTACCCAGAGCCATAGTGCAGTGTCCTCGCAAGTCCCCCTAGAGGGATTGAAGTTCCATCAGTCAGATTGCACTGTCCTTTCTTTGCACAGCCATCAGGCGCCCGCCCTAACCCTCTTTTCTCTCTCCAGCAGTCAAGTTCTTCTGTTCCTTGCCAGCGTACGACTTCTTCAGCCATCTACATGAACCTTGCCTCTCATATCCAGCCCGGGACTGTGAACAGGGTGTCGTCCCCGCTCCCCAGCCCCAGTGCTCTGAATGATGCCGCCAATTCCCAGGCAGCTGCCAAGCTTGCCCTGCGCAAGCAACTGGAAAAAACGCTGCTGGAGATTCCACCCCCGAAACCGCCAGCACCCTTGCTTCACTTCCTGCCCAGCGCAGCCAACAGCGAGTTCATCTACATGGTGGGACTGGAGGAGGTGGTACAGAGTGTTATTGACAGTCAAGGTGAGTTACAAGGCAGCACAAGCCAGGTGAGCAACACGACTACTACAAAGACAACAGTGGCTAGACCTGAGGTCAGGATGCCTGGGTTCTAGTCCTAGAATGGTAGCTTTGGCCGAGTCACTTCCCCTCTTTCTTTTCCCCTTCTGTGAAAGGGGTCATACTTACCTTTGCATAGTGCTGAAATCCTTGGCTTAAAGAATGGGAGTCTGGCTCTGTCACTTCCTCTCCACCTCAAGCTTTCCATCTGAAAAACTGGCAGTGTTTGGCTGCCTGTCTCACAGGGGTGTTGGGAGGATTAATGGCTGTAAAGTGCTTTGAAGATTAGTGCGAAGTATAATTCTAGCATTGCAGTGTCCAGGGCAGTGAAATCCTCATGCTGTGCTAATGGCAGTGAGCAGGCTGAGGAACTGCCTGTATGTGTATACATAAGGTATGGTCCTTGAGAGACGACTGCTGATTGGTTAGCAAGCATTGAAAGGGTCCCTGGTCAGCTTAGCCCCCTTCACGCTATCCTTGGGTAGGGGGGGTAAAGGGGAGACTTTTTTTAAAGAATCCTCCCCCAGCCCTTTACCTGGGAAAACCCACAAAACAAACCTCTGGAGTTCAGATGCAAAATGGCATGAGTCCCTCTTCTCTGGCACTGAAATTGCCAAGGGCTCCTGTGTCTGGCCCGCAGTTTCCATTCCCATGGGAATGGACTTTGAATCTCCACCAACAGCTTGTCTTTTAAAGCACCTTCTTTTGAAATAATTGTTTTAAAAGCACCTCACCCTGATTTCAGTGCTCTGTCTGTTACCATGGGAACAGGAAGAGTAGCTGGGAACAGAGTTGTAAGAACTTGGTTATGTAAATCCCTCTGCAATGTTCTTAGGCAAGATGCAATCTGTATCTGGAAAGGGGGAGCAAATACCGTCTGTAGGGTAACTGACTTGGAACAGGGATGCACTGTACCAGCGCTTACTCTGCAGAGTAGAGTTGTTTGCATCAGGGAATTTCAGGTTCCAGATGAGGTCTCTTTAAAATCATCTGTTTACTGGCTTTTGTCCTGCCGAACTCCGGTGGAACTCAGCAGATCTCAGTATCTCCCCTGTTTGGAGCCTGACAGTTTAACTCTTGGTTTTAAAGCTGGCCACTGGCAACTTTCATCCTTGCAGGCAGTACCTGGGCAGCCCCCTACCTGAGAGCCTCCTGATGTTGCGGTTCCCTTGAGCCTAGGAATGAGAGCAGGCTGGAATCTCATGCATAGCTGCACAGGGAGGACCCACGCTTACGTTCATCCTGAGCATATCTTATGGCAAAGCCTAGTCCACTCCCATCCAAAGTTTCTCTTTGGCAATGCTGACTCTTAACGTGCAGAGTGCCCCTTACTTACACTGACCTAAGGGTGCAGGTTGGTTCTGTCTCCATGATTGTGGGGAAGGTTGGGGGAGTCTGCACCACCCCATTAACCCCTGTTGTTGGTGATGTCTAGGCAAAGGCTGCGCATCCCTTCTGCGCATGGAGCCCTTTGTCTGTGCTCAGTGCCGCACTGACTTCACCCCGCACTGGAAGCAGGAGAAGAACGGAAAGATCCTGTGCGAGCAGTGCATGACCTCCAATCAGAAGAAGGCGCTGAAGGCAGAGCACACCAACCGGCTGAAGAACGCCTTTGTGAAAGCCTTGCAGCAGGAGCAGGCAAGTTCCATCCTGACATCCCAACCTGCTGGAGACACAGGCGTCCTTCAGCTCCAGTCCTGCTTCCAATCTCTGCTTCTCCCTTCCCCAGCAGTACATGGGTTTGCCATGCGTGCAGAGGCAATCTGTGTTCCCTTTCCTCCACGTAGTCTTGTGACCAGTTCCTGGAGGGGTGCCCTGTGTCAGTACAGTACTTTTTTTTAAAAAAAGCCGGTGCGAGGTATCTAAAAATACTCTCTCCCGCAGTGAACAGAGTATTTCCTGAGGCCCGTTACTCCTTTTCCTTTGTGTACGGTCTCCCAATGGCTTTATAACTCGCTTGCCACACTGGCAGTGGGAGGCAAAGTGGGCTGGGAACTGGGAGTCAGGGCTACTGGCTTCTGTTCCCAGTTCTGCCACTGCCTTCCTGTAATACTGGAGAAGTTGCTTAGCCCCTCAGTACCTGTTTGCTCAGCTGTCACATAGGGACATTTGCCTACCTCCACACTTGGTGTTTGCAGAGTGCTTTGAGACCGTGCCGGGCCACAGGAGTGATTCCGGCTGAACATCATGGGGGCCTGGAGCAGGATTCATCTTTCCACTTGTGGCTGGCAGCATTATAGATGCAGTATACTTAGCTGCTGCTGTCATTGCTGGGAAGCTCTGTGCTCCCCCCAGAGCAGCTAGGTGGGGAGCAGTGTTGGGCGGCTCTGAATGAAGTCTTGCCAACTCCCTTTTTAGATGAATGGTGACCACAGTGTGGGGGTTAGAGCTTAGGGGCGGGAGCTGAGAACAAGGGCAGGGGGAGAAGCTGCCCTGATGTCAGGGAGACTCTAAGTTCTTCCTCCTTCCCTTAGCACTTGGGGCAAGGTGAACAGACTTCAGTCAACTGAGGTCCATGAGGGAAGTGGCCTGTGGCCCAGCTCGTGGCCCAGGGAATGTGTAATTCAGCAATGGACAAACTGCCAGCTACTTCTGAGCTGCTGCATTTGGTCACTCTGTGCCTTCCGAAAGCTCCCCCTGAGGGCGGTAGCTTCCCAGCCCCTGTGGAGGCCAGTGGGAATTGGGCACTCCTTGAAAAGCTCCCCTAAAGTCCAGTGTGTCTCTAATGGGCTGCCCTGACCCACATCCTCTGGTCTGCCCAGATCCACCGGGATGGCTTATCTGTGACTCCAGCCCTGTGGGGTGGGAATGCTGGAATACTGGGAACATCCCCTGATGCCGCTGCTCTGCTGGCCTGGCCCTTGCAAGCCACCTCCTTTGCAAGGACTCCAACTAGCCCCTTTGTCCTGGTCCAGGCTGGGGGGTGTAGGTTAAGATGCCCCCTCTAGTGCTAGTCTGGTCTGCTCTCACACGTCTGGCAATCCACACTGCGGACTAAACTGAGAGGCCCTTTGCTCTGGGTAGAGCTGATTAGATGTCCTTGTGTATCGCTGTTGGTACGCAAGGCATTTTCCAGACATAGACGGACAGTTTACAATCTCCGGCAAACATCAGACCCTGGGCAACGATTCAGGCAGAGGGGTGTTGGGAGCAATGGGAGGAAGAGGGGGGTCAGTGAGGGCTCCACAGTAACTAAATCACATGCAGCTTGCATGTAGAAAGGAGCCTAAATGCTCCTCTTGCTTTGAGGGCAGAAGGATCCCAAGGCTGGCTTTCCCTGGCACTTCTACCCCCTCCCCAGCCCCCCAGCATAGGCAGCGGGTTTAATTGGGACTCTCTCTGCCATACACTGACCTTGCTGCCCATAAGGGCCCCAGAGAAGGAATTGTTCCTGCGTATCACCGACAATAGCCACTGGGGTAAATGCTCCTAAATTGGCCCCTTGTTTGTGGCTCTAAAATGCCTCTGCTTCCTGCAGGAAATTGAGCAGAGGCTACAGCAGCAGGCAGCCTTATCTCCCACTGCAGCTCCTGCCGTGTCCAGTGTCGGCAAACAGGAGACCATCATGAGGCACCACACACTCCGACAGGTGAGCAGCTCCGGCGGTGTGAGACCGCCAGCCTCTTGGTGGCCATGGCAGGGGAGGGGTTAGCCCTTTCAGTTGGTGGAATGTATTGTCTGGATGGCCAGAGCCCACGCCGATGCAGCTGGGGTGCTGAGTCTCTGCAGTGCTGTGTGAGACCAGAGGCAGCAGCCAGCCTGCCTTGAGACTTACCCTGTCGCCTCCAAGCAGCTCCTTGTAACAGCGGGGGGCCGTTTCTCATCCATCCCTTGTACTTTGTGGGCCCTTTCCCTCTCAATATTATCATCCCTTTGTAATTCTTCCCCCGTCCACATGCTGTGGTAGTCAGACTTACTGCAGTGAGCCTGAGTCTAGGTGGCACCTGGTCTATAAGCAGAGATGATGGGGACAGCTTCCTGAGCTGCCTGCCCTGCTATGCTCCCCTGGCACCTCAGTGCCATCTGCCAGGAAGGCGTATAACCCCCTTTCAGTCGCCTGCCCTGTCACTCCCAGATCAGCCAGCAGGGGGAGCAGGCACCGGAGTGAGCTCTCAGCCTGGTAAGGCTGCCTAAGGCCTGAAATCAATCACTGGCAAGCACTGGGCTTTCAGGATGGTGGACGCAGGCAGAGAGCAGTCCCTCCCCTCGTCTCTGGCTGCTGCCCACTTGCTATTTCCACTAGCACCTACTGCCAGACGGTCAATGACCTGTCAAGGCTGGTCACCATTTTGCTCTGACACTGGTCTGGGACCTTCCTGCCTTTCATTCCAACAGAGATGGGAGCTCTGAATACATCACCTGTCCCTGTCTGGTGAAACCAAAGCTGCCTGACTTTCCCATGCCGGAGCTGGGCTTTGGGTCAGGATGTGTGTGTTGGTACGTGTGAATTATGGCCAGAGCCCTTCGTGGCCCTTGCTCTTTCACTGGTGCTGCTTCTGGAAAAGGTGGGGTGTGTGTGTACTGCTCACTTTCCACTTGTTTGCTCTCTCTGCCCGCAGGCTTCACAGCCTCAGAGCACTCTGCAGCGTGGCATCCCCACCTCTGCCCGCTCGATGCTGTCCAACTTCGCTCAGGCGCCACAGCTGTCTGTTGCGGGTGGTCTCCTCGGTATGCCAGGTAACGTCAAACGTTGGTCTGCGGAATGGGAAGGGGAGGCCGGGCTGCGGATTAGACTAAGACCCTTAACCACGTTGTCAGAGGCTGGAAGTCCTCTACTCGGAGCATGGCCAGTGGCCTGAGTGGAGGAGCTCGCTGTACTGACGGGGACCTGCTCCGGGGCCAGGAGCTTGCACTTCTCAGTTCCTCCATCTCTAAACAGATAATTCCACTGACCTGAGGGTCATTGGGAGGCCAGGTTCATGTCTGTCACGTGCATGGAAGTTGGAGACCCTGCACAGGTGCTAATATTGCCCGGCTGGCTGCTCAGTGCTCTGACAAACACGAGAGAGCCCATCACAGCTCGTGTGTCCTTCTGGGACAGTAGCTTTGTATTATAAGGCTAGGCCTGTGTTTTCATTGATTCTGTAACCAAATGGCCTTTAAAACAAATGGCAGGGGTCAGTTGTACTAATTACCGTTGAGTGTAATGATGATCGGTCAACGACAAGAGAGACCTTGTAGAACCGTCATTTGTTCCTGGCACACACTTGCTCCTGACTTGGTGCATGCTCCCAAAGGAAGGCGTGGAAGCCATGTGGCTTGACAGGATGCTGGCTCGTGCAGGGGACAGACCTGTACTGCGTGGGTGGGGCGTGGAGCCTTCTCTTTCAGGGAGTGGCAGTAAGAGTCGATGGCTTGAGTTCCATTAGGCTGGCCCCCTCTGCGCTCTCTAGGGCGGGGTGGTTTTGGGTGTGTCACGTGTGTTACAGGAGTAATTGTCCCCACTTGCTTTTCTCTCCCCTCTAGGTGTTAACATTGCATACCTGAATGCTGGGATTGGAGGCCACAAAGCATCAAGCTTGGCAGACCGGCAGCGGGAATACCTTTTAGATATGATCCCACCCCGGTCTATATCGCAGTCCATCAGCGGACAGAAATAACGCCTATTGACCCTTCCCCCCCCGCCCCCACTTCTGTCGCATGCAGTGCCTGTACTGGTGCCTACGATACACGGGGAAAAGACACAAAAAACATTTCAAAACTTCAGCGACCTGTCCTTTCCCAAACCTTAACTCTTCTCTTTGGTTTTCTATAGCAGTGAGGTCATTCCCCTTGCCCGAGGTCAGGACAATTGTCTGCTTGAAATCAGCACTATACATGTGTTAATGCTCGTTTTATGCTATTTTTTGTAATGACAAAGCATAGAATTTTTAATTGTTTTATTTTTCCTTCTGCTAAATGGATGGTTAAACTTTTTTCCTTTCCAGAGATTTTTTTTAAGAGCATCCACTCTACTCCAAGTGACCATTTGTACAGGGTGGTCAGTGCTGACTCGAGGGGAAGAGGGGGGAGAGGTGGCTGTGTGCTGGCGTTTGGACAGCTGTTCTATGCACTTAGTAGGGCGAATTAAGACTTGCATTCTTTGAGTTGCTCACCAAAAGAGGTAAGGGACAGAAGTTCTGTGGATGCGTCCAACTGAATCTCGCTGGGGGGTTGGTCCGTAATAGCTTGGCCCACGTGCATATGTTAATGGCGCATGATGCCTTTCCCTGGAGGAAGGCAGCCCCGTGTGTGAAGGAGCTGTGTTTCAGTGCAGTGCACATGTGGCTGGATGCAGATCTCTGTGCTTGGCAGAGCAGTGCAAGGGATGGCAGGGCTGATGGGTTGTGCCAGGGAATCCCATCAGTTGTGCCAATGCAGCTGGGCTACCAGACTCCGTAATGCAGTGCAGCAGAAATGGAGCTGACCCGTGCTGCCACCCTGTGCGTGTTTCTGTCTCCCTGTAATTCTGATGCTCCCTGTTTAGAAGTTGAAGTTCTCTAAGGGACTGTGATGAACTACCAAAGGGCACAGTGGCCTCATGCCTTTTGAACCCGCCCCCATGCTGTTGTGCTCTCAAGAGCAGCTCCCTGTCATTGACGCCGTGAAGCTGTAAGCGTCCCAGCTGCCAAACAGAGTGTTGCAGGGCACAGTGGACCAAGCTGTGGTAGGAGTTTGGATTGGATTGAGTTAGCAAACCCAAAGCAAGAGCAAGCTGAGAGTCGTTGTCTGCAGATCGCTCTATTTGCACTTACCGTTGCCTCAAGACACCCCCGCACCTGAACCCGGAAAGAGCAGAACCATCTCCTGGCAGCAGAGGGCGCCACCTCCTCGCCAGTACCCTGGAAAGAGGCCCAGCAGAACTGCAGTCTTGGGAGCAGGATGCTGGTGTGGAGCCTTCCCGCTTGCTGTTGATTGAATTATGTTAATGGGGGGAACCTCCTTGGTCAAACTGTTACAAAACAAAGTGAATATGCTTGATTTGCTGCTTCTGAAAAACCCTGCCCTCCTTGGACAGCGTTTCCTGATGGAACATTAATTGTGCAATGAAGTGCTAAGTCGCCACTCGCATGGAGTGTCATTGTCGGGGTGCCCGGCAGTACTTGCTGTTTGGGAAGAGGCACCCTTCTTTTCAGCATGACCCCGGGCTGTGTCACCACTGACGCTGGGGCTCCTGTCGGCTCTGTCCCTCCTGTCTCTGGGTGATAGCTGTGGCCGCAATAACTGAACTGCCATCGTCTGAATGGAGAGCTGCCGAGTGACCGAAGAAAGAGGTCTGATGCCTTTACTTTGAAAGCCAGCAGGATTTCTCCCAAAGAGGCACAACGCGCCTGCCCCTGTCTTTGGAGAGGAGGGTCTGTATCAGTGCAAGAGCTAGGCCCTCCCTACCTGCTCCGATTCCTGTGCAGACTTCTCTCCCTCTCCCGATCATCTCAAAGTGGGGGGAGGGGGGGGCTGTGCTGGTACAACAGGCCCTTCCCCGCTCTTTGCTTCGGTGCACCCCACTCCCTCTATTCAGTGAGCACTTAATAAATGAGGGGCATGGATGCGTGCCTGGGGCCCTCCAGAGGTGAAGGATTTTTTTGGAAAGTAGTGGAACGCGCAGTGGCTTTTTTCTTTTGTTTTGTGGTTCACTGTTTAGCTGGCGTGGCACTCCTCTCCCACACCCACTGGGATGTTGATTATCAACCTGCTGTGCTTAGAGGGGAGCACTCTGACTAACTGTTTCTTCTCCTTTGATTAAAGCCGAGAAATTATCAGCCTGTTCTTCCTGCCCCCCCCACCACCACCACTTGCCTCTTGACATGGAGTTGGCTTTGTCCTGCTGTCTCCTGCCCGCATTCCCCCAGTGGGTGTTACCGAGAGGTACGAGGTGGCCCAAGCAGATTGGCTGAGATTAACATTAAAAATGTGCAATACTTAATGAGTCCCTGCCGCTGGGGCCTGATGCACTAGTTAATTGTCGGAGAGCAAGTTAACAATAATGGTGCTAAGTGAAATTTCTTGGGAAGGGGATCAGGGTTCCCCAACCACCCCAGGTTGATTATTGCAGTGGTTGGTGAAAGAAAACATCCCTGTCACTTGCTTATAGATTTATTTCCGTCCTGCAGCCCGGGCCTCGCAGATCACCCTGTCTGACCCAGTGCAGTGAAGGCTGACCTGCTTCTGTTGCAGGCAGCATGGTCCGAGCATGGGTCCGGGAGCCAGGAACTCCCCAGTTCTACTCCCAGTTCTGTGGCCTTGGGTAAGTCACTTCACCTTCCTCTTTCCCCAGCTGTAGATTGGAGGTGATGCTTTCGTGCCTCACAAGGGGGTTGTGTGGGCTGCTGGGTGTCCATCAAGTGCTGGAGGTGCACAGTGTCTTTACTGAGACAGGTGAGGCCCTGCTCAGAGCCCTGCTGGCCCATCTGTTGCTGGCTGTGGCCTCGAGGTGCTCCTTCCCTTTGGCTGATGTCCTCTGTGAGCTGTTTTCAAGCCCTAGCCAGCAACAGGAGCCAGTCGTATTACTCGGCCCGCAGCTGTTTTCTGCTCATTGCCCAGTTCCCCTCTCTCTGTGGTTTCACACTCCTGCCGATCGGTTGCTGAATTGTAAAATCATTCATGAATCCCCCCTCTCCCCCAACTCTTGTCCTGGAAGTGTGTCTCCGCACATTGATGGGTTCTGTGGTGCTAAGGGGAGAGGGAACCATTAGCGGGGCGCTCTCCCTGCGTGCAGCCCCAGCTGTTCACGTGAAACAGAAATTCTCATCTCCAGCAGGACTGGGGGGCTGAACCTCTTCTCTGGGGTTTTGTTCCTTGGTTCTGTAAACACTTCCTGCAACAAGCAGGGTTCTTCCCACACTTCGTAGAGGGGTACCCCAAGTTAGAAAGCACAGAGCAAATGCTCCCTTTGGGCTCTGGGCTGGGTTCATTGGACAGCAATCCAGCAGCAGTTGGCAGGTGCCAGGTCATGTTGGTAAACCTGGGAGCACCAAAAACTGGGCACCTGCTTTGTGTTTCAATGCTGTTTCCATCCCCCAGTCATCGGAGCCCATCCTTCACTCCTGCTGCCCTGGGCACCTTACCCCTTCCACTGGGGAATCTCCTTGGCTTTGTCTCGTTAAATCCCCAGGGAATTTCTGTTGCCTAGACCCTTGCACTGCTGCTGGGGATGGTGGAGTGTCCAACTCTACAGACAGCAGTTTGGTTCATTGCAGTATTTGACGCCCCACCCTTCTGCCTGCTGATCTCTGTCGAAGGGGAATTAAGATGCTTGCTTTGTCTGTGATCTGCACAGGTTTAAAATTTTTTTGTCTTGACCACAGCGCGCGACCACTCCCAATCCCTGGTAAAGTGCCCCTCCCCCTTTATGGATGTGATGTATGGTAGAAAATCGTCTCTTTTTTTAGATACAGAAATAGGGATTTTTTTCCCCGCTTCGGTTAGCTTTTCTTTTACAGCTAGATGTAGAGCTGCTTGTGAATGCTTAGTGGGGTTTTATTTTTTGTTCCTCCAAAGGCATAACCCATCCCTCCCCCTTTCTTCTCTAACCCTCACCCACCTCCACTCACCCACCCTGACAAGATCTTAATTAGCTTATGATATTGCGGCCGAAATGTTATAACAAGGACTCATTCGTGTATATAAGCTATTTC
Organism: Lepidochelys olivacea; assembly: GCF_965140295.1. Lineage (NCBI taxonomy): Eukaryota > Metazoa > Chordata > Testudines > Cheloniidae > Lepidochelys > Lepidochelys olivacea. Next base: position 1,610,678 of record NC_140434.1, read on the forward strand.
TTGACACATTAAAAACAATTGTACATTGTGTAGAAAACAAAACAAAACAAAAAAACAGCCTCGCCATGGATATTGTGAAAGTTGTTACGTCCTTTTGTAGTGTGACCTTTTGTGTATGACCTGAAACGTGCAAAAGGGGTGGTTTCCGGCGGGTGGGTTAGGGAAGCAAAGTCAGATGGCTGCAGAGGGCGAAGATCCCAGGGGCTGGCGCTCTTGTCCGGGCGGGAACTGCTAGCCTGCAGAAATGCACTGGTGGCAATTGCCACCTCCCAAATCTGTGCCTTTCACACACACAAAGAAGGACCCTACAAGTTACCAGCACCCCCTAGTGCAGTGGAGGCAGGAAGTTTCTTCCCCCAGCGTTAGGTTTACAGCTCGTGATGTCTCTCTAACCAGCAGTGGTGGGGCATTCCCGTGGGGAGCATCCGGATCTTGGGGAGTGGGATCGGGGTGGGGACAAGTATTATGAACTGTAATTGTATTTGCACTGTTTTTATTATTGCATTGGCATATATACAATATACATCTATAACAACCTGCGGTGTGCGGCTTCCTTCATGTTCTGTCTGCCAGAGCCTGTGCAGACGCTCAGCAGAGCCCAAAACAGGCAGGGACCCAGGATGAAATGATAGAGCTTCTCGGACCGGCTGCTGGGGAAGGGAGAAACATCTGTTCCCAGCAGTGATGACAATCCAAAGAGCTTGAGACACGTGGTCTCCAGTACTGTGCGACTGTGGCTGCTCTCAGAACGGCTGCCCCAGGATTCCTGTGGTCGTTAGCCCCTCCTGGGGAGGGGCAGCGTAAGCAGTTGTTGGTCAGACATAAAGGTGCTGGCACTAGGTGCTGGTGTAACCCTTCCCTGGGTTCCGAGTCTCTTACCAATGCCTGTCCAGACTCTCTGTGTGCATCTGAGAGAGCAAACGGCACCTGTAAGATCCAGAGCCCTTGGGAGTCCCGGCTTCTCGTCTCCTCCTCCCTGCGGTCTAAGCCAGCTGACACCTACACTCCCTGCACACTCTTTGTAGTGCTCTGTGCAACTGACCTGCCTGAAGACTCCCGTTCACCCCAGCTGGGTGCGTTCCTCTTGGTGCAGCCTGGTGGGTCCTGCTCCAACCAGCCCAGGCTCAGAACCTGCTCGCCTACCCTTTGCCCTGCTGGAAAAACCCTCTCAGCACTTGCACCTGTTCTCAAATCCCCATGGAGTGAGCAGCATCGTGCTAAGGCTGCTGTAGCGTTCCCTTCAGCCTGGCAAAATGGGGGCCCGTAGAACATTGCAGAGTGGCCCATTGTGTGGTGTGTCTGCTCTGCAGGGCTTGGCAATGGCTTGTTCTCCCCAGTCTCCCTCACCTCTGCCTGCCAGTTCCTGGCTCCTCTGAAGCCTTCCACGTCCGCACATGCACCCACCTGCTTCTCCACAAGCATCCTGGTGTTGGCAGGTTCCCAGCTGATCAATGGCACTGGAACACCAAGGGACTGAGCCCCTTCCCAGAGTGGGTTCCTGGTACCAGCAGCAAAGGCTGCCCCAGCCGTCTGTGCATGACGCGGGGCGGGGGGGAGGGATTGAAATGGACTGGGCGGGGTGGGAAGCTACAGCCCCTCTCTGTTCTGGGAATGAGGAAGGGTGTGTTAGTGTCTCACTTCCATGCTTTCTCTCCCACAAACACCCCGAGCCCCTCCAGCTGTTCATGTGGCCAAGAGATTACACTGATGGAGGTGACTTGCTGGCTCAGAAATGGGCTAAGCAGCTCCATAGCAGACCCCGTTCCCTCAGGGTGCTGTGATAGGGACGGTCTGGGCATAGGGCTGCACCAGGGTGCTTTAGGAGGTCAGAGGCAATTCCAGTGCATTTAGCAGACTTCTGTTTGCAGCAGCTGTTTGCACTCTGTCACCAGCATGTGCAGCTCTGCTCTGGAAAGACTCCAGATCAGCAATTCTTGCTAAACTCATTCAGAAACTGGGAGCTGGGTCGTCGCCCTCCCCGTCCAGCGTGTTCTCGCTGTGTCTGCGCCCAGTTTGCATGGCTGAAACCAAGCGGGAGGTTGAGTTCTCCAGCCAGGCTGGAATCTGGCTCACTCTACCTAGCTGTGGCTAGCTCTGATGGAGGGAAAGGCAGTCAAGCTTTGCTCAGGAATGGGAGCGAGAGGCTCCCAGTTAGCAGGGCACTTCAGAGCAGAAACCGCCTCACCTTTCAGCATCTTCCCAGGGTTGGCCCAGATGTTGTGTCCCTTCCTGCAACCTCAAGTGTAGCCCAAATCTTCACAGGTGATTTTAGAGGCCCAACTGGAGCCTTTCAAAGGGGCCTGGCTTTTCCGGCAGCCCTTCCTGAAAGTCTACACCCCTTAAGGCATCTCAGACTGGGCACGCAAAATCGCTACCCACTTCTGCAAACCTTGTTCTGTAGCTACATCCAGTCTGGCTGCTCAGGGCCTGGAGTCACCGGCTTGAGTGCCCGACATCCCTGGAGGGGTGCTGCTGGATCCAACTTCTCAGCAGAGCCTTCCATCCCCCAAACAAGTTTGTGCAAAGGCACTGGTACTGTGCTCTGCCCTGGTTCCTGACTGCACAGCACCTTCATCCTCACTGAGTGATGCCCCCAGAGCTTGGAGGGGAGAGAGCAGTCTGGGTGGATAGCAAGGGATACAGTATGACAAAGCGAGGGGATCCCAGCCTCACACCTGCAGCCTAGCTAATCGAGAGGTGAGGGGTGCGGGAAACCAGGCCTTTTGCACAATTTTAAGTTTTTTTTGCATTGTGTTTTGAAATCTGGTTTAAAAAAAAAAGCTGTTTAAATACTGCCAAGCGATTATGCAGTGACTGGTTAAAAATAATAAGCTAATTTTTGGAGAAAGGATTAAAAAAAACTTTGTAATATTTATCACTTGCAAGCTATGTTTAATAAAGAAAGGAATGATTTATAACTTTTTATGAGGCTGGTGCGTTGCATTTGGGGTTGGGTGGTGTCCCAGAGGGGGCGTGGGAGATCAGTTCTCACCTAGCAGCAGGGCCCCCTGTAACATGTCAATGCTCCTCTAGCTGATGGAAACACTTCCATAGGAATTTTTTCCTTCAGAAAACACTGATTCAAATCTATTTTCATGAACCATTCATCAGTTTTAGTGAGAAATGACAGAACTGTTTGTTTAAATTAAAATATATATATATATATATATATATATATATATATATATTTGGGGGGGGCAGGCTCCTGCGGTAGCCGAACACGAGGAAGAGGAGGCAGAAGATGATGCAGGTCATGCTGATGTGGACTCTTCATCCCCATTTGGGATTAAACCATGTTTCAAAATCTTGCAATTTCCTGCCAGACAGCAATCCCCTTTCTGTGGCCTGCCTGCCTTTCCCTAGGAAATGTCTGCTTTGCACCAGTGATCAGAGCTTGGCTCATGTCCTGAAGCAGGAACATTTGGATCCTTGTTTGCTGTTCGACTGTTATAACTAGATATTCTTCTAGTTGGGTGATTCCCTTTATGCCTTTTTTAACAGCTGATCTCAATGACATGTTGCAATGAGTTCCAAAGGCTAATTGTGTGCCTTATGGAAATAGCAGGAGAGATGGAAAAGCCTTTTCAGGTTGCTTTTCCAAATTACCGCCACCCCCAGGACCAAGAGCCTCGTCTCCCGTGTTGACCCAGACCCCTGTGGGAGCATCCTGGACACATCTGAACATCTTTTCTCGCCTTCCTGTCTGTGAGGGGCCTTGAGCCGACCACTGAACCACCAACCTTTTAGCCAGGGCTGCCGCCAGGAGCCTAGGGGAGAATGGCACCCAAATGGAAGTGGCAGTGAAGAGTGCAGGGGTGGCCCCCTGGCCCTGCCCTCCCCTGACATAACCATGGCCCTTGCTGCTGCCTGGCTGTTGGCTATAACTCCTGTGCCAGCCCTGCCCCAAATACTGGAGTTACTGTAGGGTTAAACCTGCCACTAGGCTTCCATGGGGGAGAAAAGGGCATGGACAGCTGAGCTAGGTGTCCCAGATCCTGCCCTCTCTGCTACTCCACTCCCCCTGCTCAGACACCTCCATCTTTCTCCTTTTACAGCTGGATTGTGCCACAGAGCTGGGGAGAGACCTACAACTGGCCTAACCATGCCACTGGGTTACTCAGGCTTGTGCTGGTAAAGACCTGTGCTGAAGGAGCCCTGTCCCGTCAGCCCAGGGCCATGATCCAGCACCGCAGGGCTGCAAAAGTTGGGTTGGGCTGAATTGAAACATTTAGGCTTTAACCCTTTGTTGTCTTTACTCCCTATAGCTGCGAAGACCACAGGAAGGGGCGTTCCCCTCCAGCGTGCTGCGGCTTAAACGCCCTGCACCAAAACACTCAGACAATTTCAAACGGTCTCTTTCAGAAAGCTGCGTGGAAGAATTTATCAGCTCTGCCCTGCTGCCATGTGGGTGTTTTCTCCCTTTCTGCAGTAGGGATCTATTACCGACCCCCCGATCAGGATGGTGATAGTGATTGGGAAATGCTCAGGGAGATGAGAGGCTATTAACATAAAAAACTCAATAACAATAATGGATAATTGAAATCCTCATTATTTCCCTATTGACTGAGTCCATGTCACCTCAGCGTGGGATGCAGAGAGAGAGTTTTTTGACACCTTAAATGGCTGCTTCTTGGAGCAGCTGGTCCTGGAACCACCAGAGGAGAGGCAATTCTTGATTTAGTCCTAAGTGGAGCACAGGATCTGGTCCAAGAGGTGAATCTAGCTGGACCGCTCTGTAATAGTAACCATCCTATAATTAAATTTAACATCCCTGTGGCAGGAAAAACACCACAGCAGCCACCACTGTAGCATTTAACCTCAGAAAGGGGAACTACACCGAAATGAGGAGTTAGTGAAACAGACATTAAAGGGTCCAGCGCCAAACGTGGAACCTTTGCAAGCTGCCTGGAAACTTTTTAAAGACACCCTAATAGAGGGTCAACTTAAATGTATCCCCCAAATTAAAAAACCGAGAGAACCAAAAAGAGCCAGTGGGGCTGAACAACAAAGTAAAAGAAACAGTGAGAGGCAAAAAGGCATCCTTTAAAGAGTAGAAGTTTAAATCATAGGGAGGAAAATAGAAAGGAGCATAAACAGTGGCAAATGAAGTGTAAAAATACAGTTTGGAAGGCCAAAAAAGAATTTGAGGAACAGTTAGCCAAAGACTTTTAAAGTAACTTTTTTTTAAAAAATCACAAAGTACATCAGAAGCAGGAAGCTGCTAAACAACCCGTGGGCCCACTGGATGATGGAGGTGCTAAAGGAGCATTCAAGGATGATAAGGCCATAGTGGAGAAACTACATGAATTCTTTGCATCAGTCTTCACAGCTGAGGATGTGAGGGAGATTCCCAAACCTGAGCCATTCTTTTTAGGTGACAGATCTGAGGAACTGTCCCAGATTGAGGTGTCACTAGAGATTTTGCAGCAAATTGATAAATTAAACAGCAATAAGTCATCAGGACCAGATGGTATCACCCAAGAGTTCTGAAGGAACTCACTGTGAAATTCCAGCACTAATCAGCTTCTGTACCAGATGACTGGAGGATAGCTAATGTGATGCCAATTTTTAAAAAGCGTTCCAGAGGTGATCCTGGCAATTACAGGCCTGTAAACCTGACTTCAGTACCGGGCCAACTGCTTGAAACTATAATCAAGAACACTATTGTCAGACACATAGATTAACATAATTTGTTGAGGAAGAGTCAACATGGTTTTAGTAAAGGGAAATCATACCTCACCAATCTACTAGAATTATTTGAGGGAGTCAACAAGCATGTGGTCCAAGGGGATCTCGTGGATATAGTGGACTTAGATTTTCAGAGAGCCTTGGACAAGGTCCCTCACCAAAGGCTCTTAAGCAAAGTAAGCTGCCACGAGATAAGAGGGAGGGTCCTTTCATGGACTGGTAACTTGCTGAAAGACAGGAACTCAAGGGTAGGTATAAATGATCAGTTTTCAGACTGGAGAGAGGTAAATAGTAGTGTCCCCTAGGGGTCTGTGCTGGGCCCAGTCCTATTCACCATTCATAAATGATCGGGGGAAAAGGGGTGAACAGTGAGGTGGCAAAATTTGCAGATGATACAAAATTACTAAAGATAGTTAAGACCTGGGCAGACTCCAAAGAGTACAAAAGGATCTCTCAAAAGAGGGTGACTGGGCAACAAAATGGCAGATGAAATTTAATGTTGATAAATGCAAAGCATAATCCCCTATAAAATGGGGTCTAAATTAGCGGTGACCACTCAAGAAAGAGATCTTGGCATCATTGTGGAGAGTTCTCTGAAAACATCCACTCAATGTGCAGCGGCAGTCAAAAAAGTGAACAGAATGCTGGGAATCATTAAGAAAGGGATAGACAATACGACAGAAAATACCATGTTGCCTCTATATAAATCCATTGTATGTCTACATCTTGAATACTGCATGCAGATGTGGTTGCCCCATCTCAAAACAGATATATTGGAATAGGAAAAGGTTCAGAAAAGGGCAAAAAAAATTAAGAGTATGGAATGGCTTCTTTATGAGGAGAGATTAATAAAATTGGGACTTTCCAGCTTGGAAAAGAGATGGCTAAGGGGAGCTATGATAGAGGTCTATAAGCTCATGACTGGTGTAGAGAAAGTGGCTAAAGAAAGGTTGTTTACTACTTCTCATGACACAACAATTGGATAGCTCAGCGGTTTGAGCATTGGTCTGCTAAACCCAGGGTTGTGAGTTCAATCCTTGAGGGGGCTATTTGGGGATCTGGGGCAAAAATTGGGGCTTGGTCCTGCTTTGAGCAGGGGCTTGGACTAGATGACCTCCTGAGGTCCCATCCACCCCTGATTGTCTATGATTCTAAGAACTAGGGGTCACCAAATGAAATGAATAGGCAGCAGGTTTAAAACAAACAAAAGGAAGTATTTCTTCACACAGCACACAGTCAACCTGGGGAACTTCTTGCCTGAAGATATTGTGAAAGCCAAGACCATAACAGGGTTTGAAAAAGAACTAGATCAGTTCATGGAGGACAGGTCCATCGATGGCTGTTAGCCAGGATGGGCAGGGATAGTGTCCCTAGCTGCTGTTTGCCAGAAGCTGGGAATGGGTGACAGGATGGATCCTGTGATGATTTCCTGTTCTGTTCGCTCCCTCTGGAACACCTGGCATTGGCCACTGTTGGAAGACAGGACACTGGACTCGATGGACCTTTTGTCTGACCCAGTAGGGCCGTTCTTATCTACCTAGCCTGCCCTGGGGCGTGGCCTTCCATAACTGCGCTGGGCTCCTACTGCTACAGAGAATCCAAGCCCCTCCGCCCCCAGCCAGCGGGAAATGAGGCAGGAGGGAGGGAAGGAAGGCCAGCTCCTTTCTACCCCATGTGTACACCCAGGCTCTTGGGTGAGGTGGTGAAGAGGCAAGGGGCTGGTTAGCTCTGGATCAGGGCCAGCCCCAACTGCAATAGAAAAATGGACTCCTTGCCGGCAGGGGTACATGCCCAGGGCGTCAGCCCCTACATTTAGGACCAGGGCATAGCTCCTGCTGCAGCTGGGTCCTGAGTCATGGGCCTGGGGCCCAGCTCCCCCAGGGGGTTCTTGCCCAGTCCCTGGGGCTAGATGGCCCCAGTAGCCCTGCATATGGGGCTGCAGGGGAGAACCCAGTTCCTGGCCATGAGTGCAGGCAGCCCAAACCTTCCAGAGGCTCTGTGGGTCAGCCAGGGGGTGTCTGTCCTGCCTGGGGGAATTGAGGGGTGGGGGAACAAGCACCTGGATTTTGCTCTTGGCCTTTCAGCAGGTGCCCCACTTACCTGCAGGGCGGGTCCTGGGCTTCCCCCTGCTGACCTGAGCAGGAAGTTAGGGGCTGCTTCTGATGGCAGCTGGGTGGGACTGTGCCTCCCCCTTGCCCCTGGGGGAGGGCTGGGCTGGGCTAGAAGGCTAGCCTTGCCCCCACCACCCCCTGTGCTCAGGCTATGGGCCTTGTTTGCATGTTGACCTCTCCAGAGGGGCTGGAAGACCTGTGATAGGCGCACAGGCCCCGTTTGTCTCCCCTGGGCCCGGGGCAGGTAACTGCTGTTACTAGCCGGGGCTGGATGGGACCAGGCCCCGTAACAGATGCATGGCTCACCCCCAAGGACCCCACTTGCTGCCAGGCTCCTTTTTCCATTTTATTTTTAATTTTAACAGTCAAGAAAGAGGGCCAGGCCCTGCGCTCCAGCTCCCACGGCTGAACACCCGGCTGCTGCCCTGGCCCCACTGCCCTCCATCCCAGCCACAGCTGGGGGACACGGTGCTCCTCCCCGGGGCTGGGGAGAGCTATGGGCTGTTAAATGCACTGGCTGGGGGTGCTAGAGGAGCGGTGGGGGGCAGGGGATGGAGGCTGTGAGGGGGTGAAGGCAGGAAGGGTGTGGAGCTAAGGGGCTAGAGCTGAGGTTATTCTAAGCCCAAGCTGGGGCTTTCCCCCCACAGGGGCTGCCTCCTCCCAGCCCTGCCCCATGCAGGGCTCCCATTGCCTAGAGCCCCAGGGGCTCCTCCCAAGTCCTGCACCATTGCCTAGAGCCCCAGGGGCAGCAACTGCGTGTTTCAAGCCCTTGAGCCTATGGCTGCAGTGTGTGGGGAGCAGGGGCCAGGTCATGCTCCTGTCTCCATCCTCTGGCAGGGGGAGGTCCTGGCTTGGCTCTCGCCCCGTTCCTGTTCCCGGCGGGCTGAGCAGTAGTGTCTCCGGGCCGGCTGCTCGGCGGTGCCCAGCCCATTAAAGCTTCTGGGGCGGTTCCAGGCCCGGCACGTTACACAGACAGACGCGTGGACAGAACCTGCTCATTGGTGCTACCGTTGGTGTCGCGACACATAAGGGCAGCGGCTCCATGGGGCTGGGGATTGGGGCCCCTGAGGGGGGAGCTTGAACATGGGTCACCCTATTGCAGAGCCTCTTCTCCCCCACCCCACTGAGGGGCCCGGTCCTGCTGCTGGGGTGGTAGCTCTAGGGGGGGGATCTGGGGCAGGGGCTGGACGAGGGATTCCAAGGCCAGGAGGGATCACAGTGCCTGGCCCACGGCAGAGCTTCCTGGCTGGAGCCCGCTGCCACAGGGCACAGCAGCTCCACGGGCATCCGGGCTGCAGGGGGAAGGCCTGGAGTTTGGAGCAGGCCTGGGGCCAGGGGAATCTTTGGCATTTAAGCCCTGGCAGAAGGAGGCAAACACGCTCCCTTCCCCTGGGAGCCTGGCGGGGCCCAGCGCAGCAGCAGTGCTGGGGTGAGGGGGCACAAAGACAGGGCTAACCCCAGCCTGTTCTGGCTGAAGGGGGGGGAACCCACAGGGCAAGGTCTGCTTGAGCCAGCCCCTGCCAGTGAAATGGGCGCCCTGCACCATAGAGTGAGTTATGGTACTAGCAAAAAGCACTAATTAATACTTGGGGGGGGGGGGGCTGGTGCCACGTGGACCCTGGCGCTGGGAGGTGAGAAAGTGGCACAGGAGGGTCTGTCACATGGTGACAAGCCCAGGCTTGTGGGATTCAGGAGCCCTTTGCAAACAGCAGCCGCTGGCATGCCAGGGCAGAGGCAGCCGCTGGCCCAGCTGCCATGGAGCCGCCGTCTAACAAAGCAAAATCTACATTCATCAGCTGCACCGGCCACCCCCCCAGTCAACCCAAAGGGCTTTTGGTCACAGGCCGAGCGGGGCGGCCCAGCCGGCTCGCGCGCACACGACATTTGGGAGCATGGTTTTCACTCGCACACACGGACGCTTGTTGGCAGCGGTGACAGAACCTGCCTTTTCTGCCCGGCCTCGTTGCAGGGCACAGGCCAGACGGAAGCAGACGGACAGACAGCACCGGGGGGCAAGCGCTGGGCCCAGACTGTCAGCCCAAAGGATGGTTCCAAGTGGCTCTGGCTACTCGGGGTGGGGGGAGGGATGTTCTTCCCCCCCTCCCCGCTTCATGCCCTGTCCCATGTTTAAAGGGCAGGAAGTGGGACTGGCACCAAGGGGCCTGTGTCATTGCTCCCCCCCCCCAGCCCCTTCCAGCTGGAGCACTCCGGAGGGGTGGGGGGGCAGACATTATTGCTTTGCCAAGGGACTGGGGCTCCTGCCTCTGCAGCTCTTTAGTCCTCCTGGGGGGGAGGAGTGGTTCTGTGCCCCCCAGCTGGGCATGCCCTAGTTACCGGGGACACAGCACCCCCATGGCACTGCCCCTGTGCCTGGCATGGGGGGGGCTGTGCCCACGGGCAGCAGGACAGGAGCCGCCTGTACTGGGAAGACAGAGCTAAGGTGCGGGAGGATGGGGGGAGAAAAGAGCTCTGGGGCCAGGTGCCCCAACTCAGTGGTGAGATACAGCCAGGCCGGACACGGGGGGCCTGGTGCCAGCCTCTGTCGGGGGGGCCACCGGCTCCTTAAAGCTGCATGTCTGGGGCACAATTTTGGCTTTTGTTTAAAAAAAAAAAATTTGGATAGAGACAAAAATGGCAAAGCAGCAAAGGGAGTTTTGAATGGGGGGAGGAGGCGGCATTGGGTGCCTGGCTCCCCGCATCGGGGGTGGGGAGTTTGGGCGCCTGGCCTCCCCCGCACTGGGGGGGTCACCCTGTGGGATGGTCCCCAGGCCCAGCCACTGGTTCCCATTTGGTCTGGTGCTGTTTGGCATCATGGCGCAGGTGCCACCTGGGGGAGGCTGGTAGGACAATTCCTCCCCCCCTCTCCCCCCCATGTATTTTGGCGGCGGGGGGGAATTGTGACAAACTAGGGAGCTGAACCCCCTCTTTCAGAGGGGGAAGCTCAGGGAGATCTGGAGTTTTCCTTGCTTCCCCCCCCACCCCCCGGCTATGGGTGGAGGAGGGGCCCGGCCCTGTCTTGGCGTGGGAGTGGGGGGGGGGGGGGCAGGACAAACCCCCCGCCCACGTGCACTGGGCTGGGGAAAGGCTACAGCCCCCTGCCCGTCGCCCCAGCTCATTTCACCCCCCCCCTCTCGATTTGCCCCAAGGGCCTTTTTGGTACAATGGCCCCTGCACTGGGGGCCGGGGCTGGCGGGGGGGGGGCGGTCTGGGGGACACTGTGGGCAGGACGTGGCTGAGGTAGCTTTGGTTTGTGGATCAAAAATAGATCTCCTGAGCTGGGGGGAGGCGGGGGGGGAGGTAGAGTCTTTGGAGGTTCTGGTTAGAGTCCCTGCAGCTGGGGGTGGGCCTGAGTTATGGCCCCCCCCCGCTGGGCCCCCAGGCCGGGGGGGGGTGCTACCCCGGGGCCTGCAGGTGGGGGTAGCGCTCAATGGGGACGTCGGCATGGGGCACATCTGGGCGCGGCAGGATCTGTGGGAAGGAGGGGCAGGGTCACGCTGTGCCCGGGGTACTGCCCGGCCCTCTCCCCACCTGGGACCTGTGTCCTACCCCTGCGCTAGGCTCCCCCGGAACAGCTCCCGGCCTGGGGCATGGCCCAGCCCAGCCCTTCTGGTCCTGACATCACCACTGCCCCACTCCTCCATCCCTCCCCTCCCTGGGGCCTTGGCCAGCTGCTGGGGCTGGCTGGCTTTGCCCTGCCCTGCCCCAGAGACGCGGCCCCACACTGTGCCCCCCCCCAAGGCTGGGCCTCACATCCTCACCTGGATGACCAGGTCGATCATCTCCGCCGGCTTGTCCTGCCCTGGCTGGGTGCACAGGCTGCGGGGGGCATGGCGGGCACCTGGCTGGGCCGGCTCTGCCCCCTGGGGCACCGTCCAGCTGTCCTGAGTGCCGTTCCCGCAGAAGAGGCTGCAATGCGGGGGGGCGGGTTAGCATGGGGAGCGGCACGGCTCATGGGAAAAGCCCAGGGCTTGCAGTGAGGCCTGGGGGGCACCAGCCCCAGACCTCCAGCAGCTGGACCCTCTCAGGCCAGGCACGGGCTAGCCCAGGGAGGGCAGAGCCCTGAGACCCGTGGCCCATGCGAGGGGCCGGGAGGGGCCGGAGGGGGGGTGCCGGGCGCTTGGTGTGAGGGACGGACAGAGAGAGCGGCCATCCAGGGGCCTCACCTCCTGCGGTAGCCGAACGTGAGGAAGAGGAGGCAGAAGATGATGCAGGCCATGCCGATGCGGACGCCCACCACGACACCGGCCAGCGAGCTCTCCTCCGGTCGACAGTGGCACACGGGGTCAGCGTCTGCAGGGAGGGAAAGCACAGAGCGTCCAGACAGCCCCCGGGCCAGGTCCCCCCTGCCCCCCCCACAGCCACAGGGAGCCCAGTCCCCCCTTACCCCACATGACCACTGGTTGCCCATGCGCTGGGTCCCCCTGCCCCGCCATGGCCAGGCCCCCCCCAGTTGGCTGCTTCCCGCTGGGGGGGCTTGTTTCTCCCCCAGGCACGCAGCAGGGCAGTGCAGGGCAGAGGGGAACAGACCCAGGAGTCCTGACTCCCAGCTGCGTGCTGACTTTGGCCCAGCCAGGCCCCCCCCCCGCCACCCGCCAGCCCCTCACCCAGTGTCTGGCCGCTCCCCTCCAGCCGGATGACCCGCACTGTTCTGTTGCTGTCTCCGTTCCCGTTGAAGGCCTGGAGCTGGAGTTCATAGGGGGCCGAGGGCTCTGTGGGGAAGGAGCCGCAGGGCATGAGCAGGGGGCAGGGGCTGCCTCCCACAGGGGCACTGGGATGGCTGGCAGGGCTGGCACCCGGCAAGAGGCCAAACCGGACATGGGGGGTAGGGGAGAGAGCCCTGCTCCGGGGTGGGGCAGTGCCAGGGGTCACCCCAACACAGAGAGAAACCCAGGGGACCCTCACAAAGGGGCCGGGTGGAGGGTATGAGGTGCTCCGGGCTGCATGGAGAGGGACCATGGGGGGGGCCTCAGGCCTGCAGGGCGGAGGGACTGTGGGGGGCACTGGGCTGCATGGAGGCGGTTGTGGGGTGGAGCACAGGGCTGCGGGGGGAAGGACCATGGGGGGGCACAGAGTTGCATGGAGGGAGCTGTGGGGGGGGGGCACAGGCCTATGGGGGAGGGACCATGGGGGGGCACAGGCCTGCAGGGCAGAGGGGCTGTGGGGGGCACAGGGCTGCATGCAGAGGGTTTGCGGTGGGCACAGGCCTGCAGGGGGGGGGAGAGACACTCACCCAGGTTGCTGTAGACGTAGGAGTTGGCCGTGCTGGCCAGGAGCTGCGGCCCCTCAAAGTGGGGGCTGGGCAGTTTGCGGTGGAAGAGTTTGAAGCCCTCGATCCGGCCTGGCTGGGGGGGCAGCGCCCGGAAGACCTGCACTATGGTGGCATTGAGCACCTTGGTGAAGAAGCTGGGGGCTGCGGGGACTGAACAGACCATGGGGCTCAGCACCCAGTACTGGGACAGCCCCCCCCAGCCCTCAAGGAGGCAGGGAGAGGGAGCTTATTCACAGCTGTTCACCCAGCACAGAAATGCAGCCACCTCTGGGGTGGAACATGGCAGCTGCTGGCTAGCTGCCCAGCATGTTGGGACAGGAGAGGAAGCAGGATCCTATGGCCAGTTGTAGCTGAAGGGGTGTGACGAAGTGGGACTGTTCTTAATGTTTCCTCTGAATAGTGTGGGGGTGCCTCAGTTTCCCCTAGGCAGTTCTTAAGTATCTGGGGGGTGGGGTAAGGTGTATGATCATTGCAGAGCCCTAGAGGGCAGGTGTGTGCAGGGGTCTGGAGACAGAGAATGGCCGACACCCTGTTTCCTGGCCACTGATGGCCTGGGCCCTTCCCCCCTGCAAGGTGAGAGCTAAAGGGCTGGAGAACAAAGGAATCCGGTGCCCTCCTGGCCGGGGAAAGGGACAAAGCCCAGAGGAGGAGGGGCTGGGGAGAGTTTCAGTTTGGGGCTGGCTGGGACATAGAGTGAAGGGCAGACGGGGTTGTCTGGCTCACTGCCCCCCAAAATGGACCCTGCTGAGGGGTCCTGTTCTCTGTACCTACAAGCTCTGTGTTAGACCATGTCCCTGTCGTCCAATAAACCTTCTGTGTTACTGGCTGGCTGAGAGTCCCGTCTGACTGCGGAGTTGGGGGGCAGGACCCTCTGGCTTCCCGAGGACCCCACCTGGGCGGACTGGCTGTGGGAAGCGCATGGAGGGGCAGAGGAGGCTGAAGGCTCCGAGGTCAGACCCAGGAAGGTGGAGCCGGGGGAGCTGTGTGTCCTGCAGACAGGCTGCTCCCAGAGAGGAGACTTCCCCAGGGTCCTGTCTGGCTTCGTGGGGAGCAGCTCCAGAGCATCGCCCGGGGACCCCGTGACAAGGGGGGATTCAGTGTGGGAGCAGCCAGACCCCCAACGGTGGGACTAGGCCAGGCATTGGGGTGGGGGGGCACCCTGGCCTTTGTGAGCAGGGCTCAGGAACTGGGGTGTAGCGCACCTAGGAAAGGGGGCACCCAGTGGAGCACAGCACCCCCTAGTGCCATACTGTGCCCCCGGTGAGCCCCACCCCCGCGCCCTGCAGCCCAGCACCCCCCAGTGAGCCCCACCCCCGCTCCTCAGCACCTCCAGTGAGCCCCACCCCCAACACCCCCTACTGAGCCCCGCTCCCACTCCTCAGCACCCCTTGCTGAGCCCCACCCCCGCCCCCTGCAGCCCAGCGCCCCCCAGGGTCAGGCTGGGGCACTGGGGCAGCTCGGGTTCCCCGGCGGGGGGGCTCTTACTGCTGCCCATTGTGGTGGCCAGGACGGGCTCCGAGGCCTGGCTGGCCCCCAGCGGCGACCAGGCTTGGAGGCGGAGGCGGTAGGGGGTGGCAGGCGCCAGGCCGGTGAAGAGGTGCTGGAAGGTGGTTTTGCTCACGGCCTCCTGCAGCTCCCGGCTGTCGGACTCTGAAACAGGCAGGCCCGAGGGGCTGATGAGCGGCTGCCACGGCCTGGGGGCTGGCGGGGGCTGGGGGCTCACTGCGGGTCAGGCTCAGGACCGGGGGGGCACTGGGGTTCACTGGAGGTCATCTCAGGGCATGGAATTGGCGGTGGCTGGGGGGTGCAGCCTGGGGGCTCAGCGGGACGGATGCAGGGTGGGAGGTGGGGGAATGTAACTGGGGGGAGCCCGGGGGGGAGTGAGGCCTTGGGGGGGTGTTTCTGGGGGGCACGGGGTGGGGGGTCAGGGCCGCTCACCTCCCGCCCTGCGGATGTGCAGCACGTAGCCGATGAGCCCCTCGGTCACCTCCGGGGGGGGGCTCCTGCCAGGACACCTGGATGGAGGTGGTGGAGAGCGGGGCAGCCCGGACGCCCTCGGGGGAGCTGGGCAGCTCCTGGGCCAGGGCGAGGGCCAGGCGGGCGCTGGCCTGGTTGGTGTCCGCCCTGTTCTCAGCCATGCACTAGTAGATAGCTTCATCCCCCACCGTGAGCCCCTGGAGCAGCAGGGTGCTGGGGGAGCCGGGGGGGGGGGGCTGGGATCAGCCCTGCCCCCGAGCCAGCCGGTCCTCCGCCCTGGGGATGGTGCCCCATTCCCTGCCCCCTGAGCCGGCCAGTCCTCCGCCCTGGGACGGTGCCCCATTCCCTGGCCCCCGAGACAGCCGGTCCTCCGCCCTGGGGACGGTGCCCCATTCTCTGCCCTACAGGCAGCCGGTTCCCCGCCCTGGAGCCAGCACCCCCTGGAAGGCCAGGGCACCATGTCCCAGTTCCTCCCCACCCCCCAAGCTAGCTAGTTCCCTGCCCTGGGGCTGGATCAGGACCAGCACCCTGAGGTGGCCAGGGCCACAGTGCCCCACCTCACCTGTTGTTGTGGGTGAGTTTGATGGTCTCGCTCGGCACCAGGATCTTGCCGTTCTTCAGCCAGATGAGGTGGGGCTCGGGGACACCCTGTGCCACGCACGTGAAGATGGCGTGGCTGCCCAGTGGCTTGGACACCGACTGGGGCCACTGCACGAACTCCGGGGGGGCTGTGGGGAAGGGAGGTGTTGGGTGGGGAGCGGACTGGGGAAAGCTGCCCCTGCCTCCCCCCGTCCACCCCAGCTCCTGAGTCTCCCTGCCCCGCGAGCCCCGCACTCCCACCCCTGGCCTTGGCACAGTGACCCCCCAGGACCCCAGCAGACGCCAAACAGGTAACAGCCATGCGGCCAGGGCCTGGGCAGAGCCTGGAGTGACCCCAGCTGGGCCGGGCGGTGACCTGTGGCCAACACCCAGCCCCAGCAAGCCACTGGCACCCCAGGGAGTGGGGCTGGGCCTGGGGAGGGCAGCACGGACCCCCTCCAATCTCATGCACTGGCCCGTGGGCCCTGGCCTGTCTGGGTGACTTGTCCATCAAGGCATCGGCCTGGGGCCGGCAGAAATCCCCCTCCACCCCCCGACTGCAGCCCCTGGGTCCCAGCTGCCGAGCGTCCCTCCCCCAGCTCATCTGAGCCCCTCAGCCCCACAACAGCCGCCCCTCGGCTGCCGTGAGACCGGTGCAGGGCCCAGCTGGTGCGTCGAGAAAGGCCCCCTAAGCCGCTGGGACAGGGCTGCATCTCATTAGTGCCAGCAAAGGCAGCAGCCCGGGCCGCACAAAGCCAGCAGCAGCCGGTCGCCGCCCATCCTCTGGGGGGGGGCCGGGGGGGCTGCGTCCCTCGCCCTGGGCTTCAGCCCTGCTCCACCAACCAGCACTGGGAGAGGGGCCAGGGGCTGGGCTGAGCCTGGGACCTGCCCCCCAAAAGAGGGTCCCTGCCCATGGGGGAGATGCACTGGACTGACCTCCCCTGCTCTGCTTGGAATCGGACCCCAGCCCTGTCCGAGTCGGGGGGGGGGGCTCCTGCCCCCACTGTGCTGTGAGTTCTGCCCCCCAGCTGGGGTTGGCAGGGGGAGCCCCCAATCCCCGGGGTCCCTCCCCTGCCAGAGCCCTGGGCTCTCTGATCCCAGCATCACACCCCTAGGAGCAGCCATGGGTCCCAGTCAGTCCCAGCCCCCCGCCCCGGGCTGGAGGAGCAGTTGGCTGGCCGGCCAGGCCAGCTGCTGAAGGTGATTTATTCCCATGCCAGCCCCCCGCTGCGGGAAGGGACTCGGCAAGTTCCCAGCCCCTCTGCAGCCTGGGGAAGGGGGTGGCTAGGAAGAGGTCACCAGGAAGGGGAGGGGAGGGTCACGCCTCCCACAACCTTTGCCCCATTGCTCACACAAAGCCAAGTGCGAATTCTCCTGTCCCGTCCCTCCCCCATCTGCTCTTGCCGGCTCGGGGCTGACTGTCTGTCCAGGCATTTGTAAGCCATCTGTCCTCCCTTGGCCTGTGTCCGTCCGTTCCCTGCGGGCCTCTGCCCCTCATGAGCCACCGTCCCGGGAGGCCAGCAGGTGCCCCTCACTCCCGACCCGCAGCCCCAGCAGACTCACCCTGTACCATGAGGATGCCCTGGGCTGTGCGGCACACGGGGTGCCAGGCCAGTTGGCAGCGCACACGTAGACCCCGGCGTGTTTCACCGAGACGTCCGAGATCATGAGGTTGCCAGTTCCCAGCACCTGGATCCCCTCCACGCCGATGGAGCGCCCATCTGGGAGTGGGGGGACCCGGGGGTGGGGGGGGCAGGGCCATGTCCCTGTGGGGGAAAGGCCCCATTTCCCCTCCCTGCGGTCTGTCAGCCAGAGGATCTGTGCATCCCCCAGGCACTCATCCCTCAGCCCCACGGGCCCCCCCTCAGCTCCCCCAATATTCACCCCCTCTCCCATGTCACCCTGTGATCTTCCTGGGCTCTTTCCAGACCCCACCCCCGAAGCTTCCCCCACAAACCGACCATGTCCCCAGGAGCAACCTGGCGCCCCCCTCACCGAGTCGGCTCCAGGAGACAATGGGACGCGGGTTGGATACACTCCAGGATAGCCGTCTGGTGCACTGTGATGGTCAGGTTCTGGGGGCCCGACAGGATCATGGGCTCCTTGTAGAGTTTGGGGGCTGAGACTAGGGAGAGAGGGTGATAATAGAACCCAGGAGTCCAGGCTCCCAGCCCGCCCCCCACAGCTCTAACCCCCCAGACCCCACTCCCCTCCCAGTGGTGGGGAGAGAACCCAGGAGTCCGGGCTCCCAGCCCCCCTGCTTTAACCCCCCAGACCTCCCTCCCAGAGCCAGAGATAGAACCCAGCAGTCCAGGCTGCCAGCCCCAACTCCACTCCCAGAGCTGGGGAGAGAACCCAGGAGTCCGGGCTCTCAGCCCCCCCTGCTCTAACCCCTTGTCTGGGCTCCTGCTGGTGGCCCTGCACCCGGCCGGGCCCGCGCTCACCACTGATGGCCAGCTGGGCCTCCTGGCTGCAGCGGCTGTTGGCGACGTTACTGGCCACCCAGCGGTAGGAGCCCACGTCGGCTCGCTGCACCCCGGTGATCTGCAGGATGCTGGCCGGCAGCAGGGTGAACCTGCGGGGGAGTGCAGAGGTCAAGGAGCGGAGCCGGTGCCCCTGGGGCAACCTGGCAGGGAGCTGAGCCCCAGTCCCTTGTGTGGGGAGCACAGCGCAGAGCTCGCAGATCCCCTCCTTCCCCCCCAGCTGGACCAGCCCGGTCCCACTGTCACCCCCCTGCCCCCAGCTGGGCCGGGCGTGGCTCTCAGCCCCCAGCTGGGCTCACCGGTGGTCGCCAGGCGGCAGGGCCGGGCGGTTGCGCTCCCAGGTGATGGTGGCCTTGGGCACACCCTGGATGAGACACTGGAACCGGGCAACGCCGCCTTCCTCCACCGCCATGGACGCCGGGTGCACATGGGACTTGGACAGGGCTGTGGGGGGAGGCAGCCGTCAGGGCAGAGACACCCCCCACCAGGCACCTCTCCGGACACTGACCCCAACAGACAGGTGCTCCCCCTCCCAGGGCCTGGTCCCACATCTCCCCTCTGGAGTCACCCCCCGCTGCGCTCTCCCTCAGAGCAGTGCCCTTCCAGGCCCCTCCTTGCACAATCCCGATGCAGGACTCTGGGGCGGCTGCCACATGCCAGGTGAGGGGACAGGGGCTGGTGGAACCCGAGTGGGTTTGGAGCCCAGACACACCCGCCCCTCCCAGCCCTGCACCCCAAACCCTTGGGGAGGGTCTGAGGGGGCTGGGCCCACGTGCAACATCCACCAGTGGCGACTGGAGCCGCAAGGGCTGGCCCATGGCACTGAGAGCCTGTGACGAAGTGGGCCTGTTCTTAATGTTTCCTCCGAATAGTGTGGGGGTGCCTCAGTTTCCCCTATGCAGTTCTTAAGTATCTAGGTGGTGGGGTAAGGGTGTATGGTCATTGCAGAGCCCTAGAGGGCAGGTGTGTGCAGGGGTCTGGACACAGAGAATGGCCGACACCCTGTTTCCTGGCCACTGATGGCCTGGGCCCTTCCCCCCCTGCGAGGTGAGAGCTGAAGGGTTGGAGAACAAAGGAATCAGGTGACCTCCTGGCCCAGGAAAGGGACAAAGCCCAGAGGAGGAGGGGCTGGAGGGAGTTTCAGTTTGGGGCTGGCTGGGACATGGAGTGAAGGGCAGACGTGGTTGTCTGGCTCACGGCCCCCCAAAATGGACCCAGCTGAGGGGTCCCGTTCTCTGCACCTGCAAGCTCTGTTTTAGACCATGTTCCTGTCGTCTAATAAACCTTCTGTTTTACTGGCTGGCTGAGAGTCACGTCTGACTGCGAAGTTGGGGTGCAGGACCCTCTGGCTTCCCCAGGAGCCCCGCCTGAGCGGACTCGCTGGGGGGAAGCACACGGAGGGGCAGAGGATGCTGAATGCTCCGAGGTCAGACCCAGGAAGGTGGAAGCTGTGTGAGCTGTGTGTCCTGAAGACAGGCTGCTCACAGAAAGGCGACTACCCCAGAGTCCTGACTGGCTTCATGGGGAGCAGTTCCAGAGCATCGCCCAGGGACTCCGTGACACTGGTGGTAGCGGTGGGATGTACTGCACCCCGTGGATGGCGCTTCCTGCAGTAAGTGACTGGGGAACAGTAACACGAAGGGGGATTGCCGAGGACCAGGCCTGCTGAAGGCTCGGAGAGGAGCGGTTTCGGGGGGCGGTTAACCCCTGGGAGTGTGTGACCAGCGAGAAGGACTGTGCAGTAACAGGGTTCCCCTGGGGATTGCAGCGAGCAGTCCAAGGGGCGGAGGAGTCTGCAGCTCGACCCTGGCAAAGAGGTGGTGACCTCGAGAAGGGCTGGCACACTAGGGGTTCTCCCTGGAAACCGTGGGGAGCTGAGAACACACGGGCCTGTGAGTCCACAACACCTTGGGAGGAGCGGAGTGATGGTTTGTCCCCGTCTCCTTAAGAAGGACATTGTAACCCTGTGCAAAAAGAGAGGGTTGAGCGTTGGAAAGTTCACCACAGCACAGTTCATCGTGCAGCTGGAGGAGGATGACCGCTCTAAGGAACAGATTCCTGACCCCCAATGGGGCTATAGCAGGATCTGGGAGCAGCTGGAGTGGGAGCCAGGCATCGCCAAGACTCCTGTCCCCGACCAGACGAGGGTCTTCACGATCGGGTTCCCCATCAGGGGATCGGAGATGGACGGGATTGAAGCTGAGTCCGAGAGAGCAAGAGGACCGTGGGAGACAGCGAGAGCCCGAGAAAGAGCTGCGGAAGCAGCAGCAGCATGAACTGGCGGTGGGGGAGCGGAGAGGCCTAGGGGACCTCCCCGGGGTGAGTGGGGATAGACCCCGGGGGGCCAGTTCCGCAGGGAACCTCGAGACTAAATTGCTGCCCCTGGTTAAGGAGGGGGGGATGTGGATGCCACCTCACTGCCTTTGAGCAGGCTGGCGATTTGAACCAAGGGGACCCTGCGGAAAAGCCCCGGTGTCTAGCTCCCTTGCTGGGTCCCAAGGCCACAGACTCCGTCAGCCAGATGGGTGGGGAGGTGGACAGGCTCCCACTCCTGACCCCAACCTATATGTCTGTGTGGAGTTTCCTGGGGCCAGGCCCCTCGGACCCCCAGTGGGAGCAGAAGGTGATGGTCAATGGGGAGACATTCCTGGGGTGGCGAGATCCTGGGACAGAGAGAACTGGTGTCAGGCCCTGGGTGGTGCAGCCTCAGATGCTGAGGGGCTGTGTGAGCTGGGTGAGGGTCCCAGGGACGAAGCCCCTCGCCTTCCCTATGGTCCAGATCCCTGTGCAGACCCAGGAGGGGTGGGGCTGGCTGGTCGTTGGGGTGCCCCAGGACACCAGCTGCGAGACCCTGTTGTGAGGTGACTGTGTCTCTTTGGGACAGGATCCAGGCCCTGTTCCTGTAACTGCCAAGGGTTTGAATTTGAATCCAGGGAACCAATCAGCGGAGAGGGAAATGGTCAGTGAAAATGCAGATGACCTGGCTGGCAGCAGGGAGGAGCCACTAGGCTCAGGCTACCTGCCTGCCTGTAACCAGACCCCTGGGGCTGGGTGGGACAGAGAGATGCTCCCTGCCCCCTTGCACACAAGAGTGGGGACTCTCCCTGGCTCTGATGCATTGAGGAAAGCAGTGGCCTGCCCCACTGGGACAGCAAGGGCAGCGCTGAGCACAGTGGGAGCTGAGACCCCAGCAGAGTGGGGGGAGACACAGGCAGGGCAGGGGATCTGTGGGGAGTGGCAAGGTGCTTGGTAAGGAAAGTTTGGATGAGCCTAGGCAGCCTTGTGATCTGATGGCTGTGTCCAGTCAGCAGGGTGGGAAGGCGAGGAGAGTGGAAGATGAGAGTCCCTGGACCTTACCTGTTAGCTGGGTGGAGAATTGGGACAGTGAAGGAAATGGGTCTCTGTCTGTCAGGGGTATTGACTTGCCTATGGAGGGAGCTACCCTGATCTCCAAGCAGTTGTCTGTGACCAGCCTTGTGTGCTGGGACAAAGGGAAAGAGATCCCAACCTGGGTGTCTGGTAAAGGAGAAAGTGTGTCCGGCTCTTCTTGGTCTGTGGAGCAGACAGAAGGGACCTTTCAGCCTATGATGGTTGAGGGTCGTGCAGTTGTCTCAGAGCTGGTTCTGGACTCAGCTAAAGCCCAGGAAGGGAAGGGTCCTAAGTTTCTGTCTGCTCGGGAGAATGGCCCTGTAACTAGGTCACATCCAGTTAGGGTCTATGTAAAATCCCAGAGACCAGACAATTCTGGTGCTTGTATTTTGCCTGTTGCTAGTGTGTTGTTGGAAAGGGTGGAGCAACTCTGTCTAATCAGGGTGAGATCCTAGCCAGGGCACAAGGAGAGCATGAAGGTGTGTGATTGTGTTACCTACTGAGGGTGTGGAAACCTGTAGCAAGAAGGAAAAGATTCCTGAACTTGTGTGTGGCAAAGGGAAGGAGAATGCTTCTAACCTTTTATCTAGGAAGTCTGTAAATTTGCCTCAAAGGGGATTATGTAGGAATCCGCCTGATGGGCCAGAGGTGATTCTGGATGTAAGGGAGACCCAGAAAGAGTCTGTTGTTGCTCAGGAAAGTGTTCCCCTAGAGCAAGCCCTAGGTAAAGAGGGTAAGAGCAGAATTTCTGGGAGGGGTGAATTGTTGCATAGAGAAGCCCTAGGGAAAGGAATCCTCATGGAGTCTTTGCAAGCAGTTTACTGCAACTGAAGGGTGTGAAAATGATTTAATCAAGAAAGTTTCAGTTCCTAACAGCCAGAAATGTTCTGTTGTGAATGGATCCACTGACTTTCCTGTTGAAAGATCCAGTGTGGATAGCTTTGAGAAGGTCTCAGATGGAGTGAAAGCTGTTAAGAAAGGTACACCGTCCTATAACCAAGTGGCTGTGTTTGGCCAGCTTGTTGGGAGACAAGGTTGTGGAGAAAGGGATGTCTCCATGCTAGTTCTGTAAGTGAACAGTATGTGGCCCAGGTCAAGATGGGGGCCCTTAACCAAGAGAGCCCAAATTGCAGCCCTCCAGACTGGAGCACTCGGAGAAAACCCAATCCCAGTTTGACCCCCTGGGGTTTTGGGGTGGCCAAAGGGCATGGGCTGCAGAAACCTTCCCACATGCAGCCTGCTAGTGCTATCGACCACCCCCGACCTAAGGGAGGGCGTGAAACTGGAAGGGCCTGGTGTAACTCCTACCAAGGAATGGGAGAGATGCTGGGGCATCCATGGGAACATTGGTGGCTTCGAACTTCCCCAGGTCACCGGGTAAAGTGACCCCGCTCAGTTCGATCTCGAAGGGGGGAGAGATGTGACGAAGTGGGCCTGTTCTTAATGTTTCCTCCGAATAGTGTGGGGGTGCCTCAGTTTCCCCTATGCAGTTCTTAAGTATCTAGGTGGTGGGGTAAGGGTGTATGGTCATTGCAGAGCCCTAGAGGGCAGGTGTGTGCAGGGGTCTGGACACAGAGAATGGCCGACACCCTGTTTCCTGGCCACTGATGGCCTGGGCCCTTCCCCCCCTGCGAGGTGAGAGCTGAAGGGTTGGAGAACAAAGGAATCAGGTGACCTCCTGGCCCAGGAAAGGGACAAAGCCCAGAGGAGGAGGGGCTGGAGGGAGTTTCAGTTTGGGGCTGGCTGGGACATGGAGTGAAGGGCAGACGTGGTTGTCTGGCTCACGGCCCCCCAAAATGGACCCAGCTGAGGGGTCCCGTTCTCTGCACCTGCAAGCTCTGTTTTAGACCATGTTCCTGTCGTCTAATAAACCTTCTGTTTTACTGGCTGGCTGAGAGTCACGTCTGACTGCGAAGTTGGGGTGCAGGACCCTCTGGCTTCCCCAGGAGCCCCGCCTGAGCGGACTCGCTGGGGGGAAGCACACGGAGGGGCAGAGGATGCTGAATGCTCCGAGGTCAGACCCAGGAAGGTGGAAGCTGTGTGAGCTGTGTGTCCTGAAGACAGGCTGCTCACAGAAAGGCGACTACCCCAGAGTCCTGACTGGCTTCATGGGGAGCAGTTCCAGAGCATCGCCCAGGGACTCCGTGACAAGAGCCGGGCTGTGGCTGGTGCGTGCCCGGCCCCAACTCACTGGCGAGCTGCATGCGGGCCTTGCGGCTGATCAGCAGCCCGTCACGGTTCTGGGCAGCACAGCTGTATCGCCCACGCTGGTCTGGTTGGTGTTGCCCCTGCCCCGGAAGCTCTCGATGCGCAGTGAGCCATTGGCCAGCACGGCCGTGTGGCTGTCATTGCCCAGCGCCGCCCCATCCTTGTGCCAGGAGATGCTGACGGGCGGCTCCCCCTCCACCCGGCAGTGCAGCACCAGGGGCCGCTCCTGCACCGCGATCACGTCCGCCGGCTCCCGCAGGAACGCCAGCTCCGAGGGGCGGCCCAGCCCTGTGGGGAGCAGCCGTTAGACCTCAGGGCCCCACGGAGCCTGCAAAGCACCAGGGGCCGGATCCCATGGCCAGCGCTTCTCAGGCAATGCCCGCAATGGGGCAGGATTGGGCCCTAGCTCCCTGGGCCGCTGGGAGCAGGATCAACCCAGGGTGGGTTTGTTACTCTCCAGTCACACGCACCCCTCCCGCCGGCACCTCCATCCCCTCCCCTCCCTCTCTTCCGTCGGTGACCTCCATCCACCCCCTCCAGCGCCATACACAGCCCTGCAGCCAACCCTCCATCCAGCCGCACCTTTCAATCCCTCCATCCAGGACCCACCTACCTGCCCAGCTAGCCCTCCCTCCACCCATGGTCTGCACAGACACCTCCACCCCTCCTTCCGGCCACCATCTCTACAGCCCGTGGCTAGCTCCCCTCGTCCGCACACCCACCTCCTCACCTGCTCGCCATCCCTCCGTCTAGCGCCAGAGATTCCACCCACCCACCCTTGCCCCGGCTCTCCCTAAGTGCCCAGCCCAGCTTCCCCCTTGAGTCACCCCACAGCACTGAGCAGAGTCTCACGCCCCCCAGGCCTGCCTTGTCAACCACCTCTGGGGCAGGACCTGGCAGCTGCTTGTACGCTGCACAGCCAGAGAGTGGGACAGGCCAGGAAGTGAAGGATCCTGGCCCAGCCCCACCCTCCGGCCCCCCTCATCCCCTGCATATGCCCACCCTGCCCCTGGCCTGGCTGCCAAGTGGCCCCGGGGCTGAGGCTCCCCCAGCTGCTTAGCCCTGGCTGAAGGGCTGGGCGGGGCGTGACGCTGGGGTAGAGCTGGGCCACAAGAGCAGCAGTTCCAGGGTTTCCAAGTGGGACTCTCCATGCGCCCCTCCCACCCCCAGCTACCCAAACCTGCCGGCGCTGGAGCCCAAGAGTCGATGCCTGGGGTTCCCACAGACCCACAGCTCAGCCCCACGCTCCGCCCCGACCAGCTGGCCGGGGGCACCAAGGGAAACGTGCCCAGCTCACGCACAGACACACCAAGCACACGGATGCAGTGTCACCCCATCGGCGTGCAATGCACACACGTACCTTCGCAGAGTGTGCACCCAATGGGCAGGCCAGACACAACACCCCAAGAGCCGTGCACAAGGGGTCAGTGACCTCCCCACACACACGGCATGACACACCTGTGTAATTCATGCAAGTGCACAAAATACACATGCCACTGCCGTGCCCCCGTCCCCCCAAGTGCAAGCCACAGCTGTGTGCGCAGCACAGACCAGCCTGGAGTGTGTAACAGTTCTGCTCGTGCAATGCACACTCAGGTGCTTCCGTAACGACCAGCTGCACCCTAGCCCCTCCTGGCACCCAAGCAGGCCGGTCCATCTGCCTCAGGCATGGGAAGGAGGCCCTGTAAGGGTGTGCCCTGCCCAGGGGGGTGTTCGCCTCTCCACCCGGCTAATGCCTGGATGAGACCACAGATACTGCTCTCCTCTGGGTGCCTTGCCCTCCACTGATGTGTGGGAGCCATTTCTGAGCCCTGCCCAGCTCCCAGCCTCGCTGGGGGCCCTGTGGCAAGGAGTCCCCCAGGCTCTCACTCTGCCACCAGAGACCCGGCTCCTCGGGGGAGGGGCTTGTGGGCCATTCACTGCTGGGCGCAGAGTACGCCGGCCTGTGCTCCGAGTCCCCGGGGCCTTTCACCGTCCCCGGGGCCCATCTCTGCCGCCGTGCCCCCCTTCTGGCTCCACAATCCCTGGGATGCTCTCGACTCTTGCTGGGCAGCTCCTGGCTCCTGTCCCCAGACGCCCGGGGTGGGAGGGGGCAGCACAAAGTTAACTCTTGGTGACAATGGAGCCGAGAGTGGGCGAGGGGGGGGGGGGACACACAGGGATTTGCCAGCCTGACATCTTGATGGATGCTGCTTTTCAGCCTGGTCTTTGCAACTGTGCTGGGGGCAGGGAGGCCCTGTGGTGGGGCTGGGCCCCAGCCTGGGAAGGGAACAATGGGGCAGGTCAGAGGGTGTGGAGGCAACCTCCATTGTGCTCCTGGCAGGCACAATAGCCCCCACCCCCACCCCCACCTTGCCCGTCTGCCTGGCTGGCCTGGCTCACGCGACCAGCTCACTTGGCGTAAGGTTCCCATGACTCGCCCCATCACTCAAAGGCGCTCGCCCTCCCTCTGATCCATCACCGCCCTGTCCCCTCCCCGACACCCCGGTGCTGCCCCCAGGCTGGGGGGCCCGAGCACCAGCTGAGGATTGTGGGGGGCAGGAGAAGAGGGAGCACAGGTGGGGACTTGGGGCTGCAGCATCCCCCCAATCCAAAGGGGGCTCAGCCAGCACAGACCCCCCATCACTGGGCCACAATGTCTGCCACATCAGACAGGCTGGGGGAGGGGGAAACTAGCTCCCCAGTACAAACACACTGGGAACTATGGGGTGACAGAAAAAAGTGGGGCCCCACCCCCACTTTGTCATCTCTCATACCTGCCACCTGAGGGGCTCAAAGCAGCTTAACTAATACCAGCCTCATAGATGTGCCCAGCCCCCCTTTAACCCACTAGACCCCACTCCCCTCCCAGAGTTGGGGATAGAACCCAGGAGTCCTGGCTCCCAGCCCTGCTCTAACTGCTAGACCCTGCTCCCCTCCCAGAGCCCAGGTCCATGGAGGAGTACCGCTCCCCCACTCTGGCTACCTGAGCAGTCCTCGCGGGCCTGGGGGGATCCCCAAACCTAAACCGCAGACAAACAGGCAGCGCCCCACTGTCTCTGGGTGAGGGGAGTCCAGCTGGCTTCCAGCCCCCTTTGCCCTCTGCCCTGGGCCCCACACTCTGCCCAGAGCCAGGCAGGCTCCTGCCCCCTGCCCCCAGGTGTCCCCAGCCTGGGGATTCAGCCAGAGACAGCATCTCTGGGCGGGGGGTGGGCGCTTGGGGAGGGACCCAGCTGGCTGCCCCACAGCACAGGCTCAGACCTATAGCGCGTGGGGGGGGGGCACCTGTTCCCTCTGTCCTAGTGCTGCGCCCCCCCCCCGGGGCCCGCAAGGGGTCACCCCCAGCTCACGCGGTTTAAAGCCCCCCCCGTCTTTTGGGGCTTTCCCACTGGCTGGCCCCGGGCACTAGTGTAGACGGGCCCCTGAGCGCTGGCCAAGGCCCCTGGCGGGGAGCGGCCGGAGCCGAGCCGGGACCCTCCGGCCGGGGTGTGCGGGGAGCGATGCCCCCTGGGGCCCGATCCTGCCCCACAGGCCCCGGGTTCAGATCCCGGCTCGGGGCGGTGAACGGGGGTGAATCCAGCCCCGCCCCCGCAATTGCTGCCAGGCCCCTGGCGGCCCCGTCCCGCGGCTCCCCCCGCCACTCACCGCAGCCCTGGAGCAGCAGCAGCCCGGCCAGGCAGAGCCGCCAGCGGGCCATGGCCCGGCCGGAGGGGGGTCCCGGCCGGGGGGCTCAGCCCGGGGCGCGGGGGGGGCCGGGCCATGGGGACCCGCGCCGGGAAAACTTTCTCCAGCTCGCCGCTGCCGCTGTCCGGTTCGGGTCCGGGTCCGGTCCGGTCCGGTCCCCCGACCGCCCTGGCGCCGCGGTAACTTCCCCGCCGGCTGGCGGAGCCGCCCAGCGCCCACTGACCCGCCCGCGGGCCGGCCGGGGGGAACGGGACGGGGGGGGCTGGGGAGGGAGCGGCCGCCCAATGGCAGCGCGGCACCAGGTGACGGGCTGGGCTCGCCCCGCCCCCCCCCGTCCGGATCTGCGGGGCTCGGGGTTCGGGGGGGACCCCGGCTGCGCCTCTCACTAGGCACCGGAGCCTGCAGTCCCCGGGGCTGGCGGGGGAGGGGGCCCGGTCCGGTGCCCCCAGCTTGGAGCCGCCCCAGGCTCAGACTCCCCCGGGAAGTTTGGGGTGCAGCCAGGGCTGGAGGGGAGCAAACAAACCGCGGAGTGAAGGAGGAGCCTTCCCCGGGAACCCCCCCCCCCCGGCTGCAGAGGGCCTCGGGGTGCAGAGGCGGGCCGCGGGGGCCCGGGATGGGGGGAAGCCAGAGGCTGGGGGTATTTTAGGGACAAACTCGGGACTAACTGTCCGGGGTCGGGGTCCGGAGCCCCCCGATCTCTCCTGCTCTGCTGGAAGCAGGGGCCGGGCGACGTAGAGCAGAGAGGCGGCACAAGGAGTTACTACTGTCTTCGCAGCCGCGAAATTACCCTGCGGAACTCACCGCCACGGGATGCCTCTAAAGCCAAGACTTTAGCAAGATTCGCCCGGCTAGGCCCTTTCTAGTTGTTTGGCTTAATCCAACCAAGGGGCTGGGGGGGCGGGGGCGGAGTAAACACCCCCCACCCCGTGTTCCGGGCGTTAAGCTGATCTCTGTGTTTGGAGAGCCGATGGCGGGGCCCAGCGGCTCCGTCCGCAGGGGGTCCCGTTTCTGGTGGGGATTTAGGGCGGGGGGATCCTCCCTACGGGGCCCCGCTGCAGCCCTGGGGCGCTGGTGAGGGGCGCTGGTGACGGGGCCCAGGCAGGGCCGCTGTCCCAGGTGCTGAAATCTGCCCTGGCCCAGAGAGGTGCTGCTGGGGGGTGGGGGGACCATTCCCCCGCCCCCGCCGCTCCAGGCAGCCAGCGACCCCCAGCCCCACCCGCGCGCTCCCCGGGCCATGGGCCGGCCCAGGGGCTGCTTGGGCCCGGGGGGGTGAAAGAGGCCTGGCCGAGCCCCTCCGTCTGCCCGGCCACCAGCGGCTCCAGGCAGGCTTGCAGGGACCCTGGCCCCAGCTGGGGGCGGGAGGGGGACACACTCAGGCCGAGCTAGGATGTTGGGGGGGCGGGGGCAGGACTCCTGGGTTCTGTCCCTGGCTCTGGGAGGGGGGCGCTCCCGTGGATTTGACACAAATCTCAGAACAAACCCTTGATCCCATCTCAGCTCTGCAGCCAAGGTCCGGCTCCTGCCAGAGTGGGGGGCGTCGGGGGCTGCAGCACCCCGGAAATCAGGCCCGGAGTCAGGATCCCAGAGAGGGAGCCGGGGCGGGGGGGGGCGTTTCTCTCAATGAACCAGGCTCGGGGGGGGAGGGGGGGTCTCCCCCTGTTGGGGCTCGGTCCCATTCAAAGCTGGGCCTGCCCCCCCCGGCGCTCCCCGGCGTCCCCCTCGCCAGCAGCTTCGGCTCAGGGAGCCACTGCCCCGGATCCCCCCCATCCCATCAGCTGCACTCCGAGCCCCGGCGGTTACCCAGGGAGACGGGGCCCCCCCCAATCCGCGCCCCATTCACGGTGTCACTTTCGCCAGCGCTTAGCTCCATTCTCCGCGGACAAAGGGGCCCAGGGAGCCGGCGGGGGGGGGGAGGCTGCCCACCGCCCCCTCGCTCCAGCCCCGCCTCCTCCCTGTGCCCCTCACCCTGGCTTCTGGGCAGCGGGGCGGGGTGCGTGGGGGGAGCTGGATCATCCCCCAGCTCATTAACCCCCCCTCCCTGCCCTACCGGCCGGCGCCGTTTGGGGGTTGGGGGAGCCGCTGGGAGGAGGCCCCAGAGTGGGATAAAGGACGGGGGGTCCATGCTGCCCCCCCGTCCCTGGGGCCCAGGCTGCAGGGCGCCGCCGGGGCCAGTTGGTGAATTTTATTCCTCGGCCCCCCGCACGCCCCACACCGGGAGGATTAGGGGGGCTGCCGAAAGCTGGGGGAGAGGAGGACTCCGCTGCCCCCCCAGACCTCAGAACCGCGCCCCCCATCTCACTGAGTGAGGGGGCTGCCAGGTGTCCCCTGTGCTGGACTCGTCCCCCCCACAGGGGCTTGGAGAACCGGCCCGTCTGGAACTCATGCAATGGGGCGACGCTGCCTGCCGGGGGGGGAGCCGGGGGGGGCACCCAGCGCTTATGCCGCAGCTCAGTTGTTCCAACAGCAACAACCCCCCGCCCCCCGCAGGGCCAGGGCGCCCCCAGCCCGCCCCACCTGACACCGGGGTGAGGGGTGAGCCGGGGGGGGGTCTCAGGCCAGTAGCTGCGCCAGGCCCCGTCACAACCACGTTCTCCCGCAGCGCCCCTGACTGGGACCCCCCCAACCCCGCTAGGCTCCTGCGGGGGATTTCTCTGCAGAGACCCCGCACCCCCAAACCTCGCTGCGCTGGAGAAGCAGAAAGAGGGGAACGTGACAGACTCCCCCCGACCCACGGTCCCCCGCTAGCAAAGCCCTGGGCTCCCCCTACTCTGCCGGTGCCCCTCACTCCCGACCCGCAGCCCCTGCCAGCCCAGCCCTGCCCCCCCCAGCTCTGCCAGTGCCCCTCACTCCCGACCCGCAGCCCCTGCCAGCCCAGCCCTGCCCCCCCCCAGCTCTGCCGGTGCCCCTCACTCCCGACCCGCAGCCCCTGCCAGCCCAGCCCTGCCCCCCCCCCAGCTCTGCCGGTGCCCCTCACTCCCGACCCGCAGCCCCTGACAGCCCAGCCCTGCCCCCCCCAGGTCTGCCGGGTGCCCCTCACTCCCGACCCGCAGCCCCCTGCCAGCCCAGCCCTGTCCCCCCCAGGTCTGCCGGTGCCCCTCACTCCCGACCCGCAGCCCCCGCTAGCCCAGCCCTGGTGGGTTTTGCAATGGGCACCAGGGGCTCGGCGGGGCGGCGGGTGGGAGTTTCCCGGGCAGGTTTCAGCCCCGGTTTCTGCCTGAGATTAATTTGACCTGGACCCTGCACCTCCCCCCGCATCAAACCCAACTAAACCAGGGTCCTAGCAAACAGCCTCCGGCGCCCTCTGGTGGGGAAAGTGGGGAACTGCGGCCTCGTGGGGACACTGACCCCCCCCGCCCCCCGCAACTTTCCTTGCAGGAGCCTGGCGGGAGGGGGAGACGCTTCCTCTCTGGCGGGACCCCTAGGAACCAGCCTCTTTTGTTACCCCAGGAGCTGTCACCCCGGCCAAAGGTGCCCCTCACTTCCGATCCGCAGCCCCCTGCCCGCCCCCCCGGACCTGCCAGTGCCCCCACTCCCGATCCACAGCCCCCTGCTATCCCAGACCAAGCAAACCTGACCCCATTTCGCAGTTTGGGTTGAAATCAGGGGATTTACCCAGCCTGGGGCATGGACCCTGGGGATTGTGGGCAGCATTTGCATGAGCTGCTCTGGGGGGGGCGAGCAGGGACCCCCACCCCAGGCTGCTGAGGTCAGGACAAGGGGCAGATTCCTCTTCCCTTCCTCTGGGGACAGCGAGGCTCATGCCAACAGCTTTAACCTTGGGGCAGGGGGGTGGAGTTCGTGTCTGCTTCCTCGGCCCCCCCTTCTGCAGCTTTCCCCCCTTGAGGCTTCCACAGGGGAGAGGCCTCTATCTGTCTGGGGCAGGTATGGCTACAGAATATCAGGGTACCTGGCCTAGAGACACCCCCCCCCTCGAGCCTGCAGGAGTCTGAACAGCTGAGGAGGGTGGGTGGGATGGGGGGCATGCACAGGGGCTAATTTGGGGATGGCCAAGGTCCGGCTGCCACGTGGCTCTGCTCATTCATGTTTCCAGTGGCAGAGAGTTCCACAGGGTGGACCCAGCCGGCAGGCCCAGTGCATATGCAGGGGCTGGGGGAGGGGGCACCTCCATGGAGCCCTAGTGATGCCCGGGCAGGGACCCGGTTCGTGGGGCCCAGCTCTCGTGTCTAGCAGGCTGCCGGGGAGGAGATTGTGTCCCATGGACCAGGGTGCAACCGACTGCCCAAGCCCAGCCCAGGGCAGATTCAATGTGCAGGCGGGTGCCTGGAACTTGGGGGTGGCCCAATCATGTCCCTGCCTGTCCTGCTGCCACCCGTGGGCAGGCTGGGCACGGAGGGGGGGTCGCTGGGGACGCTCCAGCTCCCCTCCACCCACTGGTCCAAGGCCGGAGACTGGAGGCCAATGGGGGAGATGCAGATGCCTGGGATGAGGCTCTGGGCTTGGCCTGTGTCCTGCCTCTGCATCCCCCTTCCCTGGGCAGCCTCGGGGGGGCCCTTAAACTGACCCCCAGGCAGACAAAACCTGCAGAACTGACGTACCCTAACCCTACCCAGCCACAGCTGTGGGGTCAGAACACCCAGTGCCAGAGGGAGCCACTGGGGGGCAAAGGGGGGCTCCCAGCTCCAGGGGCAAAGGGGGGGGGGCACGAGAGAGCAACAAGCTTTGTTAAAAATGTTTTATTTGCCAAAAGGTATAAAAAGTACAAACCTCCCCTCCTCGGCACCTCCCACCACCCTGGTCACCTCCCTCCCCAAGGCCCCGAGAGCAAAGGACGCCTGGCGAGTCCTTGGACACAAAGCGTCCAGGCTGCAGCCAGGGTCGGTCCCTGCCGGCCCATCTCGCAGTCGGAACAGCCCAGCCAGATCCGGCTGCGGGGAGGCAGCGCTGTTCCCCCAAGGCCCAGCTGGGAGCTCAGCGACCAGCCCGAGGCCACCCCAAGTCACGGTGGAGCCAGGATCCGAATCCAGCTCCCTGGGGTCCCCGCCCAGCGCCCCCCACACTGTGTGACCCTGCAGCACCCAGGCAGCTCCCTTGCCCCAACACCCCAGGCCAGGAGCCCGTCCGGAGCTGAGATCCTGTGAGGGGAGAGCCGCCCCCGAGTGAGGGGAGGGGGGACGGAGGGCACCGCCCAGCAAATCCCAGGCACAGCTCCCAGCCGGCACCCATGGAGCCGCCCTGCTGGAGACAGGCATGGGGGAGCCAGGACGAGACGGCCAAGCTCCCAGCTTCCAGCCTCCTGGGGCAGAGGAGTGGGGTGTGCGCAGGAGATGGGGGGCTAGGAGGTGAAAAACATGGGGTGCAGTGGGGGCAGGGCGCAACAGGGGAAAAAATCCTTCCCTGCAGCCACCTGAGCCCTGTTTCCCCCTGTTCCCCCCCGGGGGCAGGCAGCACCCCAGAGCCCTGGCCCTGGCCAAGCAGCAGCAGGGAGCAAAGCGCCCAGGTGGGACTACAGCTCCCAACATGCAACGGTGCTGAGCCATGCATGCTGGGACTTGTAGTCTCCCCAGGTGACCCCCAGCCAGAGGGCGCCCGAGGCGGGGGGGGGTTATATCCGGACAGCCCCCGAGATGACGCCCTCCCAGAGCCGCGGGGTCAGGGGCACGTAGGCCTCCGAGGCGTCGTCCAGCAGGTACAGTGGGTCTGGGAGGCGCGTGGGGTCGCAGCCCTCGCTGACCAGACGCACCTTGTGCTGTTTGAAGGTCTGGGTCGTGGCCAGGTGATCCTGCCAGGGAGACGTGCATGTCAGAGCGCGGCTGGGGGCAGGGGGCATTGCTCCTGGCATGAGATGCACTGCAGGGACGGGGGGGACTGCCGGAGGCAAGGGGGGTCAGAGCTCCCGGGTGCGAGTGCCAGAGGCTGGGGGCTCCCGCTGGCTGACACCCCCCTGGCCTGGATTCCTGGGTCTTTGCTCAGGTCCTTTAAGCTGCCAGAATCCCCCCCCATACAGCTTCACCCGGCCCAAGCTGCTGTGCTTGGTGCCCTGGGGGGCGGGGGGCGCTCTGGCAATTCGGGGGGGAGGGGCAGTTGCTATGTGTTGTCTGGGGCTTTAATGAGGTGACCCCTGCAGCTCCACCTGGATTTAGGATGTTTGTCACTTCCTGTCCCAAAGAGCCCTCATGCCCACCCCAGAGGCAGCCGCATCTTGCCCCAGGGGTGCCGTTTCCAAGCTTTTGACAGGGAGGCTGGTGGTGTTTGAACTCCCCCCGCCATGGTCCTGGTGCCCAGCGGGCATTACCTGCACTCTCAGGAAGCGGGGGCGGGCGTAAGGGGGCAGGAACTCCACCACGTGGCTGTACAGCCGGGCCCCATCCAGCTCACAGCCTGGCCGCAGGACAATGGCAGCCATCCCAGCCCGGCCCTCGTACCCTGGGGGAGAGAGGGAGCAGTGAACACTGGTGTGTGCGGGGGGGGAGGGGGGCAGAAGGGACAGAACCTCCCTGCCCCGACATTCTCCCACTGGGCTCCAGGAGGCAGCTGTACCCCCCCCCCCCAGCTTCCCGTTTTCCTGGGGAGCCCCTGGCAGCAGCCTGCAGGGGAGGGGGCAGTGGGGGAAAGGGGAACCCAGCTGGGGGGGTACCTGGCACAGCGACCCCGTAGACATTGACTTCCTGCAGCGAGTCCAGCGCGGCCAGAGCCTCGGCCACCTCCGTTGTCGCCACGTTCTCACCCTTCCACCTGGGGGCAAGCGCAGCCTGAGCGGGGCAGAGCCAGAGCCCCCGACCCCGGGGACACCCCCGCTGGGGGGACTGGGAGAAGCACCTGGATCCTGCCAGGCCAGGTTCTGGGCCCACCCGGGTCAGGCCCCTGCGCACGAGGCCGAACCCAGCAGCCCCGTCAGGCCCCAGAGGGACAAACACCAGCGGCTCCGGGCCCTGCCCTCTGGGGCGCTGGGTTCGAAGGGCTCCCCAAACTGCACAGGGGGTGCGCGCACCGGGAGGGGGCTCTCTGGACAGGGTGGGGCTGGATCCTTGAGGGAGGGTCTCTGGATGGCGCAGGGGGGCTCTCTGGGGGTACCTGTAGGTGTCCCCGGTACGGTCCCGGAAATACACGAACTGGGCAGCGTCGTGGACCATGAGGTCGCCCGTGTTGAAGTAGGCGTCTCCCGCGGTGAAGACCCCGTGCAGCACCTTGTGCTCCGAGAGCTCCCTGCCGCCCGCGTAGCCCAGGAAGGGGTTCTGGGGCGTCACCGGCGCGATCAGCAGCCCCGTCTCGCCTGTGGGGGGCAGCGGTGAGCAGGGGCCTCAGCTGGCCGGTCCCCCCCTCCGGCCAGCCCCTGCCACTCACCTGGGCCGACACGCTGGCACCATCCGGCCGCGTCCCGCACCGGCGCCCCCTGCAGCACGTCGTAGCGCACCAGCTCGAAGGGGGAGAAGAGCTGAAAGGGGTGCAGAGAGTCAGAGACCCCCCCCATGCTCTGCCGGTGCCCCTCACTCCCGACCCACAGCCCCCGCCCTGCCGGTGCCCCTCACTCCCGACCCGCAGCCCCCCGCCCTGCCGGTGCCCCTCACTCCCGACCCGCAGCCCCTGCCCAGCGATGGCCCTGCCCTGCTCACCTTGTAGAGGAAGCTGCCGCGCCCCACAGCCCCCAGGGTGCTGGTGTAGTTGAAGAAGGTGATGTTGCCCTCGGTCATGCCGTAGGTCTCCACGATGCGGATGTTGCCGAAGCGCTGCAGGAATTCCCGCCAGACGTCGGGCCGCAGCCCACTGCCCACGGCCAGGTGCAGGCTGTGATTCCGCTCCCCTTCTCTCTGGGGCGGGGGTGGGGGGCTCTGGTTCAGCGAGGGGATCGTCCCCCCCCAGACCAGAGGTTAATGCAGGATCTTAACCTGTTCAGTAACCCTGGCTCCCAGCCCCCGCTGCTCTAACCTCTGGAGCCCACCCCCCTCCCAGAGCTGGGGACAGAACCCAGGCATCCTGGCAGAACCCAGGCATCCTGGCTCCCAGCCCTGCTGCCAGCGCAGGGTCTGTTCCTGGCCCTGTCGCTACCAGGCCTCCATTTCCCCCATCTGCCCCAGTGGGCAGGAGGGTTTGTGCTCGTATGGTGCCCGCAGCTCTGGGCATCCTGCTGGCCCTGTGCTGACCAGCTGCCCCCTCCCACCCCAAGGCTGGGGCGCCTCAGGCCGTGCTCGGGGGTCAGAACCGTTAAGAAGGGGGCATCCAGGAGGGAACTGGGTACAAATCCCAGCAGGGGCCCCGATCCTTGGCACCGCGTGGTCCCCCAGCTCCTGGCGCTGACCTTGGGCTGGTTGACAAGGTAGCGACACAGCTCCCCGATGTACTGGAACACCGTCACCCCGTAGTGCTGGCAGTCGCCCCAGAACTGGCTGGCTGAGAACTTCCTCTTCAACACACATGTGGCACCTGGCAGGGAGAGCGCTGTCAGAGAACTGCCCCGGGGCCCTGGCTCACCACGGGCCAGGTACCAACCCTCCCCACTCAGGCCACGGTGACACCGGGCCAAGGCAGCGTGCCTACTGGTTAGAGCCAGGACTCCTGGGCTCTGTCTCCAGCTCTGGGAGGGGAGTGGACTCCAGTGGGGTAGGGCAGGGGGAGGGGCTGGGAACCAGGACTCCTGGGTTCTGTACCAGCCTCTCTCGATGTCCATATCCTGCCTTACTGGCGAGGAGCCCAGCGCCCTGGGACAGGCAAAGCGTCACTGTTGCCACTATGGTGATCTGCGGGGCTGGTGCCCGGCGGGTCCCAAGGCAGCCAGGGATGGACACGCTGAGCTCAGTGGCCTTGTTTCTAATGGCTGCAGCACCGTTCCCCTGGCCCAGATGGGCCCCCGCAGTCTCAGGGGCCCCCCTTCCTGCTGGAATATGGGCCTCAAAAGCTTAAGAACATCTGAGCGGCCAGACTGAGTCAGACCAATGGTCCAGCTGCCCCGTGCCCAGTCTTCCGCCAGCGGCCGGTGCCGGGCGCTTCAGAGGGACGAAGAGACCGGGCCAAGTCTTGAGTGACTCATCATCGCCTGTCACCCGGACCCAGCTTCTGGCAGTCGGAGGTTTAGGGACACCCAGAGCAGGGGGCCGCATCCCTGAACAGCCACTGATGGACGTATCCTCCATGACCTTCTCATTCTTTTTTGAACCCAGTTATACTTTTGGCCTTTACAACATCCCCGGCGATGAGTTCCACGGATTGACTGTGTGAAGAAGTATTTCCGTGTGTGTTTTAAACCCGCTGCCTGTTAATTTCTTTGGGTGACCCCTGGTTCTTGTGTTATGTGAAGGGGTAAATAACACTTCCCTAGTCACTGTCTCCAGCCCAGGCATGATTTTATAGACCTCTAGCATATCCCCCCCTTCGCCGGCTCTTTTCTGAGCTGGACAGTCCCAGGTTGACTCATCTCTGCTCAGATGGAAGCTGCTCCAGCCCCCTGAGCATGGTGTTGCCCTGCTCGGCACCTTTTCCAATTCTAACGCATCTTGGTGGAGATGGGCCGACCAGACCCACAGGCCGTGTTCATGGTGTGGGTGGCCCAGGGATTTCTATAGTGGCATTGGGATATTTTCCGACTTATTTATCTGTCTCTTTCCCAACTGCTCCTAACACCATTCGCGCCCCTGCTCAGGGAGCTACGCAGCTCCGGCACCTCTCTCCAGCGGGGGAACAGCTCATCAGACCCCCGCACCGGGTATGGACAGTTGAGATTATTTTCCCCTTGGTGCCAAGCCCCCAACCACCGCCAGGGGAAGCCCAGACCCAGACAGGTCCCCTCCTGCCCTGCTCACCGATCCCGATGCAGCCGACGATGCCCAGCAGGGAGCCCGACATGTGGTACAGGGGCAGAGCCACGTAGATCACGTCCTTGCTGGAGGCCCCCACCAGGCGGTAGAAGCCAAGGCACATGATGGACTTGTGGTGGCTGATGCGGGCAGCCTTGGGCAGCCCTGCGGTGGGGGGAGACAGGGATCACTCCATGCCCCAGGCCCCAGCCCAGGCTCCTGGCTCCCCGGTGCCCAACCCACAGGGGAGTGGGGTCAGGTCAGCGCCCCCCCAGCTGCTCCGGGTGAGTCCCCACAGATGGGCCCCCTCAAGCTGGGCATGCCCCCCGGCTTCCCACCCTGAGGGATGCCCCACACTTGTTGCTCCCCTCAGGCCCTGCTCAGCAGCTGGCCTGAGCCCCGATGGCACTGAGTGGTCTGCATTTAAACTGCCCCATCCCCCCACAGCTGCAGAGCCAGGGGCCCCGAAGCCCCCCCCGCCGTCCCCATTGTTCATCCCGGCCCCACGGCCACCTGATGCCAAGGAGCTCCCCAGATGCACAGAGAAGCCAGAGCAGGGATCCCTGCATCGGGGCACGGAGCGGGCACAGACTGCCCCTGAGCCCCTGAACCGGGCCCTGCTCCTGCAACCTCAGGGCTTGGGAAGGGGCAGAGTCTGCAGGCACCAGAGAGCACCAGGCTGACCCTTTCCCACCCCCGCCCATGCGGTGGATGCCCCTCACTCTGGCCCACAGCCCCCGCCCTGCAGGGAGCCCTGGGCCTGGGGGCAGCGGTGGGGCCCCACCTGTGGTGCCCGAGGTGAAGATGTAGAGGCAGGTGTCCATCATGTCCCTGGGCGTGGATAAGTCTGGGGGCACCGGCTCTTCGGATGCTTCCTCCACCAGCTCCTGCAGGCTGGTAACCCCCGGCGGGCAGGGGCCCGGGCCCCACACCCACACCACAATGCCCAGCTCCTGCAGGGTGGGCAGCAGGGGCTCCACAGAGTCACACAGATCTGCGGGGAGGGGGAGAGCATGAGCTCTGGGGCAGGGCCATCCGTTTGCCCTGGGGTGTAGCTGCCAGACGGCCACAGCCCGGTGCCAAAGTCATGGCCAGCTGGCGCTGCCCGAGATGGGGCCTCCTTCATCCCACCCAATGACTGGAGCAGACACCGCACAGGGCAGCAGACAATGCCCGATTCACAGGCCAGGGGCCCTGCCCCGTGGCTGGGGCGAGACCCCCGCCCTCTGCGGTGCCCCGTCGTTAAGGGGAAAGGAGAGTAATGAGCCATGGGGGGAGGGCCGGAAAATGGCAGTGACGGATGGACGGAGACGGACCCAGACGTGGGGAGGGATGGGCCGTCTCCCAAGGGCGAGGAGAGAGGCTGTGCTCTGAGCTGTATGCCAGGGACGAGGGGCTGGGCGGGCAAGGGGGACCAGAGCCCACCAGCAGGGCAGGGGCCAGCGTGCCAGGCCAGGCCGGAGCAGGGTTAGCTCAGTGGGACAAAGGCTTCTCCCCTCTAAACTCTCCGTCCCCGCGGTCTCTGCCCCGCTGGCACGCTGCAGGCCGAAGGGCATCACTGATTTGCACCGGCTGCGGATTTGGCCCAGGCCCAGCTCAGGGCTAGATCCGGCCATTCCTGACCCGAGGGCAGTGGGTTCGGGATCCTGTCTGGCCCCAGCAACGGAGCCGCGTGTTTCTCGTGAGCTCCCCAGAGTGGGTTCAGCTCCAGGCCACGCAGCATCCGCGCCTGGCTGAGCCGTGGCAGGATTTGCCCCCGCCGGTCCCGTCCGGCCGCCTTCCCCGCCCCGCAGAGGATGCCAAATTGTCACCAATTAAATCATCATTAAAGCCCTGGAGCGGTAGCAATTACTGCGATGACTTCCAGCTCGTTAGGCAACGCCAGAAGGTGGCTCGGGCCAAGCGCCATGTTGCTGCGTTAATTACAGTTATTCAAGTTGTCGGTGTGAACCGAGCTGGGGGGGTCTGGGCTGCTCCCAGGTGGGGCAGGGCTCTGCAGAGGGGCGATACAATCGCGGAGTTAATGCGGCTCCTGGCCCAGCTCCAATGCCAGGAGGGTGCCCTGATTTCAGACCCAGATGCCAGGCGGCCCCCAGGGATACCCCCACTCTGCCTACACCGAGACCCAGCCCCACAGCAAACACCGCACGACTCTGCCCTGCCCCAGCCGGCTCATCCTAAAGCCCCACACCTGGCACGTCCTGGTTGGGCCCCCCAGGCACCGAATTCCCCTCAAAGCCAGCTCCCCTCCCCCATCCCTGCTCCCTGCACAGAGCGCCCCGCGTCACAGGGACAGGAGCACTAACGAACCCATCTGGGCTGTGGGACGCCAGCGACCCACAGCAGCCCCAGCCCCAGCCCGGCCAGCGCTCGGGACCTGCTCTGTGCTGGGCCCAGGCAGCCGTGGGTCCAAGGAGCCAGACTGCGGATCCACCCACTTGGGGCTCTCGGCTTTAAGGAAGTCAAACAACGTGGCTGGGGCTCATCTTCCTGGAAAAACTTCCTACTGCCACAGCACAGCGGCTGGCGGGGGAAGGGTGGGGCACGTGGGGGGAGGGGCACACGGGAGAACTTCCCTCAAACTTCTTTTAAAAGGTTCTTCCAGCCCAGCCTGGCGAAGAGTTTGCAGAAGTGGCATTAACGAGAGCCTGGCTCTGCCCAGGCCTGAGCAGAGCCATGGTCAAGTCCTAGGTTTATAGCAAGGCAACACGAGAGGCGTCAGCCCGGATCAGGGCCCTGTCCGGCCAGGCCGAGCTGCGGGGCCCCGGGGGAGATTGCAGGGCCCTGTCGGGCTGGGTGCTGCTCAGACAGAGCCAGTGCCCGTCCCCCGTGGCACGGCGACTTTGCAAACATGGCACCACACAGGCCCTGGCCCTATCGAGGCAGTGCAGACACCGGGCCCCAGACCCTGGGCCCCTGCCCATGGTGACCAGTGAGGAGGTTGCCTCTGTACCCGGGGCCTTTGGGGAGCCAGGGACACATGAGAGACCTGCCTGCCCGACTGGGCAATGCCAGGAGCACCTGGCCCCGCAGGAGCTGGGGCTTTCAGAGCCATGCCAAGGAGCCACCTCAGTGCCCAGCCAGCCCAGGAGCACCTGGCCCCGCAGGAGCTTTAATGCCAAGGTTTCAGGCCAAGGGTTTCACACGGGCCTTGTGGTTTCGGGGCCCAGGTAGGGAGGCTGCACAGGGAGCAGCGTTGACTCCACTTGGGAGCCCAAAGCTCCTGCCGAAAGCGCTGGCTGGAGACCCTGCCTGTTCTGCCTCTCAGGCCCAGCCCCAGCGGTGCGGGGCTCATGGGGGTCCCTGCAGAGTCACGGGCCTTGCCTGTCCCCCCTTCGGTACCAAAACCGTCTACAGCAGGAGTCAAGTGTCATGGCACTGAGAGGACCCCAGAGCACCCAGCATTCGCCCTCATTTGGGGTGAGATTTCCAAGGGCCAAGCACCCAGCCCCTGCCCGGCACCCAGCGGGTACAGAGCACCCAACACGTCCCCGGCACCCAGCGGGTACAGAGCACCCAACACGTCCCCGGCACCCAGCGGGTACAGAGCACCCAGCCCCTGCCCGGCACCCAGCGGGTACAGAGCACCCAGCCCCTGCCCGGCACCCAGTGGGCACCTGCTGGCCCCATGCTGGGCTCTCTCCAAAACCTG
Source organism: Lepidochelys olivacea (assembly GCF_965140295.1). NCBI lineage: Eukaryota > Metazoa > Chordata > Testudines > Cheloniidae > Lepidochelys > Lepidochelys olivacea. Next base: position 1,651,423 of record NC_140434.1, read on the forward strand.
GCCCCAACTACGTCCCATGTTCAGGGCTCTGGGGCTGGGCGGGTGGGGAAGAGCCAGTCCAGTCCCCAGCCGGGCCACAGGGTGCAGAGGCAGCTGCCCAGGGGCCCGCAGTTGGTCACAGCAGGAAGCCGGGTCCCGTGGCAAGGGTCGGGGTGGGCAGCTTTTTGCTCCCTTGCTCCCCATAACACCCAGACCGGGCAGGGTGTCCCGTCCCCCCATGATCCTTTGGGTGAGGCTAGTTTATCAAGTGACCTCTGGGACGCCCCCCCCCGAGAACCACAATCCACCCCTCCCCCCCCACGCCTGGTTCCTCCATCTCCCGCCTCCGTCCCCCGGGTCCCCCCCGCGCGCCCCCCTTACCCCCGCCGCGCGCGCCCCCCGGGCTCCCCCTTACCCCCGCCGCGCGCGCCCCCCGGGCTCCCCCTTACCCCCGCCGCGCGCGCCCCGCGCTCCCCCTTACCCCCCCCGGGCTCCCCCCGCGCTCCCCCTTACCCCCGCCGCGCGCCCCCCGGGCTCCCCCTTACTCCCGCCGCGCGCGCCCCCCGGGCTCCCCCTTACCCCCCCGGGCTCCCCCCGCGCTCCCCCTTACCCCCCCCCGGGCTCCCCCCGCGCTCCCCCTTACCCCCGCCGCGCGCCCCCCGGGCTCCCCCTTACCCCCGCCGCGCCCCCCGCGCCCGCACTCACCGCGCGCCACCAGCAGCGCCCGCGCCCCGCAGCCCCGCAGACAGTGCAGCAGCGCCCCGCGGCGCAGGCCGGTGCCCAGGAAGGCGGGCACGGCCCCCAGCCGGGCCAGCCCCAGCCAGGCCCACACGAAGCCGGGCTCGTTGCCCACCAGCAGCGCCACGGTCTGGCCGGGCAGCAGGGGCCCCCCGGGGCCGCGCCAGGCGCGCAGCGCGTTCGCCACCCGCCGGCTCGCCCGCTCCGCCTGCCCGTAGCTGAAGCTCCGCGCCTCGAAGCGCAGGAAGAGCCGCTGCGGGGCCGCCCGCGCCAGGCTGGCGAAGCGCTGGGCCAGGCTGGAGCCCGCCGCGCCCCGCAGCACCCGGCGCCGGCAGCGCAGCGCCCGCAGCAGGAACCGCGCGTCCGCCCACAGGTGCGGCCAGAGCCGCCGCTGGAGCCAGAGGAGCGCGGCCGCCGCCGCCGCCGCCCCGGCCAGGTACATGCCGCCGCCGCCGGAGCCGGAGCCGGAGCCGGGCTGGGGCTGGCCGGGCGCGGGGGCGCGCAGGGGCGGGGCAGGAGCCTGCGCGCCCCGGGAGGAGAAGGGGGCCGGGCCCCGCGCGGAGGCTGGGCGCGCCCCCGGGCGGGGGGGGGCCCAGAGCAGGGCCGGGGGGGTCGCTCCAGTGGCGAGCCGGCTCCGCGCCCCGCGTTCCCGGCGGGAGCTGGCGCAGGAGAGGGGCCCCGGGGCTCGGTTCCCAGCTGTGGAGCGGGGAGCTGAGAGCTCCCCAGGGCCGGGAGGCGCCTGCTTCCCCCTGGCCGGGCAGTGCCCCCCGCCTGGGTGCTGCCGTACCCCGCCGTAGATACACGCCAGCCACGGGCCACCCCTGGCCCGGCCGGTCCCCGGGGCCAGCACAGCCCCTGCGGGGCAACCCCGGCCACTTGGCGCCCAGCTGGGCTTCCAGGGAGAACAAGAATCCAGTTTCCACACCCAGCAGAGAGGGGAGGAAAAGCCAGCGGGGTTCATGGAAACCCCGGGGCACCCACAAACCCAGTCCTCCCCGGGCAGGGCCCCGAACCCCGCTTGGCTACTGGAGTCCTGCCTGCCCCCAAGTCCTTCTCCCCAGCCTGGCTGAGACCCTCCTCTCCAACGGCCTCGCCCGCGGGCAGCGTCTCCCTCGGGTGGGTGGCAGCAGGGCCGGCTCTAGCTTTGTTGTGGCTTTTACAGTTTGCACTTTGCAGTGTTGTGGTGTTTAAAATGAAATAAAAATGAAAACCCAGCAGCAGGGAGCGCAAAATGCAGGCCTTGGCCATGCTTCAGGGCGTCGTCTTGGGAAAACTGATTTTTAATATTTCCAATATCGTATAAAAACGCAAAAGTTTCACAGTGACCCTGCGACTGACAAAATCGTTCTGCTGTGGAAGTTATAGCACCCTCTAAAATACAATAGAAACATCCGTCTTCATCAGGTAGGGAAGATAATCTTTGGTCGGATTGTTGTTCGACTTTATCAGTTGATAAAGATAATCTTTGCTTCGAGTGGTCTTCATCAGTTGGTGAAGAATCACTTTCAAGGCATTGCTTAGAGCTTTCTCCTTGACTGTAGACTTTTAAAAAATACTTATTTGGAGTACGAGAGAGTTTTTCTAATGCTTTTTGCCGTTTCTCTCTTTGTGGCCGGTAGGCAGCTCCGGAAAGTCGTTTTCGTCCCAGCATTTGAGCCCTTTAGCCGCTGGCATCGACATGACACGGAAATTGGCACGAATGTACACACAAGCAATCGTGATTCCTGATTTAGTTGATCAAGAACCGTTAACGCTTACACATTTACGCACATTCACGTTATGAGCGACCGTGTCAAGATGTGATACGATATTTTTCATGTCATGCTCCTATTGCATTACTGGAGATGGTTTTGATCTTCCTGTATTTTTTTTTCCGTACATTGGCGGATTTTTCCAAAAAAAAGAGGGGGCGGCCAGAATGCCGCCCCTGGAAATGTGCCACCCCCAGCACGTGCCTGCTTTCCTGGGGCCTAGAGCGGGTCCTGGGCAGCAGGGCCTCCCTCTGCACCCCTTGCTCCGTTAGACCAGACGGTCCAGAGCTCTGCTCTGTACCTGCAACCAGGGTCCCCAGCATCCGTCCCTGCCAGGTACGTTCTTTGGCGGAGGCCCCTTCCATCTCTTCCTTGGCAGCTGACTCCATGGGCCAGCCAGGCTCCTGCATAAGCCACATGCCGCACCCTGGTCAGCCAGGTCGGTACTTGGCTCCCGGCTGGCGGAGCCTGTCTCAGGGCCTGGGACTTTGGCCTGACCTGCCTTTAAGCACAAGGCCCGAGCACACAATTTCCAGGGTGCACACGGGTCTCCTGCCACCTTAGCAGCACGGACACCGGGCAGTGCCTGTGGTGACCCATGTGATGCTGGCTTTCAGAGACCTTCTGGGAGGGGTCTGTCACGCCCAGACCCAGGGGATGCCTGTAACCCCTCTGCGCCCTGTACCCTCTGCCCATGGGCACTAGGAGTCCTTGGGAGACAGGGGCTCGGCTCAGCCCAGCTCCCTGGGCAGGTACTAAACACGGGGAAGATGGGGAAGGACTTGGCTACTGTGGAGATGGGGCCACACCAGACCTTCCCCTCCTCTGTCCAGGCCCCAGCAAGATCCTTGTATTTAACCTGCCCCCAATTGCTTTAGCGTCCCTCTGGGCTTGGCCTGGGCAGAGGTTTGCCACGGCATGGGCAGGAAGGGATGTGGCGCCCTGATTCTGGTGCCAACGTGAGGAGAAGAGCACCCACGTCCCCTGCGGAGCCGGAGCTGGCAGGGCCCAGGTACCAGCCGTGCTGCACTGGGTTGGCTGCAACAAGGAAACTTTGGGCAAAGCTGTTGCCCCATCTTGCCCTGGCCCGAGAGGTGGGGCTGGGCCCGGCCCCGCTGCAGGGAGGGGGCTGGTCTGGGCCCCGTACAGGGCCCTGCACTGTGAAGAAGTCCTGGATCCCCATTTTTGGCCCAGTGCTAGAGGACTCTGGGAGGAGCCAAACCCAGCAGGGCGCAGGGCTACAGACAGCGGGTAGCACAGGCCTGCCCTGGAGGAGGGCACAGCGGGAGCTGGGGGCACGTGGGAGTCCGGCTGTCGGACAGCCAGGGGAACCAACCCTGCGGAAGAGGCGGTGCAAAGCCCAAGCGCATGGTCTGAGCAGGGGGAGGCGGCCCCAGCCCGGGCCTGCAGAGGGACAGAGCTGCCCCGGGGAGCAGCGCTCCGGCTGTAAACTGGGCAGACCCAGGGGCCCTGCATCTGACGGCTGAGCTCCCCAGGGCTGGGACCGTCTTGCACTGTGCGGGTAGCGTCAGGGGCCCTTATCTCACCCTGGCTCCGGCCCGTTTTCCTGCCAGCATCGAGCTAGGCCCAGCAAGATGCTGGCAACACAGCCAGGCTGAGGGGATAGTTCCATGCACCCCCTGCAGCGGAGGCTGGGCTGACCTGAACCCTGGCCCCATCACTGCCCCACTCTGGGCCGCCCCATGCACAGCCTGAGCTGGGAGCAAACAGCCCTTGCATCCTTGCCAGCTCCTCGGCCAGCCCCAAGCCCAGCCCTGTGAGTCAGCGGAAAGCAGGGAACTTTTCCCCAGCTCACGCCCAGCCGGCCTGGGGGCTGCATTCGGCTCAGGGGCAAAGCGCAGGGCTCCCACAGCTTTTCCTAATGGGAGCCACATGAGAAATCTCTGGCTGGCTGCAGCGAGCTGCCCATGCCTGGCTCGTGCCAGGGGACGCGGATCTGCCTCGTGGATGGGGGTGGCCAAGCAGCCCCTGTGCAAACCAGAGGGGTAACCGCGAGGGCATGGTGCCAGGCGGGATTAACTATAGCAAGGTCCCCCCCCCCAGCCACCCTCTGCCCCGGGTTGGGCGGTGCACCCGCATTCTGCCTGCTGATGCATCTCTACGCCTCTCCTCCCCCAGTCGGTTTCAAGCAGCTTTTGCAGTCTCCCCCCAAGGCAGGCGCTGTGCAAACGGCCATGGCCGCCCCCTCGTCCCTGCCCTCGGTCTGCCCGGGTCTAGGCTCCTGTCCACTGAAGCTCTGATTCCCAGATGGACTTTTCAGGGAGGAGGGGACTGGGGAGGTGAAAAACGCCTTTGCCTTTCTGCGGGGGGCCGACAAGCCACAGCTCGCTCCCCCGGGCAGGCATTCGGAGCAGGGCTGAGCAGGAGAAGGCGGCGCGGGGGTTTTCCTGCCGCATTCCCAACATCTGCTGCTCGAAGGAGAAACACACGAGTGGCGGGCGCCAGGAGGTCTGTGGCTTGGAGCTGAAACCAGACGAAGTAGGGGAAAGGTTAGGCGGCTTCCACAGCTGGAAACATGCGAGCAGCCCACGCTGGAGCAGTTCGGGCTGCCAGGGAGCCTGGGCCGAGCCCTGATGTCAGGGCAACAGCTGCGAGCGGGGCTGCAGCGGGCCGCACAGGCCCAAGAACCTCCCCAGCACAGGCCAGTTGTGTTCCCTCCCTGCCCCACAGCCCAGAGTCTCCTCGTACCCAGGCCTCCCACTGCCCCGCTTCCCCCCATGGCCCGGGCAGTCCCTGCCCAGCCTGCCCCGGGAAGGGGCTGGCTTGTCCTGAGCAGGGAGTTTGGCAGGTTCTTCCCCTTGGCAGCTGGGCTGGGCAGCGGCCCTGGAAGGGAGGCAGGGAGAAATGGCACATGCGCGGCGTGACGGCTGGGCTAACAGGACTACGGTCAGCGGCCCGAGGGATGGGCCGGGGGCACCACAGGGGCCTGCCACGTCTAAACCCACCACGCAGCAAGGAAGTGGCAATACTCACAGGCCGAGTCCCACGCGGCGCAGTGCCCACCGAGGGCCTCTGCCCTGGCACCATTCGACCCCGTGCGCTGCAGGAGCGGCTTGTCTCCTGGGCCGGCCAAAGCCGGGCAGCAGCATCCTGGGGCTAGAGCAGGACACCGGGAGCCAGGACTTCTGGGTTCTCTCCCCGGCTCTGGGAGAGGAATGGGGTCCAGTGGTTAGTGCAAGGGGCTGGGAGCCAGGATGACTGTTTTGTTCCCAGCTCTGGCCTGGCCTCTCTGCGGGACCTTGGGCAAGTCTCCTCAAGCTGCCTGGGCCTCCGTGGGTTTCCCGGCGAGGACAATACTCGCCTGTGTCCCACGGGCTGGGTCTGCAACGCAGCAGGAAGGGGCTCGGGGGCCAGCTGCTCTGCAGGGGAGGCACTGGCTGACCATGGGGGCCAAAGCTCGGGGGGGGTGTGGCCCAGAAAAGAGCCATTCACTTGAACGCACAGCCAATGGGGTCTCCCCAGGCCCACCCAGAGGCAGACGATGCCTGTCCCTGTGCCAGCCACTCTGCCTTGTCCACAGGCACAAACCATCAGGCAAGACGGGCACTTTGTACAAAACATTTGACAGTTTTATTGTAGTTTTAAAAACACTTTAAAAGGTGAAACTCTCTGGGGAAAGAGCTTTGAATCACCAGCCTCGCGTCCTGGCCACCTGCCTGTGAACAGTGCTGCCGAGCAGGTGTCTTCGGCACCGGTGCAGCCCGTTCGCATTGGGTCTGTGCTCTGCTCCTTCTCCCAGCTTGGGGGGCCTGGCTCGCAGGGAAGAGATTGGGGGGCAGTGGCTGCTCATGGGGTTTGGCTCTTTTTGGACTCCCAGCCCCAGCTCGTCCCACTAGCAGCGAATGGGCTCTGGGTGCTGGTCTCTGCCCCCCTGGCTGTGCTTTCCTGGGCAGTGCCCGCTCCGGGGCAGAAGCTAAAGGCTGCAGCAGGGCCCAGGCTCTGAATTGTGGTGAAAATCACAGGTGGGAACTAACCCAGCATGGCCAGGGAACGGTGGCAGGTGCCCCAGGCCGTTGGCTGCCATGGCACAGGTGAGCCTGGGGTTCCCTGCTGGTTTGCTAGGCCATCCTCTCCTGGAAGCATCTCGGAGCAGCAATCTAGTTCTCACTATTTATTTACACTTCTTATATGAAAATAGGAGACCTTTGCTCTGCAGCCTGTCTGGCTTCCTGTCCAGCCCCCGGCACGCAGGGGCCTGGCACGCCTGCTGCTGGAATCACCCTGGCTGCCCCCTCTTGGGGACTCAGGGCCGTGCCCCTCGGCCTGGCGCCCAGAGGCCACGCAGAGGGGCGCTCGCTCCAGCCGGTCACCCCACAATTCCGTCAGAAAGGGACTGAAGTCACGCCCGGTGGGGCTGGGCTGGCAGCGTCGTGCTGCCGGCGGGAGGCTGCAGTCACGTGGTGGGTGCAGCCAGAGACACACAGCGGGCGCCTCGCTTGCTCCCAGCCTGGGGACGGCTTTGCCCAGCTGCTCCACAACCACCAGGGGTGGCTGCTGCTGCTGCTTTGCAGGAACTTCCAGAGCCGCTGCTGCCACTTGCCACAGTGGGCCAGGGTGGAGCTGGGCACGGGGCCACGCCCCTCAGTCACTGTCCGAGCCCACGGCGGACGAGCCTTTCCGTTTCCGTTTGGTGGGTTTCGGCTTGGTGTCCTCTTCCTCCTGAAAGGGAGAGCAGGGGGCAGCCGTCACGGGCACTGCCGGGCGGACAGAGGGGGAGGGACCGGTGGGGGTGGGGACGGCAGGGCCCGGTTGGGGGCTGACGGCAGTCATGGACACTGCTGGGTGGGCAGAGGGGCAAGGCCTGGTGGGGGTGACCCTCCGTGGGTGCTGCCGGTGAGGCTGGGGTCAGTGGGATCCTTGCCCCATTGAGCAGGGCTGTGGCAGAGCCCTGGGGCCGCGATGGCTGTGTCCAGCAGCAGCCCCCGGAGCTGGCATGGCTGACGGCAGTACCCACCTGTCCCCACCAGAGGAAGAAGGTACAGGGGAGCAGGAGCCCCCTATCCAGGGGAAGGAGCCAGGGAAAGCACAGGAACCCCGCTGAGCGCGCTGCAGCCCTGCCCTGGAGCCCAGTGGGGCGAGGGCTGCTGGACGTGCCCAGCCGCCCCTCGCTCCATGGCCGGGACCCCGCGTGGTGCCGTGCCCCAGCTCTCCAGAGGGCCCCTTGGGGCGGCACTCACCGAGGCGCTGCTGGAGGCAGACTCCTCCTCGTTGTTGGCTGGCTGGGCGGCGTTCTTCCGGCTGCGGGGGCTGGACAACGCGGCCTTCCGGCGGCTCTTCGGGGGCTTGCTGGAGGAGTCCTCGTACTCTTCTGCCAGGGAGAAGAGGTCGCTGAACCTGGACCGAGAGCAAGCAGGGTGGGGTCAGGCTCTGGGCACCCCCAGCCCCACCCCAGAGCTCGACAGAGCAATTCAGGTCCCCTTAGCTGCACTAGCTCCCCAGCTCTGCTCCCTCCTGGCCCGTCACTCCCCCGTGTTGCCCCAGCTCTCTGGACACCCCACGTCACCCCCGCTTGCCCCGGGTGACAGGCTGCGTGAAGCCCAGTGCGTAGCCCTGGACTCTAGGGACAGCGCAAAGCCCTGGGTCCTGAGGCTGGGAGAGCACAAGGGGAACCAGCTAGCAAGGCCGGGGCCCAGCCCATGTCTCTGGGCCAAGCAGAAGTAGCAGCTCGGGGACTCTCCCCGCCCCCCACCTCCAGGCCCAGAGCCAGCGGCACAGCCCCAGGCCCCATAGCAACACACGGGGCACATGCAGGCTGGTTCCTGCCTGGCTGCACGAGGGGGCCTGGGCTGGAACACACAGCTTGAGTTTATTGCTGAAGCTTGCGACTGGGTGCACTCCCAGCACGCCCCACTGAGCCACCCTGCTTTGCACCCGGGGGCAGCGAGCGGGTCGATGACGGGGCTGCACTCACTTCATCTTGTGGGCTTCGTCGCAGCTGGCCTGGACATGCTGCAGCGCCTGCAGGATCGGCGTTTGGCTGAAAACTGGAAGGCAGGGAGAGGAAAGGCCAGTCAGAGCCCTACCCTACCAGCCCCACTGCTGGCCAGTGGCATGGAGCAAGCCCTTCTGCCTGGCTGAGTCTGGAGGGCTGTCCCTCCAGCACTGACCGATGGCTGGGTCCCACCCGCCAGGCTCCGTCCCATCTCTGTACCTTGGCTCCCCACGTGTACAGGGCTGGGTAACTATGTGGAGGAGGAAGGGGCCAAGCCCCACGGCACAGAATCCCAGCCCAGTGGGTGAAGGAAGCGCTCTTGTCCCAGGAGGCAGCACCAGAGGCCAGAGCCTGGATGTCCCTCCCAGTTTCTGCTGACCCGAGCCAGGCTGGAGCCAGCGATTCCATGGGGGGAGAAGGGGAGGGCAGTGCCCCTCCAGCCATGGTGCTAAGAAAGGAAACCCTGCAGGGATGTGGGCTCGCTGCCCATCACCCTGCAGTGGATCAGGGCTCCAGCAATGCGTCTGTACGGCACAGAGCACCACAGGGTCCCGGACCCTGACGGCCTCACCCCATCCCAGGCACTCAGGAGCAACCATGCTGCCAACCTGTCGCCTGCCCCCTATCTCCCAGCTCCGCCCGCCGGTGGCCAGGCAGCCCCTCCCGCCGGGCGCGGAGAAGAGCCCTGGCCCGGCCCACATACAGTTCTGTTTGGTGTTGGTCAGGTTGAGCCGGAGGTTGTCCAGGTGCTCCAGGATCTGCTCCAGCGTCAGCTGGGCCAGTTTGCTACTTGAGCTGCGCAAGCTGAGGACAGGGCAAGGGAGGCAGAGTTAGTCCCTGGGGGGCCCCAGAGCCACCCACTGTCCCAGAGTGCTCAGGGTGCCGTGGGGATCCCCCCTCTGCCCAGCGCTTGTAGCTGGGGCCTCTCCCTCGCCAGGGCAGGCCATGTCAGAGCAAGGCCCTGCCCCACCCTCTTGGGGGACACCAGGTTGTTCCCTGCTCACTCAGATACCAGGGCGTTGCAGAAGCCCCAAGGCAGGGGTGGGGGAGAAGGCAGGCTCAGCACCTGGCATGAGACCGAGCCCAGGGCTTGGTCTGTGAAGCTGGGGCACCTGGAGGCTCTTCTGATCCCCAGGGGCTGCTCGATGCCAGGCCACTGCACCCCAGCAAACATGGAACTAATCCTGCCCCGGGGCTCAGTCTCAGCCCCTCCTGGCGCTGCAGCAGGGACCTGGGGTCCCGGGCCAAACCTCCCTGGCAGCACCCCTGTGCTCAGAGCCAGGCTGCGGGGCATGCGGTTTCCCTTGCAGTGCCAGCACACTGGTTTCACAGCCGCAGGGAGCAGCTGGCTGGCGAGCTCGCTAGCTGGGATTAGAACGGCCAACTTATTGGGCCCGGAAAAAATAATGAAAAGAGCCCTGGTGATCACCTATCAAACGCTGCTAATTAACGAGGGGAAATGGAACTGAACGGATGGAGCTGGAGATTTCCACAGGAACCGCTCCTCGGGCAGGGGAGAATGGAGGGGAGGTAGCGGGGGCCATACAGCGCCTAGCCCAGCGGGTCCCTGAGCGGGTGGCCTGGAGCCTCTGCGGTACAGACACTGAACAAGGCACGACAAGGGGAGAGAGCTGTGAAACTGGGAGCTTGTCTCTCTCCTCCCAGGAGCACAAGCACCATGCCTCGGCCACGCAGCCAGACTCCCCGAGCAGCGCTGCCCGGCACCAGCCCAGGGACCGTGCCCCGCACTGCAGGGAGCGGGTCCAGAGACTCGGAGCTGCGCCCCGCGGCAGTGCCTCTTTAGGACACTAGATGTCCCTTCTGCACCCGCAGAGCCCTGGGAGGACAGCAGAGGGCACTGTTCTCCCCCAACAGAGACACCCCCAAACCGCCTCGTCAGGAGCTGGCCTGCGGGTGGGGGTCGGCTCTGGGGAGCAGGACTGGACAAGAGGCCATTTGCCCGTTTCCCTGGCCCAGGCACGGTATTTCCAGCTGATCTGGTGGCTGTTTGGGGGCTTTCTGCAAGCTCTCAGGCCTGCTCTCAGCACTCGTGGTGTCGGAGGGGCCGAGGACTGAATGGAACCCATCTCCCCTCGAGTGGGTCCCTCCAGAACCAGAGTGGAGTGGCTGGGGCAGGGCTGGGCCCCCTGCAGGTGCTGCCTGCAGCCTTTCTATTAGCCAGGCCCTTTCTCCAGCGCTGGTGCTTGGGGGACGGGAATCCCAAGAGCTCTTTGCCCGGGATAGAGAATGGAGCTTTTGCCAGGCATTTCCAAACTCTGCCCCTGCCCGAATGGGAAAGGCCAGGCTGGGTCCAGACCCCATGCCCAGCTCAGTGGGGTTGCAAGACACGGCAGTGACACATGTCCGTTACACACGCATGAACCATGGCCCCTTCTGCCGCCCTGGGAGAGACTGTGCAGGAAGGGAAACACCAGCACTCAGCAGATCCAGCCGGCAAGCCCAGCGCGCGCCAGACATGGGGCATGGGAGAGGCAGCTGCAGGGCCTGGCGCCTGTGAAAACAAGCAGGGCTCCGTTCCACCCCCTGCATTCTGTGGGGAGTGTGGTCCTGCAGCAACCTGGGGACGGTGGCTGCGTGCAGGCTGCTGCCAATGCAGACGAGCCTCGTCCCTTCCTCACTCAGATGTGCTGGGAGTATTTCACAGGATTCCCTCCTCAGACTGGGTTCTAATTGCAGAGCATCCCTCTAGAGCACCCCCCCTACACCTCAGCCCTGACATGCCTCCCCCCGCCCCAGCACCAGACCTGGACCCCAACAAGCCCAGATACTCCCAGCCCCACCTATGCACCTCAGCCCTGACCTGCAGCACCCCGGGACAGTCCAGTTTCAGGCACAGAATTAATCTCCACCATGCGGTTGTTTTTGGTCACAACAAATATTCTCAAAGGACCGAGATCAACCAGCTCATTTCACTCGTGCCTGCACTAGGCAGCCTGAACCATGGTGTCCAGTAGTGACAGCCTGGTGCGTCCACTCCCTGCAGCAGTGCCAGGCCCCCGGCCCCCCAACCCTGAGGATGGCCTCCTGCCAGGATACCCACTTCCTGTGCAGGGAGCATCGCAGGGCTGCTGCTTTCCTCTCCACTCCCTGGCTGAGGCTGCCTGAGGTGAGGACTGCTAGGGCGTTGCAGCAAGGGGAGGTCTCACCAGGGCATCTGCAAAGCACCAGTCTCTCTCTGGAGCGCCCATGGGGCCTGCACGCCCCACGGGATCCTCTCCATGTAAATGCTCCAAGCACAAGCTGGGTCCGCCCTGAGCCAGCCCAGGACAGCCCCACACCACAGGGGCAGAACTGGCAAGTGAGGCTGAGAGATTCTGGCTGGGAAGGACACACCGAGGGACGGGCACTGCTGATGGGAGGCACGCTGCTGGGGGCCAGCCAGGCTGAGAAAAGCTGTGTGAACACAGACACACAAGCACTGGGCCCAAGTCACTCTGGGTTTTGGGGTGGGAGGGGGGACGGGACTGGTAGTCCTTGCTCACTTCCTGTCCTAAACCATTGTGCACTCTTCAACTGCTGCCATGTTCCACCCACGAGGCAGCTGCATTCCTCTGGAGGACAAGCGACCCGTTAGCTAGTGAATCCTTGGGAATGACCGGCCGGTGCTGGAGAACGCTGAGCTCTGGCCCAGTCTGTGACACAGCGAATGTGAGCACGGCACACTGCCTCCACTACCAAGAGCTGAACGCTGTCCCGGCATCCCCGGGCGATGCTCTGGACCTGCTCCCCACGAAGCCAGGCAGGACTCTGGGGAAGTCTCCTCTCGGGGAGCAGCCTGTCTCCAGGACACAAAGCTCACCCGGCTTCCACCTTCCTGGGCCTGACCTCGGAGCATTCAGCCTCCTCTGCCCCTCCGTGCGCTTCCCACAGCCAGTCCGCCCAGGTGGGGTCCTGCCCCCCAACTCCGCAGTCAGACGTGACTCTCAGCCAGTCAGTAAAACAGAGGGTTTATTAGACGACAGGGACATGGTCTAACACAGAGCTTGTAGGTACAGAGAACAGGACCCCTCAGCAGGGTCCATTTTGGGGGGCAGTGAGCCAGACAACCACGTCTGCCCTTCACTCTATGTCCCAGCCAGCCCCCAACTGAAACTCTCTCCAGCCCCCCCTCCTCTGGGCTTTGTCCCTTTCCCTGGCCAGAAGGTCACCGGATTCCTTTGTTCTCCAACCCTTTAGCTCTCACCTTGCAGGGGGGAAGGGCCCAGGCCATCAGTTGCCAGAAAAGAGGGTGTCGGCCATTCTCTGGCTCCAGACCCCTGCACATACCTGCCCTCTAGGGCTCTGCAATGATCATACACCCTTATCCCACCCCCTAGATACTTAAGAACTGCCTAGGGGAAACTGAGGCACCCCCACACTATTCAGAGGAAACATTAAAGAACAGTCCCGCTTCGTCACAAACGCTCTCCCCCAAACGAGGCGGCCAATGAGTTCAGGATAAAAGACCCTGCAGGCTGACGGCAGAGGGAGCGAGATCAAAGAGCAGCTTCTCTGCCCACTGCAGAGCGAAGCGGCTCATTCTGGGCATCGGCTGCGCATCGGCTCAGCTGGGTGGAGGCATGACATGCAGCGGCCACGGGATAAGCCTTGGAGAGCGGCAGCTGTGCCCACGCTGGCTTCAGGACACCGACTGCACAAGGCCTGGCACCTCTCATCTAATCCCTCACCATGGCAACAGAGCCAGCAATCTCACTGCCCACCAAAGGGGTCTCGCTAGGCCTGTGGTGGGCCAGGCCTGCCCAGGCTGCAGATACAGGCAGGGAGCCCCCCGGGCTGCTCACCCAGCGCTGAATGAGGGAGGGAGAGCCCCGGATGTGGGGCTGGGTCACACAGGAGAGTGAGGCAGGCTCTGCGTGGGCTCTGGTGCTGCAGCCTGCTCCCCCCACACAAGCACAGAGCTGCACCTGGAGGGGGCTGTTCTGTGACAGAGGAATCCAGCGAGAACCAAGGGGTCGTTCTGCCCCGGCAGAGAACCCCCAAGCAGCTGTGGGGAAGGAAAGCAGCGGGAGGCTGGCCAGTACCTTGAAGCCCCACGCGCCTGGAGGTGCTGGGATGCTCCCGAGCACGCCAGCCAGTTGTTTGCTGTAAATACCTGCCTGGATTTTAGTTACTGGTTACCATGGCCAGGCTGCGCTCCGCCTCGCCTGGAGGCAACTGGAAATGCATGCGGGGAAGGTGGAGGCAGGTTCTGGGGTCCTGGCAAGCCGGGAGGATGTGGGGAGGGGATTCCCACGGCTTGCCCTCGCTCTTGGACAACGACGACACGAGGCCGGCTGAGCACTGAGCTCCTAGTCTGAGCCCTGTCCCGGTCACCGCTCTGCAGCCACCCTGGCTCAGTTCCACCCAGGGAGATGCAGCTCAGACTCTCAGGGCAGAGGCTCGGCCCCACTGGGTTCACATAAGCCACTTCCTGAGCTGGGACTGCCGGGAGCGTTGGTGTGGCCTGCGCTAGGCCTTTGCTCCCCAAGCCGGCCCAGGCCTTGCTCTCTCCACGCCAGCCGGCTCAGGGACGTAGCCGCGTGTCCCTGAATCTCAGACACACTCCAGGGCTCTTGTGCTTGTGAAGCATGTCCTGACCCACTTCACCCTGCACTCCTGCTCTCCTGCGGAGCCAGCACCGGCAAGGCCAGCCCAGCCTGTCTTGAAGGGCCGGTGGAGAGGGGCCATCCCTGCAGCGACCCCTGCTAACGGCAGCTCAGATACTGCCCCTGGCTGCAGGGCAGGCTGGAGGAGAGGGATTTCCCAGAAGGGTGTGCCAGGGCACTGGGCGCTGAGATGAAGGGCAGAGCAAGTCTGGGAGAAGGGAAACCCTGCAGCCCACGGACTTGGGTCCCTCCATACCAGTGGAGTGTCCACGCCTGCCAGGAGCTGTCCTGCTGCCGATGGGAGCGATGCCCCACGGGCGCTGCAAGCTGCCAACAGGAGCTGAACAGCGGAATGCAGCCCTCCCAGCCGGTGTTGTGTCTGTAGAAGCCACAAGCGCAGCATGCCCTGACAGCTGTCCCAAGCCAGCGCAGGCTGGGGGCCTCTCTCCTGTTCTTAGCTGGTGGCATTTCCGGACAGGCCCTTGAAACATGGGGACATACCCTGCCCATGCCGCTGGGCCAGCCCAGGCTGGGGGACATCTCCTCACCCAAAACAAGCCCCCGTGTCCACCTGGCCAGGCCACAGGCTCCCTGAGGCGAGACCCCCCCGACCCCTCACCTCTGGCGTTTCCGCGGCAGGCTGTTGTTCTTGATCAGCAGAGATTTGATGTGCTCAGCCAGCAGGTCGTCGTGTTTGATGCACCAGTGCCGCAGGATGCTGGTGGTGAATTGGTCGTCCGGATGGCATGGCCGGCTCAGCACCATCTTCACCATTTCCTCACTGGGCCTGCCGCGGGAAGGGAAAGGGAAAGGGAAAGGGGGTGATTGGAAAGCCTCGGCACATCAAATCCTACCCCCGCCGTCCTGAGACGTGGCAGGCAGCCGGCACCCCTTGCCCATCAATGGAGCACTAACCCTGACCATTGCTAGTTCCCTAGGACTCAGCATGGCCCTCTGGCTCTGAGGTCCCAGGGCTTGCAGGGGATGGCGGGCTTCCCTGCTGTCCGAGTCCAGAGCTCCCCAGCTCAGCTCTGGCTCCAAGACCTCCAGCTGGGCGGGGACCAGGTGCGTTAGACACAAAGCTGTGTGGCAGGGAGTTCACACAGCCCTTCTCCCTGAGACACGGAAGAGACCAGCCCCATGGAGCAGCCTGGCACCTCCCCAGAATCCCTGCGCCAGCACCAGACGCCTGTGTCAACCTCGCTGCAACACGCTCTCCCGCTGCCGCGCCCGTGCATTCGGGACGGCTGGGCTGGGCGAGTACATGTTAGAGCCGGGATTAGATTAGCCAGCTCCAAACGCGGCATTAATGAATAGGAATAAAGAGCTCTTCGCTCAGCGATGGGAGGTGAGCAGAGCAGGCACGGAGCCCGAGAGGTGAGTGTCCAGGCAGGGTTACTACTGCGCCACGTGGGAGGCAGACAGGCGGCTCTCCGGCTTTGAGAAGTGCCCGGTGACGGAAACGGCCCAGCACGGACACGGGAGGCCCAGGAGAACCTCGGCACAGCTGGTGCCACGGCTGGAGCAAAGGGGGGCACCTGGCTGCCGGTGGTGTTCGTTCAGCCTCTCAACTCCCGGCAGGGAGGAAACGACCACTGCCCCATTTTACAGATGGGCAAACGGAGGTGTGGGGCAAAGTGACCGTCTAGGGTCACGCTGCGGATCAACCCTGAGCCAGGACTTGACTCTACGCCCCCTGCCCAGTGCCAGACGTGCTTCCCGTGCCTTGTCCTCAGCCCTCCAGAAGAGACGCTGGGGGCAGGATGAGCCTTACCAGGCAGCGTGTCTGGTGCCAAGTAGGTGCCAGCCCTAGAGTGACAGGAAGGGAGGAGACTGGTCCCGTCTGGTGGAGGCCATGACGCTGACAAAGCCAAGCTTCCGACCTCTGCTGCATGCCCCAGCCCAGCCCCAGCAGGCCCCGCTCAGGTGCTGACAGCATGGCAGGAACCCCTAAGCCCCAGCCCCACTCTGTAGGCACAGGGCAGGTAACCTTGGTGCCCCTTCCCTTTGGAGAGCACCTCTCCCCAGTCCTGCCCGAGTCTCCCTGACCTGCCAAGCTGCCACAGAACTGAAGGGCAGGGAGTGGGCAGCTTGGCTGGCACGACAGTCGGGTTAGCCCCACGTGCTCCACAGCCCCACGGTTAAGGGTGCCTGGCAGCAAGGATCACCAGCACGAACCGAGTGCCCTGAGGAGCGGCCAGTGGCTTTCGCACTGCCCGTCCAGGTCCTCCAGTGTGAACACTGCGCCAGCCATGCAGGAAATTGAAAGCAGTCTCGGGGGGCAGGGGGGAAGTGTCCCTTGAGAAGCAGGCAAGAGAAATGCAGGTAATGATAATGCGTCCCCAGGGCTGGGCAGAATCACATTGCCAATTACTGCTGAGCAAGGGGGAGGGGACAGCCCAGAACAGAGCCTCTGCCCCCAGATGCAGGAGGCTGTTTGCCTTCTCACGCAGAGGAGACTGGGGACAAGTGTCAGATCAAACCCCCAACAAGAGAGAGCCGGGGGTGGACACCCCAAGGACCTTTCAGGAGAGTGGCCCTGCAGTTTGGTCTGGGATCAGTCTCACAGGGGCAGCCGCATCGCCCTGCCGACGCCCGTCAATCCCAGCCTGCAGCACCCTGCTATTCCAGCTCCAGTAATATACAGAGCTCTCCCGAGAGACGTCACTACGGACCTGCGGCCCCCCTGCCGCCCCAGCTGGGAGCCTCTCTGGAGCGGTCCATGCACATCAGCCATGTGGGCGGGGCTGTGACGGGAAGGGCCAGTGGTGGGTAGGGCTGGACCCCCCCACCCCAGCTGGACCCTAGCTTCAGCTCTGAGGGCAGAAGGCAACCCCTCTCCCCCTTGGCACTGGCCGGGATACTGGGATACGACACCTGAGCCCAATGTCAACTAAGCTGAACTCCCCAGTGGCCAGCAACCGCCCCGCCCCAGCGGACAGGCTGGCCCCAGGAAGCCTCCCTCTTGCTAATCTTTCCTGCCTGGGGTCTCAAGCATTCACAAACTGAAGGTGTTTGGTGCTTAGAGGGGTCAGGGCCTGGGAGCCAGGACTCTGGGGTTCAAGTCACAGCTATGCTGCTGACTCAACCCTGGCAAAGTCTCCGCCCCTCTCCGGGGCTCAGTTTCCCCTCTGCAAATAGGAAGGATATCCATTTCAGAGGTGCTGCAAAGGGTAACGGGCTTGGAGACTGGGGCTGCCAGGGAAGAGCCAGGGGGTTTTCTGTAATCCGCAGGCAGAGATCAGACTGACGGTGCGGGTCTGAGCAGCCAAAGACAGGGGGCCGGAGGGGGGAATTCAGGGAGGGAGGGACAGGGCCTGTCCTCCCACCTCCTGCCCTAGACACTGCAGCACACAGTATGCAGCCTCACTCACTGCCCAGGAGGGCCAGGACATGCCTGCAGCCCTTGCTTGGACCCTGCCTGGCCTTGCAAAGCCTGTGACCGGCACTTTGAACACTTGAAGAGCAGGATTCTTCAGGACCACCTTAAAGACGTGAGACGGCGGCAGCTCCTGCACTGATCCAATCTGGATTGATTAGAGCCAAGCCGCAGGGGAGCAATCACCTCCTTGGAGTGCAGGGAGTGGAGCCCCCATGTGCTGGAGAAATTAGATGTTCCATCTGTCACCATCATTCCGCACACTCTCATTAATGAATGGGGGAGTGGTGCGGCTTCCTCACCAGCGCTCCCCGGAGCAGGTACTGCCTGTTACTCCAGCACAGCTCGGGGACCCACAGCCCGGGGGGGACGTCTGTGGGCCAACGCACCGGGGCAGGCGAGGCTGGGGATAAGGAGTGCCCCTGGGGAGTGCCTCCTCCCCAGAACCCTCCAGCGAGTCTTCCAAGGGTCATTCCGATGCGAAAGGAAACAGGTGTGCTCACTGCGATTCCCTGCCCTTATGGCTGCTGCTGCCACCCGGCGTCGACCCAGCCAGGAATTCCCAGAGCAGAACGGGCAGGACTCAATGCATGTGGTCCCAGCAAGCAGCCTGATGAGCCCTACACACAAGCCCTGATCCTGCAGCAAACTGCATGTGGGCAGGGCCCCCTGGTGTCCCCCAGCGCCCCCTGCCTGCTGCACCCGGGGCCACGTAATGCCTGGCCCTTCCCAGCATTAGCCAAGAGAGGCCGCTCTGCTCTGGCCTGCTCTCCTTTGGGAACCCCTGCCCTCTGCAGTTCAAGGGCCCAGCGAAGTACCCCAGAGAGCCCAGTTCAAGGGCCCAGCAAAATACACCCCCCAACCCCCCTCCCCGCATGGCACAGCACGCTCATACCACCCCCCACACTGCATACATACTTCTCTCGCCTCAGCTGCAGCAACAAACAGGACAGTGCCTCTGGGTGCTCTGCAAAGAAAACCAAGGGGGCTTAGTTAGTTCCCAATAGCTGGGACCCACGGTGAATGCTGAGGGGCTCAGAACCCTTGGCTGCAAGTATCGGGAACGAACGCCCAGTACCTGAGCAGACATGCCTACAGCTCCTGTCACCCGCCCCCAGGGCCCCTTGTGAGGTCTGCCCATGCAGCCTGTGGCGGGCCACAGGGCTGCACGCTTCCTCTCCCTGAAGGCATGCACACACTGCTGAGCAGGGGAACAGGCTGGATGGACCCAGCTGGGATCGGACCCCGGGATCATATTGTGTCTCTGACACATGCAGGGCACAGGCTCACCTTTGTACTTGAGGTGCTGCAGGATGGGGATGATGGTCTCCAGGGGAATGTTGTGTGCCAGGAAGAGCTGCCAGGTGCAGTACTGTTCAAACGTCTCCCAGTCCAGGCTCTGAACTAGAGGGGGAAGCAGAGCACTCGTTAGCGGGGAGGGCGCTGCCCCTACGCAGGGAAAACAGCTCCAGCAGGCAGCAGGGGCCTAGGACAAGCATGAGCTGCAGGGCAGAGATGTGAGTGAGGGGGCTGCATGCTGCAGGGAAGTCTCGCAGGGGAGTGTGGGTGGCCCTTTCCTTGTCTGTCTGTGCCACGCCCTGGCAGAGGGATCCAGGATTCCAGCAGCCAAGCGGAGCCTGAGCATTCTGTGCTGGCTTAAACACGGGGTGCCAGCAGGCGGGGTCACTCAAGCAGTTCTGAATGGCTCAAAGCCCCAAGGTCTCAGAGGGAGGGAATGAATGGGGTTCTTTAATCCGGGGGTTTGGAGCATTGCTTGGAGCCTTCCATGCTGTGCCAGGGCCAGAGCTAAACAGACCAGAGCGGCGGGAGAGATTCCTCTTCAGGCACTCGCTGGGGGAACCTCTTACCCCTTCAGTGTCCCAGCCTGGACACTCGGGCTCTGCAGGCACCCCCAGCCAAGCGCAAGAGGCCCCTGCGACAGGGTGCAGGCGGCAGATGAGCCAGGAGATCGTCCTGTGCTGTGCAATGTTCCGAATGCTAATGATCTGCCTGCTGGCTGCGAGCCAGGTGGGGCGTGTGTGAAACGCAATATTCAGCAGAGTGCAAAAAGGCCCCGTAAGCCGAGTGGTTTGGGCAGATGGCACCGACCCCAGTCGCTCAGGAGCAAAGCTCTCGCAAAGAGCATGAGGGTTAATTACTGGTGACAAAGGGGCTTGGACCCCTCAGGGGTGAGGCTTGGGGAAGGGGCTGGCGATGCCCCTGGTACCAGGACGTCCTGCTCCTGCAGTGATGAAGGAACAGTCTCAGCCTCCCAAGAAATCCAGCACCCAGCCCTGGGGCTGTGGGGTGAGGCCTGGGCATGGAAGCCACCAGCTGGGCTACAGGCAAAGGCTGGGAACGGACAGTGTCCCAGCCCCAAACCCCAGCCCAGGGAAAGGAGGGTGGGACTGTTGGGCCCAGCATTTCTCTGCCCCCCAGGGGAGTCCCCCAGAGGAAGAGCGATTCCTTGGCCAGGGTCCTTCCTGCTGCTCAGGGGGCTCCAAGGAGCGAATGGGCGTGTGTGTGGGTGAGGTCAGGATCCTGGCAGAGGGTTCAGAGCTGAGCCGCAGAATGTGTCTCTCAGTCACCGACTCAGTCTCAGCTTAACAAAGCAGGCTTGGGGGCGACTCCCTCAGTGGGGAACACAACCCTGGGCTCGTCAGCCCAGCAGACAGGATGAAAAAGAACCAACGCTGAACGTTGAATCGAGACAGATTCAGAATCAAACTAAGGTGCAATTTTTTAACCGGGAGGGACGGAGGGTAAATGCCCCCTGGACCTGTCCAGCCAGGCAATTCTCCAGCCCTGGAAATCTGAAATCCAGAGCGGTGGTTTTCTGAAAGCTCTGTTCCAGGTGCCCAGGAGTTAAATCAGGGCAGTCCCCGGGCCTGTGCTGTACACATGGGTCAGACTGGATATGCAGTGTCCCTGCTGGCCTTTCCGAATACCTCTGAGTCCTACAGCAAACATGAGGGGGACCCCAGCCCCCAGGCCTCACAGGAGTAGACCCTGACGCGCAGGGTCAGACCACAGGTCCACCTCCGACTGTTCCCACCACCTGTCAGCCTGACAGGGTTTTGACGGCTGCTGTCTGGGAACCCCCCAGAACTAACAGCTGATACTGTATACAATGGAAAGCCTCGGCCAGGCACTTAGAGCTTATCAGCTGCTAACATCATGGGGGCAGACTACTGCAAACAGGACTAGTCAGGTCCAGGACACTCCGAGCACTGGTCCCGGCCGGAGTCTGTGAGCGGACACGCTGAGCCCCCTAGAAACCCCGCGGCTAAGTGCACATGTGGAGATGGCGGGACTAGCGGCGGGGTTTTCCTTCCCTCCTTTCTCCCTGACGTTCCCCTGAAAGGCTCTGGCAGCCTGTCGCAGGGAGAGGGGGAATGATCCGAGCTCACTGATCACAGCCCAGGCCTTCGATGGAGGGTGTGCTGAGCTGGTACTAACAACCTGCCCCATGCTGTTCAGCGGGTCTCTGGATTACCAAGGGCCTGGCGCTGCAAAGAATCAGGGCTTGCCAAGCCTTCTGTCTCGAGCCTGGTTAAACCCATCAGCACAGCTCACAGCTCAGATCAAACAACTAATCCAACAAGCCCGCTCGGGGTAGTGAGCCTTTTAGGAGTGCAGCTAAGATGACATGGATCTGAGGAGGAAACGCCAATCTCCAGGCAGCTGGTGCCATGGTCCCAGCCCTGAGAGCTGCCCGCAGCTGCCCCAGGCTGCCAGGCTCCTGCATTGGCAGGCCATGCCTGGGCATCTCTTTACCAGGACCTTGTTACCTGCAGAGTTATAACGGACTGTATGACTTTTGCAGAGCAGAGGGGAGGGATATTTCCTCCCCCCACCTCGGGAACACCCCCACATTGCTTTAGTCCAGGTCAACGAGGGCTCTAGCCCCTTGTCCTCATGCCACCTTTCGGTCCAGTTGGAGCTCCCAGCATTGCCCGCCCATGGTCCTGATCTGTGAGCAGGCCCTCCCAGCTGGGAAGGGGACTCAGCGCTCCCAGGGCCGGGGCTTTTGCAAGTAGCAGGAGCATGCCATTCCAGGCAGCTGCAGGGAGCGCCGGATGCCGTCAGCAGTGCCACCCACGAAGGTCTGACAGCGCCAGGGGAGAAAGCCACCTCCTCCTTGGTCCTGAGAGCACAGCACTGGCCAGCCACGTCTCCATTACACACTGCCGAGTGGAGGCTGATTTACAGGCTCCTCCAGGCAGGTGCTTCAGAAACAACAGCCCCACCTGCCCATGCACCGGGCACCCTTCCCTGCCTGGCTGGGAGCAGAGCCTCGGGATGTGGACTGCTGGAGCTGCTGCCTAGGAAGCAGGGAGACATCAGCTCAACTGCCCCAGCACGGTCCAAGCCCTGGCCGGCACATCTCCAGTCTGAAAGAGGCTGAGGAAAGCTCAGAAGGTGCTGCCTGGTGCCGACACCACAGGGCTGGGCATGAGAGAGACAGCGTCTGGACTCACGATGCCCAGGGTGATGTCAATAGGGAAGGAGCCACAGGCTGACTCAGCTCCTGACGGTCATGGGAAGGTGGTGAGAGGTTTTGCCAGCCCAGAGTAAAGCAGCAGGGAGAAGAGGTTTCTGTTCTGCCCAGCTGGGGGCCAGAGTCTGCCGCACAAGACGAGCGGCTGCTGGTGACTGTTTAAGCTGCATTCATGTTCGCCTCCCAAGTATGGCACCCTACCTCATTCCCCGGCCCGCCCCCCCCCCCCCCGGGTGAGGGGGGTCCTACTCACTCAGGATGTTGAGCACCGAATCTTTTCGGAACATCACCAGGTTCCCCATCATGACGTGACACACAAGCTCCTGCAGCTGGAAAGCAGAGCACAGCAGGGTAAGTGCAGGAAGGCCTGGAGCTGGAGGGGGATGTCAAAGAGCCAGAGCGCTGTGTGCAGGAGGGGGCCAGGCCAGCATGACGTTAACCCTGGAGCGGTGGGATTTCCCAGCAGCAGCAGGTGGTGCGGCAGTCAGCTGCGGGGGACGGTGCTCACCTGGTGCAGCACCATCAGCCCTGGCTGTACAGAGATGAGCCCTGGAGAGCCCAGGTGGCAGGAAGCGGCAGAGGAACTGCAGCCCCAGCACGGCCCATCTGGCACACACGAACGGCTCCCCAGCAAAAACAGGGATCCAGCCGAGCGCAGTGGAAACCTTCCCGAGTGCAGGTGGCTTGTAAATCAGAGCCGTTCTAGGCAGCTCCAGGGAGACCCAAGAGAGCTTCATGGTTTCACACCTCAACCCCAGGCGGTGCAGAGCCAAGGGAGCCGGCCTGCTGCACAGAACATGGCAGATACCAGCAGGGGTGAGGGGGACCAGCAGTTGGGGGAGGGAATGAGACCCACAGCTGGACCCCAGGGCACGGCGGGAATCAATCACACGTCGTTCCCGCTCTCAAGGGCTGGGTCCCCGCTAGGTGCAGATAGAGAGGGGCCTCCAGCCCAGCCCGAGGGGCCACATGGACCCTGCCCATTTTGTCTGCAGCAGGAACCCACGGGAACACTCACGTGCAAGCACATGGGCAGAACCTGGCCATTGACAGCGGCTCACGGTCCGACTGCAAGTCGCCCTTCCCTTAGCCCCACTTACAGCAAGCTGCCAGCACGACTCCCCGGCTCCTCTCCCACCCCCTCTCCCACACTGGGGCAAGAGCCTTCTCCTCTGCCATGCCTGCAGTCTCCCCCTACGCCTCACGCGCTTGCTACTGATGCCCCTTCTCCCCATGCTATTGCTTGGCTCCGCACAGTGGTCCGGGAAAGCTGCTCTCCAAAGACAAAGGGCTGCAGCTGGTCACAGCCATGGCCCTGCGGCCTCCTAGGAGAGCCAAGAGCACTCCCGCCTCTCCCTGCCTGCCCCTTGCTGCGTTCGTGTCCGTCAGAGGCCCTGTCTGTCGTGTTACGAATCCCCATCGGCTGGGAGGTTTCTCAGTGCTGAGTTCCAAGGGAGAGGCCAGGACTCTGCCTGCCAGGCTGCCTTCGCAGGCAGGTTGGGCCACCCAGGGACTGCAGGGAAACAGATGAAGCGAGCAGGGAAGAATAAGAGGAAGGGACGAATGAATTGGACATGGGAGGGGAGAGGAAATGTGACCACCGTGTGCTGGGAAAACAGGGCTGTGCTTTGCAGACAGCGACGGAGCCCACAAGCAGTGACAGGAGCCAGTCGAGCCGAGCCACAGGAGGGTCGGGCACCATGACTCAAGCCTTTCCCATACCTGATACCATCTAGCTGCCCGCCAAGCAAAACTCCCTGGCTGAAGCGCCCGCCCTGCTGCAGCTGGGAAAGGCAGAGCTGCCCAGGAAAGCAGCTACCGAGCCATTTTGAAAACTCAGCTGATGTATAAATAGGGCAAGTTCCAGGGCTATCAGCAGATCGCGCTCCAGACGCACCCAGACAGCAGAAGTATTCAGCGCCTGGCACTCGCCAGGGACTGCAGCCACCTCCCTCTCCCCAGCCGGCCTCCCATGGACTATTTTTGGGTTCCTCTGAACTGATGTCATGGCAACTCCCGAGCGTTGCTGCTGGGAGAGGGTCTCCAAGCAGGGCTCAGCTCTCTGGATTGTCACATCAGGATGGGGGAAGCCAGCTCTGGCTAGAGGTGAGCACGGCCCGGGCCCAAACCCAACCAGAATAGGCTCCCCCAGCCTGCGGCTGCCTGGAGCAATGGTCTCCCAGCAGCACTGCCCCCCCAGTACTGCTGCATGGGACCCGAGTTGAGTCAGTCAAGTCGGTTCCCATCTCCCAGCCACGTACTGCTGCAGCCTGCGTTGGGCGGGGAGCGGCACCAGGAGGTGGCAGGGATGCAGACCATGCGGCCTAGGCCTCATCCAGGCGGTGGCGAGGGGAAGGAGCAGCAGCTGGGCCATCTCATTGCAGATCATGGGCCCCGGCCGGCTGGGGGGACCCTGACCCAAGGCTACGGCGACCTCTCTCTGGTGTGCAGAAACATCCTGGCATCTGCAGCACAAGCTTGTGTGCCGGCGTCCCAGTGCTGTGGGGTGAGAGCCGCCTGCTCCTCACGCAGCGCTCGCCAGCCAAGCGGAGGCCCCACGACCTGTTGCTCACAGCACTAGGAAGGGCTGGCTGGGGTGCCACATTTACCCGAGCTCCCACGGGATCTATGGGAGGCCTCCAACAGTCTCCTATGTCTCGCCCCTTCGGGGGACTCCCCTTCGCCCAGCTCTCCTCTCACGGGAGAGTTAGCTCTGCGGCAGCCTTCTCCTCCCGCCCCCTCACCCGCCGTTCCCACACAGCTGCAGCTCAACAGGGATCAGAACATATCCAGCCAAATCCCTCTCCATGCTCCCACCCCCGCCTCCCTGCAGCAGCTCCAGGCCTTGACAATCCCTTGAAGGACGTGGCTTGGATTTAACAAACCGACCCTGGACGCTGCGGCCCGGCCCCTCAGGGAAATGAGGCAGCCCCATGGATTTAGAAAGGCTGCTGCAGAGCCCAGGGCTCTGCCCTTCCCGACAATGAAGGGGTGCAAAAGGCTCCCCAGGAGATGGCAGCTGGCTCCCAGAATGGTATATCCCGCCTTGCCTTTCTGCAGCTCCATGCTGAGCTCAGCCTATGTGCTCCTGGTACAGAGAAGGAGACAAATGCTGCCCCTCCCCGCCCCAGTTCTGAGAGCTGGCGCTCCTCCCCACCAGTGCAGAGCCCCCGCTCCTACCTGGGCTGAGTCTATGACGGCGACAATCATGTTCAGCAGCTCCCCGCTCCGGAGGGTCTCGTCGGGGAACTGGAAGAGTTGCAAGCAGAGCAGGGGCTCAGGAGAGGAGCCCAGGGAGAAGCAGACTTGCAGCCTTGAGAGGAGCAGGGGGAGAGATCGCCCCTGTCCAAGGACAATGCAGTTACCCCACATTCATGCCTTGCAGTCAGCTGAGCTGGATGTTGTTCCTGCGCAGACCAGGAGCTGACTGGACCTGCACGAAACTCTTGGGGGCCCTGGCTGGCTCACAGGTCCAGGCTGAGGCTGAAAGAGACCGGCACCCCGACTCACGGCAGCATCGCCCCACCTTGCACCCAGGGGAGAACGCTGCCTGCGTCCCTCCCTGAGCAGAGCAGGGGGCGCTCCAGGCCAAGGGACGGCCAGCAGGAAGGGGTTAGCAAAGCAGCAGGGCAGGGCTGAGAGACAAGCTGATCCTTTCGTCTGGGTTTGCACGGAATGGGAGGCAGGTGGGTTCGCTCAGCATTAAATTCTGCAAACCAGGCCCCGGGAGAGCACAGAGGCTGCAGAGCATGGCTCAGAGGAGCTCTCCCAAGGAGCAGCTAACGTCAACCCTGGCCGTGCTGACTTGAGCAGACATGCGGCTGCCTGGGGAAATCAGCTGGGCCAGAGGCATCTCATTAAGCCCTATATTTCCCCTACATCTGCTAGTGTCACAGCCTTTCGTGTGTGTGAGAGAGAAATTGCAGGGAAAACACACCATGAGGAAAGGGCAGAAGTGATCGGGGCAGATGGCGGGTAGCAGCAAGCAATCCTGGCACGGCTCAGAGGCCCTGGCCACTTGATGGCAGCTGGCCCACTGCTTCAAGGCAGCTGTGCCCGAGTGGTGCTGGCCATGCCCCTCTCCAGAGGAGAATGGGTCTGACCCCAGGGTGGACAGGGCCTGAAGATCTGAGCAGACACACTGGCCCGCAGCAGCCCTGGGGCACAGGATTCACACGAGGGGTTTTCCTTGGTTGTCATCACAAGTGCGGGGCCCCCTTTCTGAGCATGCTGGGGGAGGGGCGCTGCATAGGGAAGTGACTGAGGGACAAGACCCCTCCCCGAGGTTTGTTATTTTCCATATTTTTTCTCTCCTCTCCCTTGGCCACATTTCACCCCCCCGTTCACGCCCCCTTCCCCACAGAACAGCGTGGGCTGGACTCTCCCCAGGTGGTCCCTTCCCAACGCCCAGCAGATGTTCCTGACCTGTCAGCCAGCAGGGGGCCGGGGGGGGGGGCGGGGCGACGCGATCAGCTTGTTCCTCCCAGGGCATTAAAAAGCACACTCAAAAATGTGACCCGTGTCAGTTTCAGCGTGTCAAGTTACCCCGCTGAGTGCTGAGCCAGAGCTCCCTGCAGCACTGCAGCAGGATGCTGGGTGGATTCCAGCCCCGTGGTTTCTCACCTTCTGCTCCCTGGGATCAGCTCAAATGAATGACTGCAGCCTCAGAGTCTAGGGATTGGAGCCGAGAGCCAAACCCCCATCATCATCCTGGCAGGGGAAAGGCAACTGCTGCGCTGGCCAAGCCTGGGATGAGCCGTGTGAACCAAGCCTGAGCCCCACTAGCTGGCACATACGTGGGGCCATGCAGAAGCCCGGCTCCCCTCTCGGATACTGACTGTCCCACGGAATCCCACAGAACAGACCAGCTCTGCCGTGCTGCTGAGCGACAGAAGTAACAGCTTGGAGCTCCCAAAGCCGAGCCCCGTAGAGACGCCTGCTTAGAACCACAAGCTGGCTGACAGCAAGGACATGGGGCAGGCCAGGAGAAAACTCGCTCTCTGGGTTCAGAGTGAAAAGGAAGTCAAGGCCTGAACACTGCCCTAGAGAACGTGCGACAGGGACCAGCCAGGGACTTGCAGCTTGGCAGGTTTTCACCTTTCCGTGGCTAGACTTGGTTGGGAAAGGCCAAGGAGGGAAGTGAGCCTTCCTAACTAGCTTCCACTTCTACAGCACCTTTACCCACACCACTCGCAAACCTTGCCAAGTGTAAGCAAGCGATTTACCCATAGCTGAAATGCAGCCACTTCTGGGGCATAACATGGCAGCTGCTAACAGCCAAACAACACAGAGTAAGACAGGAAGTGCAGAACAGAACTGTGTCTAGTTGGAAAGCTTCGGGAGTGCAAGATTAACACCCTGATACCTACAAAAAGCACCAGGGGATTTCATGCACCTGGGAGCCGTCAGGACGCTGACTGAAGGTCTAGTTCAAACAGCAGCGCTCCTGCAGGAGCACTGAGCCCTCTCGCTGCGCCGGGGGTGGCTCTGCAGTTGAGAGAAGACCATTCCCTACCGACTTGCCAGCACCTCTGCTTGCAGCCCCTATCCAAGCACCCGGCGGATGAATTATCCCGTGTGGCCCAGGGCTGCCTTGGCCCCGCTGACCTAACAAGATCCTAGCTCAGGCCGCCTCATGCCCCTGAGCTAACCGGGATGACCTGCAGCGGAGACCTTGGGGGGCCCCCCACCCGACCTGGGTTCTCACCTCGGTGTATATGGATGGGGTGAGGTAACAGAGCAGCCGCACGTCATCCTCCTGGCAGGCCTTCATGTCCATCATCAGGCAGGTGTGCAGGTCCCCCAGCTGCGTGGCCTGGGCAAACGACTCATATAGGTTCATCTTCCCTGCTGCTGCTTTGCTAGAGGGGCCACAGGGCGACATGAGTGAGCTGCCCCGGCGAGTGGACTCCAGGGAGGGATTCTGTCTGGCTGCTGCTTGAGGCTGGGCGAGGAGCAGCTCGACTCAGCCCCCCAGAAGGCTCTGCCTGCGGACGAGGCTGCTCAGCAGGGGCTGGGGTGGGCGGGGAGGAAGGGCCCAGGACGAACCCAACACGAGCTGAACTGCAAAGACAAGAAGCCCCTGCAGCCGCCTGGCTGGGCGGCAATCCCCGCAGCACGCTCCCCGGGTGACAGCAAGATTGTTTAGTGAGAGCCACCCGCATAGCACTCTTCGCCGGGCCCATGATGGACTCAACCTGCCCCTGGCCTGCCCGGCCGCCCCTACCTCGCTCTCAGGTAGTAGAGAAGATGGTAGCCAATCTTCGGCTGTTTCTGATAGAGCTCAGACAAGAGATCCAGCAGCAAAGAGAAACTGCTATTGTCTTCCTGCATTTGGCAGAGGTTCCTGTGGGGGGCAGGGCGGGAGGAGAACAGTTACATTCAGATGTGAGAGACCCCTGTGCCGAGCGCAAGGGTTCCCCTGTGCAGCTGGCACAGGGAACCCCGATTCCTGGTCCTGCACGGTCCACAGGGCTGATCTGATAGGGGAGGTCTTACCCCACTAGGACACTGTCCCCCCAGGGTGGCTGCTGGCATGCGGTACAGTGCCTGGGGAGACTCAGGGCAAGGCCTGACTCGTAGGAAGAATCTGACATTGTGCAGAGCAGGGAGGAGCTGGGATTTCAAGGCCTTGTTTGAAAGCTCCTCACTAAACAGGATCCACGGAGCTAAATTTCCCCATGAAGGGCTGAGGGGAGGCGATGGGAGGACTGGAGACTCCACGGTGCTCACGCCCTGCCCCCAGAAGTCCCCGCTCAGAGGGAAAGGGCTATTAGGACACAGCTGCTGTTTAATCACAGCTCCAAGAGCCAGGAATCCCTGGGCTGGCATCAGTGCAGCTTAATGAGGCATTTTCAACAGCGGGAAACTGGTGCAGATGCAGCCGTGGGTCAGCAGTGGCCCAGGATATCGCCACTGTTCAGCTGCTATTTGCGGCCGTGAGCTGGAGGCTGGGCCCAAGTGCTCCGTGACACACACTGCCATGCAGCATCCTCTTCTTGGGTGCCTCTGCACGGCCTTCTGCCGACAGCGCCTGGAGCTGTCCTGGCCTGAGAGCACGTGGCAGGAAATCCCTACAGACCTGGGATACAAGGGGGCAGAGAGCAGCAGTGACCGTATTAAACCCAGCTGTGCAGAGTTCAGCTAGAATTGTGGGAGACACCAGAGAAAACCCTAACCACGGTCAGTTAAAACTCAGAAAGACTCACCTAAATATTAGGTAAAGCGGCTTCCCCACTGATTCCTCCAGAGACCTGCATGGAAAGCGCGTAGTCAGCCGGCTGGCCATGACAACTTGGCAACGGCCACCTGGGGCTAGAGGAAGCTAACAGTCTAATACACTGCCCTTCAAGGGCACCTCACTGCCCTCCCAAGCATTCCGGGTCTGACCGTTGGCATCCCTGGCCGGTGGAGTAACCCCCATTGAATGGGCACAGAGAGGGCAGGTGCTAGAGGCCACTGGAAGAACAGGGAATAGAACCCAGGAGTCCCGACTCCTACAACCAGGGGGAAGACTAGGGAATTACCGGCCCAGCCTAGGAGGTGGCAGGTGGGGTACTTGGATCTGGGGTCCCCAGGCAGCGAGAGTTGGGGGACTCCCAGTGGTGTGGTGCTACTGCCACATGTCGCTCACGCTAAGCAGTGCGGTGGGGGGTAGTACACGGTGCACTCAGGAGAATGGTCTCATTCAAGCCCTGGGTGCTGCAGCTGCTCTGCCTTTGTGCCGTTTGCGACAGCTCTGGCGGAGCACGCTGGGCCAGACACCGACGGGGTTTCCTCTGCTCCGTGAAGCTGGGGCCTGCGGAGCAGTCACTGGGAGCAGCGGAAGTTATAGTGGGAAAAACCCAACTGCCAGTGTGAAAGGATGAGACAGAGAAAAATAAATCCGTACTCCTCTGTGATTTCTTCTGGCAAGACCTCCCCGCGGAAGTGAGCCTTAAATAGCTCCTGCAGGCAGGATGCTAGGACGGATAACTGCTCTGAGTCAAAGTCCTCCTGGGGGAAAGAAAGGAGGAAAAAGAGAAAAAGTCACTTAAATGAAGCGCCATCTCTGATCGTCATCCACCAGCTCAGGTCCAGTCGCAAGGGGCAGGGTGAGGGCCTGGTACTGTGGTACATGGCAAGACATACTGGCTGCCGGGAACTCGTGGCCTGAGCGCCACAAGATCCATTCTGTTGCCAAGGCACAGTGACAAGCGCCGGCTGTCAGAGCTGGTTACCAGTGAGACGAGCCCCGCACAGACGCCTGGGTCTGCAGCACTTCACAATCACAGCAGGACACTCAGCCACTAATTCAGGCCACCTCTGCAAACGGCGACTGGAAACGGAGCCACGCAGCGGGCAAGAGGACTCTCCAGTCCTGCATGGGCTCAGCACACCGGGCTCTCGAATGCAGCCTCCCTGAGTAGGTCAGAGACGTGGCCTGCAGACGCTGCAGCGGGCACTGGCATGGAGCCCTGTGTGCTGAAGGCGAGGGGGAGGAAATCTGCCCCGTTCAGGACGTGCTAGGTTCCTGGCAAGTGGCCAGCACGACCCCCGGCTGGCTGAGGCCCCTTGGGAGCTCCTTTGGGCTCTCACCCAGATGTGTGCCCCAAGCCCAGCACTATCAAAGCAGGGGGAATCTATCATGTGGACCCTTGAGATAAGCAAAACTGACAGGACGCCCCCTTGGCTCAGTGCCCAGGGGCACTCGCCACAACTAGCACTCAGGGTGGTAAATACGCCACTCCGAGACGCAAGCTGTTCAAGCACTGCCAGCGTGCCCATCACAAGAGCATCTGGGCACTAGGCTGCCTCCCCTCACCTCCCACACAGTACAATCCCCCCAGCCTCTGGCTGCGTGCCCGGGGCCCCCATGCTGCCCTGCGGGACCGAGACACCTTCACACAGGCGTGCTTCCCCCACAGGATGGTGCTGCTTCCAGGAGGTCTTTGCTTAGTCACATTTCCAAGGGGAAACGTGATTGCTTGGATCATGGAGAGACATCTCTGAGGCCCACCCCCCAGCTGCTCTCATGTCACCCAGCCCGTGGTAGGAGCGTCGCGTCGCGTCCGGCTCTGTGCAGCTACCTCCAGGACTTGATCCACAATTTCCTGCATGACCTCACACTGGGCTTCCGTATCGCTGCAGCATAAAAACAAGAGGCAATCCAAGTTACAGCGGGAGATAGCGAGAGAGGAGACAATGGTGCTTTGTACCCAGCCGCCTCTGTGCAGGGGCCCAAAGGACCCCAGAGCTGGAAGGGGGAGTTTCAGAGGCCCTGCTTCGCACTGCTCCGGCACGGGCAGGGAGGCGTGCCTACAAGCGCACACTGCAGAGGCCAGCAGGGAGAGAACATGCTACAAGACCTAGCTACAAAAGCATTCTGGACACTTTATGGAACAGCATACAAACGAGCTGACTAACAGCGTAAGATTAAATGCACTTAAAGCTGCCAGCGAGATCAGCACACCGAGCCTGGGTCTGGGAAGCAAAGAGCTTCGTCAGCCTGCTTGAGATGGAGCTAATTCCAAGGACGCTGAGGTCAAAAGGAAAGACAGAGCATTCTGCAGGGCGTGGGGACAGAGGGAAGGGAGCTGCTCTCCCAGGGGTGACCCGGGCACTGTCCCTGAGACAGAGGGCTATCTGGGACCCGGACCGGCCAGTATCTGCAGCGATTGGGGAGCAATACCCCCAACGGCCAGCACGCCCAGCTAGCCAGGGAAAAAATCAAACCTCCCACCGTGGCACCTCATCCGCATGGAGGATTGCGGGATAGGGAGCCTTTCATCACCTGCCCCGGGTTCCTAAGCCCCGGATGCCCTGCGGCGGCTGGGACACGTGGGCCGGGGGATAAACCCACAGAAGAAAAACCAGCACAGCTGGCACTAACCTCCTCCCTAGGGGCACCAAGGGTGGCGTACGGCCCTAGAGACGGGGCAGGCTCCAGGCACGACAGGAGAGCACTGAGGCGGCCTCTGTTCTGGGGACAGAGACTCCAGGGTTCTCAGCCAACATCCCTTGCTGCCTCCTACAGAGAGTGGCTCCAAGACGGTTGCTCTGATGTGCCTGGACAGGAGCCCAGTGCCCGAGGGAGACCCCCCCAATAAAAGACACAGCTCACAGACTTGACCCCCACACCTCCTTCAGACAAGCCCTCCATTGCAGAGGAGATAAATGCCCCACAAGGGCTTCTCTGCAGCGTTGCCTCGACAGGGCTGGAGCATCCCGCATGCTGCTGCATGAGGAGACCGACACAGAACAGAGCGCGACTGGCCAAGACCCACCTTCCCTTCTGCAGTAGCAGGACTTTATCCTTCAAAGACTCATCCAGCTGGTCCAGGAAAGGGGTGATGTCAACGGGCTCCTCAACAATGGTTTCTTTGATTGGATGGAACCTGAATTCCCTCTTCTTCCCTGCAGTGGAGAAAACAACTGAGCTTTAAAAGAGCTGCCTGCGTGTCGGGCTCTGTAACATGCTGGCATCACCGCAAGCCTGAGAGGTGGGCACCAGCCACCACCCAGACCCAAAGGAAACCACCGTGCCACCCCTGTGCTCAGAGCGGGACTGCTGGATACAGGCGCACGCCACATTCAGCAGGGTACGAGGTGTCACAACACCGCGGATGGGAGGTGGGAGCTGGATCCCAAGGCATTCAGAGCTGGGGCTCTGGGTCAGGCCCATCCCCAAATGCTGGCACTTTGCTGGCTATCCAAAGACCCCCAGGTGCTTTATTAAGTCAGAAGCCTTGCAACCCCTAGGGTAGGTAAAGGGGAGTGCTCAGAGATTGGTAAACTGAGGTATCCCGGCTGCCCCTCACCCATACCCTGTTCAGCAACGTGCCCCAAGTCACAGCGTGCAGCGGTGGCGTGAGGGATAGAGCCCAGGACTCCCAGCGTCTGGCTCTAATCGCCGAAGGCCACAGCAGAGATGGTACATCATGGAGCTGTGAGGATCAGATGGTCCAAGGGAACTGATCGCACTTTCAAGCTTCCTGTGTGTGTGGATTTGGGGCCAGCATGCCCAGCGCTCTGTGGGGCACCAGCCTGCGGCACGGCAAAAGGCAACCGGCTCATTCTCAGCCTGGGCTGCCCCACCCCTCTCTCTCAGGACCCCGCCCCATCTCTCTAATCAGAGCGCTGGGGAGACTGCAGAGCTGTTCCACCAACGGCCAGCGGAAGAAATGATCCCAGGTGCCTGCAGCTTCTGAGAGCAGCAATTCTGGCCTCCAACAGACCAGCCAGCCCATGGCCCAAGTCCAGATTCCCAGAGAGGCCTGCCACGCGTGTAACAAAAACCACATGTGCAAGCCTTTGTCAGGGGCCGGAAAGGGCTGCCTGAGAAAGGAGCGAGCTGGTTCCCCAGCCAGCCATCCTGGAGTTCCCCAGCAAACAGCGCACCATGGCTCGGCCCAGCCTGGTTCCCATTTCAGCGGGAGGCTCAGAAGCCAGTCAGAGCACTCGAGCCTGAGCCAGGAGGGCCTAGGAAAGCCTCCAAGGAAAGCGGAGGAAATGCTAGCCCTGGGGATGCTAAGACTCAGGAAACAGGGACCCCAGGAGCCCGGGCCCATGTGACCTTCCCCAGTGCTTGCAGGTATCAGCTTCCCGGCACTGGTTAATGACTGCAGAGTGCTCGGTAAATGCTCCGGGCCCCCTGCACAGAGGAGCAGCTCTGCCCCCCGTGCCCTGTTTGCAGGGACAGATTTGCCCTGGGCTCAGCGACTGTGCTGTTTGCAGGGAGAAGTGGCTTTCTGGGAACCGTGCTCACGGCTTGTTCTCAGGGCCAGGTCACTGGGAAAGAAAGGAACCAGTGAGTGCGCTGGGGAGACAATGGTGCACATAGAGGCTGCTAATTGCACTGAGTAAATACAGCAGCACTTGGAGGGCATTACTGGCCAATTGCTGGTGCAGGTGGCCCTGCTGTCCACAGCCTCTCACCTTTGCTATTCAAGTCCTCTTCATCATCACTAAAGGCAGCCTCGGCATTGTCATAGCAACTGTCATCCTTGTCAGACATGTGATTGTCCATTTCCATGGAAACTGGCTCCTCAATTTTGACTGCAAAAATGAAGGCACAGGAGTCAGAATGGGAGCTGGGTTACCCTGGCCGTTCATAGCGCCCTGCGGGCAGGGCAGAGTCCTGGGGCGAGGCCGCAGCTCTCTGGGAAGAGGGCAGTGCTGGTGAGAGACGCTGCAGTTTACCTGGGGGTGCTCCCGACCCAGGGACACTATTTCGAAGCCCCACACAGAGCACAAAAGTTTTCTTAGGTACTGGCACCATGCACCACCCTTCCTGCTTAGCCATCACCTAGGCCAGCAGGAGAACCCAAGGCCAGTCCTGGCTGGCAGTGCCCAATGAGATGCGAGGCAGAGTGGAGTCCAGGGCAAAGGGCTGGCAATGATGGGCACCCAAGTTTGAAAGTTTTGACCCAAGAGCCTGGCTTTCAGCAGCGCTGAGCTCCCGCAGCTCCCATGTCATTCAGCTGGTCTCTGGGGCTTGGCACCTCTGAAAATTGCTCTTGGGTTCCTAGATTCATGGCTGTAAAGCTCCAGCCACCCAGTGTAGAGCTGCCTCAGTGAGTCTGCAGCTCCAAGAGCCATGACCTGGCCAGGAAAGCTCCCCGCCCCGCACAGCGAGAGGCGCTCTCCTGTAGGACCCGGGTGCTCTACCTTCGATAGGCGGTGAGGGTGAGCTGCAGAACTCCGGGAATTTCTCCCTCAGCATGGCACGGAGTTCCTTGTCCAGCTTGGGGTTGTCAAACAGAGGGGCCAGGGGTCTGCGTGGGGAGGAGGAAAGGGATGAGAAATGTCCAAGCCAAGATGCATTCCCTGATCCTGCCCATGCACCAAACCAGCTGGCTCCCCACACCTCCCACCTGGAGCTGGGAGCCCAGAGCAGGAGCCCCCAGGCCCTGCGGCTGGTGGCAGAGGCCCAGGCTCCCTTGCCCTGGAGGAAGGTCAGACTTCAGTGCAAAAGAAGGATCAATTGGCACTGGCCCTTCCTGCCTGGCCGCTGGTCACCCGGCATGCCTGGGGACACACTTCAACTCTGATGCCCTGAGACCACTAGCTCGCCCCCGGGCACGCCCCAAGAGAGAGAATCGACTGCCCACACACTCAGAAAACTACTCCGGTGGGCATTTGCTGCTGGTGACCACCATCTGCTCCCAGGGCGGGCTGGGGAGGGGGAGGAAGGAGACAGTGCTGGTGTAACTGCTGCTGCATTGCTGTAGCCCCGTGGCCACCGAGTCCCCTGCCTTCGAGGGCAGGAGCGAAAAGCACAGGGAACAGCACTGGGTAACTGGCTCTTCACAACTCTGCGCTGATCTCTGGCCGCTTGGTTTGGCCTTCCGGCTTGGGGACTCGAGTTCCCAGCCCCAGGCCCTGGCACAGACAGGTCTCCAGTTCTGGCAGCATCTCAGGACTGCTTCTGCCATGGACGCAATGGGTCCAGCCCAGCTCTGTCCCCCGACACTCGGCCAAAGCCACAGAGCTCTCTTGCCAGAGATGCCTCATCCAGTCCGGCAGCATCCCCTCCCTGCCCCCCAGCAAGATCATTAGCAGCAGCCCATTCACAGCCCTGCTGCCTGCCCCTTGCTCTGTACAGAGGGCAGCACGCCCCCGCGCCCCCCCCAGCTCCGCCCACGCCATCTCAGGGCCTTTCAGTCCCCACAGTGACAAACCGCACAGGAGCTCCCTCGTTTGGAACAAGCAGGCTGGTGGGGGGATGAGTCAGGGGCCTGGGGCTGGTTCATTCCCCCCTGGGGCTGGGTGTAGCCTCACTTCCACAAGACAACTCTGCTGTGTGAGCTGCAGGCCTGGGATGTCCCCCTTCCTGCCTGTGGATCCGGTGGGGTTTGTAACTCCGCTCGGAGGGCAGGGGGCTCTCGCCAGGTGCAGGGGGACCCAGCTGTTGCTAACGGCTGCAATGTTTGCAGGCTGGCAGCAGATGTGAGGCAGACTAGGAAGGTACCTGCATGCTTGTTCATCTGGCAGCACAGTGGCATGTGCCTATGTGACGATGTGACCCAGCAGGGAGGGGGGAGTGTTGACCTGGGAATGTGCCCTGGGGATGGGAGACCTGAGAGCCTGTCACCTGAGCCAGGAGGGGGAGGGGGAGGTAACACCTCTGCCCAGGAATGTGAACAGAGGCTGCAGCAGGGAACCTGCTGGGTGGGTTTAGTTTCAGTTTGGGGCTGGGTGGAGGAACATAGGGAACCCCAGGGCTGGGGTCTAAGCTCCCTGCTCCCCCAGAAGGACGTGATTGAGGGGTCCTGGTTGTACCCACAAGCTCTGTTGTGGACTGTGTTCCTGTTGTCCAATAAACCTTCTGTTTTACTGGCTGGCTGAGAGTCTCAGTGGATCCCAGGAAGAGGGGTGCAGGGCCTGGACTCCCCCACACTCCGTGACAGCCTACTGGAGACATTTGTGCCCCCCCGAGAGGGCGGAAGCTCATCTAACCCATCCCTGGCCTGAGCTATGGATCTCAGGACCCTCGTTCCGGGGCAGGATAAATCCATGGCTGTGTCTTACGCCACAGGCCATAACCCAAATCAGTTCCCCTGCTCTGCGAGGAGCCGTGAGAGGTTTGTCTTTGCTAGGTGAGAGACAGACGGAGCCTGGGCAGGGCAGGGCAGGGCAGGGCAACTGTGATTGTATTGAACCGAATGACTCCTTACGCCAGGACTCGCTTCTCCACGATGTGGGTAAGGGAGTTGAACACGCCTTGCCGGACGTGAACCTCCAGCGGCGGGTAGAAGTTGGGAATGATCTGAAAGGGGGGTGGAGAAAATAGAGTTAGTGCAGGTCCCCGAGCCCTCGGGCTGGTCCCGCTGTTTGGGAGGCCGCAGACCCAGCCCTGCCAGCCGAGGTGGGTTAGCAGCTTGTCATGAGGCCAGTTCACTGCCTGTCTGGAATCAAACTGCCCTGGCCACATGAGCAGCAGACGAACATACCCCGTTGAAATGAGAGGAGGCAGCAGGAGAGGGTTTTACTCCCATCTCCCCTTCCCTCGCCCATCCCAACGCCCATGCCAGGATAGTAAAGAGGCACTTGGCCGGGTGACTCTGCAGCAGCATATCCTGACCCTGTGTAGGAATTTGCCCCTCGCTGCTCTCGGCCGGTTTTACTGCAGAGCCGAGCATTTTGAGGGGCAAGCCCCTGGGGTCGGGAGTGAATCTGCAGAACAGGGAGTGGTGACGGTAGTGACAGGCAAACACCCACATGAGCACTTGCCAAGCGTAGCCTTTGTGGATCGTGGCCACGACAGCAGGCTGAGAGGGAGCATCAAACCCAGACATCCTGACCTTACCCACTAGAGCCCACTGCTTCCCCCGAAGGGCTGGGAACAATAGCCAGAGGGAGGCATTACTCTGAGCCTCTCAGGTACCCATTTCCCCCCTTTCCTCTCTGCCCCAGGGCTGCCAGTGTGACAAAGACAGCTGCTCTCCAGCCCCGGGATGGCCCCTCTCTACACCAGCTCCTTGGACTGAAAATGCTTGGCGAGCTTTAGTGTGGAGACTCCATGTGCAAAGTTTGGCTCACTGCTGTGTCCACATGCCACGTGAACCCAGCCAGCGCTGCCTGCCCCACCAGCTACCCAGCTGGGCACTTCGGCAGCTCTTCCATGATCCCCTCTAGATTTTTCCGTCCTTCCCATCTCTGGGGGATGGAGCTTCGGCCTCCTCCTATCCCGATACCCCCTGGAGACAACACTCTCTGCAGGGGCTGAGCCTGCACTCCCTAACGAGGCGAGGCGTGGACAGTAAGGTTAATTGCACGCAAAGGGCAGGACAGCACAGAGCAGCCTCTCCAGCTGGATGACAGCTCCTGTAATTGCTGCCGGCCTCTGCTCTGGGGCTAAATGCAAACCCGGTGACCTGTGCTAAGATGCATTAGTGCCACTAAATGTCCCCAGGTAGTGATGGGCAGTGCCAAGGTGCTGCCAGCCTCGGCAGCTGGTCAGATCACAGTGCAGAGAGGGGCCACAACTCAGCTCTCTCAGAGGGAACCCCCGGGAACCTTCACAGAATCCGGGTGACAGGCTGGAGGGACATCAGAGAATCCCCCCGCCCCAGTGACCAGACAGAATGGCAGCTCCAAGGGTGTCTGGACTGTGCCCTCCACTCCTCTGCATCCTTCTCCCACTGCTCTCCTCGCTGCCCCTTCACACCTCTCCAGCTGTCCCCTATGCTAAGATCAGCCTCCCACCCCGTGGGCCAAGCACTAACCCCCTGCCTTCCCCCCTTCCCCAGTGCCTCTCCTGTACACCATCCTCAGGGGCCTCCTGGGTCTGAGTCGTCACCCTGCTTGGGGCCTGAGTTTGCTTTAAGCTCTTGGGGACAGGGGCCTTCCCAATAGCCCCCCACTGAGCGGGGCTGGGGCTGGTTTCAGCAGAGGTGGGTGACGACTCAGCCTCACACCTGCTCGGCTGGTTTGCCTGCCCAAGGACATCGCTGTCAATGCAGTGAGGGTCCTCTCTGTCCTGACAGGGCGGGAAGGGGGTGGAACTGAGCCTGCCAGAAGAGCTGCTTCCACAGCGGCCCCTTGCAAGCCCAGTCCCACTGTACCAGCCAGGCAGCACAGGTGCAGGAGCTGGGGGAGGGTGTCTCTGCAGCTCACCCGGCACATGAAGTCCAGCAGCGTGGCTGTGATGGCAGGGTGGGGCTTCATGGAGTGGTTCATCACCAGAATGGCCGGCTCTGGAAGGCAGAGAGCAGGAAACTGGTCACTCTTCACTCCACGCTGAGCACCAACACTCCACGGGCCCCCGCTGAGAACGGGGGACTCAGCGAAACCTCCCCTCCACTCACCCAGAATGAGGGCAGATGCCCCATTTGGCTCCTACACACCCCAACCCCATTTGCACTCCCCACCTCCCTAGAGCGTGGGCTTCGGGTCCAAGCAGGCCCTGACCTGACCTAGGGCAGAGCAGTGCCATCTGCTGTCACTCCTGTCGTTCCTGCCCTTGCTCCAGTGGATCCCAGCGGCCCCCCACCCTGGGGCTCAAGTGGAAGGCTGTGAGATCAGCCAGCCAGCCTCCCTCCCTCCCCCATGCTCTGGCCCACACAGGCAGGGGCGCTCCGTGGCCAGCCACAGAGCCCAGGGGAGACGTCTGCTGCTGCAGGCATGGAAACCACCGCTCAAAGCAGCTCCATCAAAGCAGCTCTCGTGCCAGCTTGCAAAGCCTTGTAGGAGTTCAAACAGGGCCGGGGGGCGGAGTGGGGCTGTTTGGAGACAAGTTATCAGGCTCTAGCGAGCTAACAGACCCCGTTATCATGGCCCGCTTTGGAACTCCCTCCCTGACCGCTGTCCAAGCGGAAAGCTCCTGGCTTTGGCTGCAGGGGCCCTGACTCCGGAGAGGACTGGGCTGCACACTGCCAGGGGAGATAGATACCATCCTGTGCTCACCAGCCTTCCCACTGCTTTGTGCAGAGTAGAGGCCTGTGTCGAGGGGGCTCCTCCCCACAGACACTGGGCATGTGGGATGGGACCCACTTTGGGCTAGCTGCAGAGGCGCCTGTCCCTCTGGGAATGGACTGAGAACGAATGAACTCACTTCAGGCAGGGTCACGGAACCGCTGGGGACAGCTGTCAGTCCCTAACGAGGGAGAGGTGGAAGACTCCCTCTCCCAGGCCACCCCCTCGAGCCGGCCAGACCCCACCTGGCTCTGGGTTAGAGGCTCTGTGGAGCCAGGCCACACTGGAAAGTTCAATATTGGCTTGGAAAGCAGGAGAGTTCAGAGCTGGGAGGGGAGGCAGGGAAAGAGGGCTGGTCCATCGTCCCCAGAGGAGGGTGGGGAGTCAGCGAGCACATGGTACCTATGTTCATGATGTTGTCCTTCTCGGGGCTGAAGAAGAGCCAGTCGTAGAACAGGGCAAGTTTGGCATTAGAAGCAGCAACGTTGGACTAGGGGATGAGAAGCCACATGATGAGGATAGCAGCAGTGTTCCGCCGGCCCGCGCCCCCACCTATCTTCCGCTGCCCTGGTTCTGCCAGGCCCTGCCCCTGCCTTGTTTTAAAACAAGGAAGAGTGGCTGGAGCCAGGACTCCTGGGTTCTGTTCCTAGCTCCAAGGCTCTCATTCCGTTCTGCAGCCTTGGGCCCGGCATAGAGCTCCCCAGTCTGGAAGTTGGGGGTCACATCCCCTCCCTCCCAAGGGGGTGGGAGGATTCAGGCTTGAAAAGTGCTTGGAGGTGAATGGTTCTGTGTTAATAACTGCAGCATGGGCCTGGTGCAAAGGCAACTGTTCCCTGCCCCTCCTCCCCAATCTCCACACCCACCCCGCCACCCAGGGGCCCAGAGAGGAGGCCTCGCTCTGCTTTGGGAACGAGACGGCATTTCTACAGCCTCTTCCAGCAGAGGAGCTCCCAGGGCTTCCCTGGCAGGTCATTAACCTGATAGGGAAACTGAGGCAGAGAGATGACAGTGCCTGCCCAAAGGGCAGCCAGCAGCAGAGCTGACACTGCAGGTCAGGTCTGGGGTCTATGGCCAGAGCTGCGACTGGGGAATCCTGGAGGGAACGTGCCTGCTCTGAAGCTGCCTTCAGCCGGAGCAGAGACCCCCGTTTCCACCGGCAGCACGTCCAGCTGCACCTGACAGGGCCAGTGGAGCAAGGAGCTCTTTGCAGTCTGCTATCCCGCCTCCCACAGGAGCGGCTCTGTGACCAGACCCCACCAGGACAGGTCAGTGGGTACATTTTCATTCCCGTGTTCATTCT
Organism: Lepidochelys olivacea; assembly: GCF_965140295.1. Lineage (NCBI taxonomy): Eukaryota > Metazoa > Chordata > Testudines > Cheloniidae > Lepidochelys > Lepidochelys olivacea. The sequence goes on from NC_140434.1 coordinate 1,692,027, forward strand.
CTGCATCGCCCCCTTCGAAAGGATCTCCCCTCCAGCAGCTGTCCCGTCATGGCTTGTGTCTGACATGCTCAATCCCGGCGCTGGCCAGGATAACAAACAGAGAGCAGCTGAGGAGAGAGGATGATATGTTCCCGGCAGCGCTCTGGGCCTTACCAGCGTCTCACAGAGAGCCACACAAGTGCCTATTTGGGCAGGATCCCGCAACGCCCCTGGAGAAATGGCTGCTGGACTGTAGGCAGAGCAATGCCATGTGGCATGAATGAGGCCGGGAGTGGAGTGGGCAGTGCGGGTGACTTGCCCAAAGTTACACAGCAATGCAGGGGCAGAACCAGGCTGAGAACTCAGGAGTCCGGAATCCCAGCCCTCCTTGCTGGGACACAGAGATCCAGCTTCCTTTTGGAAAATCCAACCCATGTCTCTGTCATGCACACTCCCCCAGCTACTTGCCCAGACAGCGATGAGCAGGCTGGGCTCTCTGATCAGCACTGGGTATGTTACCCTGCTCCTCCCTGGTGCATGGATGAGTCAGGGGGGACATGGCCCTGCCCCACGCGCTTACCGTGCAGGTGGTGAGCAACCAGCCAATGATGGCCCAGCGAGGGAGGATGTCAGAGCTCAGCACCTCGTTGGACGGATGGACCACCCCACAGATGTAGCGGATAAGGTCACAGCGCAGGGACTGGCTGTCTGGGGTAGACAGGTACTGCCGCTGGAACCAGTCCTGGTACCGCTTCTGCTGGCCAAACCGCACCTGGAGGGGGAGGAGAAACACAGGTAGGGGCAGACACACGGAGTCTGGTTCAGAGACACGAGTATCTGGGCGGACAGGCCTGGGACACAGAGCCTTCACTTCGGAGCTGCCTCAGTTGCAATCCACTGGAGGCTGTGAGTGGACAACAGTAGCTGCAGTGACTTTCCAGCACAAACAGCCCCCCCATCCCCAAGCAGCATCAGCAGAAACCGAAGAACGAAAGGACCCCAGGGAAACTCCAGCCACCATCCCCCATGCACCAAGGGCAGGTTTCTCCAACAGGAAGGACAGAACTGAGCTTTCTGCCAGAGACACGCCCTGCACCCCGATGCACCCTCCAGGACCCAAGTCCAGCACTCAGACCTTTGAAGTTCGTTTCCTTCCCACAGCAAGCTGCCGCAGCACGGGGAAAAGACAAGCTTCGCTTGCAAGGGGAAACAAACCCTGCCTGGCGTTTGCGCACCAAGAAAGGCTAACCCTGGCGTCACTGTGGAGTTCCCGTTCCCTCTGGGAAAGGGCTGCAGGTTGGCAGAGCTCAGCTCACCCACCACACAGCAACCATATAGAAAAAGCAACCCCCCAGAAATCAGCCAGCCTGCAGCAAAGTTCCCTGCCAAACCAATGTAATGCCTTTTAATGAGTGTCTCGGGCATGCTTCGCTCAGCACTGGCCGGCCACCCTTCCCTCCCTCCGCCGGCGTACGGAGGCCAGAGTGGAGAAGGCTCATGTTTTTAACCCCAGACTCCTGACTCCAGCTTCCATGTCCCCCCCATTGCAGAGATCTGCTACTCCGGGCCCTGCTACCCCAGCCACGCAGAAACCGGCACCAGCTAAACAACTGCAGCTGCAGAAGGATGAGCTCTCCTCCACCCGCCCCACGGCATCACACACTGACAGGGGGCTAGAAGGCTATGCCTGGCCCAATCAAAGGCCACTAAACCAGACAGCCAAAGTAAACACTCAACGGGAAGCCTTTCTATATCTGGGGCCAAATTCTATTCTTGGCGACATTTGGTTTACCCCAGAGCAACTCCAATGAAGTCATAAGGAGTGACTCCAGATTTACATGGCTGGCAATGAGCAAATCAGCTGGTCCACCGCTCTCCTCCTGCCACGCCCCTCTCTCAGGGGAAGCTGGAGTTGGCTGAAGAACCAGCTTCCCTGGAAAACAAAGGGAAAGGCTGAGCAGGCCCAGTCAAGGGGGCGCCACTTCCCCCATTCTGCTGGCCCCAGTGGGTCCATGGCAACCAGCAGCTGTCGCTCAGTCACTGGGTTAAATCCAGACCAGGCCGGGGCAGCTGATCTCTTGTTCCCTGGCCCGTCCAACCACTGCCCTGGCCCCCTTGTAGAGAGGGGACTACCTGGGTCCCAGGCTGTGAAGCACCCTCCCAACCCCAGGGTGGTCTCTTCAACCCAGGGCTGAGCCACTCCAAAGGACAGCCTGGAGGGACCCTGCTCTTACGGGGCTGGCTCTGGGGATTACCGGAGGCCTCTGCTTTCCAGAGCTGTCAATCTGGCACCTTCCCCAGCGCTAAGGTCACACTTACTTGCCTGCAACTTCACCTGCACAGAATCTGGCCTTCACCCAGCTGGCTGCACCAGGAGCAACTGGGGAAGGAGGATGGATGGGACAGGATAGAAGCTCTCCAAGGGCCCCCACCCTCTAGAGCTCATGCACCCCCAATTCCATTGTGACTGATGGTACCCTGATTCCCCCTCCCCTCTCCGCCAGCTGGGATCCCTCTGGAAGAGCAAAGCTGTTACCCGGGACGTCATGAAGAGCAGCTTGGTCTCCATGTCAGGGGTGAGCCGACAGGCCAGGAACTTGCGAGAGGTCCTCAACTGAAGGAGCTGCAGGACACCTAAGAAGAAGAAAAGCCAAGAGGTCTGTACCTGCACACACCCAGCCAGGTTCACCATGGCACCTGTGGAGAGCCGATCCCCTGTCCGCACTGGCTCCTGGCCTTGCAGTGGCTCCGAAAGTTCCTGTTAGACCAGAGCTTTGGGTATTGGGAAGGGGTGGAGATTTCACTCAGGATCCTGCGCTAACCACTAAACCATGCTCCCTCCCAGAGCTGGGAATGGAACTCAGGAGTCCTGTTAGCAGAGCAGATTCCCCATCCCTTCTAGAGCACCCCTGGCAGAAACCATGAGGACAGTTTGGGTTTTAACTGGGGTAAATAGGACAAGGACAAACGTAAGAGCACTGGCTTTTCTCAGACCACAGCACTGACGCAGGTCAGCCCCGGCGCAGACCGGAGGCATTCTCCAGGGGCTGTGCGCAGTGGACTGCAAGTGGAACTCGTGCTCCTAGGTCAGTGAGATGCTGACAGCCTCCCCACTGCAGGGTTTGGGTCAGCCACAGCACAGGGCCGGCAGGGCCGGCAGGGCTGCAAGCTCCAACTGTTCAACTGCCGAGCTGTTTCCAGAGCTTGTTCACCCTGACCCCTCCCCACCAAGGCTGCCAGCGACTGTCAGCTGGGACGCAGCCACCTGTCTGCCAGGAGAGCCGCCAGCTTGTCTCAGCTGCCCACGAGCCAGCAGGCCGACAGCAGCTCTCTGCTCCATTGCTAATCTCAGCCACCAGCATTCATCTGGGACCCCACGGCATGGCTGTCACATAGCACTGGGGATGTGGGTCCAGTTTAACCCCGGCACGTCCTCAGGGCTAGAGGAACCCCCGGAAGACAAAGAGGGGAAGAGAGGTATAGATGAACTAGGTTCCAAAGGCCAGAGCCAGGCAAGGTGTGAGAAAGGGAGCCGTGATAGCGGCAGAGAAGGCCTGTCATTCCTTGGCAGGACTTGACTGATTTACAGATCTGCTCACTCTGATGCAGGTGCAAGGGGTCAGAGTTACGGACACCAGGTGCACTTTGGTCTATTGGCATTGAAATCATTTCAATACATCCGAAACCCCGTCCTCACCTCCGGAGGGTGGGTGGAGAGGAGGAGAAAAGTTTTGCCTGCTTACAAGCTCAGAGCCCGAACGGAGAGAAAGGAGCTCTGCATGGAGTGAGCTGCACATCAGGGAAAGGCAACCTCAAAAAAGCCTTGCTTAATAAACGCTCCAAGCACCCACCAGGCACTCGGGAGGGAACGAGCGCAGCGCCCTGCGTTCCCAGCTCTCCTGCGGGGCCAAGACCTCCCTTCTCTGCCAGCCCCAGCACTTCGCAGCACGCTCTCCTGGGCCTGGCCAGCCTGCACTAGTCAGGGGGTGAGGTTCGCAGCACAAGGGATTGAGTCAGTATCAAATGCGAAAGCAGACGCAAATAGCCAGCTGCCAGAGGGAACTGCGGTCCTGCCGAGTGCTTAGGCCAGGCTCTTGGCAGCACGCACAAGGGCAGAGAACAGCAGCAGTACAAAACCAAACACCCACCAAGGAAAACTGCAGTAGGAAGATTCTGGCGGGGGGGATACCTTATGGTGAGGAGCCAGCTGTGTGGCTGCTGTGGAGAGGAGATGGCAATGGGGACAGTTGCTGACCGATTTCCCTGGGTGAGGAGGGAGTTGCTGGGAAGCTGGAGTAGCGCTTGTGAAGTGCCCAGGCCCTCCAGGGACGAACAGCCTCAGTGTTCAGCGGGAGAACTAGTTGGTGATCGGGGTAAATTCTCAGGGAGTTTAGAGTGGAAAAAAGATGCAGGGCTGAGCACCTGGAGACTGAGGACCTCTCCCTACCCTATGGATGGGCAGGGCTGCACACACCAAAGCCTCCAGCACAGCGTCCCAGCCCTGACACCCAGGGACCCTCCTTCAGGGGTGAGGGGAGCTCAGTTACGGGGCCCCCTTCAGCCCCTGGCCTCTCTGCCGAGGCTGCCAAAGGGGAAGGAGGCTGGGATTAGGAGGCTTAATGAGGTTTTGATTAGAAGACACATGTTGCGAGCTTGCCTGAGTGGAACCAGAGTTCTTTGAAGTGCCATTAACACAGCCCCCCAGGACAAGGCATTGGGATAGCGGACTTTCAAGTCCTCCTTCAGAAAGCTCATTAGAACTGCTGCAGACAGCTAACGAGGAGACGACCTCCAGAGCAAGGAATAATTTATACTGAGACATATAGAGATCTAAAATAAAACAAGGCTATTTTAATCTGGCCTGTGCAGGGAGCTCTGTAACGGAGTGTTCCTGCTCGTCAGGTGTGCCAGCATACTGGGGAAAGATAATCACAGCAGCATCTGCTGCCCTCGCTCGATATTTCAAAGGTTCCCCAGGACTCTTTCCCAGGGAGTTTGCAGAACTTTCTATCATTGGGATCCACCTTCAGCTTTGTTTTCAGTTCAGACAATTAAAAATATTAATTACAATGAAGGACGCTTTAAGTCCAGAACATGTAATCAAACTGCACCATGTTTTCCTGGGGTCTGGCTGCCTTTGTAATTAAAGCTGGCTGAATTATTGATCATGCCATCTGGAAGACTCAGAGCCCAGATGTGCACCAGGCCCTTGCGGTATGTAAGGAAATATGGAAGCCACTTGGGGACAAAGCCTGTGGCAGGAGACCCAGCCCAGCTCCGTAATCCCCACGGCCAAGGGGGCAGCAGGCAGGGCACAACTTACTGTGTTTAAGCACTGGCCAAGAGTGGCTCTGGAGGGGAATCTGGCTCTGCCAGAGGTGGACTCATGAATGGCCTTTTAGAGGTGTGCGCGCAGGGGAACCCTCTCCTCTGAGAGCCCAGCAGAACACACCAGGATATCGGAGCTGAGAAGCAGCCAGCTGCTCGAACTCTGCTGAGGACTTAAGTTCGGCCCCAGGTGAGTCATGGAGCCCCGAGGAGGAGGGATCTGGTGGAGGGGAACAAGCCCTTGGGGGACACCGGGACGTGCAGCTTCTGCACTGGATTCTCCCCACATTGCTCTGCCCACAGTCCGGGAGCGCAGGCTAAGCGGTGCTGACAATCTGGAGCTGCTCACTCACAATCGCCTGTCCCTCGTGGTTGGCTGCGCCTAGCTGTGTGCATCTAAGAGGATGCAAAGGTGTGTACGCACAGATGCGGGATGTCACGCGCGGCTGACCTGCAGCCAGAGAGCCCCGGCAGAGCTCCAGGTGCTGCTGGCTGTGGCAGGGTAACCTCCCCTGTGCCCCACCTACCTGTGAACTGGGCACTCAGCGCCTGCGGATTGTGGATAAGGTCTTTCCAGAGCTGCTCAAACTCGGGTATCCTAGCAACGTTCTGCAAGAGTCTCACCAGGTCCCGGCCAATCATGAAGCAGTCCATGAACTTGGGGAAGGGAGAGGAGAGATCATGTATTGTTTACCTGCTCCTGAGGAGGGGGCTGTGGGGAGGGGTGGGGGGAGGCACCGGGAACATTCAGTTCTTGAACCTGGGAGCAGGCTCTGGATGATTCACTCTTTGCACAACATTTCCTCTCCTGCCCTGGCAGGCTGCTCCACTTTTGAAGATAGCAGGTTCTAAAGGGGCTGGGTGACAGGAGGGAAGGTCAATGGCTATTTTAAAATGTTCTCTAGTGTAAAACAAACAACGGGGCCGTAAATCTAGCGCTTCATCTCCACAACTGTGGACAGTCTCTGAAGCTCAGCCCTTGATGCTTGAGCAGTCCCGCCAGCTCAGGAGAAGGCGGGGGGGTGGAGGGGAGACATGTGGGGCACAGGGGCTGACCCCTACCTGCTGCAGAGAGCCATTCGTGCCAGCAGGACTGATAACCCTGAAGGGAAGCGTGGCCCCGGAGTCCTCCAGCCTCCTCCGCCAAGCCAGGGGTTCTGTGGCTTCTAGAGCACAGGTGGGGATTGGCTGCACACCACAGAGATGCTGGCATTTTGGGGGGCTGCAGCTAGACGATGAGAAGGCATCAGTGCCTGTGATGAGCTTGAGGGAAATGGGCCTGGACCTGGGACAGAGGCCCCACAGGAACTAGCCCCATAAAACCAGCTGTTCTCAGTGCCAGGGGGAAGAGAGCTGGGCTGAGAACACGCCAACCAATGGGCAAACTTCCAGCCAGGCATGCAGGGAGCAGAGCCCACCGCTTCAGATTTCACAGCAGCTGCAAGTGCTGCTGCCTGCACCCCAGACACCCCCCAACTGTATGGGACAAGCTGAAAAGGTACACAGATTGGCAGGGCTCAGGCTCCTGGCGGAGGAAGGACCAAAACCACGTGTCTGCTGGGACAAACAGGTCCCTCCCACCCCCACAACTGCACCCAGGCACTCCCTCGGAGGGGGACCTCTCCCCCTACCAGCACCCCAATCACACAGCCCCTCACCCGTTCCCGGAGCAGGGAGATACAGAAGTCCACCTCCTTCTGGCGCAGGGCCTGGAGCTGCGAGGTGCCGTGATGGTCCACGATGAGCCGCAGGTACGTGTACACAGCCATGGCAATCAGGATATTGCTCTTCAGCACCCACTCTCTGGAAGCAAGCAAGGGACAGCACCTTGAGCCAGCACCACCCTCCTCTCCAGCCAAGACCTGTTAAGCGCTCTATTAGCATTAATCCCCATCCCAGAAATGGGGAAATCGAGGCATGGGAGGAAGCAACTTCCCCTAGGTCACACAATTCACCAGGTCCTGACCCCCCAGCCCTGCTCTAAACACTGGATCACACGCTTTCCCGGAAGGGGTCAGGAGCAGGACTAAACAACTTACCTAGACTATAGCGAGAGCCAGTCACCTCTACCCTGCAACCTGTTATCTGTTCAGACCCCAGGCCCATCAAATCCAGCTTCTTGCATCTCCCAGCCCCCTCCCAACCAGGAGTTGGCGCATGCTCAGCCAGGCTCACCTCCGGGGGAAGCACTCACCACACAGGGATACAGGCTTTTTCATCCAGCATTAGTGTGCAGGGTCCCCCACTTGGGGACTGAGTTACAGCTGGCCTTTTAAAGCCGCGTGAAGAGCAGATGGCACAGCCCTAGGCTCAGCTAGCCTTTAGCTAGGGTTATAACATCGGTACCTCCTCCTCCTCCCGGCCCCAGCTTTGTGCCTTCCATCATGCTTCCCACTTGGTCTTGGTTTATGGAGGAGATGCTATGATGGGATAACATGGTTCTGGAAATTAAATATTCATGGTAAATAGGCCCAATGGCCTGTGATGGGATATTAGATGGGGTGGGATCTGAGTTACCCAGGAAAGAATTTTCTGTAGTATCTGGCTGGTGAATCTTGCCCATATGCTCAGGGTTCAGCGGATCGTCATATTTGGGGTCGGGAAGGAATTTTCCTACAGGGCAGATTGGAAGAGGCCATGGAGGTTTTTCGCCTTCTTCTGTAGCATGGGGCTTGCGTCACTTGCTGGAGGATTCTCTGCTCCTTGAAGTCTTTAAACCACGATTTGAGGACTTCAATAGCTCAGACATAGGTGAGAGGTTTTTTTCGCAGGAGTGGGTGGGTGAAGTTCTGTGGCCTGCGTTGTGCAGGAGGTCAGACTAGATGATCATAATGGTCCCTTCTGACCTTAGGATCTATGAATCTGTGCCCTCATCCACCAAGTGCTGACCTTCCGCCACACCCCAGCCCTGCCAGCAACCCCTCCCCTCTCTGCCAAGAGCCTTCTCACAAGCTGTTGCCTGGCTTCTCCTATGTGCATGGCCAGCACGCTGGGGCAGGGTGGGTTTCCCTGTGTGTGCAGTTCTGCATACAATGACAGGGCCATGCAACCTCGGGCCAGCTGGGGCACCCTGCAGGGTAACTGGGTATGCCAGTGACAAGGGGAATCAGCTGCTGGGCCATAGGGAAACTTGGCCTTAGTGTAACTTTCTGCACCCAGCAGCTCTCTCACGGCATCAATAGCCAGGACCCAGTGCACACAACGCAGGGTAAACAGAACTAGAGACATCCAATGCCGGCATTAGATCGCACAAGATGAGCTTTCATTCTTCCCAGCTCAGCCTGTCAGAGCAGATGGAGCCAGCAAACGTTGTGAGTGTCCAGACCAGACAGTCACATGCTACTGATGTTAACGAAGCATCAACTTTCGAACAGCAGCTCTTCGTTTCATCAGGCTGCAGTTCTGGGCTGCCACCCCGCTCACGGACTACGTGCATCCTACGGTAAACAATGTGGCACTGCCGAAAGATCCGGATCCCCAGGGCTACGGGACGAGTGGCAGCACCGGAGCAGGCTGTGCTTGTCCCCGTATTTTCAGTGAGCACAACGAGAACGGCTCCGGCAGCCTTCAGTAACATGCCAGCTACCAAACTAGGTGCCCCCCTCACCTGGCTGAACAAGAACGCGAGGAGAAGGAAAGGCAAACTAACAGGAGAGTGGGAGCACCGAGGGGACGGGGGAGGACTTGGAGTAAGCAGCTGTGACTGAGAACGGCGTAACCACCAGGGAGATGCACAAGGTTGTAGCAGAGGGGCTGGGAGCAGCATCAGAGGAGAGACATTTGGGCAACACACTGGAGTCAGTGCTGCAGGGACCAGAGAAGCAGGAGGGGCTGGGAGACCAAACAGGCCTTTCCCTCCAGTGCAAGTCCTAGCTGTGTATTGCACCTGCCCCACTCACAGCGCCCGGGTCTCTAACCTGGGCAACTGGCTCCAGCCTCCGACAAGGATGGGCCCTCGCACGCTGCACAGACAGGGACGCTCCTGGTCTGCCGGGCCTGGGGGGACCAAAGCTGGCGTCTTCCAGAAGCAGATGCATTCTATCAAGCCAGGCCAGCAGCTGACTAGGTTTTGCTGCCAATCTAGCTAGTTACTTTGACCACCCTCCCTGTGCAGTGCCCTGGGCCCTAACAGGCTCTAGAGGACAGGCACACAGGAGTTCTGGGGCTGAGACCTTTGTCCCCTCACAGGCTCTCGCCTGCTTCCAGCACCACAAAGAACCACGTTTCTGTAATTCCATAATGCTGCCATTTACCTAGAGTGAACTATTCCCTCCGGACCCCTGCAGCATCAGAACCGATTCCCTGAATGCAATGACAAACACTGCCAGCCAGTAAATTACCCAGCCTTGCTATTTGCAGCCATGAACTGGGAATGGGCCAGAATAGCTCGGTGCCTTTAGCGTGATTGATAATCACCCCCATTGCTCAGCTCGGAGAGCTGTAAATCAGAGCCCGGCACAAGGGTCACTGCGTATGCTGCAGCTGTAACTCCAGGAGATAATGGTTCAATGGCAAATGAGTCAGCTGCCCTAAATCACCCAGGAGGGGTGGGGGGAAGAGCCCCCGAAGATGTGACTAGTGTTTGCTTTCCCAGGCACTCTAGACTGCCCCTAACCCCTGTGCTTGCACAGAGCTTAAACAGGCAGTCGAGCTGTCTGGACTGGCAGCAAGAAGCGGGGGTTGAGGTTGCATCTGGGCAGTGCCTGTCAGATCAGTTTCCTCCCCTCGCCCAACCAAGTTGCGGACGAATATAAAACCATTGTCAAAAGGGGCCAAGAAGCCGCCAGCAGCCCCAGGATTAACAGATCCGGCAGGCAGAGCAAATGAGCGTCATGTTCACTTGGCCACTAGCGGCCAGTGGCTAAATTATCCAGTGTAGCAGCGGTGGTGGGCTCGCCTCCTCTCCAAGCCAGCCAGAGCCCAGGGAGTGGCTCTGTTGTTGCTGTATTTAATTAAACAAAGCAGTCGACATTCTGAATGCAGAATTAGATTTTTCTCATGTGCTGTTTAATTAAAGTCTTGGCTTCCCCCTAATCAAAGCATATAAATCCCAGCAAAGAGCTGCAGGTTCTCCCTGCAGGCTCCCTCCCAGGGCTCAGCTCTGTTTGTGCTCAGACATTCTCTGACCTGCGTGTGCTGTGAAAAATCGAGCAATGCCTCCAAAACGGGCTTAGCCTTTCCCCTCACATCATTTCCCTGACAAACTCCTACCCGCAGGGGAAATCTCCTGTGATTTAATGTGCTGGGCTGGCTCCTGCACATCCCAGTCCAAATGTGGCTTTGAATCACATGGGAGAGAAGTTGCTTTTCCCCCTGCAAACATTTTCTAGTCATTTGTTCGCAAGCAAAACCATAACATAATTTGGCAAGATGTGCAGCCTGCTTCAGAGGAGCCCCTGGAGCAGAGCAGCCACAGTGGCTGGGACAGGAACTGGCAGGGCAATGCTGGGCCCAAGGACAGAACAGCAGGGGTTGGGGGCAGGGGCAGGACTGAGGTGCATCAGCTGAGCTGGCAGAGGGAAGCCCTAGCAGTGCTGACCGCTAATGGTTACATAAACACGTGGACTAAGAACTCCCAACTGGTTTCTAGGCCATAGCAACAAGTCCCGGGCCGGCCCCCTCCAGCCCTGCAGGTTTGTAGCAGATGCGCTAGATGGCACTGCGTGGCAGCGTGTAGGGAAAGGCCGCCTGCACAGTGGTACGCGGGAGCTGAACCATGATTGCTAAGCGCAGCAATCAGTAATTTCAGGAGAACTGCTGTTATTATAAACAGTGAGTTGTGAAAATCAATCTATTTAAAAGTAACACCACCGCCCAGCTAAGGGCTACACTACCAAGTCTGTTTATCATCAACTAGCCCCCGCTTTACCAACAAAGGACAATGCAGAACCCGTAGGACAATGTCTCTCCATTGCCTGGCCACAGCAAGTCATTGAAGGTTGCAGCCCCAGCGAAGCGGGGAGCTGTTGTTTAAGCACAGGAAGCTGACAAAGATCAGCTCTTGGGCAATGAATTCCAAACCACTCCTCTAAGAGGAACACCCTCCATTGGGACTCTGGAAAGTCAGGAGAAAAATATTCCTAGGAAACTGCCCCAGAGAGTCCTGGATGTTCTGTCCATGGCACAAGATGACCAAGTCCCATTGTTTCAGGGGGAAGCTGGTCACATACAGGGGGAAGGCATCACGGCAGCACATTGCACAACTGGCTAGGAGCATTATGGGATATCAGCTTTCTGTGACCCACCACGCTAGAAGAACTGATGGTCTGATCCTGCCTGGCATTGCCAGCTGCATTACAAAACACCCAAGAGGTAACAGCCAGTAGTGCCAAGCGGGACACCCGGGAGGCAGCCAACACACCAACAGCTGGTGTACGCTGCCGGCCCCAGCGCTTGGGAACGAGGATTTTGTGCTTATGGGGCGTGCTGCAGCCATGCGGTGGATTTCATGACAGGAGAACAAGGTCCATGCCCTGCCATGGACTCAAGGCGAAGCCATGTTCTGCTTTGGTCAGATCCAGTCCAGATGGGCAGGTTCAGTTCCTTGCAATCCCAGTGCATCACCCAGCTGACAGCCCACAAGCCAACCTATGGGGACATCAACATGTCCCCACCCACCCCACCCCAAACACACAACCCGTAACACACCCCTTGCCATGCCCAAGCAGGGAGGTCTCCATTAGCCCCACGGATGACCAAAGAGCCAGTTCTCCCCAGCTCTCCCCATCACAGGCCAGCCCGCTGCTCCCACCAGTCAGAAGACCGCTCCCAGCAACACTGCTGCCTCCCACTGCACCATACCTTTGCTCAGTCAGTATCTCAAGGACGTTCTCTGCCAGCCAGATATTCTTTGCCGTCACATCCCCACCTGCAACCAAGAGCACAGCATGGGAGCAAACAGCTACTTACATTAATTGATGTAATTGTCTGTGATGTCAGCTTTATCCCAACCAGCTACCGTCTCTGCCCCAGCCCCTGCGAGGCAGAGCACCATAATGACAGTATTTTCCTCCCCAGCTCAGTACAAGCCTCACATCTGGCCCATCCTGCCTGCTACAGAGGTACCTGGCTGCTTCCAAGCACGTGTTCAGCATGTTCCCAGAAACAAGCATGGTGATTGCCATCATTTTCTGTTGTATACAAAAAATGGAGGGGGTCTTGTTCCTAGAGCATGCTTGAGAGAGGAACTGTCAGCTTCTGGAACACAGAGTCAATATTGACCTTTCTGGCAAACAGAGTGAGAGGCAGAAAGGGAAGAGATTTGGTGTTTAGGGGAGAGGGGAAGTAAGAACCAGACACTTTAGAGAATGCCTGGGACAGGAAAGCAATCAGTCGGGTAGGAAAACGGGGAACACTGCTCCACGCATTTAGGCATAAATGTAGGATTGTGAGTAGAGCAGGCGACTAGGACTCCTGGGTTCTATTCCCAGCTCTGCCACTGAGTCACCTCATGAGCTTGGGCAAGTCACCTCTCTCTGGGACAGAAAATCTGCAAAGCTTAGCGGATGTCTGCAAAGTGCTCTGAGATCTTCAGCTAAAGGCCTGATGGGAGTGCAAAGTCTTGTCTTGGATTCATAGATTCCAAGGCCAGAAGGGATCATTGTGATCATCTAGTCTGACCTGAATAATACAGGCTATAGAGCTTCCCAAAATAATGCCTAGAGCAGAGCTTTTAGAAAAACATCCTGTCTTGATTTAAAATTGCCAGTAATGGAGAATCCACCACACCCTTTGGTAAATTGCCCCAATGGTTAATTACCCTCACTGTGGAAAAGTTGCGCTTTATTTCCAGTCTGTGTTTGTCTAGCTTCAGTTACCAGCCATTAGATCATGTTATGTCTCTCTCTAGTAGACTGAAGAGCCCCTTATTACATGTGTTCCCCATGTAGGTACTTACAAACTAATGAAGTCACACCTTAACCTTCATTTTGTTAATCGAAATAGATTGAGCTCTTTGAGTCTTTCACTACGAGGCAGGTTTTCTAATCCTTTACTCATTCTCGGGGATCTTCTCTGAACCCTCTCCAATTTATCAACATTCTTCTTGAATTGTGGACACCAGAATTGGATCCCAGCGATGGTCCCACCAGTGCCAGATACAGAGCTCAAATAACCTCTCTGCTCCTACTCGAGATTCTCCTGTTTATGTGCTCTTTTGGCCACAGTGTCGCACTGGGAGACCAGGTTCAGCTGACTGTCCACTACGATGCCCAAATCTGTCTGAGACACTGCTTCCCAGGAGAGAGAGAGCCTGGCCTTTATTCCTAGATGTATACTTTTATATTTAGCCATCCTAAGCTGGTCAGTCCAGATCGCTGTGAATCAGTGACCTGTCCTCTGCGTTATTTATCACTCCCCCAATTGGTGTGTCATCAGCAAACTTTCTCTGTGATCAACTTATGTTTTCTTCCAGGTCATTGATTACAATGTTAAAAAACGCAGGGCCAAGAACTCATCCCTGCAAGACCCCCCCTGGAAACACACCCGCTCACTGGCAAGTACATTCTGAGACCTGCCTGCAGTGCTGTTGTCGCTGGTCAGTCCCAGGATGTGAGAGAGACAAGGTGGCCAAGGTAATATCTTTTACTGAACCAACTTCCATGGGTGAGACAGGAGAGCTTTTGAGCGGCACTGAGCTCTTCTTCAGGTCTGGGAAAGGCACTAGTGTCACAGCTAAATACAAGATCAAACAGCTAGCACACACTGGTCCCTTAGAACATGAGCTAGCTACTTATGCTAACCTCTCTCTTTGATCTTGTATTTAGCTGACACACTCTTAGAACTTTCCCCAGACCCGAAGAGCTCCGTGTAGCTCGACAGCTCGTCTCTCTCGCTAACAGTCATTAGTCCAATGAAGGATATCGCCTCACCCACCTTGTCATTCCGAAACCTAACGCTTAGCCAATGTTCAATACCTTTAACGCGTGCTTTCTCAATCTTCATTGACTGAATCCCGTATTAGCCGCTCTGAGATCAACGTAAAGCTGCTAAATCTATAATTACCTGGATTATCCCATTTACCCTCTTTAAAAACTTGGCACATTTGCTTTCTTCCAAACTTCTGGAACTTCCCCAGTGCTCCAAGACTAATTAAAAATCAATGTTAACAGTCCAGAAAGCTCCTCAGCCTGCTCTTTTCAAACTCTTGGATACAAGTTATTTGGACTTGCTGATTTAAAAATGTCTAACTTTAGTAGCTTCTGTACACCATCCTCCAGAGATATTAGTGGAATGGAAAGAGTGTTATTATTACCATATGATGAGACACCTATTTTTTCCCCAAACTCAGAACAGAAATATTTATTGAACACGTCTACCTTTTCTGCATCATTATTGATAATTCTACCATTTCCATCTAGTAATGGAGCAATATCATTGTCAGGATTCTATTTGTCCCGAATATATTTCAAAAACACCTTATTGTCCCTAACTCTGGGGCCACAGATTTCTCCTTGTGTCCCTTTGCTTCCCTTATCAATTTTCCACAATTCCAGAGGGAAAGTCCTTACTATCAACTTTCCCTTTCTTCCAGACATGTTTCACAGCTGCCTTCACTTCCCCTCTAAATGAGATCCCCAGCAAGTCGCCAGCATGAAGCTGGAGCACTCTGCTAAAGGTGCTAGAAGCCCAGAGCTGTACTCAGACGTTTGGAAATACAGAAGCGCATATGAGGCACGCTGCAAGCAACTGCAATGTGATCATAACAATTAAGGCATCATAAAAATAGCAAAATGCAGGACAGCAGCGTCAGAGTAGAATGGGGCCCCGCACAGGGAGCCTCAACTGAAGGGAAACAGGGGCACCATCACCATGTTTATTACATTGTGCAAGGGGGCAGGATAGGGTGGGGGGGACATGGTTCACCCTCAGCATTTGGCCCCTCCAACCCAGCCTTGCCCTCCCCCTCCCTGCAGCCGAGGGGATGGTTTCCATTGCCAGCTGGGCCAGCCCCATGTCATAGATGTAGACAATAAAAATGAAATGTCAAGTTTTATTATGCAATGCAAATTCCTCCTCCCTGGACGTAGGTGCCTAGCGCTGACGTGTGGTGACACTGCTCTGTGGACATGGAATGGCACAGAGGGGGCTGTTTACACAGAGAACCAGGGGGAGCAAACGAGCTGTTACCACACTGCCAGGCCCTGGCCCTGCCCCTCTGGAAGCGTTACAGGCCCTGCAGGGGAGAGTCCCAGCTCAGGGGATGCGAGCACCCCCCTCGGCTGCCCGTATGTCAGATATGGGTCAGGGCTGGTCTCAGTGGTTCTACTGTGCCAGGCCACAGGAGCTGAGATGCTGACAAGTTGAGGAATCCACACGCCCACTGGCTGTTCCAGAGACTTTATTGGCACTAGGCTGCCTAACCTCACCCTGCTTCTTGCTGGCCTAACCCAGGGATTAACCCCTCACAGAGAGGACGCAGAATCCCAGGCCTAAGCAGCAGCCCCACTAGCCTCTCCATCCCCTGACAGGTAGGTTTAGCCGGCTCTTGGAAACGCACCACTGCTGCAAAGCGAGGCTCTGAGAGCTGGGCGTGAGCTGCCTCCATTGCAAGTCCAGACCCAGCCCAGCTCGGGCAAGGCGTCACAGACCCCAAGCAAGGCAGCGTGCTTTGTTCCAGCTGCCATGGGGTGGATCTCCTGCTGGTGCAGCCATAGCTGGGCAGGGCCCTGGGGCAGTGCAGCGCAATGGGGGCCAGTCCCTACTGCTGCAGGAACCCGGCCCAAGGCAGCACTCACCTGCAATCTGCTTCATGAAGGTCATGCAGACGCCATCTGCCCCGAGCACCCCGCTCTTCACCAGCTCCCGCAGCAGCCACACCAGCTGGAGACAGAGAAGAACAGAGCCAGCATGAGAGGGGGAATTTGATGTGGCTTCAAGCGCAGATCCCGGCACAGCCTTGGCCACAGAGCCATGACTACACCTCTGTGGCACAAGACAGACAGACCCCCACAGCCCCAAGTTCACTAGGGTCACATCTAAGAGGGTGTTAGCAGCAATGGTGGGGGGGAGGACACTCATCCAACATTGCTCTTTCCTCCACATTCCCTTCCTGCTTACGGTTCCAATCCCGTCACCAAACCCCAAGATGCTGAGTCCCTTGTCCCCTTTCCGCTCTCACCAGGGCCGATATCAGGTTCGACTCCAAGGCAGTTCTCCTCTCACCTGAGTCCGACAGGCATCCTGCAGCTTCAAGTATTTTTCCATGAGAATCTGGTTGATCTTGTTTAGAACAATGTTCATGCCATCTCGGCTCACCAACGCCAGATCCCGGTAACACTGCAGCAGAGACAACGTGGGGGGAGATGGGTACAGGTGACTCCACCTGAGCAGCATAACGAACGGACTGATTTATAAAGCCCCTGATCCTGGCTGAGGGCTTGGGACACTCAATAAACTAGCACCAGAATCGGCATGTAAAGCAGGAGCACCCCCGGGGATCCAGGCAGAGGGAATAACCGGGGTCACTGTGTTGGAGAGCCAAGCTCCCTTCCCCTCAGACCTGGCCTACCGCTGTCACACCACGCTAGAATTTTATTCCACCGGAGTCCCCTCTCAGCCTCTGTGCTGGTGCCTTTAAACACTGGTTCATGGGCTAGCCCAGTTCTCCTGCACTCAGAACTCCCCCCAAAGGCAAGGCTGGTTCACAATGGTGGTGAAAGTTGCTGGATCGATGGAGCTGGGGCCCAAAGCGCCCCACACCCATTCTTCTTGCCCCCCATGTTCTGCCCTGCCGAGACCAATGCTAGAAGTGAAACAGGAGTTCAGTCTGTGGCCCATTTAGTCCTCAGCCTCTCCACTTGTGGTGCAGAGAACAGCACATATGGAGGTCTGGCCTGGTAAAACCCCCACACCTCCCAATCCCCAAAGCCTCCCCCCTACACCACTCCCGGGTCTCAGACACCAGCCACAGCTGATGCTGCACCTACACCAGTCAGGGTAACTAACTCAAGCACGACAGGGCTCTGGCTAACCAGTGGTGCCCAGAGTTGCAGCAGCGAAAGCAGGCTACTCCCATGCCACCTGCTCCTTCCCACATCACTGCTAGCCGTGGATGGCTTCCCACTCATCAAGCAGAGACCACGGGATGGGCTGTTAATTAGCCTAACTTCAGTTCACAGACCAACCCATACCACTGAAATCCTGACACCCCCCCCCTCGCCCAGGGCACACCCTGAAGCAGCCAATTCTAGGCGTCACATTCTCAGCAAAGGAAGGGCCTTTCCAAAAGCAAGTGGCCAAGGTGTAACCAGCTCTGACAGCTCTCCCTGGCTTCCTCTTGCCTCCTCTCCGAGCAGTGGGATGGGAGTGATTAGGAAGTAATTTGCTAAGTCATTCCACATGAATGTTAATTTGTGCTGTTAAATGTCATGCTATTCCGGAGAGCAGGGCTGTGGTCTCATCATTCTCCTCTGGAGAGTTAATGAGGCCCTGGAAGAGCTCTTTGATTGGACTCCCCACGCTCAGGTGCTCTCCCCCTTTCATGCAGCACCTGAAGGGATAAAACACTCACACAACAGGTGGAGGTTTCGTGTGGCTTTTTATCAATCTGAGATGCTAAAGGAGCTTCCGTAAACAGGAGCCAGGGCCCAGCCGGCTGAGCCGCCTGCTGCCTCCCCAGGGAACGTTGGCCTTTAACACCAACCTCAGGCAGCTGCCTCACTGGCTTCAGCCTAACACACACCACTGCAACTCCTGCGAGTCGCAGAGATGGAAGGGGCTGATGGGATCCGCTGGTCCGGGACTACACCCCATGCTAAGCTCCCTACTGCTTTGTCCAGTCTCAGATGACCAGGCTGCTACCTCTTCCCACAGGACTATGCCAGAGTCAGCACCCCTCCTGGTGCAGATCTTACCTCTTCCTGTCCTTAATTACAGCCAGCAGTGAGCTGGAGCCAGTTCGCTAGAACCGGTTAAATTTAGAAGCCCTTTTAGAACCACAACCGGTTCTAAAAGGGCTTCTAAATTTAACAACCGGCCAAAAGTGGCGTGCTTCGGGGCTGGAGCACCCACGGGGAAAATTTGGTGGGTGCAGAGCACCCACCAGCAGCTCCCCGCCCCGCACCCGGCCCCAGCTCACCTCTGCTCCGCCTCCTCCCCTGAACGCGCTGCCCGCACCGCAACAGGTAACCCGGGGGGGGGGGGGTGGCGACACAGGGGAACCGCTCCCCGCCCCAGCTCGCCTCCGCCTCCCTGGGCCTGAGCACGAAGCCGCAGCCCGCTTCTTAGCTCTCCCAGGCTTCCCCCGCGAACAGCTGATTCGCGGGAAGCCGGGGGCGGAGAAGCCGAGCGGGGCAGCGCACTCAGGGGAGGCGGCGGAGCGGAGGTGAGCTAGGGCTGGGCGCAGAGCTGCCGGTGGGGCTCTGCACTCACCAAATTTTCCCCGTGGGTGCTCCAGCCCCGGAGCACCCACGGAATCGGTGCCTAAGGTGCCACTTTTGATGTGATCAGTGGGGGGAGTGGCCGCTCCCCCTGCTCCCCCCCAGCTACACTACCCCACCCCTAGGAGCCAGAGGGACCTGCTGGATGCTTCCTGGGAGCCGCCCCAGGTAAGCACCACCGGGACTCCCCACCTCGCCCCCCGGCAGGTCCCTCTGGCTCTTAGGAGCGGGGGGGCACCCACCATGGTGGCCCACAAGACCCTCCTGCCCGGTTCTGGGGGCAGTCAGGGGACAGGGGAGGGGGATGGATAGGGCAGGAGTCCCGAAGGGTGGAGGGGGGGCCACAACCCCCTCATGGGGTGAGGAGGGAACCAATTGTTAAGATTTTGGCAGCTCATCATTGATTACAGCCCATGACACTCTGCTACTAGTCCCCTGAAGGCCTTCAGTGACCCCCGGCATTTCCCCTCGCAGACAATTATGTCTGCGAGTCCTTAGTAGTGCTCATGAGATCCACATCTGGCCTTTCCTTGTACGCAGCATTGTCTCAGGATATCACCCCACCCGCCTTGTCTCTCTAGTATCTTTCCTTCTCAGTCAGTAACTCTAATTGCTTTTCTCAGACTCCTCTCCTGTGTGGTATACTCCTGCTGCTGTGAGCTTCCCCTCCCCGCACCCAGAGGTGAGGCCTGTCTGCATTTAACCCCGGGCACGCTGACTTAGTGACCCAAGGAAGCTGTATGGTCAAGGAAACCCTTACCATGACACCCAAGGACAGTGGGGTTCAAAGAACTGCTCTGAAAGAGAAACCTGCTGAGGTTCCAGGACTCGAACTTGCTGGCTTCATATAGCTACGGCTCCCTGTGACAGCTACCTTGTGGCCATGCTCCAGGGGGGTAACACACTTGAAGCTCTGCAGTGCAAGCCCAGAGGGAGCCTTCACTTGGACTGTGACGCGACACCCATGGAGCCCAGCCCAAGAGACCCCGGACCGGTTCCTGACTCTCGAAAAATGGGAGGACCAAGCTTGGAAGAGGACGTTCTGTGTGACGGGGGCCTGTTTCTAAAAGGCCCCAGAGGAGGGGGGAGCAGCAAGAACAGAGACTCGGAAGATGCTGCCTGAGCGCTGGGTATTTTGGTGCCATGGGGAAGGATGCAGCCAGCCCACCCAACAGGTCCTGCTGTATTTCAGCTTCTCACCCCACATGGGTCCCAAAGGGTTTGGGGAAATGAAAGTTGTTTAAGAGCAGGTCTGGAACTGGACTCAGCTCAAGGTGGAAGTCGGACGGTGAGTACAAGACGCACTGTTACTCAGCCCCTGGAGTTCCATGTCTCACCCACAGAGACCCAAGCAGATGAGATGGGATCCTTGTTAACCTGTCTTGACCACAGGATGGGGAGCAAAGGGTGGGTGGCATGAGGAGAAGTGACCCTGCTTGGATGGCAAGGGAACGGAACCTGAATCGCCAGAGGAGTTTCAAGGATGCAAGTGATTCATCATCTCGTCCCTGCTCTCGGCGGGTCAGAGCCACCCCCTCAGACAGCCCATTTAATTAATAGGAAGGGAACAGCCTGATGGATGTGCAGTTTAAACAGATAAATCAGGCCATCCAGAAGAGCCTCCCCTTCCAGCAGGAGGGGGGCGTGTGATGGAGACCCAAGGGAAAATGGGCACTTCAAACTCGGGGGAGAAGTTCTGTTTGCCCTCTTGTCCAAGAGCAGAAGTTAATTAAAGCAAAAGGGCACAGGGAGGAGGAGGCAGCTTCTTACACATCATCTGCTGTCACTTGGATATTTGAAGGGCCGAGTGTCCTGGCTCACAGCTGGACAAGTTTACCACGGCTAATCTCTGCCAGCGTGGGGGGCTGCATCCCTCAGCTGATCCTCAACAGGCTGGGAAGGGGGCGGCTGTGATCCCATTTCTTCTTAATCAGCCAGCAAGGTGTCGGTAGCCTCCCACGCCAGCAGTGGGAGGCACAGAGCTGTCTTTTAACAAGGTCTCCACAAAAAGCAGGGGAAGTTGTAGGTCCTGCCCGCTTTTGGCGCTTATCTCCCCACCAGCCAATGCCGGGGCTGCAGCGAGGCAGGAGAGAAAGGGATACCAACGCGTGGAACTGGGACGCAGGAAGGCATGACCAAAGGAGCCAGCACAAAGAAGCACTGTCATCAGAGAACAGGGTGGATGAGACGCTGGGAGGAACGGGGAGCAAGACAAGTTTAGCGAGAGGCCCCAGCACGCAGGATGCCCAATTCAGGCAGCGGCAATGAACGGCAAGTACCATGTCAGCCACATTTCCAGCCAACACAAATTAAATGAGTGAGACTTGCAGATCAGCCCCACTGGTGTCTGAACTCCCCCCAAATGGCCAGAGTCCGTGCGGCCAGCCAGCCTCCAGCCGCAGCCCCACTGGAGCTCAGGAGTTACCAACAGTGGCTACACAGGTGTCAACAGATACCAAGGAGATTTGGGAGTAAGGAAACGAAGATGAGAGATGTGGGGTGGGGTGGGGGTGGAGTCTCAGGGGGGTCAAACTGCAGATAAAGAGCAGGAGACATTAACAAAGTATTCCAGCCCCTCGGCCTTAGCACCCAGAAATCCTCAGGCAGCACATCCCCGTTTTTGCAGGAGACACAATACCGTGGCCCTGGCTCTTGTGATCATTACAGACCCCACACCCTTTCTGTGGCCGCTAACCCCGGCATCCTGGCCACGTTCCATGCCAGGAGTTACCTTCCACCAACCAATTCCCCCAGGGGGTTCCCGGGCCAATTCTCCCTCCTGAGCAGTTGCAGGGCTCTGGTCACAGGCCCCAGGAGAGCTGACTGTGCTTCTGTGATGGGGGAAGGGATTCCTGAACCTGTCAGCTTTGTGGGAAGGGAGCTTTGCCCCTCATGCAAGGATCTCAAAGCCTGCCCCAAGCAGTGAGCCACCACAAGTCCCTTATCAGCTGGGCAAGCTATATCCCCCCTTTACAGACAGAGATGGGAGTCACAGAGGGATGCGGGTCCTTGCCAAGGTCATGCAGTGAGCCAGTGGCAAAGCCAGAAATAAAACTCTGCAGTCCTGGCTCCAGATGCCTGCTGGGGACGGCGGGGGGAAGGAAGGAGGCAATGACCCACCACAACATAACCCCGCCCCCATCCCGCTGGCTGATCCAATTATCCCCCAAGAACAGGGAAGTGCTTGACCAAAGCAGCAGAGCCAGCCAGGTGGCTAATGAGTAGGGCCATGAGCAGCAGCTGTGCCCTCCACCGCCACCGCCAAGGCAGAGCGATTCACTGCCTGTCAGCAGCACGGTGTCACAGACGCAGGCTCTGCCCCTCACTGCCCTTCCCACAGAGGAACGTGCGGAGAAGACAGAGCAGGTGGGAACTGTTTGCCCAGCGTCGCTCTACCCCGTGCAGCGGGGCAGCCATGGGCACAGCACAGATGAAAGGGAAGGAGGACACTGCTGCTGCAAACACAAGGAAGAGTCTGACTGGAGACCCCTTCGACAGGGTACAGGTGCCAGGACACCCCTGCCCTGCCGGAGTGATTGTTTATCACAACTCACCAGAAGGGGATTTCACTCTAATTGGAAGAGTTTAACCCTTTAAGAGACTACATAGTCTCCATACCAGAGCACGTGGACTGCGGTGAGCACTTAGCCTACACTTTGGGGTGGCCACTGAGCTGGAGCAGAGGAAGAAGCTGTGGGAGGCAGGCACCAGTTATGTGATATTTGTGACTGCAGTAGCTGTCTGGGGCCTAGTTCAGAACCAGCCCGGTCGAGACTTTTCTGAGCACTGGCCCCACGTACGCAGCCCTGACGGGGAGAATCGGTTTGTGTCCTTGCTGCACCAGCAGCTCCTGAGTCAGGACTTGGAAGCAGCTTTGGTGACTGATAGGAAGGCGGAACAGAACCCAGCTCAGCCGCGGGGAAGCCTGCTTGCATCAGCAAAGAGTGTGTGTGTGTGTGTGGGGGGGGGGTCCTAGCGATCAGGGAGGGGAGTTGTTTGGTTTGGTATTTTAAGAAGAGTCATTTTGGGGACATAACTACAACTCCACTGAAAGAGACACCCCCCCCCCCCCCGCTTAGCGGTCCTGGGTCGGTGGAGCTATGGCCCTGGTTTAGAGAGCCCGAGCCTTAAAGCACTGGCTCAGCGAAGAGAGAAAACTGCATGAGTCACTCTTAGTCCAATTACAGTGCATCCCTAACACTTGGCCACTCAGCCCTGCTCACACCAGACCACGAAGAGCGCTCACCTCAAGAGTTTACTTCAATCCCTTTAAATGCTGCACATTGCCTATCCACTGAACAGCATTCGAACCAAACACCCCTCAGCATCACTGACTCCCAGCCCTTCCAGGGCTGCTTTTGAGCCAATGTGGCAAGTGAAAGCCCTCGGTATGTGTCACGGCACTGAGAGAATGGGCAGTTCCCTGACTCCATGACAGAACACTGCCAATGACCCGTTTCCGAACGTGCAGCCAGCAGGACCCGTGCCAGCGTTCCAGGACCCCAGGGAAAGGCCTGGGACACCCGCTGACCCAGTCACGCAGCCAAACCTCAGCAGCAACAATAACCTTTCCGAGCTGGAGAGACACCCCTCCTCCCCCCGAACATGCACACGCTCCACTGCTCCCGTTTCTCAACTGGCTCAGGGCCTCTGTGCTACTCCAGCGCTGGTCACTCCAGGTACCTCAGGTACTTCAGAGGGGAACCTCCCCACTCACTCACACGGCATCCACTGGCCACCTCACTTCGTGGAGAATCATGATGCTCTGGAATATTTTCCAGTTCAGGAGAACCACCACAATCTCCAAGGGGTTGCATCCGAAAACTCCCTCCCCAAGCAACCAGCAATTTCAGGTGTACACCGATTTTAAACTAGAAAACAGTTTCATACCCATTTTCAGGCTGTTCTAGCGATAAACAAGAGGACCATGTTTAAACAAAACACACACTGTTGACTCATGTTCTTCATTTCTATATGACAGCCAAGGCTTCCAAAGAAGTGACAGGAGAAAAGGGGGAAATGATTGACTGGGTTCAACAAGGAGCTGCTTTCCCTGTCAATCCAATTACTAGACAGCAAACCCATTTCATTAACACAGCTAAGAGCTCATATAGCTAGGCTCTCTAATCAGCTCTCCCCAGCACTGTTACCCTTCCCCTCTTCTTTCTGTCTGTTATACACACTTGTCGCCTTTCATCTTCACTTGGACTGCACTCTTCAGAACAAAGTGACTGTCCCTTACTGCGTGTTTGTAACATGAATAATGCAGCAAAAAGCTGTACTCTTGTTTTTACCTCCAGGTCCCTGCTTACGGTGGCCAGGCAGGCAGGCAGGCTACAGCAGAAAAGCAGTGCCAGTCAGTGGCTAGTGCAAAAGGCTGCATGTAGAGAAGCCCAGGATGGGAGTTTCAAACACCACCACATGACCCGGTGTTTCTGGCAGTGTCACTTGCCCATCTTGTGCCTTAGCTACTCCTGCTGAGAAGCTGTTCGCAATCTGCATCTCAAAGTATTTGGATGGCATTTCACTGCATTTGCAAAGCAGGGCAAATCCCTTTACTAAATCCTTCTACCTACAACGCAGTCACAATTTCTACAAGAAAAAAAAAAATCACGCTCCATTTCATTCCCAAAACGCTTCATTGGTTTGCAGCAACACTGTCTAACCTGCATCCAGGAAATTAAATAGCTGTTAACAGCCCATTCCAAAAGATATTTAAAAACAAAATCCAGCTTGCCAACTTATTAGAGCTGGGCTTCTCACACACAGTTTTGCTTATGGAATGAATTTGTTTATTATCCAGATTTTAGATAATTACTTTTGTACGCAAATACATCTGGCCAGCCAGAAACATCTCCACTCTGGAACCGCAGAGACAGGAGGTAACAGCCTTCCCCAGTTCCCATCGTGTATTTAGGACACCACCACCACCACCCCCCCCACCAAAAACAATTAACCCAAAAGCTGCCAAAGATACAGCCACCAAGACTCCGTTCCTTGGTACGACAGCATTAACATCCCCCAGCATAGCTGCTGTTGCTGAAATACAAAGGCCAATGTTTGTGCCATGTGAACACACTGAAAGTAGAACAGTGGGAGCTGAGTAATCTCCTCCATACCATCAGCATCGCTCACTGAGCGGAGGACACCAGCCCAGGGAGCCCTCAGTGCCTGCAGGCGCCTCTGGAAAGCCGCCACAGTTAGAAATGTCTTGTCTGGTAAGCAGAGCGCCCAGTGAAAGAAGCCATCCCAAGGCAGGAGCTGGGCATACCGTGCCTTACCTTCTGTGCCTGAGTAGGCTCCGTGAGGACCAGGGTGAAGAGGCCCAGACAGATCTCCTCATGCTGAGGGGCTCCTTTACACACCTGCAAGGGGAAAGGGAAGCAACATGGGTGAGCAACACTAGGCCTCGCTCAGGTGGGGTGTTGACGACACGAGAAGCTCTTCTCGGTTCTAGGACAGGGACGCTCCATACCAGCGCACAGCCGCCCCCAGGGAATTCAGCAGCAGAAAGTTACAGAGCTTCCCCATCGTTCATATCGGCAAAGTCCATTGAGTCCTGTGCCTGTATCTCCTGCACGCACACATATTTTGGAGTTAAAATACGTAGTTCAAGCAATGCTTCAATGCTCTTCCTAAGGGAGAGACTCCATGGCGGTGGGGAGTGGTCTGAAGGTTTTACTGGCAGGACTTCTGGACGCCCACATTACTCACAAGCAGTGAGGCCACACCTGCGCGATGCAGGTTACTCCACAGGATCACCCTGAAGGCCTCAGGGCCACCCCGTGAGGCACCCTCCCCACACCTGGGGCTTCACAAGAGGTGTGTCAGGGTTGTGTGAGACACACTTCACTGCTCACTCACTCAGCCACATGGGAAAGGCTTCCACTAGCACCAGTGGGCTTTGGCAGGCCCCATGTTTGCATCCCTCCTCCTGCTAAGCCAGGCTCCCCTAGTGCCATGACTCCAGCTAGCCAAAGATACAAGGGGGGAGAAAACTGCAGCCAACACATTTTAGAACCTCTAAAAATTACTGGAGTGTTCTCTACATAGCAACATCATCAGGGAGCAGGCGATGATGTGGGAACTTTTCAGGACCAGAAGCAAGTGCAGTGGGAAGATTGTACCACTGGGAATGGGGATTCCGAGGAGCTCAAGCAGAGAAACTATGTATGAAGAGGGAGTGTGCAAAAAAGTGCATGATAACTGCAATCACAGGCATGTCACCACCACCACATAAGCAAGTGCATATTCACAAACATGCATATGCACCCCTCTCGTGGTAGATCAGTACCAACTGTCCAGCACTCACAAGCAACCTTACAGGGTGGGCTTATGATGGAAGAGCAAAAGAGTCAGCCAGGTTTCAGCAAGGAAACACAGCGTGGCACTGCTGCCAAATTTTACGACACATGGAGTAAGCGTTTTTCTTAAAAATATAACTCTGGAGAACTTCCGGTCAGTGTTCAGATTGGTGAAGGTGGCACAGCGTCCGCTCCACTGCTCCTAGCAGGGTTACACATTGGCTGGCCGACAGCCCCCATGGCTGCCGTCTCGTGGAGGTGCCTCTGGGTGAATTATTTCTTCTTGTCAGGATTAACTTCTGTGACAAAGAAACCCCTTGGCAGAGGGTCCCCTGTTCTTTGCAAACAACTCTCATCTCAGACCTGACAAACTCACTACACCAAACACATCTTACAGAATACTTATCCGTAAAGAGTAACATGTAAGGTATCAGAAAGCTTGTAACTTGCCAAGACACAATCACTGTGAGATGTACGTGTGGATGATATTTAAGGAATAATATATTTATACTGAACGTGTGCTTTATGGAGTTGGAGTAAAACTTAGTTACGTGGGGTTATGCTGCATGAATGGGTCACCACCAAACTGGAAGGAGTAGCCCCCCCCCCCCCCCCACAACCCTCATCTACCGCCCTGCCTTACCCCAGAACAGATAATGGAAAAACCACATCTGGCACTTACGTGAGCATTTAGGGCATCGTTAGCTTCCCTCTCCGACACCCCATTGGTCAGTGATGTCACAATGCCCATGCACCTCTCTAGTCTCTGAAAAAGAGAAAACAAATCCATACACCAGCTAGCAGGAACAGGTATCCCAGAGCCCCCGTTTCTTCGGCCACTCGGGGTGCCTTGTGCAAGTAACAAAACAGGGGGGCCAAGACTCCCAGGAATGATTTTGGAAGCCTAATTTGAGACGCCTTTAAGGGGCCCAACTTTCCAAACACACTGGTTTCCTGCCTCTGAAAACAGGGCCACTTGGACGTGTCAAGTTGGGCACCAAAATCATTAGTCAGCTTTGAAAACCTGGGCCCTCTCACTTCCTGCTGCCATGGAAAGGGTGATGAGAGAGGCAATGGGAGACCATTGCCATCTATGCTCAAGACACCACATATACACCAGCAATGGGGGCCACGGGGGCTGGAGAGTAAAACCAGTATGATAATCATTCTCCCCTTGTGCCAGGCCCCAGAACCAGCCGCTGACTGGAGAAGCTACTATCTCATAGCTGCTCATTTATTCCTAGTCTGTGTTGGAAATACTCCACTGCCATTCCCCCACCTGCAGAGCCAGCTAATGGCATCATGTGGATTTGGGTCAAACAAACATGACACACGGGCCAAGGTGACACAGGGATGTCAGTCCCCATTCTGAGAGCAGAGCTACAGTCTCACACGTTCAATTCTCTCTGAAGCTACAATTCGCGGACCATGGCAAAGACTATTCTGGGCATATACTGTAGAGCTGTGCCCCTTACTGAGCGGCAAGTGGAGTTCCCTTGAAGACCCACTGCAGACAGACAAGACGCTTTCATTTTATGTGACTTTAGCGCTCAGGCAAGGTGCCGGAGTCCAAGGGCCTCCATTTTAATTACTAACTTCGTAAGTAGCTTCTGGTGCTAAGAAACCGCAGGAGCAGAAGTTTTTATGCGGATGTCCCAGCTAATGAAATGACAGCGAGAAGGACTCGAAGCCAGACTGCCCAGCACATGGCAAAACTCAGTTAATTTGCCACTGCAAAACCCTGATGGTAACTCTGGAGCAGAGTCTGACTACGAAAGCATAGCAGACGCACGCCTCCAAGGGGGCTGTCAGCCGCTCATGTCCTCTCAACGCACCACAAGGTCTTCTAGCAGCTGTCACAACCGTCTTCTACGACAACAGCCAAGGACTGGCTTCTCACGTGTGGTGCAGCAGCTACTTCAATGGGGCCCTGACCCTGGACTGGGGCCTGTAGGCATGACTGAAATACAAATAAATACATATGCACCACCACCACTGCCCACCGCTCACAACGCTGAGTGACACTCAGCACTTCTTTGTTCCAGTGGGACGTACCCTGCTCCAAGCACTGCTGTTATGCCTGTTGCTTGCGTTACAGTAGCACGTGCCTCAGCCAAGAGCAGGGTGGCCCTGCGCTGGGCCCAGTGAAGACAGTCAGAGACAGTCCCTCAAGGGAAGTGTTTACAGCCTCAGTAGACAAGACAGGGGGAGGGGAGGGCGCAGAAGAGAGCACCGCTGTCACCACTTTGAAGTTGGGGAACTGAGGAATGGAAATGTTAAGTGATTTATCCAAGGTCACTTCGGGAGTTTGTGGCAAAGACAGGAATGGAATTCGGCTCTTCCAAGTCCAAAGCCAGTGCCTCACCCACAGCACCATCCTTCTCTGAGGCCATCCACAGCCCGCTGAGCCCCGCTCACCTGCCTATCCATGGAAAGGAGCAGACTGCTCACCCCAAGCAAGTAAAACATTTGTTCGTTCCTGTTGTCATGATCAACAGAGGGCAGGAGCATTTGGCACTGGGCTGGTAAGTGCATCACGACAGTTTCTGCACGTCTGGCTAAGCACCCTGGCCCACTCCAAATCACCAAGACAGGCACTTCAATGGCACTCACGCTGGTATTGGAGTGAGAGGTGAAAAGGCCTTACAGATCTACTGCAGCTCAAGGGAGAACATCAGCTTAAAGTGCGATGATTGCGTCGGAACTTTTGTGACTTGCTGAAAATCACGACAAGTGATTTCACTTCACTTTGTGCGTTCAACAGCATTGGGCGCACAGCCCTCTGTAGCCAGCCAGTCAGCTTCCTTTGCTGCTGTGGGTCTTGTTTCCAGCAACAGGGGAGAGGAAAGCATTTTAAAATAGAGCAAAATGTGATTGTAAAACTGCAAGAACTAGCCAGGGAAGTGGGGACAGGTTAGTACATGAAACTACTTTCCTAGTGTTCAAATAACGCTTAACAACAGAAAGGAGTCAGCACTGGAGAAAGGGACAAACATCTGACAAAGGCAGCGTCTAGTGAACTCAGAACACTGGCTTGTAAGTGCTGTAAGTTTCTCAAGCCGTGTGGACAACTCTCTGGCATAGGAAAGGAGCTGGACAGCCAGCAAGGTGCTAGGAACACTGGAAAAGCAGAGACTTTGGGGTGAACAAAGCTCAGTTAGTCTGGTAGGTGGCATCTAAGCAAAGCCCATGAACCCTGCCTTGGCAACAAGAGCCCTGTTTCTTATGGGGGTGGCTCTTTAGAGACATGACAAGATTGTACGGAGGACATTGGGGGTGCTCTCAAGTGGAGGCTTTCTACAGGGGCGTGTCTACGGGAGGTGCAGATTCCATTATGGACAAAGCCAGGCTAAGCGCTCCCATTTGTCGCACAAGGCCTCAGAATTTAAACAAGATCTAGGGGTTCTGAGTGGGAGGACGTTTGTCTTGGCTCAGACCTTCCCAACCCCTTCACACACACCCTAGTGAAACATCGCTCTGACTGAGGGGACAGATGGGTCCCACTCTGGAGCCACTCAGGGAGTGCCTACACTGCCCACTAAGGCCAGGCTCGGACTCAGGTTTGAGCCTAAGCCCCCCTTCTGGCTACACACATCAGAATAGTCACACCAGAAAGCACTCAGGACCTGCCAGGGGGGTGGATCAGACCCTGAGTCCTGTTGTGACTCGGGTCCAAGCCCTGTCATTTTGCAGCGTGGATGCAGGTCAAGCCCCAGAGCTGAGTCAGGAGGGTTGCTTAGTGCAGTATGGATGTGTTAGCACAGCTGTGACACACAGGTCCAGCACCTGTAAACCCAAATTTATAATGCAGTGTGGAAACTGAGGCAGGGGCGTGGAAACTCCGAGTCCACAAGCCTGGGTCACAGACCTAGGCCTAGTGTGCAGTGTAGTCACACCCTCGGAATCATTCTGTGCATTGGGCTGGAGTGGGGATGAGGGAAGGAGAGAGCATGCTGGCTCTGCAGCACCCCAGACAGCTGCCACTGATCACAACCAAACCCGATTCCCTTCCTTCCCCAACAAGACACTGCACTGGAATGGCCTAATAAGACCCACTTGCTGTTGCTAAGCTATAACAGTGCAAGAGGCAAAAGTCTGAGGCATGAGCGGCAAGAGCTTCCACTCGACCTCAGAGAAATCCACAGGGGTTATTTTAATTGGATTTTTGCAAGTTAATCCTCCCAGAGCACCAACTGACTGACGTCTTTGGGGTAGTTTGGACGTGAACTTCCGGAGGCTGGCGTGCTCTCATTTCAAACCAGAGTTTCCAACTAGCACTATGTAAGAATTGTAGGTACCTCCCAGTGCACGTGCAGAGCTGCTCACTGACTTCATCTGAGGGGCTCCAGGCACGTGCCACGAGGACAACAGATCCTTCCGAGCGTACGTCTGCAGTAACCAGGCAGACATTGGAGGGGAAGAGCCAGTGCTGGATTATGCCCCGTCCACACTACAAGAACCACTGTCAAACATCCTTTATTCTTGCCTACGTACACAGAACCACACACGTTATGATCACCCTCCAGAAACCATGTCCTACCTATGCTAGAATACGGTTAATGCATTTCTTTCCTGTTCACACAGAAAAGGAGCAGCATGTTTTAGCTACAACCATGTTCACGTGGCTATTTTTGTAGTGCCGGTAGGGCCTGATTAGCAGGTCAGTGACCGAGAATTAGGAAGAGTCTGAGCAGTGGAACAGGAATGATGTGCAGCTAGAGAACGAGACAGGTCTATAATGGCCCCAGCAGTGCAGCTCCACCGACAACAGGAAAAGCTGTTATTGCACAGGGAGCTAGACAGGTGGGCAAACCCGGTTCCCGTTTTGGCCAGTGTAGCTACAGCCCGAGTATAAAAATGACCCTGCAGGGTCCCCCTACTTACGCCTCAGCTCTTACTACAGTGGAGAGGCAGCTCCACGGCAGTTAAGGGCGTCGTCTCTCCAGCTCAGTATTTTGCTGTGCGAGTTGTAGATTAAACCCTGGCACAAACAGGTGCATTTTGCTTTCAAGGGCAGATGTGCCCCTTGTCACTTGGCCCAGTCATTCAAACTACCCGTGCCACAAACTCAGTGCAGGAACTGAAGACCCAGCTGGAATGTTTCTGGCTCTGCCATCACCACTGGCAAAAGACCCTGCAACTGGAACACAGCCACCCACTCCACCTGCGAGAAGTGAGACAAAAGGACCCTGTCTCACTCTCCTGCAGAGTTAGCTGGGTAATGACTTGTTTGTGCCAGGGAAAGGTGCCAGATGCGACTCCAGGAGCTGATGTGCAGGATCTGAAGGGGTTATTTCTACACAATCACTTTCGGATTAGCACCATTTTAAAATGCAAATCTGCCAGGCTAATTATGGCACAGGCTAGTGACTCTCCCCCCTCCCCCATGTACCAATATGAATGAGGAGGAAGCTGTTGGCAAAGGGGAACATCTCCATTTCACAGTCTGCCTTCTAGGGTGATGCAAATGAACACACATGGGCCAACAAGTGCGGAAGGGTAACACTGCTTTTCAGTAAGGCTTTTTTCAGGGCTGATAGTTTACAGAACTATCAGAGAGGACCAAAAGAATTTGAAAGCCCAGATCCAGGTAGACTCATTTCCGTTATTTGTAAAGGCAGAACAAGATCCAGTGAGCACAAACTGAAGTCAGAAAAATGCACACTGCAAGTAGGACAATATTAACAGGGCAGGTAGCTAGCTACCAGAACAGCTTTCCAAAGGAGTGGGTAAGCTCATCATGACTCTGTCTTTAAATGGAGACTGACTGACTTTCTAACAGTATGCTTTAGTTGAACCCCAAGTCACTGGGCTTGACAATGTCACTTATGCAGGAGGAAGAATAATTCCCTCCAGTGCAGAATTCACCAAGTGAATTTCCGTGGTCTCTGCTATGCAGGAGATCACGCCATATGAACACAGTGGTCCCTTCTGGCTTTAAAATCCATGGATATTTTTGAAGACTAGCGCTGTCCAGACACTAAAACAACAAATACATATAGCAACTAACTCTAGGGAATCAATCTTAAAGAAAAGACAATAGATATGGTTACACTTTAGGGATCAATCCTCACACAGTTATTCTCTACCCTGATAGGTCACCAGGGAAGTGACTATACACACTGGAGTAACTGCAGAATCAGTATTAGAACAGTCATTTTTTTAGCTATAGAAAAAAGTGCATATACACAAACATGTGTGCGCGTGTATATACGCCCCCCTCCCCCACCACACACCCCTAGTTTCAGTATCTCCATAGCAGAGAAAGGGTCTTGGTATTTCTCCCTCAGCAGGAGCTGACGTTTTGCAGATACCTCACTAGATCATGTGTTAGAAGAGAGTTAAGACACAGAGAGTGAAACTCCCTGTCACAATAAATAGGAGACACACAAACTTGAAGAGTGGCTAAATGGTTAGTCTAAAAGAAAGATGTTACCCTTACCTTAAAGGGACTTTAAAAGCATGCTGTCCAGAGATGAGCTGTGTTTCCTTTATCAGAACTCACAGCAGGCTGGCAAGAGGTCAGCTTTCTCTCTGAGTTTTAGTTTACGATACCATATGTAATATGTTTTGGAGGAACATTGTCACCTTAAACAACACTCCTCCAAAACCTTTGCTGAACCTACTGTTGTTATAATCAGCATCTCACATTATTATATTGACTTTGGACATTTGACAGCACTGCATGTGAGCCCTGTTTCCCCCCTATAGTCAGTTTCCCCATTTGAGAGAGTCTTACATGCCGCTGCATGGAAGAGGATTTTTTTAAAAAAACAAAACATAACATGAAAACGTGATAGTAAAACCACTAAAACTGGCTGGGGGACTCAGGAGCAGGTGTAATACCTGACATTATTTTTAACTCATTTCTTACAAACTGACTGAATTTCAAGTTGGTATCTCTCTAACTGTTTTAGTGATTTAAAATACATGCACAAAGGAGACATTCCTAACAATTAAAGCAGGGGACCATTTGTCAGGACTTCTGGATTCACTTCCTAGTTCTGGTGCTTACCCAACTTTATGACCTTGAACAAGTCACTTCACCTGTCCATGTCTCAATCTCCCCAGCTGTAAAATAGCAATACCTACCTCGCTGGATGGGCAAGGTTTGAGAGTTGTACTGCCCTGAGATCCTTGGAGAAGAGGCACTACAGAACACTAAATAATACTGCTACAGGGATTCCAGACAAGCCCCGGAGAGAGTCCTTGGCGAGGTTTCAAGGAGAATTTGAGTTTTCAGCTCTGACAGGCACAAAAAGTGGCACTGCTCCGAGGACTGGGATCTTTTATTCAGAGCTGGACTAGTACCAAAAATACACAGGGACAATTGAGAGTTTTACCAATGGTACGGGAGTTTCCAGGCCCAGCAGGTTGATATATGTCAGACCTTGAAACCAAGTAATTCCAGATACCTTTGGGTCTTTCTTTTCTACTTGATTTCCAATATGATTTTAGCTGGCACTGTTTCAACAGTCCTTAACACATTTGCTCCTGGCTCATAGTAAATAAAAAGCTGGCTCTGCAAGTCCATCAGTTCATGAGACATTAGCCGCTCAAATCATGTCACAACTAAAGTGATAGTACTTCACCCTACAATAGCTCCTTTCAGAGGATCTCAAAATGCTTTATGAACATTAATTAACACCCATGTGAGACAGGTACAATAATAGCTACCTGCATTACCGATGAATAAACTGAGGTACAGAGAGATTATGTGCCCAAGGTCAGGCAGAAAGTCTGAAAGAAGAGCTAGGAATAAAACCTAGAACTTGTTCAGCTGTTCTAACCACTATTTACAATGCCTCAGCACCGGGTACAGATCCCAGAAGTGTTGACTCCCACTGCTTCTCTAACCACCTATCCATGGTGGAGAAAAAAGCAAGACAATGAGCAGAATGACATGATTTCAAGGTCTCATATTTTGGGTCCTGCCAGGGCTCCAAAATGCTTTGGCAGTCAGTAGAAATACATTCCAGGATGACACAGTTTTCCTGTTATCAGAAAGAACAGATGAGGAATCCTGTCAACGCTGAAGTCCAAAGCAGACTTTGTGATCCTGTTCCACAGCCCTTGTCCCTCCAAAGTGCCCACACATGAAGCAGCAGGGCCTGCCCCCAGTGAAGTTGGAGAAACCAAAGATGAAGTGAAGAACCACTTGCCCACTGGGAACATTAGCAGGCCAACATGCTACCGCTTGCCCACCAGTGCAACGCAGACAAGATCGAGGGGGCTTTACACAAATACACAATGGGTTCAGATTGTAACTTACTGCCAGCTGCCTCTCTCCTCAAGGAAAAGCTGAGGCGGGGGAACCACACTGGGGAGTGAGAACCACTCTGTCCAAGCACAGCATGTCCCCAGGCCCAGCCTCCATTCCACCCTTTACAGCCCCCTCTCCAGCATGCCCCCCAGTCAGCTCCTTGCCCCCAGCCCCCGCCTCTTACAGGCCCCCGGCCAGCTCCTTGCCCCCAGCCCCCGCCCCTTACAGGCCCCCCGGCCAGCTCCTTGCCCCCAGCCCCCGCCCCTTACAGGCCCCCCGGCCAGCTCCTTGCCCCCAGCCCCCGCCCCTTACAGGCCCCCTGGCCAGCTCCTTGCCCCCAGCCCCCGCCCCTTACAGGCCCCCGGCCAGCTCCTTGCCCCCAGCCCCCGCCCCTTACAGGCCCCCTGGCCAGCTCCTTGCCCCCAGCCCCCGCCCCTTACAGGCCCCCCGGCCAGCTCCTTGCCCCCAGCCCCCGCCCCTTACAGGCCCCCTGGCCAGCTCCTTGCCCCCAGCCCCCGCCCCTTACAGGCCCCCGGCCAGCTCCTTGCCCCCAGCCCCCGCCCCTTACAGGCCCCCCGGCCAGCTCCTTGCCCCCAGCCCCCGCCCCTTACAGGCCCCCTGGCCAGCTCCTTGCCCCCAGCCCCCGCCCCTTACAGGCCCCCGGCCAGCTCCTTGCCCCCAGCCCCCGCCCCTTACAGGCCCCCCGGCCAGCTCCTTGCCCCCAGCCCCCGCCCCTTACAGGCCCCCTGGCCAGCTCCTTGCCCCCAGCCCCCGCCCCTTACAGGCCCCCGGCCAGCTCCTTGCCCCCAGCCCCCGCCCCTTACAGGCCCCCCGGCCAGCTCCTTGCCCCCAGCCCCCGCCCCTTACAGGCCCCCCGGCCAGCTCCTTGCCCCCAGCCCCCGCCCCTTACAGGCCCCTCTCCCACGTGCACCTACCTCCTCTAACTCATCCTTGGCATCCAGGATGGTGGTGAGCAGCAACTTCCCTCCTCCTCCTCCTGCTGCTGCGGCTCCCCCCTTCCCCTTCTCCATGGCTGGGCAGGGGGCTCCCCTCTGCGCTCACAGCCCTGGGGCCCACGCAGCTCTGCCCAAGGGGGGTGAGGGCTCCAGGGGGCTGCCCCGTCTCCCCCGCTGGCAGGATGGGGGGGGGCTCCTCTCTCAGCCCCCAGACTCCTCCCAGCACCGGCCTGGCACCTGGGGGGGCTCGGGGGGGCTGCGGGGGGCAGGTCCCTCTCTCCTGCCTGGGGAGCCCCTCGGCTCCTGCTCGGGGGGGCTGGGCCGGCGTTATGGGGGGCGGGGGCCCGCAGGGGCAGGTCCCCAGGCTGGGGGGGGAGGCGCAGGGGACTGGCGGGGGAGGGGCTCTCTCTCCCCGAGGGGGGGGTGTCTCCTCTGAGGGGACCGAGGGGGGCGGGGAGCAGGCGCCTCCTCACCCCCCACCCAACAGCACAGACCGGAAGCCACTAGGAGCGGGGGGGGGGCGGGGGAGGAAGCGCCTCACGCGCCGGAAGGGCCCGCCCCCTCCGCCCCTCGCCGGCCAATAGCAGCGGGGAGAGGCCCCCGAGCGACAGGGGAGGGAGGCGGCTCCGCCCCAACGGCTCGTCACCGCTGGGGGCGGGGCCGGCGAGGCGGTCTGGCCAATAGGGAGGGAGGGGGCGGGGTTTCCGTCGGGTTGAAGCGTCTCGCTCGGCTAGGCTGGGGACGGGGGAGGCGCGAGGCTGAGGCTCTGAGCGCCCCTCCCCCCCGCCCCCTTCCCCGCGCAGCGCAGCGCGTGCCCCCCCCCCCGCCGCGTGCAGGGCGCTGTATGCTTAACCCCCCCCCCGCCGCGTGCAGGGCGCTGTATGCTTAACCCCCCCCCCGCCGCGTGCAGGGCGCTGTATGCTTAACCCCCCCCCGCCGCGTGCAGGGCGCTGTATGCTTAACCCCCCCCCGCCGCGTGCAGGGCGCTGTATGCTTAACCCCCCCCCCGCCGCGTGCAGGGCGCTGTATGCTTAACCCCCCCCCCGCCGCGTGCAGGGCGCTGTATGCTTAACCCCCCCCCGCTGCGTGCAGGGCGCTGTATGCTTAACCCCCCCCCCCCGCCGTGTGCAGGGCGCTGTATGCTTAACCCCCCCCGCCGCGTGCAGGGCGCTGTATGCTTAACCCCCCCCCCGCCGCGTGCAGGGCGCTGTATGCTTAACCCCCCCCCGCCGCGTGCAGGGCGCTGTATGCTTAACCCCCCCCCGCCGCGTGCAGGGCGCTGTATGCTTAACCCCCCCCCCGCCGCGTGCAGGGCGCTGTATGCTTAACCCCCCCCATTGCTCCGTGCCCAGCCTGCAGCTCTGCGCCCCTGAGCAGATGTCCCGGTTTTATAGGGAGAGTCCCGAGATTTGGGGCTTTGTCTGATATAGGCTCCTATTACCCCCCCCCCCCGGGTTTTCACACTTGCTGGCAGGTCACCCTACGCTGACCCCCCCCAGGCTCTGCACTAACCCCCCTTCCCCCGTCCATGCAGGGCTCTGCACCGACCCCCCCCCCGGGCTCTGCACTGCCCACCCCACGGCTCTGCACCAACCCACTTCCCCCGTCCATACAGGGCTCTGCACCGACACCCCCCCGGGCTCTGCACTGCCCACCCCACGGCTCTGCACCAACCCCCCTTCCCCCGTCCATACAGGGCTCTGCACCGACACCCCCCCGGGCTCTGCACTGCCCACCCCACGGCTCTGCACCAAACCCCCTTCCATACAGGGCTCTGCACCGACACCCCCCCGGGCTCTGCACTGCCCACCCCACGGCTCTGCACCAACCCCCCTTCCCCCGTCCATACAGGGCTCTGCACCGACACCCCCCCGGGCTCTGCACTGCCCACCCCACGGCTCTGCACCAACCCCCCTTCCCCCGTCCATGCAGGGCTCTGCACCGACCCCCCCCCCCCCGGGCTCTGCACTGCCCACCCCACGGCTCTGCACCAACCCCCTTCCCCCATCCATACAGGGCTCTGCACCGACACCCCCCCGGGCTCTGCACTGCCCACCCCACGGCTCTGCACCAAACCCCTTCCCCCGTCCATACAGGGCTCTGCACCGACACCCCCCCGGGCTCTGCACTGCCCACCCCACGGCTCTGCACCAAACCCCCTTCCCCCGTCCATACAGGGCTCTGCACCGACCCACCCCCAGGCTCTGCACTGCCCACCCCACGGCTCTGCACCAAACCCCCTTCCCCCGTCCATACAGGGCTCTGCACCGACCCCCCCCCGGGCTCTGCACTGCCCACCCCACGGCTCTGCACCAAACCCCCTTCCCCCGTCCATACAGGGCTCTGCACCGACACCCCCCCGGGCTCTGCACTGCCCACCCCACGGCTCTGCACCAAACCCCCTTCCCCCGTCCATACAGGACTCTGCACTGACAACCCCCCGGGCTCTGCAGTGACCCCCTATCCCCCCCGTCCATACAGGGCTCTGCACTGACCGCACCCCGCCCACACACCGCTCTGCATTGACGACCCCTGCCCATATAGGGTTCTGCATTTCCCTCCCCCCCAGCACTCTGCACTCACCCACCCCCATCCACACAGGGCTGTGCATTGACCCCCCTCCCTGGCAGCTCTCAGCCATGGCTCTTCACCACATGCCACAGTTCCGTGGCCCCGTGGGGCATGGGGCTGCCCCCGGCAGGGCTATTGGCACCGCACAGGGGCTGCAGGGATAAACTCACTGCTCTCACCTGGCTCCCTCCCAGGGTAGCCAGCAGAGCCTGTTTTGCACATAGCCCGTTCCCCTCCCCTCCGTCCCAGCACTGATCAGATACAGGAGTGCAGGGAAGTGGGAGCCAGAAGGGGAAGTGAACAACTCAGTGCGGGAGGAAGCCAGGCACAACAGAGAGCACCACAGCCGGGGCGATAACCCCATCGCCGGCCGCTGCGTCCCTGCCCGGCCATGCCTGCTTCCCCTTGGGTGGGCACAGGGGGACTTCGAGGGGGCTTAGGGACAGCAAAGCCATGAGGGAGATCTGACCATGAGGGCCTAAACTATAGCTGTTTGGGGGTGGGGGGAGAGATGGGGTCCAAGGGTGCAGCGCCTCTCCTCCAGGACAGTTCGGAACAGGCCCATAGGGACTGAAAGTCAGGCCTGTCTGGCAGCCGCTTGGTGGCCCTGTGTGGGTCTCAGCCCCGTTCCTGGGGGGCAAAGTGCCCATGTCACCTGAACCACCATCACTGCTGATGCTAACTAGCCCCTTTGCCAGCCGCCTCCACAGAGAGGCCAGAGCCTGCCTGGGCCGCGGAGACCAAGCCCCGTCCCCTGGGAAGCTGGGGCCATGCATGAGGGGAGCCTGCCGTGCCCAGCCTGGGCAGCTCAGCAGAAGCTGCCAGTCTGGGGCAGGCTGAGCCTGGCCAAGGGCTGTGCCCGTCTTCCTGGACCCAGAAGACTCGATGCTGCAGTAGGCCTAGGGCCACGTCCCAGGAGGCCCCAGTGCCCAGCAGACGTCATATCCCAGGAGGGCCCAGTCACAGCATGATCCCAGGCAGGGTC
This sequence comes from Lepidochelys olivacea, assembly GCF_965140295.1. Classification (NCBI taxonomy): domain Eukaryota; kingdom Metazoa; phylum Chordata; order Testudines; family Cheloniidae; genus Lepidochelys; species Lepidochelys olivacea. The sequence continues at coordinate 1,730,792 of NC_140434.1, forward strand.
CCCCTGGCAGCCGGCGGGTTGCCGGCCCCAGCCATGCTCCATCAGGGCAATTCATTGCCTCCCCCTCCCCACACAGGACCCCGGCCTGGCTGTGATGCAAACTGCAGTGGGAGCAAAAGTCTGGCTCTGGGATCGTGCCCCCAGTCACTCCCCCATGGCAGCTGTAAGGATCACAGCCCCCAGCCCATCCCTCCAGCACGGAGCCAGCCTCCCCCAGCATGGTCCCAGGCTTCCTGCCATTGTCACAGGGTCAGCGGGTGGCTCTTCTCTGCCTGGGGTCAGGGGCCCATGGCTGGCAAAGCTACTTCCTTCCCGGCTCACCCTAGAGCCCTGGGCCCCCCGAGTGCCTGCTGTGGGCCCACAGGCTCTGGGCCAGGCCGGTGCTGGGCACGATTGGGTCCCTTCAGCTCAGCCGCGGCTCAGCAGGACCCGCTCCCTAGGGCAGGCGAGCCCTGAGATCCCAGGGGCCAGGCTCTTCGCCTTGGCTGAGCTCCCCTCACTCTCTGACCTGCCCAGGCTCCCAGGAACGCACCCCCCCGCCCCCCGCCTGCTGTCTGTCTGTCTGTCTGCCTCAAGATCCCATTCTCCCCTCACCCTCTGGCGGCAGAATAGCCCCACAGCTCCCTGGCAGTTCCCCCTGCCCCACCCCAGGCGTGGTCAGGCTCCCCATCCCAGCCTGCCTGAGGACAGCAGAAGGGCAACCCCTGGATGGGGCTGGGCCAGGGGACCCGAGCCCTGCCCTTCGGCAGGTACAGCATGTTACAGACCCAGCCTGCCGGGTGCCGCTGGGGAGGCCGTGTCCAGCCCCACTGGTGCCCAGCGCTGCCCCTGCGAGGCCAGGGTTCGTCCCCACCTCGGTGCTTGCTCTCTGGGCTGCTCTGGCCGTTCCAGGCCCAAGGCTGTCCCCCACGATGTCCTCCATGCAGCCTGTCCCTGCTTAACTGCCGGGGCCCCACTTGGGATGGGGGAGCGGCTGCCTCTGAGCTGGGGTGAGGGCTCCCGGGAATTGTTGCCCAGTGCCTGAGGCTGTGGCCTGCAGGGGAGCGGGGTGGGCTGCCACAGCTCCCCATCGCGCTGCAGCCCACGTGGCTGGGGCCCAGAGGCTGATGGATAAGCCTTCCCAGGCCTCAGAGGAAGGCGTCATTAGTCCACTTTACAGGTGGCTATACCGAAGCACAGAAGTCAGTCAGCAGAAAAGCTAAGGCCAGAACCCAGGAGTCCTGACTCCCTCCCCCCACTCGAGCCCTCTCTCACCCAGCACCAGGGCAGAACACAGGAGTCCCACCCCCCACCTCGCCTGCTCTAACGCACTCCTCCCATCCCAAAGCTGGGCATGGAACCCAGGAGTCCTGGTGCCAAACGTGCTGCCCTCGCCACTCGTCCAGGTTTCCTGCCACGACCCCAGTGACCAGTCGGGGGAGCTAAGAGACTCTAACGGGATTTCCGTGTGCCTACTGGGGGCAGGTTACAGGAGCAGGTAGATGGTGGGAGCCGGGGGGTACAGGGCAGAGTCCTGGCGACCCGTAGTGCACACATGCTCTTGAATGGGAACACTGAGCTCCAGGCCCGCAGCCAGCCGGGCGCTCACCCAGGCGGGGCGGGGGAAGGGGGGGGTGCTTTGCTGCTGGCCTGGCTGCTGACTTTGACAAACGAGCCCAGGGAACGGCCCGTTCAGGCCTGTGCGTTCCTGGCAGGGCCGGAGGTGCCTGCTCAGTCCCGCTGCCTCCCTCGCATTCCTGGCAGGGGCCAGGGCTTCCCGGCTCTGAGCGGGGGCTGCCTGCCCCTCCTGGGGCAAGACTGGGCTGAGCCCCTCCTCCCCGCAGTGTCCCACAGGCCCAGCCAGCCTCCCAGATTGGCTCTGCAGAGGGGTGCCCCTACAGTCCTGGGGGGTCAGGATCAGGGGTGCTGACACATCAGGGTAGGAGGGGTAGCAGGGAGGGCCCTGGCTGGGCAGGAGTGGGGGTGTTGCCAAAGCTGGTGGAGGCGGGTGTCCCACTGCCCCCTCCCCCGTTCATCCCATTCCCTGTGAGGCAGGACACCCGGATCCCAGGCCCCAGAGCTAGCCTCTCTCCCCCCAGGAGCCTCCCCACTCCAGAGGGTTAGCCCTGCCTCCCCCCAGGGCCCGCGGGAGCCATCACGCTGAGTGTGAGATACACAGGCTTTATTACAAAGAGTAGAGCTCTGGTGACAACGCCCTGACAGGGACACCCAACCCCGGGTGCGTGGGGGGTGATGCCCAGCTGTGTGAGCTCCCCTCAGTCTTCGTGAAAGGGCAGGTGCTGGGCAGCACCGGCTCCTTCCCTGGCCCACAGCTCCTCCCCACCCGCGGCTCCGGGGATGAGCGTGGCGGGGCCTGGGGGAGAGGCCCGCCAGGGTGCAAGGCTCTGGGCTCACAGGGGTGGGATCCTCTCCCGAGATGTGGCTCCGGCTCAGGGGCCTCACCGCAGGGGTGGAGAGAGAGCGGGGCAGGGGCAGCACCAGGGCTCAGGGCTGGGAATGGGGATGGGCTGGTGATCCTACTCCAGGGCTTTTCACGAGCCAGCGGCACTGGGAGGCGGGCGTGGGCATCATCCCCCCAGGGTTCAGTCCAACCATTCTCTGCTTCCCCCTCACCCGACTCAGGCTGTCGGGCGGCAGAGACTGCTGGCGGGGGGGTGATTGTTTGAAGTGTCTTTGGAGGCCCCCTAGGAGGGCTGGGTCCACACCCAGCCCCCGTGTCTTGCTGGGCTCAGCGGGGCCCCCCCTGCAGGGCCCCGTTCAGCCCCAGGCTGGGGCGTCTGTGGGAGAGGCCGGTGCCCGGAGGAGAAGCAGGACGGGCCGGCGCGCGGGTGGATGCTGGTCCCTCGGCGGGCAGGTCAGCCCCGCGTGCTGCTCATGCGCTCACCCAGCAGCCAGTACGTCCGCATCTTGCCCTTGCCCTGTGGGAGGAGAGGAAGCTCAGGGGGTATCCTGGGGGGATCCCCCCCATGCCTGCCCCAGGCAGGGCCCTGGGCAGCCTGGCCCGGGAGGAAGGTGCGGGCCAGGGGCAGAGTCTGCTCCGGCAGGTGTGAGGAGATGTGGCTGGTGCTAGGGCCGGGGCAGCCCCCCCCTTGCTTGGCCTGACCCAGGTGGGGCTCGAGGGAGGGGAGCGAGGGTGGGGGCACGTGTCCCTGGGAGGGGGTAGATGGCAGTGCCCAAGAACGGGACTCCATGGGGCGGGTAGTAGTGCCCGGGGGAAGACAGTGGCAGGGGGACCAGTGGGGGGCGATGAGGCTGGTGGGGGCAGAGGGAGGCCACGCTTCCGCCACCTTCATCTCCACGTCCCCGCGCAGCTCCAGTTCAAAACAGCCGACCTCCTCCAAGACGCATTTGGTGGCCGACGACAGGTGGATCTTCAGGGCTGGAACCACAGACATGGGGCTGTGGGTGGTGCAGGGACACGGCCGCCCTGCCCCTCTGCCGTCCCCGTCTCCCCCCAGGCAGAGACACAGCCCCCTCCAGCTCCCCGCAGCCACCTGCCCGGCCTCAGCTCAGCTCCTAGGGAGGACGACTGGCCCAGTCCAGCCAGCTCCAGCCACCCCCTCCACTCTGGTGGCCCCCCTGCTTGCCAGCACCCCTCCCCACTCCCAACCCAGTCCTCCCCTCTGCCCCCCATTTGCTGGCAGCACCCTCCCCACGCAGTGTCCCCTTCTGCCCCCCACAGCTCAGCCCTGTGCCTGGCCCCTTTACCTTCCCCATTGGACTCCATCCGTGAGGCCGTGTTCACCGTGTCCCCAAAGAGGCAATAACGGGGCATCTTCAGACCGACCACCCCCGCGCAGACTGGGCCTGGGACAGGAGGGACAGAGAGTGTTGGGCACCCCTCTGCAGGCTGCACCCAGGGCTGCTTCGTCCCCCACCAGGGCTCACCCCTCCCCTGCCCGGATCACATACATTCAAATCAACCAGCCCTTGCACTGTTAGTGCTGGGCTTGTACAAAGGGCCTCGCACACTAGCGGCTCCCTGGGTGAGGCAGGGAAGGTCCCCAGCCAGCCGCTGGTGGCGCTAGGACTGGAGCTCAGGAGTCCTGGTCCTCAGTCCCCCGCAACCTCTAACCCCTAGACCCCACTCCCTTACCAAAGCTGGGAACGGAACCCAGGAGTCCTGGCTCCCAGCCCCCCTGCTCTAGCCACTAGACCCTGTGAGATTGCACTCCATATGCTTTATGGAAATATGCTTATGAATAGGACAGAACTGGAATATGCTTTACGCTAAATACCCCTTGTATGGTGCCATTAGAAAGCTTGTGATCTACTAAGTGTGTTCATCCTATTTGTTTGTGTGTATTACTTCTGCGTCTGGAATTAGGAGAATGAGACATGAAGTTGTATCACTGATGTAAACATATTAATTGGAGGCCATTAAGGGAGCTCCACAAACAATCAGTCGTAAATGGCCTTAGTACACAGGAAGGCTTTCAAGTAACATGTGGGTCAGCTCATGGGGAATGGAGACTAGGGGTCTTACCGTGACATGTGACCATGGCACCTGACAATGAAATCCATCTTAAATCTGGCACTTTTCTATTTAGGAGGGGTGGGGACCCAGAGACACAAAAGATTCCTGCCTTGTGCCAAAGCTATAAAAGGGGGTGGAGCAGAACAAAGGAGCTGCCAGTCATGAGAAAACCCCTGCTTACCCCCTGAGATGTCTGCTGGAACTAACAAGGACTGTACCAGGGGAAAGGATTGGGCCCAGACTAGGAAGGAGTCCGATGAAGTGAGCTGTAGCTCATGAAAGCTTATGCTCAAATAAATCTGTTAGTCTCTAAGGTGCCACAAGTCCTCCTTTTCTTTTTGCGAATACAGACTAACGGCTGTTACTCTGAAACTAGTCTGTGATAGAAGCTTATTGGAACATCTCTGAGGGTGAGATTTTATCTGAATTCAGTTTTCTACTTTATTAGGCTTAGATTGCGTGTTTTTGCTTTATTTTGCTAGGTGACTTACTTTGTTCTGTCTAGTATCAGAGGGGTAGCCGTGTTTGCCGCTTTTACAGATCCAGACTAAGAGCCCTGTGGCACCTTATAGACTAACAGACGTAAAACTTAGGCTCCAATACGTCTGTTAATCTATGAGGTGCCACAGGGCTCTTTGCTGCTTTGTTCTGTCTGTTATTACTTGAAACCACTTAAATCCTACTTTTTATACTTAATACAATCACTTTTGTTTATTAATAAACCCAGAGTAAGTGGTTAATACCTGGGAGAGCAAACAGCTGTGCATCTCTCTCTATCAGTGTTATAGAGGGTGGACAATTTATGAATTTACCCTGTATAAGCTTTATACAGAGTAAAACGGATTAATTTGGGGTTCAGGCTCCCAGAAAGGCTGAACACTGGGCGCTGGGAAAGTCCCTGTTAACTGAGAAGCCCCTGGGCTGAGTGAATCTCAGTTTCAGTGAACTGCAGAGAGGCGTGGCCAACCTCTGGGGTTGTGCTGGAGCTGACGGGAGTGGAGAGCACCTGTTCTGGCAGGAGGGTTGTTCTCGGTGGCACGCCAGCTCATCAAGTGACAGTCTTGAGGGGAGTCTCTGTGACCGAACCCATCACAGACCCCACTCCCTTCCCAGAGTGGGGATAGAACCCAGGAGTCCTGGCTCCAAGTCCCATGCAAATGGCCCAGTCTATTTAGGGTCAGAGCGTGCCAGGCTCTTGCAGAGCTGCCTGGCAAGGGGAGGGGCAGAAGGGGGCACCTGCTGCCCTCCGTGCTCCCCAGTGTGTGCGTGAGGGGGGGATACCCTAGGGGCTCCCTGCAGCCCATTGCCTGGGGCCATGCTGCCCTTGCTCAAGGCCTGCCCCGCCGGCTCCACCCCGGCTCACCGCTGTGGATCCCGATGCGCAGCTTGAGTTGCTGGTCCGGCCGGTGGCGGATCTTGAAGGTGCGCACGGCGTCGAGCAGGGCCAGGGACATGCGGGCCACCTCGCGGGCGTGCAGCTTGCCGTTGCGCACCGGCAGTCCCGACACCACCATGTAGGCGTCACCGATGGTCTCCACCTGCGGGGGGGGGGGGAAAGAGAGCACAGCCCTGGGGCAAGCCAGCTGCACACGCTGCCCCCGCCTCCCCGGATGCCTCTCACTCAGGGCTGTGTTGTGAGGCTTGAGCCCAGGGGGAAATGGGGGGGTGCACGCGTGTGCATGCCCGTGCCCAGGAAACCTCAGCAGACCAGGAGCCTCCAGCGTTGTACTCGGCTGACGCATCCTCTTGCCTCTGGCCATGAGCTGCCCCCAGCCGACAGGGTCTGGAGGAAACTCCCCCTTACCCCAGCACTGCCCCTTCCTCCCAGCGACAGGAGACTGGGCTGGGCCGGCCTGGCAGCTCCTCTGCTCCCCGGCGTTGGCCCTCGGAGGGCCTGGCAGCGAGTGTGGTTCCGGGGGCAGTCCCAGCTCCTCGGACAGAGCAGCAGGGGCACGACTGGGGGGCGTGGAGCTGCCTCCGGAGTGAGGGTTTCAAGGGCCAGGAGGGCAGATCCAGCCAGCAGGGGGCGGCCTCAGACCCAGGGCAGAGCTGGGGGCACGTCACGGCAATGGCGATGGCATCTCCACCAGGGCGGCAGCATGAGGGGGGCTGTCCCGGGGCAGGGGAGCAGCTATTTGTTTGTGCCAGAACCGTCAGTCTCAGTGGAGGCGGGTGTCGGCCAGACCCCCCTCCCCCAGCAATCCCCACCCCACCGCGACAGGCCCCCTGCAGCCCCCCCCTCACCTTGTAGACATCGAAGTTGTCGATGATGGCGTCGAAGCAGGTGTACAGGTCGTTCAGCAAGGTCACAACCTGCAATGCACGCAGCAGGGTGGGAGGGGGAGGTGAGAGGCTTTGGCCTGGCCTGATCCCCCCCCACCCCCAGGGCAGTGAGCGCTTCCGCCCCTTCCGCACCAGCCCCAGAGACGTGGCAGATAGGCGGGGGTGGGGGGTGGCGCTGAGCCCTCCCCTGGGACGCAGGCTCCCGCCCGTGGAATCCGGGCTGCTGACGGATGAAGCAGGGATGCAGGCAGGGCACCCTGGAGACTGAGCCTGGCACCTCTGCCCAAGCAGAGGGCTGTGCCCGCCGGTGGGGGCGGGAGCCAGGGCTCCAAGCACCGCCAGCCCTGCCTGCGCCTAGAGCCCCGTGCTTGGCCCCTCAGCCTCCACGCAGCTCTCCCGCCAGGGCAGGCTTTGAACCTGGGACGGGGGCCCCTGGCCAGATCCAAGCTCCACCCATTCTCTCCTGCTGCCTTCCTCCTCCCCAGCACTGTCACCGCAGGTAGGATTCCCCTTCCCAACTCGCTGGGGGCTAACCAGCGGCTGTGCCCAGGCGGCTGGGGCAGAGACCCCGGGGGAGCACCACATCCCTCCCCCAGCGAACTACGGGGACTCGCCCAGCCCCGCCGGTTACCTGCATGGGGGTGCTCTCTGCCGACAGGGCTGTGAACCCCACGATGTCGCTGAAGTAGATGGTGACGACGTCGAAGGCCTCAGCCTGCACCGTCTCCCCGCGCTTCAGCTGCTCGGCCACGGAGCTGGGGGACAGGGAGAGCGGGGTGAGGGACGGGGGCAGAAGGGGCCTGGATGCCCGTGTTTGGGGGGCTCCCTGGCAAACAGTGGGGTTACCCCCCCGGCTGGGGGAGGAGGAGCAGGCCCCCATAGCGCTGGGGGGGCTGAGGGTGAAGACTGGGTGCCAATGGGGCAGTCTAGGATCTGGTCTCGGGCGAGGCCTGGCACGTGCCTGGTGCCCTCGGGAGGACGGGGGGTTAAGGAGCCTGCCTGGGGCAGGCGGGCGGGTCCAGCCCGTCACTCACTGGGGCAGGATCTGGTAGAGCAGGGCCTCGGCCTTGCGCTTCTCCTCCAGGTAGGCCTGCGTCCGCTCGTCCACCAGCTCCTCCAGGTTGTTGGCGTACTGCTCCATGCGCGACAGCAGGTTGTCCAGGATGTTGCTGCTGTTCTCCCTGCAACGCACGGGGCCGTGAGGATGCTGGGCCGCGGGAACGACCCTTTCTCCCACCCTCGCAGCCCCTCTCCTCCAGAGCTCGCCAGGGGTGGGGCACCCCACGCCAGCCATGCAGCCAGCACAGCCCCCCACCTGCTCCCTCTCCCACCCGAGGACAGGGACTCGATGGAATAACCGGGGTGGAAGCAGCCGGGGCTACTGCAACACACCCCACAGAGCAGGGGGCAGGCTCCAGGGGCAGGGCCAAACCTGCAGCCCTGGGCGGGGGGGCCGGGCAGCGGGATGGCAGTCGAGTCCCACCCATCCCTCTATGGGCTGGGCGACTCGAGCGGGGCCTGTGCCTGGAGGAGGTGTTGGGGGCAGTGGGGAGGGTCTGACTGAGAAGTCTGTGGCTTGCGGCAGGGCTGATGTGGCCGGTTCGAGGGGGCTGGGAGTGACGGGGGGGGCGCTGATGTGGCCGGTGAGAGGGGGCTGGGAGTGATGGGGGGGGCGCTGATGTGGCCGGTTCGAGGGGGCTGGGAGTGACGGGGGGGGCGCTGATGTGGCCGGTTCGAGGGGGCTGGGAGTGACGGGGGGGGCGCTGATGTGGCCGGTTCGAGGGGGCTGGGAGTGACGGGGGGGCGATGTGGCCGGTGAGAGGGAGCTGGGAGTGACGGGGGGGGCGCTGAGATGGCCGGTGAGAGGGGGCTGGGAGTGACGGGGGGGGGGCGCTGAGATGGCCGGTGAGAGGGGGCTGGGAGTGACGGGGGGGGCGCTGAGATGGCCGGTTCGAGGGGGCTGGGAGTGACGGGGGGGGCGCTGAGATGGCCGGTTCGAGGGGGCTGGGAATGACGGGGGGGGCGCTGATGTGGCCGGTGAGAGGGGGCTGGGAGTGACGGGGGGGCGATGTGGCCGGTGAGAGGGGGCTGGGAGTGACGGGGGGGCGATGTGGCCGGTGAGAGGGGGCTGGGAGTGACGGGGGGGCGCTGAGATGGCCGGTTCGAGGGGGCTGGGAATGACGGGGGGGGCGCTGATGTGGCCGGTGAGAGGGGGCTGGGAGTGACGGGGGGGCGCTGATGTGGCCGGTGAGAGGGGGCTGGGAGTGACGGGGGGGGGCGCTGATGTGGCCGGTTCGAGGGGGCTGGGAATGACGGGGGGGGCGCTGATGTGGCCGGTGAGAGGGGGCTGGGAATGACGGGGGGGGCGCTGATGTGGCCGGTGAGAGGGGGCTGGGAGTGACGGGGGGGGCGCTGAGATGGCCGGTTCGAGGGGGCTGGGAATGACGGGGGGGGCGCTGATGTGGCCGGTGAGAGGGGGCTGGGAGTGACGGGGGGGCGCTGATGTGGCCGGTGAGAGGGGGCTGGGAGTGACGGGGGGGGCGCTGAGATGGCCGGTTCGAGGGGGCTGGGAATGACGGGGGGGGCGCTGATGTGGCCGGTGAGAGGGGGCTGGGAGTGACGGGGTGGGGGGCGCTGAGATGGCCGGTTCGAGGGGGCTGGGAGTGACGTGGGGGTGATGTGGCCGGTTCGAGGGGGCTGGGAGTGACGGGGGGGTGATGTGACCGGTTCGAGGGGGCTGGGAATGACGGGGGGGCGCTGATGTGGCCGGTGAGAGGGGGCTGGGAGTGACGGGGGGGTGATGTGGCCGGTGAGAGGGGGCTGGGAGTGACGGGGGGGTGATGTGGCCGGTGAGAGCGGGATTGGAGTGACGTGGGGGGCGATGTGGCCGGTGAGAGGGGGCTGGGAGTGACGTGGGGGGCGATGTGGCCGGTTCGAGGGGGCTGGGAGTGACGTGGGGGGCGATGTGGCCGGTTCGAGGGGGCTGGGAGTGACGTGGGGGGCGATGTGGCCGGTTCGAGGGGGCTGGGAGTGACGTGGGGGGCGATGTGGCCGGTTCGAGGGGGCTGGGAGTGACGTGGGGGGTGATGTGGCCGGTTCGAGGGGGCTGGGAGTGACGTGGGGGGTGATGTGGCCGGTTCGAGGGGGCTGGGAGTGACGTGGGGGGCGCTCACCTGTTGAACTTGCGGAGCAGGATCTTGATCTGGTTGAAGTCCGGCCGCTCCAGCACGTCCTCGGCCCAGCAGTGCTGCATGAGCACCCCCAGCTCCTCGATGTGGCAGGCCACGTTCACGGAGGGCCGGAAGTAGGGGCGCTCGCCGCCCTTCACCCGCTCAATGATCTCTGTGGGCCGGGGGTGGGGGGTGTGAGCCAGGGGCCCCATGGCACAGGCCCCATATGCCCCCCCAGAAGCCACGGCCCAGGCTCACGTGTTCCCGCATCAGCCTCCCATCAATGCCCCACCTGGCTCTAGGGCTGAACACACAGGATGGGACTCAGGACTCCTGGGTTCCCTGCTTGGCTCTGCCGCTTTCCCCTCCTGACTGCCTTCCAGCTGGCCGGCAGGCTGGGGCTCTTGGCTGACCCCCCTGCTCCGCTTCATCCCTGCTTCCTGGCACCTGACCAGGGAACGCCCCCTCCTCTGCCCCACATATGGGCTCTCCTGGGGGGGCCAAGCCCGGCTTCCCTCAGCCCAGGATTCCTGCCAGCACCTGCCCCACGGGCACTCCGCTCCCCGGCCTCCCCCAGCACACTGCCCCTAGCCGGGCAAGCCGGGGAGAGGGGAAACGCCCCATTTACACAGCCAGACGAGTGAGCCCCCCAAAGGGCACTCCCTCTGCTCTGGGGCACCAGCCCTCCCCAACAAGTACTCTCACTTTTGGGGTCTGTCCCCCCCAGGCAGGGCTCCCCTCCCCCAACTCTCACCTTTGGGGCTCAGGTCCAGCCCCTCCACGTAGAAGACCCCGTTGCGCAGGGCTATCTCCTGCAGGATGATCCCAAAGCTGTACACATCGCCTTTCTGGGTGCCCTGGGCCGGGGGCACCTCCATGCGCAGCAGCTCGGGCGCCGTCCACAGCTTCTCTGGGGGGCGAGGAGACAGGGTCAGGCAGGGCGGGGGGTGGAGACAGGAGAGGGGCACGGCCAGGCCGGCAGGAGGGAAGACTCCCGGCTTGGCCTGGCTGCCCTGCTGTCCTGTGGGGCCTTCCAGCCAGGCTGGGGCTTGGAGGGCCTGGATCCGCAGGGCTTCCCCCCAGCCCGGGGCCGGGCGGGAGGGAAGAGAACCACTGACCTGGCCTGGAGCCGAGCCCTGGTCCTGTCTCAGAGGAAGGGCCTGGGGCAAGCTCCCCGGGACTAGCTGCCCCCTGCGACTGTGGGCCCGGCAGGGGTCGGCCGCGGCTGTGCCTGGCAAGGGTCAGAGGGCGTGGGGGGACTGTGGCCAGTGAGGGTCGGGGGGCATGGCTGGGACCAGCGTGGGGCGGTGGGGGGAGCCGGGCCCGGTGGGATTTGGGGGGCCGTGGCCAGGGAGGGAGGCAGTGGCTGGGACGAACGGGGGGGGAAATGGGGTGGCCAGTGAGGGTTGGGGGGGCATGGCTGGGCCCAGCAGGGAGGGATGGGGGGGACCGTGGCTGGACCCAGCAGGGGGGAAATGGGGCAGCCAGTGGCCAGACCCAGTGGGGTCCAGGCCGGGTGAGCAGGCTCGAGCTGGGGCTGTATCCACCCCGAGGGACCCCCCCGTTTCCAGGGGCCCCCAGGGCACTGTGGCCCTCACTGGCGAAGAGCGCGTGGGAGTCGTCGGAGTCGGGGGCCATGCGGAAGCTCTCCAGCCCATAGTCCGTGATCTTGAGCACGAAGCGGCTGTCCACCACGCAGTTGGAGGACTTGAGGTTGCCGTGGGAGACAATCACCCCATTGTGCAGGAACAGCATCCCCTGGGGGGGCAGAGAAGGGGGGGGATGCCGGAGCCTCAGCCTGGGACCTTCTGCAGCGAGGTCCAGATCCCCTGCCAGGCCTTGCCCGGGGGACAGCACGGGGGCTGCAGAGCTGATGCATGGGTCAGAGGCCCCATGGGGAAGGCAAGGGACTGGGTATGGGCATTGGGCACTGCAGAGAGCTGGAGAGGGCAGGCTGGGGGCTGCAGGGGCAGACAGGGAGCTGGGTGTGGGAGACTGGGGGGGCTGCAGAGGCAGGCAGGGGGCCGGGCGCTGTGGGGGCAGGCAGGGGGCAGGCAGGGGGCCGGGCGCTGTGGGGGCCGGGTGCTGTGGGGGCAGGCAGGGGGCCGGGTGCTGTGGGGGCAGGCAGGGGGCAGGCAGGGGGCCGGGTGCTGTGGGGGCTGGGTGCTGTGGGGGCAGGCAGGGGGCTGGGCGCTGTGGGGGCAGGCAGGGGGCAGGCAGGGGGCCGGGCGCTGTGGGGGCAGGCAGGGGGCTGGGCGCTGTGGGGGCCGGGCGCTGTGGGGGCAGGCAGGGGGCAGGCAGGGGGCCGGGCACTGTGGGGGCAGGCAGGGGGCAGGCAGGGGTCCGGGCGCTGCGGGGGAAGGCAGGGGGCCGGGCGCTGTGGGGGCTGGGTGCTGTGGGGGCAGGCAGGGGGCCGGGCGCTGTGGGGGCAGGCAGGGGGCAGGCAGGGGGCAGGCCGTTACCTTGACGATGTCAGTGGTGAGTGAGTACCGGAACATCCAGTCCAGCGTGATGCTCTCGTTCTCCAGGATGTCCTGCATGGCACAGGGACGGGGGGGGGGGGGGCGCTGAGCTACTCTCCCTCCTCCCAGCTGAGGGGTCCGAGCAACTGGGGCTCTGGATCCCTCCGGAACCGCCCCCCAGGGCCGACAGCCCTGGCTCCCCACCAGCCCTTGGCAGTGGCGCCGGTGAGACCTGCTGGTAATGGGGGGGGGGGCACCGGACCTGGCTTGGCTGGTCTATCCTGGGGTCACCCCCTGGCCTGGGCGTGGAACTGAACCAGGGCCACGTGCAGCCGGGACCGGAGTGGGGGGCTGCGCTGGTGCAAAGTGCCCGTGGCACGCACGGGGCTCGGCCAGCCGCTGAGGGTCCACGGCCGGCCGGGCGGAGGGGCCGGGGGGACTGGACGGCTCCCTGTGTTCAACAGCGAGAGCTGGAGAATAAGGGAGCATGTCCCCATGGCACCTGGCTGGCCGACAGGGACCCCCACAGCAAGCGGGGTACCCGGCAGGGACCCCCAGCAAGGGGGGGCTTCTCTCTCGGTCATTAGAGGAACTGCTTCTGCAGTGGAGCATGCAGCCAGGAATCCAGGCCTGTCACGAGAGAGGAAACGGGGGAGGGGAGCGCCCTCCCCCCATAAATCATCCTGCTTGGAAAGAGCCCCCGCGCCCCTCACCAGCACTCGCTGGGCCCTGGGGATGGGGGAAGCCCAGCCGTGCCCCCTCCTTTCAATTCAGACACCGCCCCCCGCCGTCGCTGCTGCAAAGCGTGACCCTCCCAATGTGGGGACCGCCGTGCTTGGGCCCCCTCCCGTGGGCACTGATGGGGCACGGACAGGCCTGCCCACAGCTCTGCACGTTTGCTGCGACGCCGGGCACCAAGTACACCCTGGGGGCCGGGGTCGTAGCCCTTCTCCTCCCCCCATCGCCAAGGAGATCGGTGCCTGGCGACCCCACCCGGGAACAGCAGCATGCAGGGCGCTGGGCATCGGGCCTGGGGGCTCCTTCGGGCCCCTCCCCTGCTGCCCCAACACCTTCCGGGCTCTGCTCAGCACCAGGCAAACCTTCACCAGCTGCCACACGGAACTGCCCCCCCACCTCAGCGGGGAAGAGAACCCAGGAGTCCTGGCTCTCAGGTCCCCTGCTCCAACCCACTGGACCCCACTCCCCTCCCAGAGCCAGGAGAGAAGCCAGGAGTCCTGGATCCCAGCTCCCCCCCAGCTCTAATGCACCAGATCCTACTCCCCTCCCAGAGCCAGGAGAGAAGCCAGGAGTCCCAGCTCCCAGTCCCATCCACTACACCCCACTGCATCTCCTCTGCCCCATAGCTCCTGTGCGGCAATACCTGGAGGCTCCCACGGGGGCAGTACTCCGTCAGGATGCAGATGTTTGGGGGGTCCGTGCAGGCTCCGATGAAGCGGGTCAGGTGTTCATTCTGGACATCCCTCATCTGCAGGGGGATGGAGAAGGCAGGGTTATGGGAAGGCCGCTTGGAGTCCATAGGGCCTTTCGTCCCAGAGTGCTTTGCAGGCCACTCAGAGGCATTGCTTCACCCAGTCCTGGGATGCAGCCACTCTGAAAGGCGTGTGTGGGGCAGGGGGAGTATGGCAGCTATTTATACAAGGGACCCCTCACTTGGCTCTGAGATGCAGCCACCTCTGGGGTGGGGCTCAGCAGCTGTTTAACAGCCACACAGCCATGAAGGCGGAAGCTGCGGTGGAAGCCTCTGCTCAGCCTAAGGAAGGATTCAGAAGGCCAGTCAGGTGGGCAGGAAATTGCTTGGCCGGCATCCAAGTGCGTGATATTTACGAGCCGAGCGGGGGGCTGTGGGGGTGGGTTCCAAGGTCGCTCCATGATCAGCAGCCCCAACTTCTTGTGCTGAAATCCAGTCCCAAAAGCAGAGGAATGACCCAATGCAACGTCCACCCCCTGCCCCATCTCCAGCTGCAGCCAGATGTCCGGAGATGCAGTGCAGCACCCTGCAAGCTGGGCCGTGCACAGGACACAGGGATTGTGGAACACGTGGCCAGTTTCCTCTTGGCCTGTCACCTCCCCACCCCTCCCTCTGGCTCAACCCCTGCATGCTCTTTCCCCACAGCCGGCGCAGGGACAGAGGGTCCCCGGCCAGCCCATACATTTAAAAAGACCTGATGTGCTAAAACCTTCCTCCATGTGCAGGGGCAGAGGGAACATCCCGGCTCGGCAAGAAGCTGCAGGAATTCACCCCACACTCGGATGGACACCCCATGGATTGGGGTGGCTCTAACCTGGGAGCTCTCCCCGCCCCACAGCCGTGTCATCATGGTCAGCGTCTCCCTCGGAGCCGGGACCGAAAGGGAACAGGGCCCATAAGCTGCAGTCATGGCTCTCGGGCCGCACAGGGGTCATGAGCTCCTGCAAAGGGGCTGAGACGTGGCCTCCCTCAGCTCAGCAGGGAAAGCAGCAGAGATCCCGGTTCTGAGGCCAGGGGGAAGCATTGTGATCACGTTGCCTGCCCCAGGCCAGAGCGCTGCCCCACCTCAGTTACAAATCCATATCCCATGCGCCCCCTTTCCGAGGCGGGTGGCCAGATGGGTCACACAGCTGCCGAGTCTGGATAGGACCCATCGTCAGAGCGCCCTCAGGCCCTGGCCAGGGGTTATGGAATCTCCATCCCCATCCAGAGCCCGGAGTGGGACGGACAGCGCCTGGCCCGGTGCAGGAGCCTGCTCTGGGGGAGACCAGCCTGCACAGAAGGCCGAGGGCTTGTTTAGCCCAGCTCCTAGCCTGGCCTGCTGGGTCGTCGCCGAGCAGGCCAGAGCCCTGAGGGGCCAGCTGATGTTGACAGGAGCGCCTGGTGCCCGGGCCCAGGGACCAGCTTTCATAACGCCCAGCAGCTCCCATGGGTCTGAGTGGGGGAGGAAGGGAGGGAAGCTGGACTCCAGGCGCCCGAAGTGAAGTGTTAGTAACCAGCCTCAATCCCCAGCAAAAGTCGGGCCTTAACCGCCTCGTGCCTCAGTTTCCCTATCTGGGAAGTGGGGAGAATACTGCCCCCGCATGGGGCCTGGCAAGCACCCCATACGGCAACCAGGGATCCAGGAAGCTTCCCCTCCCCCCAGTGCTGCACCGTGGCTCAGGTTGATTTCTAATGAGCGAGCAAAGGACAGTGGCTTCCCCGCTGCTTCCTTGCTAACGAGTAATTAATTGTGCGTGGCAGAGCCCCGCTGATAACCTGAGCCAGCCCCGCCTGCCTGCCAGGGAGCGGGTCCCTCCCTTCAGCACATAGCGCAGAAAGTGCCCACCTGTGCGACGACACCTCCTGCTGGTGCCCCGAGGAGTTTTCTGGGGCTGGGGGGGAAGCCCTAGGAGTGGCTGCCATCCAGGACAGTCCTTTGGCCTGTCCAGCCCTGTCTCCCGTCAGCCTCACTGGCAGACTGACTGGGCCAAGTGGCCAGGCCCTGCTGGGTTGACAGGTGCGGGGGGGCATTTTGCCTCGGGCTGCAGCTGAGAATGGCCCCCGCTCCGGCACTCGGCCCAGCGCACCTCGCAGTGCCGGGACAATCCGTCCTGACACCGGGGGCCGGGGCCTCGATGGCCCTTGTGATGCCAACAGCAGCTGCTAGTAACAGGGTCCATGTGCCCTGGCTCCTTTTTGCACAGATGCCATCCCCCTAGTGCACACACGCTACACGCCTCACAGCACCATCGCACGTCTACACTAGGGCTTTGCACTGGCATCGAGACACCTCCCACAGAGCCGTGTCCCTATGGGGTCAGGTCCTGCTCATTCACACCTCCCCGGGCCAGAAGCCAAGCTGGCTCAGTCCCAGCTCACCAGGTGTCCTGCAGCAGTGAGTTCCACATGTGGACCCGCAGCCTGTGAAAGTGGAGCGCTGCCTTTCACCCCCTGGGGCCTTGCCCTGAGGCCCCCTGCTCCTCACGCAGCCATTTACAGCAGCTTCACCCCCCTGCACCCTGATGTCAACAGGGGTGGAAGAGACAGGGCAACAGGGAGTCAGCCCCTCCCTGGGGACGGCAGCCTGGAATCCAGGGGTGGGGGGAACCACAGGGTCTGTCTGCGCCCACCCACCCCCATTAAGAGCCTCCTGCATGGCCAGTGCCAAGGGGAGTGGCGGGGGGTGCAGAGAGCAGCAGCAGTGAAAGGGACCCCCAGGGGGATAGCTCTCCCGGCCCGTGAGGGCTCTGAGGCAGGGCGGCTTGGGAGAGCCCTTGCACATGGAGGAGAACGGGGCCCAGAGCTGGGGGGCAGGACGTGCCAGGCTCTTGCCTTCTCCAGGGGCAGTGGCTGCAGGGTCAGCAACGGGCCGGGACACTGCACTGACCCCTCCCGCCCCAGATCCTCCGCTAGGGACTGATCAACCCGCACCGAGAGGCCAGGTCACAGAGGCTGGAGGGGGCTCTCCCAGTGCCTTGGACTGGCCCCACGGATCTGGGGGGCAGCTGCAAGTGCCAGAGACCTGCCTCGCCCTCCGGGTGCCCGCGGGAGGCAGCAGGCTGCCAGGTCTAACAGGAGGGGCCAGTCGGAGCCTGGGAATTCAGTGTGTGCACGTGTGACCCTGCACATGTACGAGTGAATCCGCACATGCATGTGCGCAGCCAGGGAAGGCTCTCGGCTGGGCCCCCCGGAGGAGCGGGAAGGGCCCAGGGCGAGGCCCGATGTTCGGCTCACTCAGGGCTGCAGCCAGCACAGGGCAGGCTGGACCCCTCCCCGCCTTGGGGCAGAGCTCCTGCCCCGGCCCCGTGGCGCAGGGGGGCTAGAGCAAGGGGCGCTAGGGTCTCCCAGGGCACGTCTCTCCCGCGCTCCCCCTCTGCCTCCCCCACGCAGCCCCCGGGGTGGGGATGGGACTCGCGCCCAGAGGCTCCGCTCCAGACGCGGTGGCTGCAGCCCGGGCCTGGGGCTGCCAAGAGGCTCTTGGCATGAGGGTGGGGGGAAGCTCTTTTTCTCCTCTCCAAACACAGGCCCAGGCGCTAACAGCAATGGAGATGCTGCGGGATCAGACCTCACCCCCCCCACACACACACTACGTTCTGGCAGTGAATAGCTGCTGCAGGGGAGTGGGGAGCTGGGCCCCAGGGCAGGGAGGGGTCCCACCAACCCCCTCCCCTCCAGAGAATTTGGGAGCCATGTCCGGGTCCCCCCGCAAGCTGGGGCCTGCGCAGGGGGAGGAAGGGAAGAGAGCCCAGCCCAGCCTCCTGCTCGGGGTTGCTCGGCGGGGAGGCCCTGTCCTGCACGTGGGCAGGTGGGTAACATGGCCCCTGTGCCAGCCCGCCTGGATCCTCCGCCCTGTGAGCCGGGCAGCCCACGCTGAGCCCCAGATGATGCCGCTCAGGTCGAGCCCAGAGCCAGCCGCGCCGAGCCCCTCAGCCCAGCCACCTGCCCGAGCGCTGGCCGGCACCTACGTGTTTCAGCTCAAACAGCACCTTCCGCGTCATCTCGATTCGCTTCCGATTGACGTGCTTCACCGCCACGATGTTCCCCTGGAGAAAGACATGGGGGGGCTCAGATGGGGGTAGGTCCTGTACCCCCCCAGGCAGCTGTAACATCTATGGACACTGCCTGCCAGGGGAAAGCGCCCCCTACTGACCCCCCTGCTCCCTGCAGTGCAGCACCCCCAGCACCCTGCACCCCGCCCCACTCCCCACAGTGCCCCCTACTGACCCCCCTGCTCCCCGCAGTGCAGCACCCCCAGCACCCCGCCCCACTCCCCGCAGGGCCATGCCCCCTACTGACCCCCCTGCTCCCCGCAGTGCAGCACCCCCAGCACCCTGCACCCCGCCCCGCTCCCCACAGTGCCCCCTACTGACCCCCCTGCTCCCCGCAGTGCAGCACCCCCTGCACCCTGCCCCACTCCCCGCAGCACCATGACCCCGCCCCGCTCCCTGCAGTTCCTGGCTGCTCCCCGTGTGCTCAGGCGGGATCCCCCCACCCACCTTGTAATAGGCCGTCTTGGCATAGACCTGGAACTGCCCCTCCGTGGTCAGCAGGGAGCCATAGTTGGAGCCTCTCTGCGCGGAAGCAAGAGCCGGTGTGAGGGGGGACGGCAGGGCAGGGGGCAGCACCAACGCACCCCCTCCTGTGGGGAATGGAACCCCAGGGCTTCTGGGGCACCCCCCCACAGCCCTCGGGGAACCCTCCTTCCCATCTCACCCCCACTGCCCTGCTGGCCACGGGCCTGCTGGGGGGACAGGGCTGGAGTGGAGGGCAATGGCTTGGAAGGATGACAGTGGCTGGAGGGGGCCCCCCACCAGGCTGTGGGGACCCCCCCCCCATCACCACTTCAGAGCCAGCCCCACCCGCCCCCTCCTGTGGCTCCCTCCAACCCCTGGCCTGGCTCAGCAGCTGCTCAGGGCTCCCTGATGGGATTTGCGTTTAATTAACCGCCCTGGATCCACAGCTGTAACCAGGGGCCCTGCCCCGCTGCCTTCACCCACAGATGCCCGCAGTGCGGCGCCGGCTGGAGAGGGGGTCTCTCAGGGGGGCTGCTCAGCCCGGGGTCCCAGCCAGACAGGCGGGCTCAGCTCCACGCCCGCCTCCCCCAGGCTGGCCGAGCCCCGGGGGGCTCACCAGCGACAGGGTCAGTCTGCTCCCGGCGCTGCGCAGGTGTTTCTCCAGGCTGCTGGACTGGACGTCTTCCCAACGCACGCGCCACAGCTCGGCCACCAGCTCCTTCTCCAGGTCCAGCTTCCTGCGCCGGGACACGCCGGGGGGGCGTGAGAGGGCACCAGCCCAGCTCCGAGCGCCCCCGATGCCCAGTGCCCCCCACGCCGCTAGGCATCGGTATGGTGCCAGCGCCTGGCCAGGCCACGGCCAAGCACCCCTTTGGGCCAGGTGCTGCCCCAACCCAGGACAAATACCCCCTCCCAGCCCCAAGCCCGCCTCCACCCCCCGTGTCCCCTCCCCCCGCATCTGCCTGTAAAGCAGGAGTGTTTCTCCAGCATCACTTTGATCCCCCCGCACCCGCTCCCCATATCCCCGTCCCTGCATCCTGGCCAAGGTCAGCCAGACGCACCCCCCGGCCCAGCCCTGGGGTGCAGGGCCGCTCCCCCGCACCTGTAGATGAAGAAGGAGGTGATGGTGATGCTCAGCAGGATGAGGCTCACCATGAGCGAGAGGATCTCCAGGGTGGTTAAGCTGCCTGCAAAACAAGGGAGGAGGGCGATGGTGGGGAGCGGCTGGCTCGGAGTCCTGAGTTCGAATCCAGCCCAGGGGCTGTATGTGCTGATCTGTGCCGGGGGAGTTTGCTGGGGGGGTCTCAGCTGGGGAAGTTCCCATGGCAACACCCACGAGGCAGCAGAGCCCAAAGTGGAGCAGGGGGAGCGTGCCCAGTTGCTGGGCCCGTTCTGGGGGCACAGGGTACCAGGTGCAGAGAAACACCGAGGAGACTTGTCCCACCTCGCGGCTTTGCTGCCGAGGAGCCTAGGCTGGGCTTGTGGGAAAGGGGCCGCTCCCCACACCCCTGTATGGGGTGCAAAGCCTGCTGGGGGTGGGAAATGAAGCCACATGGCCAGGCTGCCTGGAGGGGCTTGTTTTCATGCGGCCGGCCCAGCGCAGCCCCTCCCTGCCGGGGGAGGCTGGATTCTGCCTGCGGGAAGGTATTTTTGCTGGCGGCGCTCCAGGGGCCTGGGCCAGGGAATGAAACCCTCAGAACTTGCTCTGCAAAGCCCGGGGCAGGGGGGGGCTGGGACGCTGGCCCCACCTTTGCGGCACAGGGGGTTGCTGTTGTCGAAGCCGCAGGGCAGGACATCCCTGGGCACACCCTTCCCCGGCCAGTGGATCTCACACCCGGGCACTGCGCTCATCTTCTTGGTGGTGCCATTGTAGTTGTAGACGATCTGCAGAGGGCGAGAGAGGGGGGCTCTGGGAGGGGGCCAGCGGCAGGAACCCCCCAGGGTCCCAGGCTGCCATCACCCCCTACCCCCGCCAGCCATAGCCCGCAGGTAACTGGGCCCTGGGTTCGGCTCAGAGCCATCCCAGCCCAGCCTCGGGGGTGACTGCCGAGGACAGAATTGGGAGGCTGGGCCCAGACTCCCTCTGACCTGGAATATGCCGCTCGTGGGGTCCATGTCCCACAGCGAATAGTCACTCTCCCGGTCTCCGTTCTCATCAATCTTCAGGAAGCCGGTGACTCCTGCGGGGAAGGGGAGGATGAGAGAGCATGGGACCAGCCCCCTCACAGGGCAGCACCCAGGGCTCACAGGGCAGAAGGGCCTGAAAAGACAGGCTACAAGTGGAGAAGGGGATATCGGAGGGACCATATGGCTCTGAGATGCAGCCCCTCTGGGGTGGGGCGCAAAGGCTGGTTATACAGGGATCCCTTGCCCGGTGCTGAGATGCAGCTGCCTCTGGGGTGGAGCGCAGCAACAGCACACAGTACAGGCTAAAAAGCGAAGGAGAAACCTGCACGCCGCTGGAACTGCTGGGGAATTTCGCCCCCTCCCCATGTTGGAAAGCGGCCGGGGCCTGACTCCAAAGAGTGCAGGCCCCAGGGCTGTGGATTGTCTGACAGACCCTCCGGCAGCCCGGTGTCCCCTCCGCCATGGGGCGGAGGGGCCCCGCCAGAAGGGGGAGCGGACCCATGTGGAGCCTGGCCAGGGCATTCGTGATGCTTTCCGGCGGGGTCCCCGGCGTGGGCGCAGGGCTGTGAGGGGAGCGGCTCCGTCACTCCACAGCCCGTCCATCTCCTGCCGAGTAGCCCGGCCCAGTGGCTCCCGGCCCAGCTCACGCCCCGAGCCACTAACGACACCAACCCTGGAATTTCCAGAGCGGAGGAACCAGCAGCTCAGGGAAAGGATCCGTGTAGCAGTGCTGGGCAGGGCAGGGGGCAGCTGGCTCTGTGCCCAGCACCAGGGGAGTGATGCCCCCCGTTGGTCCTGCCAAGTCCCCCAGGGCCCCCCTTCTCCCCTAGCAGTTCCCCAGGGCTTCGGGCTGCATGAAGGGGGGTCTCTGCCCCCTTCCAGGGTGAGGCTCGGGCAGGAGGGGGTCTGGGCCCCCCCAGGGGCAGCCACTGGAGGCTCCTGCATCCATACGGCCGGGGGGGTCCGAGGGGGGCCCCAGCCGGCGGTGCTCACCATAGAAGGTGCGGTTCCACATGTGGCGGGTGATGGCGCTGGTGTTCCGGACGGTGCCGCCCTGCTGCAGGGTCTCGTTCACGGCCTGGGCGTACAGCAGCACCCCGTCGTGGAAGGCAGCTGCGATGTAGTTCATCTGAAAGGGCCGGGCCGGCTCAGAACCGCTGGGGCGGTGCCAATGGGCTGGCGGGGGGGGGGAGACGGGGTGCCCCATGCTGCCCCACAGGCCCCATTCTGCACTGGGCCACCCCATGCCCAGACTGCGGGCGAGTCTCTGTCCCCCCCGCCTTTCCCTACTGGGCTGCTGACCGGCCCTGCTGTCTCTGGCCAAGGAGGGGCGGGCGGTGCCGGGGGCAGGGGGGGTCTTACCAGACCGTCCTGCAGGGTGAAGTTGAAGTGGGTGTGGGCCCCCTGCTTGAGCTGCTCCAGGAAGGGCTGGTACTCGGGGTTCTCGGGCTCCTTGCAGGTGATGATCATCACTGCCTGGGGGCGGAGAGGGGAGAGAGGCTGAGAGCAGGCAGCACCCCCGCCCCCCCGGCAGGAGGCCTGTGGGAGGTGATGGACCTGGGTTTCCCACACGGCACCTGCAGCCCCACAGGTGGGCGGGTGCCAGGACTCCCTGCAGGAGGGTGGCTGGGCCGGCTGGTGAGCTGGCACCTCCCAGGGACTCCCCCTGCCACTGCCCAGCTCCCCTAGGCTGTGGGCAGAAGCCTCCAGGTCTGCCAGTCTGGCCCCTTCCTCCACCTCATCTTGCTTCCAGAATCGCAGCCCATAGGCTCCCTTGGCCCCTCCAGGCCTGGGCTCCCTGGGGAGGCTGGGGCAGCTTCCCGCCCCCGGGCTATTAATAGCCTTCCCTGGCAGCGCTCAGACCCGGGAAAATTATCTTGCTTCCTTCCTCCTCGTTATTCGCGGAGAGCAAAGAGCAAACAGGCAGGGGCTGGCCAGAAGCAGGGAGGGTGGGAGGCACAAGCTGCCCCCACGGCCCCTGGTCTCTCGGGCAACAGAGGGGCCTGGCTGGGGTAAGGAGGCAATTTGGGCCAAGGCCCAGCAAACTCATTTCACAAGTGCATTTGGCAGGATTCGAACCCAGGGCTC
Source organism: Lepidochelys olivacea (assembly GCF_965140295.1). NCBI lineage: Eukaryota > Metazoa > Chordata > Testudines > Cheloniidae > Lepidochelys > Lepidochelys olivacea. Next base: position 1,753,384 of record NC_140434.1, read on the forward strand.
CAGAGCCGCAAACTGAGTCCGTCAGCCCAGTGCCCCTCCCCCAGGCAGGGCACTGCCCTGGAACCTGCCCGCAGCACCTTTATACGGGTGAAGCTGGGTGCACCTTAGTGCGTCGGCCAGTGTAACCATAGTGTGCCAGGCACGAACACGGCATGTTCTGGCTGCAAGGGGGACGGAGGGAGCTGGGCCAGCTCCATAGCCGCGCTGCTCCGGCCCCCGGGACCAAGGCAGCCCCCGAGCTAGGTCTCAGCACCCACCGCCGCTGGAGCTCAACAGCCTGGGAGATCATGAGCGGCCGAGGCTCCTACAAAGGCCTTTGGGCTGCACCTCAGCTGCTTCCTACGCTGGGTTCTCCCCCCTTCCACCCTGGAATGCGGAGCCCCTGGCATCATTGGGCCTCCCTGCTTCTACGGGCTGGCAGAGCTGCCCCAGTAATCTTGCAAGGGCCTCAGGCATGGACTCAAAACCCCTGGCACTCCCGGTGGGCAGCAGGATCACTAGCCCTTCTTTTACAGATGGGGAAACCGAGGCGCAGAGCCGGATAGCAAATTGGTGGTGGACCTGGGAATAGAACCAGGCATCCTGGCTCCCAGCCCCTTGCAGTAGTTTCTACCCAACACTCTTTGAGTCCATGGTGCCGGCGCGGTGACCCAGAACAGGCCCAGCCAGTGCTGGCCTCTCCTCAAAGACCCTGGCCAGCTCCAAGCCAAACTGGGCTCTGCACTTGGCACCTGGCCTCCCCAGGTACCTGGCTGGAGGGCTCCATCCTGGGCAGTCCTCACCTTAAAGGCCTCCCTGGCATTGGCGTCGTCCTTGTCCCCGCGTCTCCAGGGCCTCTGGGGGTCGGGGAAGCGGGAGCCCTGCAGGCTGGCTCCGAAGACGTCGATGTAGAAGAAGGCGTAGTCCCCCTGCGTGAGCCCCTCGCGCCGGGCCTGCAGCAGGATCTGGCGGAAGGTGTCCGGGGAGCAGCAGACGTACACGACTGCAGGGGGAAGGATGGGGTTAGCGGCCCTAGCCCCCGGACCAGGCGCATGGAGCCACGTGCCCTGTCTCGCCTGAGGCTCCTCTGTCCTGGGGAGGCTGGGCCAGGCTGGTGGCTCCAAGGACGCTGAGGGGACCCTGGCCCGGATTCTCTAGCTCCGGCGCGGTCAGAGCCAAGGGAGCAATGCATGGACCCCCATGCACCCCAAGATCCTGCCCTGACCCTCATGCTCCCCTCTTCCCCCCTCTTCTGCTGCCAGAGGGGAAGCAGCTGGACCGGAGCTGGGCAGGCAGGTTACCAGCCCCGGCAACCCCTCAGGCGGGCTGGCCAGCAAAGAGCCAGGGACGCCCCGTGGGGCATGGCCGGGCGCAGGGGCCGGTCTGGGACCAACACAGCCAGCCATGCACACTCACACACACACCCACCCTCCTCCTGCCCTGTGTCCCACGGTGCCCCCTGGTGGCAGAGGCCAGGGCTGGAGTAGCCAGGAGCCACCAGGGCTGGCTGCTAGCCGCTGGCAGAGCAGGGGTCCAGGTGCTCGGCAGACATGGCCAGGAAGCCAAACCCCCAGGGTTTTGCCTGCACTTTTCTCCATATTTCTCCCCTTTGCTGAGCTGGAAAGACAACAGGGCCCCCCCACGCCGCCCCACCCGGCCACAAGCTGCCAGAGCCGCCTCCCCCGGGAGCCCTTCACACCACGAAATCGTGAAATTGTGAAATCGGGAGGAGCTGAGCTTAACGAGCTGTTCCCCAGCCCGCCTCACAAGGGCCCAGGGCCGTGCCAGGTCCTCAGGACGCAGCCAGCGCCGGAGGGAGGGGGCTCGGCCTGGCTGCCCAGGTGCCCAGAGCTACACACCACAAAAGGGTTGACGGCGAATGGGGGTGGGGGTGCTATTCCTACCGCTGGACGTGAGTGCCATATAATGACTGGGATGGGGAATCAGGACTCCTGGGTTCTCTCCCTGACTCTGGCTGGGAAGTGGGGTGTCACGGAGTGTGGGGGAGTCCAGGCCCTGCACCCCTCTTCCTGGGATTCACCGCGACTCTCAGCCAGCCAGTAAAACAGAAGGTTTGTTGGACAACAGGAACACAGTCCAGAACAGAGCTTGTGGGTACAACCAGGACCCCTCAGTCAAGTCCTTCTGGGGGAGCAGGGAGCTTAGACCCCAGCCCTGGGGTTCCCTGCATTCCTCCACCCAGTCCCGAACTGAAACTAACCCCCCCAGCAGGCCCCCTCCTGCAGCCTCTGTCCACATTCCCGGGCAGAGGTGTCACCTCCCCCTCCTCCTCCCGGCTCAGGTTACAGGCTCTCAGGTCTCCCCTCCCCAGTGAAACTCCCCTGCCACATTCCCAGGTCAACACTCCCCCCTCCCTGCTGCCTCACATGGGGTCCAGTGATTAGAGCAGGGGAGGGGAGGGACTGGGAGCCAGGACTCCTGGGTTCTAGCCCCAGATCACTCTGATTTGGGGGCAGGTCCCTTTCCCTGCATGTGCTCCAATCTCCCCCCACCATGAAAGGGGCACGCCCAGGACTGCTGGGAGGGTCACAAATGAGTGTGTGAAACAAACTCCACTTCCCTGCCTTGAAAGGCGGGTGGGAGCCCCCATAGGATGGAATCGCAGGACTGGAAGGGACCTCGAGAGCTCGTCCAGTCCAGGCCCCTGCACTCCTGGCAGGACTAAGTAGATCATAAAATTGTAGCTGTGGGCAGCAGCCCCCTGCCTGCTCTCCCGGTTGGCACAGTCCTCGCCTGGGCCGGGGAGGGGGCACCGGTCGGAGAGGTGGGGCCCCAGGCAAAGCCCCAGCCCAAGGGCTGTGAACAGAGACAGCCCATCCGGTTGCTCAGCCTCCCACCCAGATCTATTTAGCAACAGCTGGTGTTTGTCCCGGTGGCTGGCACCAGTCTCAGCAGCAGCAGGCCAAGGGAGAGGTGGGCTGCACATGCGGGGACACCATGCCAGGTGCTTAACCCTAGAGTCCCCCACTGGTGCCAGCAGCCAGGGTGGCACCCACCCAGCCCAACCACCGCCAGGACAGCCGCCGCTCTGGGCAGGGCTGAGGCCTAGGGGAGCTGGGGCCCCCGACTCCCCGCAGCCCCTGGCAGCTGTGCCCATGGGCATGCAATGCCGCAGCGCTGCTTACACCCGCTGTGCCCGGGGGGCAGCCGTGCCACGAGCAGCAGGCCAGAGCGTCCCCAGCCCAGCCAGCCCGGGGGCCGCCCCGGAGGCGATACCGGCCTGAGCGCCGAGCACGGACGGGCTGGGGCCGCTCGAGACACGGGGCCAGGAAGCCGAGCAACGATCTCGCTCTGGCGGAGACGCGGAAAAGCCCAGCACCCAAGGGATGGGGAGCAGGGAGGGGGTCGGAGCCCACCCTCCCCCAGGCCCCAGCTGGCCGGGAACATCCTGTTATTTTCCGGCCGCGCGCAGCCCGGCGCGTTGTTTCCCTGCTGCCGGGTCAGCCAGCGCGGCCGGGGTCAGGGGGCGCGTTCTGTCAGCGGGGCCCCGGCCAGGCCGAGTCAACGCTCGGCCCCTCCGCAGCCAGGGCGCCAGCCCTGAGGCTTCCTGTTGTGCTGACTCGGCGCCTCCTCCCCTCCAGCCCGGGCTCCAGGCAGCGATTTATCCGATTTATCCGTGGAGCTCGCCCAGCGCCCGGCCCTGCCCCGCGGGCCCGGCTCCTTCGCAGGGCGGGGAGAGGAGACTGGCTGGGGGCAGGGTCCCAGCTCGTTCGACCGCGGGGAGACCGTCAGGCCCTGGAGGGGCCCGTCCCGGGTGGGGCGAGGGCATGCTGGCAGGGCAGTGGGTGGAAGGCGGCCCTGCCCTGTGGGCAGAGCCTGGGGCCCTGTGCCCCTGATGCTGGGCATCTCCTGTGGCTGCTCCCGGCGGCAGCTTTGGAGGGGGTGAGCGCCCTGCCCAGGACACCGCCTCCTGCTGGGGGAAAGCAGAGAGGTGGGAGAGCCAGCCCAGAGCTCCTGCCCCGGGGCTGTCGCAGCCCCGGGCCACCCCACGCACCCCTCTGCTGCGGGGCTGAGCAAGGCTCCATGGGGCTGCTCCTTGCCCATTCCAGCAGCAGCGACGGACTCCGGGGAAGGTCCCTAGAGGGAGCGCGAAGCCGGGCAGGGAGCGCGCCAGGCCCCAGAAATAGCAGCCGACGAGACAAAACAAACCCAGGCAGACACAGAACGAACATCGTGAAATACAGACACCAGGGACAGACAGAGCTCCGCAGGGCCCGGGCAGCCAGCCTGCCCATGGGGGCCCCCCACGCCGTGCCCAGCGCCGCAGGGCCCGGGCAGCCAGCCTGCCCCCGGGGGCTCCCTCTGCCATGCCCAGCGCCACAGGGCCCGGGCAGCCAGCCTGCCCCCGGGGGCCCCCCATGCCGTGCCCAGCGCCGCAGGGCCCGGGCAGCCAGCCTGCCCCCGGGGGCCCCCCATGCCGTGCCCAGCACCGCAGGGCCCGGGCAGCCAGCCTGCCCCCAGGGGCCCCCCATGCCGTGCCCAGCGCCGCAGGGCCCGGGCAGCCAGCCTGCCCCCGGGGGCTCCCACACCGTGCCCAGCGCCGCTGAACTCACTGCTCATCTCATGCCCATCGGGGCAGCTCCAGCCCCAGGCCTAGCACAGTCCGGCAGAGTTTGGCAGACAGTACCCGTTGAAGCCAATGGAGCAGCACTGTTGACCCAGCTCTGGCTCCAGCCTAGGCACTGCCTCAGTTTCCCCTTCTAGAGCTACTGAATAATGTCACCACAGGCTTCCCTGGGTCAGGTCACAGCCCTTCCTGGGGCAAATCACAAAGTTCCCAAGAAACCTCCAAACTCCTCCCCAGCTGAGCCCTGGACCTGCTGTGGTTTCTTCCCGCTAGAGAATTTTCTCTCTGTTGGCTCCTACTGCCTACACCCCCAACCCTCTGCGAGCCCCTGGGACGGGACGGGACGGGACGGGACGGGACGGGACTTGGTTCACGTTCACGTTCATTCACGTTCACACCCGACTTCCCCCAAGGTCCTTCTTGATCACCTGGTTTTATTTCCACCCCCAGAGGACTGAGTTAGCCACCTGACCTGCCAATCATGTGACTTTGCTCATTGTATCCACCTGGGGAGGTGAACTAAGCGGGTCACAGGTGGGGCTGTGCCCATCTCCCCTTAAAGGGCCAGGCACCCCTTAAAGGGCCACCTGGAACCTCCCTGGCACCTGCACAAAAGGGCCCATGACACATGGGTGAGCTGTGGAAGGCATACAGAAACCCCCACACGTTAGGAAACAAAGCAGAGAAAGAGGCGGATGGGAGTAAATGGGCTCTGCGCCCCTGTATAAACGGCACAAGGGCTCCTCTGCGAGCTCGGGTGGGAATCCGGCACTGCTACGCCTACCCAGGGGAGCAGAACGCTAAAGAAGTTGCAGCTGCAAACATGGAAGTGCCCCTCCTCCTGGAGACAAGGCAATCACCCCTAATTCTGGCCTGCATCCTGCCTCTTCCTCCCTGGACTCCCCACTACAGGAGTCTTCTTCACTTCCTGTCTTAAAACATCTGGCAGCGTTGCCATGTGGCTGGTACGCAGCTGCCAAGGCCCACCCCAGACATGGCTGCTTTTTGGGGACTGAGCAAGTTCTAGGGCCAGAGTCTCAAAAGGATTCCGCTGCAGAAGGATCCGGCATGCTGGGGGCCAGCTGGGGGCCGGGCTCTTTGGTAAATCTGGCCCCGATGGTAGATGCTCAGCCCCAAGGTTGGGCTGGGAGGGTTAATGACATTAATTAGCACCCCCACAGAGTCCTCAGTCCTTCACACGCTGGGAGGAAGCCGCGACCCTCACACAAGGGTTAGAATGGCCGTGATCCACTGGCACCCTTAGGAAATCCTCCACGAATAACATCACCTGGCTCTGCCCCCTCCCCTCCCCCCCCCCGGCCCAGCCACACGGGTGCTCTCCCTTCCAGCTATCACAGCGTCTCCACTAGAAGCCCACCACCATGGCGCTGGGGTTCCCGGCTGTCAGATGGGCAGGGGGGCATCACTCCGCTCCACTCCCTGAGCGGGATCCCTGCCCCCCTTGTCCCTCCAAGGATCCGCATCTCCTGCCTGGCTACTGTGCGGGAAGGGAGGGGGGTCACGGGCTGCTCTGTCACCCAGGATCAGGCTTCCTGGCCATGCCGCACAGGAGCCAGGCTGCTGGGCGGAGACAGGGAGGCTGAATATACCAGGCTATTGCCCCGCCGCGGGTGTCTCTGCTGATCCCAGCCCTCCCCCCACCGCCGGCTATCCGAGCAGCGAATCCCCTCCCCACGCGCAGGAATTCCTGCCTTGCTCTGACCTGGAGCCATGGCCTGTTGACCCCCGGCTCCTCCCAGCTGTCATTAGGTGTATTCGGTGAGCGCTGGGATGCCCGGTCCCAGATCGGGCCCCACAGCACCAGGCGCTGTACAGACACAGCGTGGAGACGGCCCCTGGCCCACAGAGCTCACAGCCTCGGGGGCCGGATCCTGCTCTGAATGACATCGGCACAAACCCAGGGCAGGTGCTGATGCAGCTCACCGCTGTACCACGCAGCCCTGGCCCGGGCAGGCCTCTGGGAGCAGCCAGGCAGATGAGGCCAGGGGTTGCCATAGCAGCTTTGACTTCCAGACGGCCAGGTCTCCTGCCTTTTGTCCCAGCCAGGTCAGGAGCTGGGTCTGTGGGACGGGCCACGGGGTCAGAGACTTTGTCCAGCAGGAGCAAGGAGCAGGTTGGGGCTACGATTTTTCAGTGCCAGGCGCCCAGGAGTCGGTGGGTTAGAAATCCGGTGAGGGTCCGGGTCCAATAAACCCTAAAAGGGAGGCGATCCATCAGCCTGCCCCAACCGCCCCCCAAAGCACACACACAAATCCACACCGGTCTGAATCCATCCCTCTGCATGCACACGCTCTACACACTCAAACACATGCACACGCGCGAGACAGGGAGGCACACACGCTGCCTAATCACCAGGAACCCTAGTTTTCTGTGATAAAACCCCCGACATTCTCCAATACAAACCCCAACATAGCCATGTTTTCACATGGTGAAATGGAAGTGCTGACCCTCACGGTCCCCAGCCACAGTACACACAGGTAGCAGCTTTTAGGGACACCCAGCAGAAGCCCATTTATCTGAGCCTCCATTATCCAGCTCTGCGTAGGAGCCGAACCGGGGCTGACAGCTGAAGCCCGAGCCCTGCTGCCCGAGGGAGCGCCGGATAACGGGGGCTTGGATAAAGGGGGTTCTACAGTATCTGGTTTTTTTTTTTCACAAAATGTAAAGACTGAAGATTCTCTGCCAAGGGCCCAGTTCCGCGCCTTTCCACGGCAAAGGGATTTCCAGGCGCCCTGCAAATCAATCCGTCTCCGCACCCGCACAGAGAGACACGCTCGTATGCAGCGCGTCTCCGAGCCAGCTGGAAAGTTAGACATTCCCATGCCCAGGGCTCCGTGGTCAGGCTGGACACATGGTGGGAGGTGAGTGGGGGGACAACTTTCACGGCCCATCTGAGGGTCACCTCCCCAATGTGCAGGGTTGAGCCCAGGCACCAGCCCAGTTCCATGCTGCCAGGGCCAGATCCAAGTCCTTGGAATGTCTCCTCCTGTAGCAGGGTTTGGATCAGGCCCCTAGAGCCAAGAGCCATGTGTACAAGAAAAGGAGGACTTGTGGCACCTTAGCGACTAACCCATTTATTTGAGCGTGAGCTTTCGTGAGCTACAGCTCACTTCACCGGATGTAGCTCACGGAAGCTCACGCTCAAATAAATGGGTTAGTCGCTAAGGTGCCACGAGTCCTGTTCTTTTTGCGAATACAGACTCACACGGCTGCTCCTCTGAAACCTGTCATGTGTACAAGAGTCATCTGGACTGGGGGGATTCAGAGCTCGTCTCCCCAGCAGGTGCCCCTGCCCCAGACTGGGCTCTGCCTGCAGTTGCCCGCTGCACCCCAGCAGGCTGGGGCCCACCTGCAAAGCGCCCACCTGCCTTCTGGTGGCCAGCCTGGGGCGTTGGTGAAGATGGAGAGTTTGGAATGAAAGACGCTCAGCAAAAATCCTCCGGCCCTGCAGGGTCGCCCCAGGGGCTGCGTGCTGGGCCCCGACCTAGTGAGCTGCCCTGCACTCTGCAGTAGCTGGGGAACGGCTCCGGCAGGGGGACTGTCCCATGGGAACTGCATCCCCTTTCATCTCCCACGGGGAGCCAGCCCTCTGCTGCTGGGACAGACCACTGGGGACCGGACGGTTGAGAAGGGTCCTGTCCTGGGGGATTAGAGGGGACCTGACGGGTGGATTGCACCTCGAGTGGCTTTGGCTGGGGTCAGATTCAAACCCCCAAGCAGAATTCCCCAAACCGGGGCCAGATGGGAGCAGACCAAACGCACCCCATCTCCCTGCAGCCAGACTCCCGTTGGCTCTATTCTTGGGCTTGGAGGGGTCCCCAACATGTCCTGTCCAAGTTCCCCTCTCTCACTGCCCAGGGGGAGGGTTGTACATTTCAAAGGGGCGGCTGAACCCATCAGCCCCATCCCAGCAAGCTCCTTGCCTTTTCCAATTCAGAGCCACCCCCAACACCGCTTGGCTCCCCCACTCTGTGTGCAGGGAGCTGGGGAACCAGACCCTGCGCTGGGCTGGCTGGAGCTGCAGCACACCACAAAGTTAACACAAAGCAACTTGGAGAAAACTTTCTCCCCGGCCTGCTGGGAATCCAAGGGGCTGGATTTGTTCCACGGGGGGGGCTGGGAGAAGGGGGGCAGCGTTTCCGTTGGGGGGTGCGTTAAGGCGGTGGCGCTGCACTGGGGGCCCTGGCATTGTTTGGTTGAAGAAGCGTGCCACGCGGGGGTGTTGCCGGGGGTGTTGTGGTGAGAAGCTGCACCGCAGAGCAGGGGGGTGAAGTCGCACTGAAGTGGCAGGCAGGGCTGCGGGGCGGGAGGATGTTGCAATAGGGAGATGGACTGAAGTTGCGTGGGGGGCCTGTGGCACCATGGGGCAGGGGGGTCCCTGGAAGCAGCCGTTCTAAGGGGGGACTGGGAGGTTCACTTACTTCTGCCCTTCTGCTTGATCTCCTGGATGAGGAAGGTGTAGTTGGCCTCGTCGCCGTCCTTGAAGGAGATGTCCAGCACGGTGAGGTTGCGGAAGGTGGGCAGCTGCACGTACAGCCCTTCGATGGCGAAGAAGCAGGGCCGGTCGTCCAGCTTCTCGTCCGAGTAGACCAGCAGGGCGCGGTGGGTCCAGTTGAAGTGGCGCTGCAGCCCCACGGCGTACTCGCCCAGCTTGCGGTGGCTGGGCCCGGCCCGCGTGGTCAGGGCGAACACGTCCTCCTTGTTGTCGAAGCCGTGGGCCTCCGCCCCAGCCGTCACCAGCGGCAGCTTCCAGTGGCTGGTCAGGCGGGCCACGGGCGCCGAGCTGTAGACGCAGCCGGGGCCGATGAAGGCGTCGGGGTTGTCGGCCAGCTTGAGGTCCACGGCGGCCACGGGGGCGTCCCGGTCGGAGCAGACGCCGTGCTTGTCCTCGCTGTTCCCGAAGACCCAGCGCACCGTGTGGCCCGGCAGCAGGTCCGGCTGCCGGTTGATCCGGTCGATGGCCAGCCAGATGGCGGGGCCCACGCGGGGCCAGGCCCACGGGTAGGTCATGTTATGCTTCGGCAGCAGCACGGCCACCGTCAGGTTGGCCCCGTGGCCCTGCGACCCGCCCAGCTGGCACAGGGCCCCGCACAGCACCACCAGCGCCCACCGCATGGCGTCACCGGCGCATCGCTGCCCCCGGGCCGACCCAGCCCCCCGAGGCGCAGCCCCCAGCTCCAGGCCCCTAGACCCCGGCGGGCTGCCCCGGGACCATGGCCGGAATTCCAAGGCGCCCCGTCCCCCTGCTGCCCTGGGCTCCAGCCGCTGGGAGCTCCCTTCCCTTCGCTTCCCTTCGCTTCCCGGTGCCGAAAGTGACTGATTATCTCCCAGGCAGGCAGTCTTTTCCTTCCCCTCATTCAATGACAAAAGGGCTGTTATCATAGCCCGGCTCCTTAACCCCCTCCTGCCCAGAACCCCCCCCAGTGCAGGCAGGGAGCACCTGCCCGAGGGAGGGGACAGGGAAGGGGTGCAGGGGACGATTTTTCCAAAGCCCGGTGGGGGGGGGGAGATGGATGCTGGCCCCCCGCTGGTCGCCCCCAGGACTGAGCAGAGCTGCCGGAGACGGATGGGGTTTTTCATGTTTTGCCCATGGGGGAATTGAAATGAGAGGGGGCGTTGGAAGGGCTTGGGGGGGGGCGGGTTGGAAAACGACTAAATTGGGAACACTGCCTGTAACTTATTGACCACTGCGGGGTGGGGGAGGGAAGTTGGGGGGTGTAGGGAAATCCCAACGGGCAGAGACGGGGACAGGGTGGGATGAGATGTGGGGGGCGGGGGGACAGAGCGGGGGAGGGAGGGCCCCACGGGGAAAGGGCAATTCCCAGCCGCACCGGGGAGCGTGGCTCGATCCCGCCATTTGCCCCACTCCTCCCACGTGGGCAGCGTTCCCGCCCGGGGGTGAAAGGGAAAGAACTGGTGCCCCCCACGTCCCTCCGCCTGCTCTGGGGCTCTCGGGGCCCGGGCGAGGGCATGGCCAGTGTGTGGGTGAGCAGAGGCCTAGTTGGTGGCAGGCCTCAGGCGGGGGGTCGAGGAGACCCTCCCGGCTCCCCCTGCTTATAAAACTTCACACAGAGCAAGCAGCCAAAGGATCCCGAAGTGCCTGAGATGGTGACCGTGGGGGGCAGCAGAGGCTGGGGCTGGGGAGCAGAGGTGGGGGGCAATGGGACGGGGGTGGGGAGAAGGGGCTGGGGGGGACAATGGGAGGAGGGAGCAGAGGAGGGCCAGGGGGGTGGGTGGGGGCGGGGCTGAGGAAAATAGAGCGTCCAGAGCCCTCCATAGAAGCTGGAATGAGGGGGGGCCCGATCCGGGCCAGGAAGGGGAGCGGGGCCTGATCCTGCTGGGTCTCTCCCCCCCCCGGCACTGGCCCCAGGTTCCAGCTCTCCTTCGCCTCCTGGGGGCAGTGGTGAGCACTGCAGCTCTCCGCCTCGGCTATTACTGCACCCAGACGTACAGCATCACCACCTCTTGTGAGTGTCTCATGATATTTGGTGTTTTCTCTTAAATCTCCAGCTCCTGGAGTCAGGAGACTCTCAGCTCACGTGTGAAATCCAAGTGTGGTTCTGGCCCTTCTGAGTGCAGGGAATAAGCTGGAGAACGGGAAAGAGGGGCAGCCCTAACAGCCCCAGCACCAGAAAGGGGAATCCGAGGAGCCGATCTCATGATTTGGGGGAGCTGGCTAGTGCTTTGGGGAACTGGGGGCCGGCAGGACTGAGTCCAGGGCAGTCTTTGGCAGGGGTCCCTCGAGGGGAGCCGCGCACAAAGGCAGCCTGCAGGGACTCTGAGACCTGCCCCCCCATGGCTGAGCACTGCCCCAGAGAGACATGCAGGGGCCACACACACAGACAAGGCATGCAGACCACAGGGCTGCTTCAATGCCTGGTGCTCACTCGCCCCAGGGCAAATCAGGAGTGCCCCCGGTGATGAGCGAGGCCGCGGAAGAGGGGGATTGGGCCCCATGGCGGGGGGGGGGGGGTTGGACTGGAGAGCCGGGAAGCAGACATGGCACTACCTCCTACCTCAGGTGTGCTGAAAAGGAGGTAGCAGAGAGAGGAGTCCAGGAAAGTCAGAGGGGCCCTGGTCTGAGACTCAAGAGGACGTAATTCTGGTCTGCCACAGCCCTGCTGGGTGAGCCTTTACCGTCCTGCCCTGGGGCATCGCGGTCTCCGAGAGCCAGTCTGTCCAGGCTGTGTCTGCAGCAACAGGCGTCCCGATCTTGGCTGGAATCTCTAGCTGCCACTGCAGTCCAGAGACTAGCCCCCCTGGGGAAGTTTATTTACGGCAACACGGGGAATGTGCCACAAGGCTCAGTGGGGGCACGGATATGGCCGTAATCAGCCAATCCCCCATTAGAGGACAGGGAGTTAATGGAGCCAATTATTGGCTGGGGGAGGCAGAGATACAATAACATCGCAGCGAGGCCGGAACCTGTGTCAGGGCAGGTTATTAACAGCAACGGGCAGCCGGAGCGTTTGCCATGCAAATGGGCTTTCCATGCAAAGAAGTAAATTCGTTTCCAAGGCGTTTATCTAGTTACCGCCGGGTCCGTATTGTCTGGGGAGAATTTGTTCCTGGCTGAATGGGAAAAGCAGGTGGAGAAAGGCAGCTCTTTGTTAAATGCAACCTCGACCCTGCACTCAAGAGGGGGGCTGCATGTTGGGAGACAGTTAATAAAGTCGCCCCCTCCCCTCTGAGGGACTGCAAACTGCTGGGAAGTGGGAGAACTCAAAGCACCCTGAGCAGCACCATGCTGCATGGAAAGTGTGTGTAGTGGAAGGAGCAGTGGAGAGGGAGCCAGGACCTGTCTCCATGAGGGGACCTGGGTCTTGTTAGAATGGGGTGGGGGTTGGGAGCCGGGACCCCTGGGTTCTACCCCGACTGCATGAGGAGAGTGGGGTCTTGTGGTTGCGGGGGGTGGTTAGGAGCCAGGACTCCTGGTTTCTCTTCCCATCTATGGGGAGTGGGGTCCAGTAGTTAGAGTAACAGACTAGGAGACAGGACTCCTGGGTTCTTTTCCGAGTGCCTACCACTGACTAATCTTGGGTGAGCCCCTTTCCCCTCCCCCTGCCTCAGTTTCCCTACAAATGAAATATCCTCACGACACCAACCCTTCTTCCAGGAGTGGTGCTGGGAGTGATGTCACGACTCCCAAGTGCTCTGAGATCCCTGGTCAGGTTGCCATGGTCTTTTATTCTAGGGTGCACCGTGGGATGTGTGGCCCATTCCTCCACAGGCCCTGCTTGCTCTGAAGTCAGCCCCATGGGCTCTGAGAGTGCGTCGCCGCCCCCCGCTCCTCCCCGGTGGCCCCCACCCAGCCACATCTGCAGAGGTGACCCTGAGGCTGGGTCGGGGGGGCCTGCAGCATTAGCCGCCGGAGGGGGGGGCATGAACGACTCCAACGTCACTCTCCGTGGTGGTGGTGGGGGGCTGAGGGAGGGACAGCTGGTTATTTGGGCTTTGTGGATCAGCCGGCGCTGCCCCCGTGACGGACGGCTCCAGGGAGCCGGTTACTGAGCAGGGAATTTGTCCGATTTTACCCCATCCAACCCGCCTCGGTCCCGGAGACAGGGGAGATGGGCTCAGGCAGGAGCCATTCCCGGGAGAAGGGGAGAGTTTGAGGCACTGGGGCAGGCATCAGAGGCTCGGCTGCCAGCTGGTCCTGCCGACAGCCAGCCTGGGACCCAGGTCAGTGGCCAGGAGCCCGGGACAGCTGGGAGCAGATTCTCCTCCTGATTAAAAGGGGTGGGGTGGGGGGGAACGAAGATGCCCAGCCCGGTGCCCCCCTGTCCAACTGGCGTCGGCTCTCCACAAGCCTAGCCCCCTTGGCCCCTCCCGGAGGCGCGCTCCTGGGTGCAGCATGGGAATGTCGTTCCCTGCCAGCCGGGGGGGGCGGCTGTTGGGTGACACAATGCACTTCACTCCCCCCACCCCGATTTACCTCTCCCCAGTGCTGCGTCTACGTGGCTCCTCTCTAACTCCGGCACAGTTACCACGCTCCCCCATGCTCCCAAGTCCCACTTGTCCCCACGGAGATGCCCAGGGAAGAAGCCCCCAACGTGGCCATTTTCAATGCCCAGCTGCTGGCACTTCGGATGCCAGGAGCTGGAGCAAAGGGGCATCCACAGGCTGGACTGAGCAGATGTTCTGTGGTGTCCCAGCGCCACCCAGAGGTCTGTCGGCCCCAGACACACAGAGCTTACGCGGGCGGGATCCCAGCCAGTTGGGAAGTTTTAGACAAACTTTTTTTTGCCAGAAAAGGCCAATTCATGAGACCCGAACCCGTTGACAGAACAGGGCCGGCTGAGAGGGATCTCCCAGCTCAACACGTTCGTGTGGGGGGGAAAAGCACTGGAAGGGTCAACATGTCCTATTCCGATCTTTCTGAAACAAAACGTTTCAGAGCCGTTTGATCTGCAACGACGTCTTGTTTGGATGTTTACGCCGCTTGAATCGACGCATCGCCAGTGACCGGAACAGAATGGGCTTTTTTCAGATTTGTTTTGGTTGGTGAAAAATGTCAAGATTTTGACTTTTTTGCCCCAGTTTGGGAGGGGAACATTTTTCAGTATTTCCAACATTCTCACAGGGTAGGAAAGAGGCTGCCGGCCCAGCCCAAGCGTCTGTCTTGTCTGTTTAACTTGCAGATTCTTTGGGGCAGGGACTGTTTCTCTTTGATGGTCGTACAACACACAGCCCAATGGGGCCCCGGTTTTATCTGGGACCCACTCCATGCTACAAGTATCTGATTGCCCCCTAATCTCCTGCCCTCACTTTCTCATCAGGGGCTCTGTCTCCATCCAAAGCAGATTTGTATTCTCCTACTTGTTTAGCTGTCAATTCAAAATGTACAGAAAGCGCAGCACCTGCCACCATAGGCACATGGTCCGCGGCCGGAGCTCCAAGGCACCAGCATGATACCAGCCAATAAATAAATAATAAATAACCAGGATCCTTGCCCTGGCCCTGCCTGAAGCTTCTCCAACCCCTAGGTGTTCACAAATCATGAGTCAAGGCTTCCAAAACCCATGAGATTTAAATCAATAAATTAAACTGGGTTTGTGTTATTTGCCTTTTGGGTTCTGAGCCTTCTGGGCTGTGTTTTCCAGCTTTTCTCCTCAGCAACAAGGTCTAGAAGCTTGTTTTACTACTTTTAAAAGGAAGCTGAGATGCTTGGTGCCATCACCTGACTCCAGGAGCTGGAGCTTTAAGAAAAAAAAAACACCAACTGTGGTGGTAAAATTGCACGAGTTGGTATTCCAGGGTCCAAGATCTCCGTGAGGGGGAATGGAGGCGCTGCCCCCTGTCTGGTATGGAGTGCAGGTCCTGCTGACCTCCCTCCCTCCTTAGCCCAGGCACCGTGGCAGTGGGTCACTTCATGGCCTGTTTAGCAGCTCCAGCGGGCTCCAAGTTGCGGTGAAATCACTTGCGGGAACCGCAGGAACCACCACGTCGCACCCAGACGCTGTCGCACGGTGACACCGACACAGTGATGTCACACCCGAACAATGATGTCACACCCAGATGCCGTCGCAAGGTGACACCGACGCAATGATGTCACACCCGAACAGTGATGTCACACCCAGACACCGTCACACCGCGACACCGACACAGTGATGTCACACCCGAACAATGATGTCACACCCAGACGCCATCGCACGGCGACACCGACACAGTGATGTCACACCCGAACAATGGTGTCACACCCAGACGCCGTCGCATGGCAACACCGGGGCAGTGATGTCACACCCGAACAATGATGTCACACCCAGACGCCGTCGCACGGCGACACCGACACAGTGATATCACACCCGAACAATGATGTCACACCCAGATGCCGTTGCACGGTGACACCGGGGCAGTGATGTCACACCCGAACAGTGATGTCACACCCAAACACCAGTGCAATGACATCACATCCAAACACCGCAGCTCTGTTACACTGGCAATGATGTTGCACCTGAACACCTTCAAGGCGATGATGTCACAGCCAAAGGCCTGCATGGTGGTGACGTCACAAGAAAACGCCCCGGGAGTAAAATAGGGCCCCCTTACTGCCCTGCCCTAAAAAAAAAAAACCAGCTAGCAGAGGATGGTTTCGATCCATCGACCTCTGGGTTATGGGCCCAGCACGCTTCCGCTGCGCCACTCTGCTGCGCAATCGACTCTTCCCTCAAACTTTTACATGTAGCTATGCGTCCCAGCGCCTGACATCCACGCACGCGCACTCGGCGCCCTGTGTGCCTCCCACCACCCGTTATTTTGCACACCCCCGCCTAGCGGTCATTACCCGTCCCTGCAGAGCGAGGCCATTCGGGGCACGCGCAGAGACCACAACCCGTTCGGCGCTCCAACGGCCCCGTCTTGGTCCCGCCCCGGGCCGGCCTGTGATTGGCCAATCCTCTGACGACTCTCGGCGCGTCACGACGGATGGGTGAGAAGACCAATGGCAACGCCGGAATCGGAGGGGGGGGCCTCCGGGCAGGTCGCGCGGGAAGCGGCGCGCAGCCAATAGCCGGGCGGCTTGTTGGAGGGTGCGCAGGGCAGGCCGGCGGCGTCTCCTCTCCACAGCGGCGGCTTCCATTGTTCGGGTTCAGCGGGCGCCATGAGGTGAGGGGCGGCCAGGCTCGGGTCCCCCCAAGCCCCGGCGGAGGGATCCCGCCGGCTGCAGCCCATGGGCGGGGGGCCCCGGAGAGGGGGGGCTGGATCCTGAGGGAGATGCTCGGGGGGGGGCTGGATCCTTGGGGGAAGGGAGCGGCAGGGGGCTGGATCCTGAGGGAGATGCTCGGGCTGAACCCGGGTGGGGAGGGGGGTTGCTGGGGGGAGGGGGCTGGATCCTGGGGATGCCTCAGGGAGATGCTCGGGGGGGGGGGCTGGATCCTGAGGGAGATGCTCGGGGGGGGGGGGGCTGGATCCTGAGGGAGATGCTCGGGGGGGGGGGGGCTGGATCCTGGGGGGAAGGGAGCGGGGGGGGGGGCTGGATCCTGAGGGAGATGCTCGGGCTGAACCCGGGTGGGGAGGGGGGTTGCTGGGGGGAGGGGGCTGGATCCTGGGGATGCCTCAGGGAGATGCTCGTGGAGGGGGCTGGATCCTGAGGGAGATGCTCGGGGGGGAGGAGCGGGCTGAACCCGGGTGGGGAGGGGGTTGCTGGGGGGAGGGGGCTGGATCCTTGGGGGAAGGGAGCGGCAGGGGGCTGGATCCTGAGGGAGATGCTCGGGGTGGGGGGCCTGGATCCTGGGGCTGCCTGAGGGAGATGCTTAGTGGGGGGAAAGGGTTGCTGGGGGGAGGGGGCTGGATCCAGGGGTTGCCCCCATGGGGAGTTTATGGGTAGGACCAGTGGGGGAGTTGCCCCCATGGAGTGGGTGGGGGGGGCAGTTCCTCTCCCAAAGCGGGGCTGCCCCCCTGGGGCGGGGTCTGCGGGCCCCTCGCCCTGCTGACGTGGGGCTGTCATCTTTCCCCAGGGGTGATCGAGGCCGTGGCCGTGGCGGGCGTTTTGGCTCCAGGGGCGGCCCTGGCAGCGGGTAAGTGCCGCTCTCTGTGTGAAGGGGGGGCTCTTGGAACCAGCTCCGGGGATGGCGGGGGGC
Source organism: Lepidochelys olivacea (assembly GCF_965140295.1). NCBI lineage: Eukaryota > Metazoa > Chordata > Testudines > Cheloniidae > Lepidochelys > Lepidochelys olivacea. The sequence continues at coordinate 1,770,550 of NC_140434.1, forward strand.
TGGGTTGGCAGCTGTGAGCATCGGCGTCCAGAAATCTGGTGTCCCCCTCCAGCGGGGAGGTGTGGCGGGTCCTCGCCCTTGGGCCTGCTGGCTCTTCATGCTGTACAGGCAAACTACCCAGCCACTTCTGGATTGGTGGCCGACCGCCAACTTGTTGCAAACCAGTAGGAGGTAGAGGGAAAGAGGAGCTTTGTCCATACGCTATGAAGCAAAACCCCCTAATCTTCCTGACACTATGATCCTGTGTGTGGATGAGACCTCTAAGTACATACTGCACAGGCTAGAGCTGTCCTAAAGCTTATTAAGAGCTTTGCTTAGGTGGGATGCCTTCTAAACTGCTAAACACTTGATTGGCAACCCCTCGGTTCAAACAGTGTTCTCTAGTAATACTGCTGCATAGTTGCTGGTGAATCTTGGATGGCCCCATTCTCTGCTATGGCAAGAGTCTAAACCAATGTATTAAACTGTGTTCAACCTCCTGTCTCCCAGGTAAAAAGGAATTTCAGCTTGTCCAACAGGGTAAGAAGTCCTCCCATGAGAGGCTGGGAAGAAGGGTTTACTTTTGTTTAGAACACCCTCCCAACCGGGGTGCAGGATTTGATGGACTAGTGATTCAGCCTGGTGTATGGTGTCTGCCCCATTATCACCTAGCAGTGAGTGGTTAACGTTGTCATAAGAACTCATCTTTGGCTTTTTCTTTTTTTAGGTTCAGGCCCTTTGTGCCACACATCCCCTTTGACTTCTATGTGGTGAGTAACCTGGCTTGGTTTAAGGCAGTCCATGGTATTGGCTGTATAAACCAGGTGTAGGAATGTTGTATTGCAATTATATTCTTGGTTTAAAAATAAACTTGATTTAAGGTGTGTCTTCACAGCATAGTTAGCCCACTTGAGTTAACTGCACTTGGGCTAGTCTACCTTAATAGCCCTAGTGAGACTGAGAGCAGCCACACTTCAAAACATTCAGTTACCCAGAGTGATTGGATTAGCTGCTGATGAGTTGTTTTATAATTTGAGCTGTATTATCCCCACTGCACTTAACCATTCATGGGCTAGCTGGGAGCTGAAACCACACCACATAATTTGAGCTGGACACTCCTGTGTGTGGACAAGAATCAAGTTAGGGGCAACTTGAGCAAACTGCTGTGAAGACACACCCATAAAGTTCCCAGTACAAACCATGCAGGCTGTGGCATCTAATAGCTTAACTGCTAGTAGTCCAATATGAGACGGAGTTTGCTGAAAGCCAGAACTGCTGTTCGATTTTTGGCTAATTCTGAAGTAATCAAAGGGACCATAAGTGGCAAGTGTGTCTGTCAGGGTGTGGCAAATGGCAGTGGAGACACAAGGTGAAGGATAAACAGACTGGGGAGGGCTGGTTCTTATCATGACATACGGCCCACCAGTTAAGATCCAAACAGGGGAGAAAATATCTTTTCCCAACTCTGCTGCCTGTAGTCCAAACAAAGCATGAGTTACCTTGGCCAAGTTCCCAGAAGAAATCAGTGTATCCTCCAGACTCCTTCCCAGTCTTGGCCCTTCTCAGGATTAACAGGACTGCTTCATCTGCCTCCATCCCTTTTATTGGGGAGGTTTCCTCTTCCTTACAGCTGTTTCTATCCTCTCTTGAATGCCTCTGCAGTAAAGATACACAGGTGGGGTCCTTGCCAAGGAGAAGGGATTAATGGTTTCCTTGCCTTCAAAGGTTGGGCTGTACACCCTGTCACAACAGTTACAAGGTTTGGATATATGTAAACAGGTACCCTTGTTCGGAGCTCAGGTACAGCAGCTGATGCAGTTTCCTTTTTTGCCTCCTTTTAATAAGGCTTTTCAGGATGGATCCTTCAGAATTTTTTTAATCCAGCCTCTCTCAACTCTCTTTTCATAGCTTTTGGTTCCCAAGCAGCTCTATGTAGAACACATGCTTTGTGGTGTTCGTGCACCAGTTCTAGTGGTTCTGTTGTTTGAGCCCCAGTGAAGACATGTAGGCAGGACTGAAGGTTTCCGTGCTCCACTGAAAATGAAATGCCCAACTTGGCTGCTACAGTGTAACAGCCATTAGCAGAAGGAAACACTTTGAAGTGACTAATGGATGTAAACAGTGGAGTTAAATGGAATAATCGTATTTTCTTGTTGGTAAATGAGACACTCTGAAGACCTTGTCTCATTGGCACGACACCAGTCTGATGTCTGTTTACTTCCGTTTCAGTGTGAAATGGCCTTCCCTCGTGTGAAACCTGCCCCAGACGAGACGGCGTTCAGTGAAGCCTTGCTGAAGAGAAACCAGGATCTGGCTCCCAATTCTGCTGAACAGGTTAATAAAACATGCATGCTGGGTGCTTGCCATTGGAAACATGTCAGAGTTCAAGGTGTTGCCAGGTTGCTTTTAGTAGAGCATTGACTTTGTTACTGTTGTAATGAGTACAAGAAATGATCCTCATATAAAGGGAGGGCTAGCTCCCTAGCCTGTTTCCTCTAACCCCAACCTGGGAGATGCATCTCCCGGGGTGGGTATTGTAGTCTGCAGTAGGATGATGGTGAGGGAAAATGCAACATTATTTGGAAAGTGGCTTCTAAACATACTTGAACTAACCTGTCTGTTACATCCCTTGTACTGGGGTTGTCTAAGTCGTATCCTTCCAAAGCTTGTGTATTTAGCTTGGTGTTTCCAGATTCCAGTCTGTTGCTGCCACAACCACTTTCTCTGATTCCTTTTCAGGCTTCCATTCTTTCTCTGGTGACTAAAATAAACAACGTGATCGACAACCTGATTGTAGCACCAGGAACTTTCGAAGTGGTGAGTCAGACGAGTTTGTTTGGAGAATGTATCCAGCAAGATGAGCCGGCAGATCAAGGAGACTGTCATGTTCTGATTGAGTTGCTCCTGCTTCAGTACAAGATCAGAATATTAGAGGCATAACTGATATTAAACTGGTTTTCTTCTGTCTGATTAAAGAGTCCATCTCACCTCTGGAGGGTGGGGTGCATAAGGGGACCAAGCAAGTAGAGGAGTTGTTATTAACTCTTGGTTTGCTCCCACAAACCAGCAAATCGAAGAAGTCCGCCAAGTGGGGTCCTACAAGAAGGGCACCATGACAACGGGGCACAATGTGGCTGATCTGGTAGTGATCCTGAAAATCTTGCCCACATGTAAGTATTGGCTTCTCCTCTGCGGCTGATTGGGAGTGGTGGCCAGAATGAACGTGACTCTGTATTCCATTTCTCTCTCTAGTGGAAGCTGTTGCTGCCTTGGGAAACAAAGTGGTGGAAAGCCTGAGAGCACAGGATCCTACTGAAGGTCAGTAACTTAACTTGCAGCATGAAGGGGACGCAGGTGAGCAGGATAAGCAATGACACTGATGCCCTCTGATAAATAGGGAGACGCTCCCTGTGGCTGGGGCTCCTTCATGCACAAACCAGTGCAAAGCTGAGACAGCTAAGAGAAATCCAGTGTAATGTCGAGGCTGAGACCAGCCTCCATGCTTCTATTTGCCCTCTGTGTCTTGGGCTCAGCTGTGTGGGGTCTCACGACCCCTTCTGAGTAACTGTCTTGCTCTCTTTCTCCCTCAGTCCTGACCATGTTAACCAACGAGACTGGCTTTGAGATTAGCTCTGCTGATGCCACGGTGAAGATCCTCATTACCACCGTGCCCCCCAACCTTCGCAAGCTGGACCCAGAGCTCCACTGTAAGGAAACCTCTCAGAACTTATTTGGCTGCTTAGTTAGTGTGAAGGGATGGGGAGCTTCTATTTGTCCACTGCAGAACCACCCTGTTTACCCAGAGACCTGCTGGAGGATTTTTTTTGCGGGGGGGTTACAGCTTGCTTGATTCTGTGCCCCACAGCAGTGACAATCCAGAGCATGTTTACAGGAGCAAGGGGAGGAGCTTGCTTTACTGTGGGCTGACTCTCCTCAAATGTTCTGAATCAAACTCTGCCTGTCTCTCCTCTTCCAGTGGATATCAAAGTGCTGCAGAGTGCTCTGGCTGCCATCCGACACGCTCGCTGGTTTGAAGAGAACGCTTCTCAGTCCACGTACGTTTCTTTGCAGCTGGGAGGCCTTACTGACCTAGCCTTCTCTGTTTGCAGTGAACAGGCAGTTTCCCCTTTGGGGAAGGGGCTTTCATCACCAGTCCCATACTCCTTGAGGTAGCGATGTGCCGGAGCCCTGTCTAGCCAGACAGGGATATAACACCGGAGATCAAGCCCAGCTCTAATACTGCAGGGACATAGCAGTCTGCCTTCACTTGGATCCACCCAGGCCACCACCCCATACCTGCACGCGCAGGGGCATTTGCCTCCCCTGCTCCTGCATAGCCAACCCTTTCTAACGAAGTGTTAGCTAGCAGAGTAACTGGTAGAGGAAAAGCTTTGGGTTCTTCCAGAGCTGATGCCGGGCAGAGGTGCAGTGTGTGGGCCCAGGCCCCGAAAGCAGCCCCATCCCGAATATTCTAGACAGGCCTTGGCAGCCAGCAAGAGGTCTGAGCCCTGTGAAACCCTCTGAGCATTGTCCTTTAAAACATTGTCTTCCAGGGTGAAAGTCTTAATCCGATTGCTGAAGGACTTGAGAATCCGATTCCCTGGCTTCGAACCCCTCACTCCATGGATCCTCGACCTTCTGGTATGTGAGTGGAAGGGGGCTTTGATCTAAAAGGCACAGTTTCCATACAGACACTTTCACCCTGATCTGCTCTGCTACTGTGACTTCCCTGGCCAACGTTCGGAGGGATATGGTGGGTCTGCAGCCTCAGCCCCTGAATCCCAGCGGCAGCTCAAGTAGTCAAGTCCCACAGATTTTGTTGCTTCCTGCAGGAACAGGAGCTTTAAAACTGATCTTTCATAAACACTCCCTTGTGTCTAACAACTTCCTTCCTTTACCTTCAGGGACACTATGCTGTGATGAACAACCCTACCAGGCAGCCCTTGGCTCTCAACGTCGCATACAGGTATGTGTGCCGCAGATAAAGTGAATGTCAGCTTGGAAATCTCGCCTCTGCTGCTGGTGCTTTGGGCTCTGGTTTCTCCAGACTGTTTCATGCTGCGGGAACACCCTTGTCACTTCTTCAGAACCTCCTGAAACGAGCAGTTTGCTGCTGTGTGTATCCAGTTGCGGCATTGGCCAGTACCATCAACACAGGACTTCTTACCTTGAGCTCTCAGGTCTAAATCCTTTCAAATATGGTGACAAAGCAAACTCACGGCCTGTTGAGAACACCTTGAGTTGCTGCCACACACACACTTATGCCATGTTAGGAGTGTGTTACCGTGGACCACTTTCCTTAGAGCCTAGTGCTAAACTTATTCCATGCCACTCTGGCTACTCACGCCATGGCTCAGCGAGACAATTGTGGCAAATATGCTGGGGATTAGTGTCTAATGTGTAGAACTGAGTTGCTAAACACCTGACTGCCCTACAGGCGCTGCCTTCAGATCCTGGCAGCTGGGCTGTTCCTCCCTGGATCTGTTGGGATCACCGATCCCTGCGAGAGTGGAAACTTCAGAGTCCATACAGTCATGACCCTCGAACAACAGGTGAACTAATCTTTGTGCATGCAGCCTCCCTGAGGCTGGGGTTGTGGGAATATCCTGGCCCCATAGCCTTCTGTAAAGGGGCAAATCTCCAAGAGACCTGAAGCTAGTGCGCTAGTGGGTTTTCTGGCTGCGTTTATCCCCTCAGGCTAGTTCAGCTGCCACCTATGGGCTTCCAGCCTGGGGCTCAACCCTTCCTGTCACTGGGGTTAGATCAGGAGGGTGGTGTGACCCTAGGTGCAGCGTGAAAGAGGGTTTAGGACCCCTGAGGCAGTAGTCCGGGAAGCTGCCACTTCCACCAGTCTTGGTGGTGGGACGCAGTTCGTAGGCAGGAGCATGCCTCGCTGAGTAAAATCAAAGACCAGCAGAGTCAAAGTCTTAATTCAAATTAAACTGTAAGAGGGAAGAGCAAACAAAAGTCTTCATATCGCCCCGTCCTGGGGAGAGGACAGCCAAGCCATAGCCCTGTACGTGTACACACACACAGCGCTGCCGCTGTCAAGTTGGCTTCAGAGTAGCAGCCACGTTGGTCTGTACTCGCAAAAAGAAAAAGACTTGTGGCACCTTAGAGACAAATTTATTTGAGCATAAGCTACAGCTCACTTCATCGGATGCATTCAAGTAGGTTACCCCAGCTGAGCTGCTACAGCATGTTCCCTCTGCATGGGGCAGAAAGATAAGGCTCCTATGGCTAAAACAAGGCCACGCTGAGAGTGCGTGATGCACTACTGGAAAGCTACTGCCTCTTTCCCAGGAGCCTGTAACGCAGGCCATCTCATGGGCTGAGCCAAATGCTCTAATGCCTGGATGATGTATCTGATATACAACACCAGCAAGAGAGCTAGTCAGAAAGGCTCAACTCCCCAATGTGGGGGGACTCATTCTCTACTCCCCTGTCATAGGACATGGTGTGTTACACGGCACAGACGCTCGTCCGAATCCTCTCGCATGGAGGTTACAGGAAGATTCTTGGACAAGAGGGGGATGCCAGCTGTAAGTAGGGGCTTGGTGGCTTGTGACTGCTGGTCAGCATGGCCAGGAAGTGCTGGGGCTTTATTTGGAGACGCCGCAGGGAGGATGTGGAAGGCTGAAGACTTAAGGAAATGCTGGTGGGGGTGGGGGCTTACCTGAGCGTATGGCAGAAGAGACCAATCCCATATGGCTTGACTTGGTCAGACTCTGCAAATCAAGCATGCAGGCAAACCCAGCCAGTGACCTGACAAGTATATGCCTGGTCCCTGCATGGTGGAGGCTGTTGCTAGACCTTGGGAGCAGCCTCTTGCCTTGAAACCTGACAGCTTACCCTTGAGGAAAGAAGGGGGCAAATGTAAGGGGCTTGCTGATGCCACTTGGTAAGTGTAAGTCACTAGGGGTCTGCTCTCAGCTTCCTGTAACAGCTGCAGCGGGAGGAGAAATGGCAGGGGGCTCTGGGTTACTGCAACTGGTCCCCCTCTTTGTTACTGGACTATTCTGAGGAATGCTCTGGGGTTAGGGTATTGGCGATCTTACGCTGGCACGCCCCTGCGCTGCCTGCTGACATGACTTCTTCTGTTTGCTTTGCAGACCTGGCCTCTGAAATGTCCACTTGGGATGGGGTGATAGTCACCCCTTCAGAGAAGGCTTATGAGAAGCCTCCGGAGAAGAAGGAAGGGGAGGAGGAAGAGGAGAATCAAGAAGAAACAGCTGCAGGAGAGGAGGAGGAGAGCATGGAGACTCAGGAGTGACCTGCCCAGGTAAAGACAGCCAGGTGGTGTCAGTCTGAGGCTGCCCACACAGATGTATTTGGGGGGCACTTCCACCTGGAACTCAAGGGTCTCAGCCTGGTTCCAGTGTCTGGGGCTGCACCATCCCCATCCCCCTTCTAAAATACCTGAGACCATAAGTGGAAACTAACAGTCCAACTTGGTGCTGCTTGCACATATCTAAGCCAGCTCAGGTGGCTTACCTGCAGTATTTGAGTCTAACACTGTAGGGAAGTCCCTAAGCTTAAACTGGCTGTGATGCAGGACGATCAGGCACTTCTCTCTGCTTGGCTAGTGAGCCACAGTTAATGTGATCAGGCCAGCTCCCTGGGAATTGGGTAATCATATGGGAAAGAGGTGATAGAAGCTTATCTCCGCGGCTGTAACTCACTGGAGACAGCCAGCTGCTGCTCTCTTACATTAGTGAGATCTTGCACCTCTCGGGCAGGGGCAGAGCAAGACTCCTTTCTGCACCTGAGCACTCTGCAAAGGCTGGCACAAGCTCCTGCATCACCTGCATTCTTGGCTCTTGTAGTTTGACCCTCACCTGTAAAGCATCCTGCTGGCCGAAGCACCTGAAGAATCTCGTCCAGGTCCTCAACTACCTGCCCTGTTGAACGACGTGAACAGTCCTTTGTATTCTGTCTTGGTTTTTATAGGTTATGTTAAAATGGTTCCTCCTTTTAAGCACCTCTCCGCTCTAATTTGTGTGTGGGCAAACAACCTTCTCCCCTCCCCAGTCGGAGGCTTGTGTAAAGGGGGGCATTCCAGATCTTGGAGGAGCTGAAACTGGTCCATCCATCCACTCAAGAGCCGCATTTCACCACTGCGGGCTTTGGGAAAGCAGCCTGCCCAGCTAGTGCTGGATCTCCATGGCTGCAGCCAGCATGAAAAGACGCTTAGAGGGATGTGACAGTCCTGAGTCACTCTGTACTTGGCATGGCTTTTGCTTTCCTCTAGAGCAGGGGTGGCCAAACTGTGGTTCACGCGACTCTTTTACAGTTGAAATGGGGCTTGTGGAGCTCCCCATGCCTTCCCCCATTCTCCACCTACCAGACTTAGAGGGGGAGCTCCAGACCTCTGCCTTGCAGTGGGGTGGTGGGGTAGGGGGTTTGGGGCTTCAGGAGGAGTGGGGCTGAAGCACTGAGCCCTGGCAGGCAGGCCCCAGCTCTTGAACTTCTCAGGATTGTTGTATGCAGCTTGGAGGGTCAGTAAGTTTGGCCACCTGGCTCTAGAGAATGCTGTGTCTGTCAAAGCCGTGCCCTCCCCCAGCCTCTCGGTTCCCCCGGGCGGGAGAGGACATGACCACCCAGCTCTAGCGGAGGAGCCCTCCTCAGATCACTCACCATTTGTAAGCACGAGGCAGTTTATTACTGTACCCCCTACAAGACTAGCAATACATTGTACAGGGGTCCCTCCACTCTATGAATGGTGCTCCTATTAGTACAAGCCACCTGTATGGACCTTGGGGGCAGCTGGGCTGATACCGTGAAAGAGGCACTTGCAGGTGCTGCCTACCTCCCCCAACCCCAGTGGATGACAAAGAAAGCATCAGTGCCAGCAAAGGGCCACCTGCCCAGCTTGCTGAGGTCTCCCTGAAAGCAGCAGGAGCAGCTCTCTTCCCCCCTCCCACACCCAGCTGTGCATCTCTCCCATGCTGTCCCCCCCAGTATCTTCAGCCCTGCATGTAAGATGGTAGACCAGTTCCTGCAGGGCCAGATACTCTCACCGCCCCCACTCATAGTACCAGTTCTAGAATCCATTTGGCAGAAGTCACAAAGCACCAGCCTGCCCAGCCAGGTTCTCCCCACGCTTCACTTGCTGGGGGTAGCCGCCTGATGCCTCCAGGATGGCCTTCCTGCGGGCAGTCTCCTTGGCCACGTTATGATTGAGTCTCCTCAGCCGTTCCTGCATGGGGGGGGAGGTAATGCTCATGTAGCAGCGTGCCCCTGGTCAGTTGCCTAAGCCAAGGAAACGCTGCCTCTCTTCCCCTGTAGCCCTGGCCAGACCCACAGCTGCATGAGTGTGTGAAGTCTCCTACTCCCTTTGAAATGGATTCCTTCCTATACGCAGGCTCTGGAGGGTATCGCCCTCTATACTTCCTAGCACACATGGGCTAGTGACCCAGGCTGATAACCAGGAGCCAGGGATTCTCTCAGAACGTGGAGCTGCTCATTTCCATCTTTAAATAGCTACCTCTGGGGGACTGAAAGTACTGGTCAATTCCCAAAAGGCAGCTCTCAGTGCAGTACCCGGGGCTCTGGGGCAGGGCCAAGGACAAGGAGATGCTCCCCCCACTCAGTAATCCTCAGAGAGTAGCAGTGGGGCTGTTCAGGCAGGAGAAGCAAACGAATTCTGCGGGGGGGCCCCAAGGAGGCGATGACGGTAACTCGTGCTCCGTCAAGATGCCACACCAAGAGGTGTCCCCAAGGCCTGCGGATGCCATCCTGCGCCAGCCAGGCAGGCTCACAGCCGAGCGCGTGGTAGAGCCTGGAGCAGCTTTTGGGAGAAGGCAGTGCAACTCTCAGCCCCTCCATATCAGCCGGGGGTGGGGGGTGCCTGAAGCAGACTCCAGGCTGACCCTCCAACGTCCCCTGTGGCAGCTGGATCAGTTCAGAGTCCCTCAACAGCTTGGGGGTTTGTTCTCAGACTCTCTCGCACCTGAGGAGCCCAGCAGGGTCCCACGTACCCACCTGGGCATTCTGCAGGATATTGTTGACCAGCACAACTCGGCGGCGGGCATTCAGCAGCTTCTTCACGTATGGATCCAAGTCGAGCGCAACCTTCTGGTCCTCGTTGATCCTGCAAAGCTCTGAGGGAAGGGATACTGAACTGCCAGTGGGAACCCCCCGTCCCCAAACCCCACCTGAATCAGCCCCACACGGAACACAGCAGGCCCTTCCTGCTACTTCACAGCCAGAGAATGGCCCTGCTAAGCCAAATCCGGGCCCAGGGCAGGACTGGCCCTGCAATCGGTTTCCCCGGGCTACAGCCAGCCAGCTTGAGCAATGGGGCTCCCAGCCAGCGGGGCTTCCCTAGGGAAGCGTGCCCCCTGTCCAACACCTGTTGCCATTAGTTACCTTCCCTGACATTCAGCTTGGCTTCCTGTGTTCGGTGCCACCCCGCACTGCGTTTCTGCTTCCCCTACGTGCCCCACTCTGGCCAAACCACCCCCCCTTGGGGATTGCACCCCCTTCAGGCCGCTCAGCCGGCACCGAACCCAGCGGGACACGCCCGTTGCCCAGCCAGCCCCACTGCTGTTCCCTGGGCACCGGGCTGGGTGCTGCCCTGTGGCCTCACCTGTGGCCAGGTTATCGATGTGCTCCCGAAGCTCCACCTGGCTCTCCCTGGGGAAGCACAAAGGCAATCAGTCAGCGCTGCTCCCGAGAGGGGGCTGCCCCCCTGGCCCCGGTCCACCAAAGGGGAGCCAGAAACAACCTCCCAGTGAGGCCTGCACAGACCCATCCCTGGGGAGCCTCTGGGTGACCCCCAGCCTGGGCAACACCCCCAGCACCAGGCTCAGCCCCTGGGCCCCCAACACCATCCGGCACTGAGCTCAGCCCCGCTGATGGGGTGAGATCCCAGCTGTGGCTAGCCTACCCTCAGCCCCCGCCCCGGGCCCCAGCCCTCTGCCCCCCCAGGCACCTCCCTTCATCCAACCCCTCCCCGCCCCCCAGGCACCCCCGTCATCCAGCCCCCCAACCCCTCCCCTCCCCTCATCCAGCCTCCCGCCCCCCCAGGCACCTCCCTTCATCCAACCCCTCCCCACCCCCCAGGCACCCCCGTCATCCAGCCCCCCAACCCCTCCCCTCCCCTCATCCAGCCTCCCGCCCCCCCAGGCACCTCCCTTCATCCAACCCCTCCCCACCCCCCAGGCACCCCCCGTCATCCAACCCCCCAACCCCTCCCTCCTCCCCGTACCTCTCCCCTCCTGGCCCCAGGCACCTCCCCTCATCCAGCCCCCCAACCCCTCCCTCCCTCCTCTCCCCCACACCTCTCCCCTCCCTGGCCCCAGCCCGCCCCCCCCAGGCACCTCCCCTCATCCAGCGCCCCCGCGCCCCCCGGCCGCCCCCCCCCAAGAGGCACCTGACGGCGTGCACGTGCGCGTCGAGCTGGCGCGCGGCCGGGCGCAGGAATTCCAGCAGCCCCTCGGCGAAGAGGTCGCGCGCCCCGGGCCCCGGGGTCCCCGCGCCAGGCCCCAGCAGCGCCGCCATCGCCCCGCCCCGCCCGCCGCCGCCGCGCAGCCTGCCGGGAAGCGGCGTGCCCGCGCAGAGCCCGCCGGGAAATGCAGTCCCGGGGCTGTGTCCCCGTCGCCAAGGCCTCTGGGAAATGCAGTCCCGGGGCTGTGTCCCCGTCGCCAAGGCCTCTGGGAAATGTAGTTCCCCAGGGGGCAGAACTCACAACCCAGATACTCCTCAGTCATGGGGGGGCGGAGGGGGGGCGACCCCCCCCGCAGCCAGAGCCAGCGCTGCCCCCCTGGGTAGGAGCTCCCCCCGCCCCCCAGTGCAGCGCTGAGCACACAGGGCATCCTCCCCAGGCCCCCCTGGGGTTCCCTACCAGGTTTCCCTACTGGCGGGGGGGGGCGGCATTAGCCCCCCGGGGCCCAGGGCAGAAAGCCGAAGCCAAGCCCCTGAGCAGCTTAGCATGGCCCCGGGGCCCCCTTAGGGCTGCCGACTTTCTACCAGAATGAAACCGAACACCCCTGCCCCGCCCCGCCCCCAAGGCCCCCCGTCACTAACTCTTCCCCCCCCTCACTTTCACTGGGCTGGGGCAGGGGGCGAGGGCTCCGGCTGGGAGTGTGGGCCCTGGGGTGGGGCCAGGGAGGAGGGGTTTGGAGTGGAGGAGGGGGCTCAGGAGGTTTGGGTGCTGGATCATAGCTGGGGTTGGGATGTGGGTGTTCGGGGTGCGGGCCCCAGCTAGGCAGTACTTACTTCAGGCAGTTCCTGGTGGGCGACACAGTGGAGCTGAGGCAGGCTCCCTGCCTGCCCTGGTTCCCCACGGTTCCTGGAAGTGGCCGGCACGTCCAGCTCCTAGGCATAGGTGCAGCCAGGAGGCTCTGCGCACTGCCCTTGCCCGCAGGCACCGCCCCCACAGTGCTGATTGGCCGTGTTCCCGGCCAATGGGAGCTGCGCAACCAGCACTCAGGGCGGGGTCAGCGCACAGACCCCCGTGGCTGCCCCTGGACCTAGGAGCCGGACATGCTGTCCGCTTCTGGGAAACGCTCACAGGCATGGAGCCTGCCTTAGCCCTGCTGCGCTGCCAACTGGACTTTTAACGGCCCGCTGGCAACCCTAGGCCCCCTGCTTGCTACCTCCTAATGCTGGCCCTGCCTTTTATATGCAGGAAAAGTTGTGGCACAGGTGGGTTGTGCAGTTTTTATAGCATGTTGAGTGGGCGGGGGGCTAGGCAAGAAACCATAGCTGCCTGTGGGGCGCTGATGCACTAGCCGCCTGATCACATGCAGCACGGCCCCCAGCAGCTGTTGGGGGACAGGCCGGGGGTGTGTGCAGCCGGCAGGGCTCCTCGCGGCTGGGAGAGAGGCACAAACCTCCTGTGGCTGGAGGAGGGAAAACATTTCTGGAGCCTCTTCCCCAGGGGTTTTAAAGGCCTCGCGTCCCCGCTCCTGCCAGCTGGCCTTGTGCAGCACTGGCTGGCTCCAGGGCACGGCTGGTGCCGCTTTCCTTGCCCCAGGGCTGATCTGCCTGTTGGGGGCCATCCTCAGGCAGGAGTCAGAGACGCCTTCAGGCCCGGCAGCCTCCTTGCCTGGCCCCGCTGTAATATTTGCAGGCTGCATGGAATCGGGGAGCTTCCTGCAAACTGCAGAGAGCCAGTCCACAGCTCCAGCCCCCAACGGACCAGCCCCACGGCCCAGGGCTCTATACGCATCTGTCATGAGAGGACTGCGGATTCGGCCCAGCCTGGGGTCCGTCCTGTCAGACCCACTCTGCAGCCAAGCAGGACTGAAGGTAGACAGAGCAATGGCAGCCAGGGGCAGGAAGGGGGTGGCAGGTTTCAGGAGCCTGGCTCGCTCTGTGCTGCTGAGGAAAGGAGGCCACTGGCTGACATAGCAGAGTTAGCACAATTAGCCTTTGGAACTCTCTGCCACAAGCTCTCATTTAGGCCAAGGACTCAGCTGGATGCAGACAGTTTCATGGAGAACAGAAATATCCAGTTACACAAAATAACCCAGAGAAAAGCTCCTGTCTCAGGGTGTGAACCTGGCTCCAGCAGGTGACCCCACAGGGCAGGGGTCCTGCACTTCCCCCAACCAGCCGCTGGCATGGACAGGACACCAGGGCAGACGGCCCTAGGCTCTGCTCTGCTCCCATGGGACTGAGCCCAGGAATGGGACCCAGGCATCCTGTCTCCCTCTCTGCAGCATGACCCGAATACCTCACCTCCCTGCCCAGCTAGGCCGTGGCTCACTGGGAGCGGGGAGAGGGTGGTGGAGCAGCTGCTGGGACAGAGCTTCAAGAACAGAAAGCACCAGGTAACCAGGTCTGAGTCGCGGCCTCCGCTGCAGGGAAAGAAACCAGCTGATCTCCCCCTCCCACGCCCCAGCGCGCCCTGGCAGGAAGGAGCAGACATGAGACCAGTGCAAAAAACCCAGATCATTTAAATAACGATTAAAAAAGCCACATGAAGTGTCTGAATTCCAGCTCATGGAGGGCCCAGTGCATGGGAGGAAATCGGACCACTTACCCGGCTCCTTCCCCGAGCCTGGCCCGGGAGTGAGACGCTCCCCATGGTGCAAACCCAGCCGACCTCTGGCGCTCCTGGGAACGGCAGAGCCAATAAGCTGCACCTACAGAGCTGGCCACAACCATGTTCCCTGCAGCGGGCGAAGGGGGCCAGGCCCTGGCAGTGCCATGCTGGGATTTTTGGTACTTTTAGTTAGTTGTGGAGCACTACCAAATTCACAGTCCATTTTGGTCAATTTCACGGTTATAGGACTTAAAAAACCATCAATTTAATGATTTCAGCTATTTAAATCTGAAATTTCAGGGTGTTGTCATTGTCGGGGTCCTGACCCAAACAGGAGTTGCGGGGGGGGGGTCGCAAGGTTATTGTGGGGGGGTCGCAGTACTGTCACCCCGACTTCTGCGCTGCTGCCTGCAGGGCTGGGCCCTGGGTCAGCAGCTGCCGCTCTCCAGCCGCAACCCCCCCTACGATAACCTTGCGACGCCCCCCCCACCCCGCAACTCCTGATTGGGTCAGGACCCCATTTGAGAGACGCTGGTCTCCTCTGTGAAATCTGTATCGTCAGGGTAAAAGCACACCAAAGACCCAACTTCATGGGGGGAGACCAGATTTCACGGCCCGTGACGCATTTTTCATGGCTGTGAATTTGGTAGGGCCCTAGTTATTTGGCTTTTTATTACAAATTAAATTAAACCACCCCAAGAAGCGAGTGCGACCGGGAGGGGTTTCATAGGGAGGGAGAGTGGCCGCCCACAACCCGCTCCCTGCGGGGCACCACCTGGCCGAGTGCTGGGCAAAGGGGTGAGATGAAGCGGAGGGATGGGGTGGGTGGATGGAGCGGGGAAGGGGAGGATAAAACGTCACCGGCTCCTCGCCTCCTAGATCACAGAGATGGAAGAGACCCAGCAGGCTAGACAGTCCCTGGCCTGTCGGCGTGCCCACGCCCCCCGGTGCCACGTCTCCAGGGCGAGCCGTGGCAGAGCCCAGAGGGGACCAGCAGATCGGGGCAGTTGCTCCCTTGTTAAGAGTCTCGACAGAGCCCAGAGACTCCCTGAAGCCGGGGCTGGCTTGCTTTGGCTCCGGGGTGGCAGCCGGTTCAAGGCTCAGTGGGAGGGGCAGAATCGTGGGGGAGGGGCGAGTCCTGGCACCCCACATGGTAAGATAAGGCCCCACGGATGCTCATTGACTGAAGGCAGTGCCGGCCCTTTACGTCAGAGGCTGGAAGCCACCGTCCCGCCAGCCCCGCTAGTTGACGGGCCCCGGGTCGGCCATGGGCATGGTGTGCAGCACCTCGTCCAGCAGCTGCAGGGCCCGGTGCAGGTGCACCTCGATCCAGCAGGGGGTGTGCTTGATGCTCTGGCGGGGGTAGTCTGGCCCCCAGCCCTTGACGAAGCTCAGACGCAGGATGCAGAGACGCCGGAGGTCGTCCACCCCGATCCCGGCGGCAGCGGAGAGGCCTGGGGAGGGGGCAAAGGAGAGACAGGCAGGGCCGGAGTGCGGGGGACTCGGGCCCCTCCCCTACTGCTGGGACGTACCCGGGGGTCTTGGCTCCCAGCCATCAGACTCCACTCCCCTCCCAGAGCTGGGAAGAGAACCCAGGAGTCCTGGCTCCCCACCCCGCTCTCACCCGTCAGACCCCACTCCCCTCCCAGAGCTGGGAAGAGAACCCAGGAGTCCTGGCTCCCCGCCCCGCTCTCACCCGTCAGACCCCACTCCCCTCCCTGAGTTGGGAAGGGAACCCAGGAGTCCTGGCTCCCAGCCCCGCCCCGCCCCGCTCTCACCCGTCAGACCCCACTCCCCTTCCAGAGCTGGGAAGAGAACCCAGGAGTCCTGGCTCCCAGCCCCGCTCTCACCCGTCAGACCCCACTCCCCTCCCAGAGCTAGGAAGAGAACCCAGGAGTCCTGGCTCCCAGCCCCGCCCTCCACCACCCACTAGGCCCCCAGCTGCTCCCTTGTTCCCAGTGGCACCTCCCAGACCCATGGCCACGCAGCCCCCCGCCCGCTCTACCCCCGGCACACCCAGCTGCCAGACCCTCCCCCAGTCTGGACCGGGCCCCGGCCACTTACTAACAGCCGGCGCGATGCCGCCCACGGAGCCAGGCCCCGGGATGTTCCCCGCGACCGCCGCGGCCTGGGCCGTGGCCGCCGCTTGGGCCGTGGCCGCCTGCTGCTGCATCTGGCGGTGGCAATGCCGCAGGTCGAACACCTGGGGGGGCGAGAACGTCAGCGCCGAGCTGGATGCGGCAGAGCCCGGCGTGGCCAAAGGCTCTGTGCGCGCCCCCCCCCGTACCTTGATGTAGGCGCCGGGGTAGATCTTGTGCACGGCGTCGCCCGGGGCGCGCCCGGCCTCCCGGTCCAGGTAGTAGCTCTGCACGAAGACGGCGTGGTCGCTCAGGCAGCGCATCCAGACGTCGCCCTCGCCCCGGCACTCCAGCTGCACCCCCTTGCCGATGTGCAGCCTGCGGCACAGGAAGCCTGGCTCAGCCCGGCACCCGGGCGGGGGGGGGGCCGCCCTGCCCCCGCCCTGCCCCCGCCTCCCCCTCACCTGGCCCGCTCGCTGGCGTCCGTGCGGTGCACGTTGGAGAGCTGCCCCAGGCAGAAGCGGTCGCCCCCCGAGGGGTCCACGTAGCCGTCCACCGTCACCACGGGGCAGCTGGACGGCACCTTGAAGATCTCCCCGACCTGCACGTCCATCTCGAAGTAGGCGATGGAGCACCAGAACTCCGGACCTGCGGGGGGCAAAGGTCACGCAGGCGGGAGGCCTGGGGGGGGCAGGTGGGAGGCCTGGGGGGGGGCGGGGGGGCAGGCGGGAGGCCTGGGGGGGGCGGGGGGGATCCGTGGCTGCGTCACTTACCCGGGTGGCTGGAGACGGGCTGCTGGTAGGGGGCCGCGTTATGGTGCGGGGGCCCTGGGGGGGACAGAGAAGGGCTCGGTCAGGCAGGGCAGACAGGAGGGCAGGGGGAGCGGAGGCAGCTGGGGCTGGCCGGGGGGCAGGGCCTGAGCTTTGGTGCCGGGTTCCAGCCCCAGCAGGGCGCGTAGGTAACAGGCAGGCGAAGGGCTCTGCCCCCCCCCTTCGCTCCCTCCTCCCCAGGCGTGGCTGCGTTTCTCTCGCCGGGGGGGCTATGGAAATAGGGAGCGATTGGCTGCCGTGGACCGGGGCCAGGCTCACCCCCCCCCGTGCCCGCCCCCCAGCGCTCTGCCCCCCGCCCGACGTACAGTAGTGGTTGGGGTGATGGAGCGGGGGCTGCGGGTGGCTCCGTCCGTTCTGCTGCGGCGGTGGTGGAGGGGGCGGCGGGGGGGTGGGCTGTTGGCCCCCCAGGCTGGGGGTGTAGACCGCGGTGCTGCTGCCCGTCCAGCTGGCTGTCTTGCCTGAGAAGGGGGCAGAGAGTGAGGACCCCGCCCCATGCAGGAGAGCCCAATGCCCTGCCCCCCCCCGCCCGGGGACACCCCCCCTCTGTGCTGCACCCCTGAGATGGGGGAGGAATTTGGGGCACGCCCATGCCAGGCCCTTTCCAGCGATTCCTCTGCTGGCTGTGGGCAGTTCTGGGGTGGCCCCCCACCTCTGCCAACTGGAGTCGGCCAGCTGGTCCCCCTGCGCTGCGGCCAACCTGGGGGAGTTTGAGTGGAGCCCGGTACTCACTGTGGTAGGACTGCTTGGGGGGCATGGGGTAGCCGTTCTGCTGCGAGGCTGGTGGGGCCGGGGGTGGGGTGGGTGCCACGGGCTGGCGCGGGGAGGCGATCTGCTGCAGTCCCTCGCCGTGTGCCATGGACAGCAGGGGGCCCCCGGAGGCCACTGCTGGGGAGGCGGGGGGGAGAGAGACACCGATCACCCGGCTGCCGTCCCCCCAAACCTGCCCTAGTCCGCCCGAGATGGGGCCCCGGGGGCAAGGGCAAACAGCCCCCCCGCCTCATTCTCAGACTCGCCCCCCAATCCAGCCTGAGTGCCACCCGATGGGCAGGGGACCCCGTCACGGCCCTTCTGGGGTCTGTGCTTTTAACGCAGGGGGTGGGGGGCGCTTGGGACGCCCTCCGGGCTCCAGGCCAGTCCAGAGACAGAATCTGCTCCTCCCCACACTCCCCCCCGCCCCCCCAGCAGCTCCCTCCCAGCCCAGGGGCTCTCCCCGCCCTCCACAGAAGGGCCTGGCGCTGTACTCACCCGGGGGTGACATGGTCAGGGTGGGGTAGATGTTTACAGGGGCACGGGGGGGCTCGGGCAGCTGGAGGGGGGGCAGCGGCTGGCAGTAGGACTCAGCGGGGGGCATCCCCCGGGGGGGGTGCTTGGCCCCCGAGCCATGGTCGCTGGCGGGGGAGCCAAGCCCCGTGGGCACCTCCATCTGGACACAGTCATGGACAAACTCCTCCTTCACCAGGCGGGCAGGGGGTGCTGCAGTGGGGGGGAGAAACCATGGGGTCACTGCCTGCAGGGCTGGGGGTGACTGCCATCACGGGGCCCCCACAGCGTTACAAGGACGCGCAGCTCTCCACACACCCTGGGGCTCTGCTCCCTCCCCCCCCACAGGGCCCTGCTCCCCCCGATGTCACAGGGACCCCCAGCTCCACACCGCTGGGGCTCTGCCCTCCCCATGTCATAGGGGCACCCCAGACCCCCCCAGGAGAGACGCAGCCAGGGGTGGCATGTGGGGAGGCTCTGCAGGGACCTCCCAGCCCCCCTGGCAGTGACAGCCCCGGCCCAGCCCCACACCAGGCCCCTCACCTGTGTTCTGGATGCTCAGACCTGCAGCAGAGAGAGAAGGGCGCATTAGCCAGGTGTCAGGGGGAAGCCCGTGCACGACTTGGGGGCCAGCTGTGAACGGCCTGCCCCAGTGCAAGGGGCACGCGCTGCTCCAGGCCCTGTGGTGCCGTTCCCCCGGCTCCCTCCGCATGGTCGGGTGGGGACACCATGCACCCCAGCAGCACCGTGGGCTCCCACACTGCCAGAGCCCCCCACACCTGGCTCCCGGCTCCCCAGAGGGCTTGACATGAAAGGGGGGGATGTTCCCCCCAACCTCTGGGAGCTGCGCCACCCCCAACCCTGATACCCAGGTACCGAGAAGGCCCTGCCATGCCCACCCCGGACGGGCCCAGCCAGCCCGGTGCCCCCTGGCCCTGCATCCCCAGGGGCACGGGCTCCGTGCCAGGCCCCGCACCCAGCCGCTCACCCAGGCCTGGCGACACCACGCGCTCGTAGTGGTAAGGGTTCACGCAGACGCTGTCGTACTTGAGGTCGAAGGCGAACTGGCAGAACTTGACGTGCTTCAGCTCGTTCTTGTGCAGGTCGGGCCAGCGCCAGAGCCGGGCGTAGATCACATGGGGGAAGCCCTTCCGGCCGGCCACCTGGGTGGAGAGCCGGGGAGCCGGGCAGCCAGGACTCCTGGGTTCTAACCCAGCTCGGGGAGGGGGGTCTGGGGCTTAGGAGAGAGGGGCTGGGAGCCAGGACTCCTGGGATCTAACCTAGCTCTGGGAGGGGAGAGGGGTCTGGGGTGGGGGTTAGAGCAGAGGGGGCTGGGAGCCAGGACTCCTGGGTTCTATCCCTGGCTCTGGGAGGGGAGTGGAGTCTGGGGTGGGGGTTAGAGCAGCGGGGGCTGGGAGCCAGGACTCCTGGGTTCTATCCCTGGCTCTGGGAGGGGAGTGGGGTCTGGGGTGGGGGTTAGAGCAGCGGGGGCTGGGAGCCAGGACTCCTGGGTTCTATCCCTGGCTCTGGGAGGGGAGTGGGGTCTGGGGGGTTTAGAGCAGCGGGGGCTGGGAGCCAGGACTCCTGGGTTCTATCCCTGGCTCTGGGAGGGGAGTGGAGTCTGGGGGATTTAGAGCAGCGGGGGCTGGGAGCCAGGACTCCTGGGTTCTATCCCTGGCTCTGGGAGGGGAGTGGGGTCTGGGGTGGGGGTTAGAGCAGCGGGGGCTGGGAGCCAGGACTCCTGGGTTCTATCCCTGGCTCTGGGAGGGGAGTGGGGTCTGGGGGGTTTAGAGCAGCGGGGGCTGGGAGCCAGGACTCCTGGGTTCTATCCCTGGCTCTGGGAGGGGAGTGGAGTCTGGGGGATTTAGAGCAGCGGGGGCTGGGAGCCAGGACTCCTGGGTTCTATCCCTGGCTCTGGGAGGGGAGTGGGGTCTGGGGTGGGGGTTAGAGCAGCGGGGGCTGGGAGCCAGGACTCCTGGGTTCTATCCCTGGCTCTGGGAGGGGAGTGGGGTCTGGGGTGGGGGTTAGAGCAGCGGGGGCTGGGAGCCAGGACTCCTGGGTTCTATCCCTGGCTCTGGGATGTGGAACACCAAGATCCATGTTTTTCACTGGGGGCTAGATGCAGCCTCTGCCCCCGTATAGCCAGCAGTCTCGCAGCACCTGTGCCGAGGGGACCCTGGCGTCCTGCCTGTGGGCGATGGGGACAAGGTGGGGTGGAGGCCGGGCTGCTGGAGAACGGGCACCAGGGAGGAGAGACAGACCCCGGCGGATGGGACCATGCTCCCTCCCCACCCCCTTCGCCCCCCAGCACAGCCCCAGGGCCCCGCAGACACAGGCAGGAGCTGGGGCTGTGCAGCCCACTCCCCCCCCATCCGCTTCTCCAGACGTAATCGGACACCCCCCGCCCCCTAAGTCCTGCCCACCCCTTGCCCAGGCCTTTGTTTATCTATTGTGAGGACGTGTCAAAACCCATCCAGTCACAGGGCTGCGGTGGCGCCGTCCTGACCCCCCATCCCCATGGGGCCCCATCTCCACCGCAGAGCTCCCCCTCCCCCATCACCACTGCCCCCTGCAACCCCCCCATGCAGGGCCTCCCCCCCTGCAATTCTCCCCTGCAGCGCCCCCCCACACGACAGAGCTCCCCCTCTCCCATCACCACTGCCCCCTGCAACCCCCCCCGCAGGGCCCCTCCCCCACCACAGTGCTCCCCCCACAACCTCCCCCCCCCCGGCAGGGCCCCTCCCCCATCACAGAGCTCCCCCTGCAACCTCCCCCCCCCGGAGGGCCCCTCCCCCACCACAGAGCTCCCCCCGCAACCTCCCCCCCCCGCAGGGCCCCTCCCCCACCACAGAGCTCCCCCGCAACCTCCCCCACCGCAGGGCCCCTCCCCCACCACAGAGCTCCCCCTTCAACGCCCCTCCCCCCTGCAATCCTCCCCTGCACTGCCCCTCCCCCATCACTGCCCCCTGCAACCCCCCCTGCAGGGCCCCTCCCCCATCACTGCCCCCTGCAACCCCCCCTGCAGGGCCCCTCCCCCATCACCACTGCCCCCTGCAACCCCCCCTGCAGGGCCCCTCCCCCACCACAGAGCTCCCCCTGCAACCTCCCCCCCCGCAGGGCCCCTCCCCCCTGCAATCCTCCCCTGCAGTGCCCCTCCCCCATCACCACTGCCCCCCTGCAACCCCCCCCCCGCAGGGCTCCATCTCCACTACAGAGCTCCCCCTCCCCCATCACCACTGCCCCCCTGCAACCCCCCCGCAGTGCCCCCCCACACAACAGAGCTCCCCCTGCAACCTCCCCCCCACAGGGCCCCTCCCCCCTGCACTGCCCCTCCCCCATCACTGCCCCCCGCAACCCCCCCTGCAGTGCCCCTCCCCCACCACAGAGCTCCCCCTCCCCCATCATCACTGCCCCCTGTAACCCCCCCACAGGGCCCCTCCTCCATCACTGCCCCCTGCTACACCCCCCAACACACAGGGTCCCCTCCCCCATCAGAGCTCTCCCTCCCCTGTCACCACTGCCCCCTGCAACCCCCTTGCAGGGCCCCCTCCCCATCACAGAGCTGCCCCTCCCCCACCATTGCCCCCTCCTACACCTCCCCTAGGGCTCCCTCCCCCATTACAGAGCTCCCCCTTTGGCCCCTGCTACCCCCCTGCAGTGCCCCTCCCCTATCCAGAGCTCCCTCCTCCTCTGCCCCCTGCAACCCCCCCCCAGGAACCAGCCTCCCCAACCCACCACACCAAGTGCCCCCCTCCCCTGCTCCCACCTCCTACAAACAGCCGTGGCTCCCCCTCAACCCGACACCTCACAGAGCACCCCCCAGGGACCCCACCCCTCAGCCCCAGTCAGCAGAGGGGCTGCAGCTCCGCTGGGCCCGCAGCAGCCCCCTGCCCCCACCCCTCTGCCCCTGGGAGGGCACAGCACCTTGGCACCCTGCCCCCGGCAGAGCCACTAGGGGGCGCTGCTTAATGGGGCACAGCAACCCCACCCCACCCCACCCCACCCCAGGCTACAGAGCCCCTCCCCCCGGGGCCAAGAGGGGAAAACGGAGACAAGTCCCCCCCACACACCAGGGGAGCCCATCTGTACTGGGCGGGGGTCGGCAGTGCAGGGGGGGGGATGAGGGGTCTGCTTTGGGGCAGCCCATCTCTTCCGGAGGGGGGAAAACACCGGGGGGGAGGGGGGAAAGACTCCTGGGCCTCCCAGCTCAGCCGGTGCCTGGCTCCCATCGTGGGGTGGGGGGGCTGCCCCACATGAGCTTGGCCCACGGCTGCTGACTCCAGACTCCACCCCCCTCCTCCTGCTGCCTTTGATGCTGCCAGACAGTGACTCATCCCGGAAAGGGGGGGTCCGGCGCAGAGCCAGGGGAGGGGAGGGGGGCACCCGGAGCCAGCTGCTCACAGGGAGAGTGGCCTCCACCCGGCCCCAAGGCACCCCAGGGGCGCTCCCCCAGTGCCAGCCCCCTTCCTCCCCTCACCCCCCATCCCGCTCTCGGCCCCCTGCCCTCCCGGCTCCCAGGGGCCTCGACCCCCCGACCCTGAGAGCCAGTCACAAGAACCCAGGGCAAGCAAGCAAGAGGCCAGGCCCCCGCGCTGGTTTGGGGGGCACCGGTGGGGTAGCTGGGCGCCCAGACTCCTGGGTTGTTCTCCCCAGCTCTGGGTGGGGAGTAGAGTTTAGTGGGTTAGAGCAGGGGGGGCTGGGAGCCCGGACGCCTGGGTTCTCTCCCTGATTCTGTGAGAGGAGTAGAGTCTAGTGGGTTAGAGCAGGGGGGAGGGAGCCAGGACTCCTGGGTTCTCTCCCCGGCTCTGGGAGGGGAGTGGGGGCTGGTGGGTGAGAACAGGGCGGGCTGGGAGCCCGGACGCCTGGGTTCTCTCCCTGATTCTGTGAGAGGAGTAGAGTCTAGTGGGTTAGAGCAGGGGGGTGGGAGCCAGGACTCCTAGGATCTATCCCCAGATCTGGGAGGGGAGTGGGGTCTAGTGGTTGGGGGGGGGCTGGGCTCCCAGACTCCTGGGTTCTCTGCCCTCCCGGTGCGGGGAGCCCCCTCACCTGCAGCCGCCCATCCAGGGTGCGCTGGATGGTGACGCACTTGCTGGGGTGGGCGCCGTTGGTGGTGATGGCCGTGATGAGCGAGTCCAGCTCGTCCTTCTTCTCCTTCAGCTTCTTCACCAGGCTCTCGATCGCCCGCTTGGCGAAGGTCTCGTTCTCCCCGCCCTGCCGGTGGCACATCAGGCTGTGGACGATGCTCAGGCAGGCGTCGTTGCTGGTGGGGGCGTTCAGGGACATGGTGCCGCTCGGCCTGCAGAGACAGGGCAGGCGTCACCCCCCGGGCCCAGCACCGCCCGGCTCCGGGAGGGGACCGAGCAGCGGCCTGGGCGCCAGGACCACCGGGTAACATGCCGGTCTCAGCAGGCAGCCCCCCGACCCCACGGGCCCTGCCAGATACACGCCCGAGCCCTCCGGCGACGCGGCTGGGCCCAAGCCCTTGCCCGGGTCAGGCTACTGCAGTGCCGGAGAGGGCCCCGGGCCCCGAGGATGGGGGGAAAGGCTCCTAGCAGAGCCAGGAAACAGCCCCACTCCTCTGCTGAGCTTCAGCTCCCAGCGCCCCGGCTCTAGTGGGTAGAGGGGGTGGCTGGAGAATCAGGACTCCTGGGTTCCACTCCCAGATCTGCCTCACCGGGCCGCCCGAGCCCCCCAGTGCTGGAGCCTCCGGCCACGGCTGCCCTGTGCAGACGCTGCGGCTCCGCCCCCCCAGACAGAACGAGGGACACGCAACCCTCCCCGGGACCCTCCCCGACGCCCCAGGTAACTGCAGCGCCAGGGATCGGCTGCCTGATGTCCATCAACCGACTCCCAGCCCTGGGAGAGGGACGCAGGGAACTGGGGCAAAGGGGGCTTCCCAGCCCTGCCACAGCCCCATCCCACCAATGACCTTGGGCCCATCGCTGCACCTCTCTGGGGCTCAGTTTCCCCATAATGCTCCTTCCGTTCTCCCTCCCTGTATCTATTCACACTGCCAGCTCTTCTCGGCAGGGACGGTCTCACTCTGAGCCAACGCCATGCCCAGCCTGACCCCCCCGATCCTGGCGTCGGGTTGTGTGGTGCCTGGCCTGGGCCCCCAATCCCAGTGCAGGGTCTGCCCAGCACCCAGCCTGGCCAGGGCCCCGATCCCAGTGCAGGGTCTGCCCAGCACCCAGCCTGGCCTGGGCCCCCGATCCCAGTGCAGGGTCTGCCCAGCACCCAGCCTGGCCAGAGGCCCCGATCCCAGTGCAGGGTCTGCCCAGCACCCAGCCTGGCCAGAGGCCCCGATCCCAGTGCAGGGTCTGCCCAGCACCCAGCCTGGCCTGGGCCCCCGATCCCAGTGCAGGGTCTGCCCAGCACCCAGCCTGGCCAGAGGCCCCGATCCCAGTGCAGGGTCTGCCCAGCACCCAGCCTGGCCAGAGGCCCCGATCCCAGTGCAGGGTCTGCCCAGCACCTAGCCTGGCCAGGGGCCCCGATCCCAGTGCAGGGTCTGCCCAGCACCCAGCCTGGCCAGGGGCCCTGATCCCAGTGCAGGGTCTGCCCAGCACCCAGCCTGGCCAGGGCCCCGATCCCAGTGCAGGGTCTGCCCAGCACCCAGCCTGGCCAGGGGCCCCGATCCCAGTGCAGGGTCTGCCCAGCACCTAGCCTGGCCAGGGGCCCCGATCCCAGTGCAGGGTCTGCCCAGCACCCAGCCTGGCCAGGGCCCCGATCCCAGTGCAGGGTCTGCCCAGCACCCAGCCTGGCCAGAGGCCCCGATCCCAGTGCAGGGTCTGCCCAGCACCCAGCCTGGCCAGAGGCCCCGATCCCAGTGCAGGGTCTGCCCAGCACCCAGCCTGGCCAGAGGCCCCGATCCCAGTGCAGGGTCTGCCCAGCACCCAGCCTGGCCAGGGGCCCCCGATCCCAGTGCAGGGTCTGCCCAGCACCCAGCCTGGCCTGGGCCCCGATCCCAGTGCAGGGTCTGCCCAGCACCTAGCCTGGCCAGGGGCCCCGATCCCAGTGCAGGGTCTGCCCAGCACCTAGCCTGGCCAGGGGCCCCGATCCCAGTGCAGGGTCTGCCCAGCACCCAGCCTGGCCTGGGCCCCCGATCCCAGTGCAGGGTCTGCCCAGCACCCAGCCTGGCCTGGGCCCCGATCCCAGTGCAGGGTCTGCCCAGCACCCAGCCTGGCCTGGGCCCCCGATCCCAGTGCAGGGTCTGCCCAGCACCCAGCCTGGCCTGGGCCCCCGATCCCAGTGCAGGGTCTGCCCAGCACCCAGCCTGGCCAGAGGCCCCGATCCCAGTGCAGGGTCTGCCCAGCACCCAGCCTGGCCAGGGCCCCGATCCCAGTGCAGGGTCTGCCCAGCACCCAGCCTGGCCAGGGGCCCCGATCCCAGTGCAGGGTCTGCCCAGCACCTAGCCTGGCCAGGGGCCCCGATCCCAGTGCAGGGTCTGCCCAGCACCCAGCCTGGCCAGGGCCCCGATCCCAGTGCAGGGTCTGCCCAGCACCCAGCCTGGCCAGAGGCCCCGATCCCAGTGCAGGGTCTGCCCAGCACCCAGCCTGGCCAGAGGCCCCGATCCCAGTGCAGGGTCTGCCCAGCACCCAGCCTGGCCAGGGCCCCGATCCCAGTGCAGGGTCTGCCCAGCACCCAGCCTGGCCTGGGCCCCCGATCCCAGTGCAGGGTCTGCCCAGCACCCAGCCTGGCCTGGGCCCCCGATCCCAGTGCAGGGTCTGCCCAGCACCCAGCCTGGCCAGAGGCCCCGATCCCAGTGCAGGGTCTGCCCAGCACCCAGCCTGGCCTGGGCCCCCGATCCCAGTGCAGGGTCTGCCCAGCACCCAGCCTGGCCTGGGCCCCGATCCCAGTGCAGGGTCTGCCCAGCACCCAGCCTGGCCTGGGCCCCCGATCCCAGTGCAGGGTCTGCCCAGCACCCAGCCTGGCCTGGGCCCCCGATCCCAGTGCAGGGTCTGCCCAGCACCCAGCCTGGCCTGGGCCCCCGATCCCAGTGCAGGGTCTGCCCAGCACCCAGCCTGGCCAGGGGCCCCCGATCCCAGTGCAGGGTCTGCCCAGCACCCAGCCTGGCCTGGGCCCCCGATCCCAGTGCAGGGTCTGCCCAGCACCCAGCCTGGCCAGGGGCCCCTGATCCCAGTGCAGGGTCTGCCCAGCGCCCAGCCTGGCCAGGGGCCCCGATCCCAGTGCAGGGTCAGCCCAGCACCCAGCCTGGCTTGGTGGCCCGACCCCGGCCCAGGGTCTGTGTGGTGCCCGGCCTAGGCGGGGCCCACAAGACATTGCAGCCAGACAGATAACCATGAGCTGCGCTGGTGCTGGACGGCCACAGACAGACCCACGGATGGACAGGCCAACCTGCAGCAAAGCTAACCCCGGAGGCTGCAGACCAGCACAGTGCCCAGGCATCACACTGAGCCCACACTGGATCCTGCCTCTGGGGATGGAGCACCGGAGAGGCTGGATTTGCTGGGGCCCAGGAGAGGTCTCTGGCCCCGGCTCTCAGGAAAGGCTGTAAAGAATTAGGGAAAACAGGAGCAACCAGCCCCTCCTCACCAGTGCATCCAGCTCCGCAGGGAGACGCCGAGACGGGAATTAACCACATTAAAAGGGAGACTGGGTCTGCGGGGAAGGTCACGGGCGGGTCAGAGCTCACACAGCCTGACGGAGCGGATGGGGGGGGCGTCCCCCTACACAGGGATCGCACAGGGCGGGGGATCGGGTGGGTCCCAGCACTAGAGGATTGGCCCTGGCACCCACAGACAGACGGCCACGTACAGGGCTTGTCAGAGCATTTCCGGCACAGTGTGCCATGCAGTGGTTAGAGCAGGGGGCTAAGAGCTAGGACTCCTGGGTTCTCTGCCCAGCTGTGGGAGAAGAGTGGGGTCTAGTGGTTAGAGCAGCATGGGTGGGGGGCACTGGGAGCCCAGGCTCCTGGGTTCTATCCCCAGCTAGAGGGTGTGAGGCGACCCCCTTGTCCTGTCATGCAGAGGGCTCCCCACTGCTCTCGAGTGCTGGGCTGGGCACCCTGTGGGCACAAGGGGAACAGGGCAGAGAACCAGCCTGGCTGTGTGCGTGGCCAGGAGCATCTGGCCCTGCTGGGGGAAGTGGAGAGCACAAGGGTGCCCTGAACTAGGCAGAGCCCCCTGCATTTCAGTCCTGTGTCTTCCCTAACGAAGCAACGGCCTCGTTTCTCTGGGACACCGACTGGGGTGGGGGTGTCTCATCCCGTCCCAGCTCCATGCACTCACTTGGGACCCGAACGGGGGGTTCCGCAATCATCCCGGGACAGCAGCCAGAGCTCTGCTCCTCGGGGGCAGGACGGGGCCCCAGTGCTGCTGGTCACAAACGGGCCAAGCCCTGACGGGAAACCCGCCCCCCCATCCCCCCGGCAGGCATGCTCCGACGCCGGCCGCGCCGGGAGATCGCTCACCTCGGGCCGGAGTCGGCTCTGCCAAGCCCACCGCAGAACCCGTGCCGGGGCGCGAACGTGTGTGCGGTGCATGGAGCTGCTCGGCCGGGGGGAGGGCTGCGGGCGGGTGCAGACTAAACACAGCGAGCGGGGCCGGGGTGGGGGGAACGCGCTCGTTAACCCGTCACTCGCTCACTCCCGCCGGGCTCTCCCCCCCCCCGGGCCTTTCAGTGCCCGCGGCCCAGATTTAGGGTTTAAGAAGGAACGACCTCTTTCAGGGAGCCCCAAGGCTGAGACGCCCCGTCTCTTCTGCTGTGGGGGGGCACTTTTTATGTTTCTATTCTATTTGTCAGATGGGAATTTAAGCAGAAACCCCCCCCCCACGAAAAAAATCTCCCATTCCCAGCCCCTCTCCCGTCTGATAGACACACAGGGCTGGGAGTCGAGGTGGCCCAGCTGGACCCCTCCCCCCGGCTAACACAATCCCAGGGAAACAGAGGAACCCAGAGTGGGAAGACCCCCTTCCCCCCCAGCACAGCCACAGTCCAAGGGGACGGGTCTGGGGTTCCCAGGAGGCCCATTGAGGGTGAGGGGGGAAGGGCTCATTCATTCACTTGCCTGCACTGTCTGAGACACCTTCCCCCCGCACGGGACGCTCCCCAAGTGCCCGTCACACGTCCCCGGCCAGCTGGGCTGCTGAGGGCAGGGGGACGCCAGGGTCTGCGCTGATCCTGCCCAGCTCACGCAGGAGTCAAGGGCACAGACAGGCTGGCCTCCCCCACATCATCCATGCGCACCGGGAGCAAATCACACCCCCCTGAGACGCTGCATGGGCCCGGCAGCTGTGGTCCTGAGCCCTCAGACCCTCCCCAGCCTGGCGTAGGGTGGGCAACACAACAAAACAACACAAGGCCGGCTGGGCTGGGACCTGCAGACTGGAGTCTGAGTCCTGCTCTGCTACACACTCCCTGCATGGCCCTGGGCCACTCACTTAACCTCGCTGCGCCTCAGTTTCCCACCTGTTCTGTTCCACCTTCCCGGGCTGTACACTCATTGGCTGGGGGGCCATGTCTTGCTGTCGCTCTCTACTGCCCAGAAGCGGGCCCTGATCTTCGCCGGGGCGTCCCCCGCCCAGCACACACCACGCCATGCGTGTCCACAGCCTGATGGGTCCTGCCTATCCCCAGGTTTCACCTCACTTAGAAAAGGGGGGTGCTTACAAAATCCGACATCAAAACACAGAAGTGGCACAGAAGAGCGCTATGGCTGCACACTTGCTGACGGTCTCATGTACCACAGAGTTATAACATGAATCCCCGGGGACAGAAATCTTGTACTTACACTTCAGCGCACAGAGCCGTCTAAACAAGTCATGGTCTGTATGAAAGTTTAGCTTGTACTAACTTTGCTAGTGCTGTTCACGTAGCCTGTTGTGAAACCAGGCAAATCTCCAGCTGAGCTGACGTACCCCCTGGCAGATCCCGGCCTGCCCCAGGGGTACGTTTACCCGGGTTGAGAACCGCTGCCTTAAGCAAAGGGGTTTTGGAGCACTCAAGGGGCTGCTATAATTATTAGTTATTCCCACTACAGAAGCCCCAAGAGCGGGGTCCTCGCGTGCCATGTCCCAGCCCTGAGGATTTACAGTCTAGTCCAGCTGAATCGAATCCATTTCCCTTGGGCGTCCATATTCCAGCCAGAAAGACACCCCCCCACCCCAATATGCTCTGGAAATGCTTCCCCTGCCGACGTAATGCAGTCACCTCTCGGGAGGTGCAGCCGCCGCTCGGAACAGCCCACAGTCAGGGCAGGGAGGGACAGGGGAATGCAGTGGTTTTAGAGGGAATCCAGGGTGGGGGGAGAGGTCACACCCCAAGCATTTGGGACAAGGGCCTTGGGATCCTTTGCGACCGCGCAGGATCAGAACCTGGGTTTCCATCTGATCCGAGACACTGATGGGCAGGGAGAGAAGACCTCAGATGGAAACATCTCTTCACTGACCCGCCTCCCGCCAGGCCTCCGGAAGCCCCCACCTGAGTCTAGCCACCTGCTGCGCATGGGCCCACAGGGCCAGGAGGGACTGAGACGGGTGGGGGGCTCCTCACAGCTCTGCACCCTGGAGGAAGAGACTCCCCCACCTTCCCGGGCCCGGAGTCAGGAGGAAGCTAGCCCGGCGTGTGCAGTCAGAGTTGCCTGTAACACTCCAGCCCGGGCTGGTGCGTAACCCGCGGTGCCCCCTCCTGGAGGCGGAGAGCCTTACCCGGATCTAGGCGTCCCCACTGCCAATCAGGAGTGGTGACCCTATAAGCAATAGGGTGATGCCAGTTTGACACCAACGGGACAGGTGAATTAAGACTAAAAGTCCCCCCTTCCCCCAGGCATTGCACAGGGCCAGGCTGGGGAGAAAGGCCTGCAAACTACACAGCTTCTCAGAGAGGGGTTCCCCCCACAGCTCCTCAGTCTCTCCCCATCTGCACCCCTTTAACTGGCTCCTCCAGGCAGCCCAGCCCAGCCAGCCGACGTTCGCCGGCTGCCACGGCACGAGCCAGGGGCTGTGAAGGGGTTAATGCCTGGTGCTGGACAAACAAGGAGATGACTAAAGGCAGGGCTGACCCGCTGACCCGGGGAGCGAGAACAGCGAGGTTCCTTTGCCCCTTGGGTCCACCGCAGCTGCCAGGGCCCTGATCTGGCCAGCGGAGCCCCTGGGAGGGGTGATGCAGAGAGCCTGGGATCCCGGCCTCATTCGGCCACCGCTTCACCAGCACCACGGCAGAGCATCCCCAGCGGAGTGAGAACCTCGTTCCAGGGGCAGGCTGCCATCCCGCCATTTCACAGACAGGGAACGGAGGCTCAGAGATGGGCCATGCCCAAGGGCAGAGGAAGCCTGTGGAAGAGCCCAGGAGAGAACCCAGGAGTCCGGCTGCTAGGCCCAACCACCCATGGCCTGGGGGAAGAGAATATCAACCACGTGGCTTGAACCGTCCCTCCGGAGCAGATTGCTCGACTCAGCTGATACTTACCGGCCCCAATCCCAACCGCAGACGCCAGGCAGTAGACGCAGCTCCTTCAGGGGAGATGTGAGACTCGCCCCCCTGAATCGAGGCTGGGGGTGCAGTGGGGCCGGTGCGGGCTCAGCTTGCAGGGCGCGTCCCTGCCCGACGGGACGCGGGCAAGACGCAGAGGACGAAAGGGGGGAAGCGGGGAGAGAGGGTCCGGAGGGAACACGTGTCAGTGTGCGCGGGGGGATCATACCCCTGGTCCCGGGGGGCGGGTTCTGGGCCCCGAGCCGCCGTGGGGCATGCGGCACACGCCCTGCATAGGAGGCTCTTGGGCTGCTTAGCCCCGGGAATGCCACAGTGAGGGGTTTCCTGAGGAGTGTGGCTCAGCCACGCAGCACACAGCCCTGCCGCGCCAAGAGAGGGGGGAGTGTCTGGGTGCCGGGGGCCCCTCAGCGTCCGTGGCTCCAGACCCAGCCCAGCGGCCCCAGACACTCCCCAAAAGGAGTTTTGTTATTGTTCCGAGGCCGCCCTGCAGCTCTGAGTCACGGGCGGGCGCGACGCGCCCAGGCCCCGCTCCAGGCCCTGGGAAAATCCTTGGCCACGCAGCAGACATAACAAAACTTTAACCCTCGCTCGGCTCGACTTGTCCGAGACGGGAGCCGAAGTGTCCCAGCTCTCCCTCCCCCGGCCCCCCGCAGCTACTGAGGGCCCCCCGCACCCTAGCGCTACAAGTTCAGCTGGGCTGTTGTCTGCGGCTGGACTCCAGGGGGGTGCGCTGCTGGGTCCCACACCAAGGCTCGGGCCACCCCAGCTCCCAGCCAGGCTGCTGCCTGGGCTAAGGGACAAGCAGGAAAAGAAGCCCAATCTCTGCCACCGATCGGCTGCACAGCCTCAGGCCGGTCACGTCCCCCCCCCCGTTGTGCCTCAGTTTCCCCATCATCTAACCCCGGCCTAAGAACCACCTGGTCTCGAGCAAGCCCCAAGGTGCTGGCACCTCAGCGCTCGCCTGTCCCGGGAGAGGCGCATTCCGCACAAGCAGCAAGGCGAGCTGCGGGCATGCGGTCTCAGCCAGCCGGCACCCGCAGCCACCACAGCCTCCCGAGCGGCTTGTGGATCCATGCTTGGGGGGCTAGTCCCGAGGCGCTGGGGGGCGGGCGATGTGAGAGGGGGGCAGGGGAGGACTGCACACAAGCCAAGTGCTGCGTGGAGGGAAATGACGCGATGTGCGGTGCCCTGAAGGAGCTCTGTAAAACGGGGAGCCGACGCACCACGGGGCAGCACCCAGGGGCTACATCAGCACTGGCAGAGTCCTCCGACGGCACCAGGCCAGGGCTAAGTGCTGGCTCAGGCAAGAACTACCCAGGTTTCCCCCGCCTGGCACGGGGCAACCTCCAGAGCGCCAGCCCTCTCCGCTGCACTCTACCAGACCACGAACCTGCTGCTAAACTGCAGCCAGCCCCGGGGCAGACGGCATTCGCTGGGCGCCGGCCCGCAGAGACGCAGCACCACGGGCTGGAAGGGGAAGAGAAAGAAAAATCTTGTACCCGGCTGCAGCTGCAAAGGGGCTGAGCAAGGCGGGATGGAATTTCTCCAGCAGGAAATAGGTTAGGGCACCGGGGCCAACCCCTCGCTTCTCGGGAGACGCGCTGGGGGATCCCGGACACGCAGCTCAACGAACCGAGCGACTGCTACCGGGCCCCATTCCCTGCACCGCCTTGGGCCAGGACTGCCTGACAGGGGAGATCACCCCCGACCCAGCCCCCAACCCTCTCCCTGCACCCGCGAGGGGCCGGGTCAGCACAGACGGCTGGGGAGAGCGACCCCTACCAGCCCCCCCCCGCTCCCTGCAGCACAGCACAGCTCCCCCTGTTCCCTGGGGTCAGCGCCGGGGGGGGCACCACCCACCCCGCTCCCTGCAGCTCCCTTACGGGGACCCGAATCTCAGTGTGGGACAGGGCGTTAGAACAGCCTGGGCTCAGTGAGGGGGCCCCACGCTCTGATCCCACGGGCCCCGGCATTCAGAGCATCCCCCGAGTTGCCATGCTACGGCCTGCACGCCCCCCTGGGGTGACTGATGGCCCCTTGCCCACCATCCCCTGCCCAGTCACCCACTGGGCTTCTGCCCACAAGTGATGCACCTGAGACAGTGCCCCGGGGGACCCCAGCTGTCGGCACTGCTCCAGGAAGGAGACGCTTCCCAGCTCCCCTCCTCGCCCAGCACCCTGCCAATGCAACTCCCCCATCCAGAGCTTCCACCCTAACCCCCCCAGCCCCAGCCCCAGCCCTGGGAACTGGGCCATCCCTCCTGCTCCGCCAGCGAGCCTATGGTGGGGATTCGGGGAGGGGGACCCCCAGTTCTGACACAGCAGGAGGGACGTGAGCTAAGTCAGTGCCCAGCCATTCGCTAGCCACAGCCGCCCCTCATCTCCCTTCCACAAATGTGTAAACTGAGGCACAGAGCAGGGCAGGGACCTGTCAAGGCTGCAGAGCGAGGCCTTGTCTGTGCTGGGTAGTTCACCGGAAGAAGCTGCTCCGCGTGTGCTGGGGGGACGCTCCTGTTCCGGAACGGGGGGCCCTTTGTCGCTGCAGCGTGCTCCCCAGCACGGACGAGCCAGCTGCAGCCTACACAGGCCGACACAGGGGCCTTGTCTAGATGGGGGATCAAGGGCAGCTACCCCCTCGGGACTAATTAGCACCTTCTAAAACTCAGACAAAGCGGCTGGCCAGCAGCCCCCGTCGAGCTGCCCCAGTTAACCTGCGGGGGAGCTTCCCTGTGCCTCGGCCTCGGCCCACGCGGCTGGGACTCCGGCCTGGCCGAAGCCCGAGTCAGTGCCGGAGCCAGGGTCCCAACACAGGCATTTCCAGCCCCACTCTGACCTGACCACGGCCCAGCCCCAGGGGAGCAGGGGCACAGTGCAGATCCGACAGGACTGAGCCCTTCAGCCCTGCTCCCAGCGAGCCCAGGATGGGCCCCGAGGGCCGAGCTCCCATCCGCGGCTCCCCAGGCCAGGACTCCGATGTCTCCGCGG
The DNA here is from genome assembly GCF_965140295.1 of Lepidochelys olivacea. Lineage (NCBI taxonomy): Eukaryota > Metazoa > Chordata > Testudines > Cheloniidae > Lepidochelys > Lepidochelys olivacea. The sequence goes on from NC_140434.1 coordinate 1,804,127, forward strand.
GGAAGCTCCCGCTCGAGGGCCTTCCGCGCTCCGATGCTGGGCTTTGTAGGAGACGCCGGCTTCTGCTGCAGACGCAGCCTTCGCCCAGGACCTGGCACCGCACCGTCAAGGGTTTGAACCTCTCCCGCAGCGCTATTCCCTGCTCTCCGAGGGCACCCAGGCAAAGGGGCCCGGGCACCAGGGCTTTGCAAGCTGCCACTGCACGTCAAGGAATCCTCTGGCCAGGGAGGCCAGGGTTGGCCCGGGCCCCAGCCCAGAGCAACAGCCCCGTCCGTCCCCAGCGTGACTGGCCGGTGCCCCGGGGTCCACAGCAGACACATTAGGCAGCAGAGCTCCTGTTTCGCCCCCATCAAAGTTTCCTGGCTGGATCCTGCCGTATCGATTGTCTGGAAGACGCCAGGTGAGAGCCCACCCCAACCGGGCAGGGAAGATCAGCCCGGAAAAGCAAAAATCCATGCTCAGGAGCGACTCGGAACCTGCCGAGCAAACGGCTGCCAGGCCAGCGGCCTGGCCAGCACCAGCTGCTCTCTCCCTGGGGGCCTATCTTGCCCCCCACTGGAACGAGCCCCTCGCACTCACTACGGCAGAGCCCCAAAGCATGGGGCAGATGAAGTGACTTCACCCAGCAGGGCAGTGGTGGGATCGAACCCAGGGCTCCCAATGCCAACTCCTGAGCCCTGATCCCTGGGCCACATGCTTCGGAGACAGGAACTCCTGAGTCACGGGCTCACCCGCCCAGCGACCCTGCCCACCCGTTCGGGGCTGGTGGATTAACGCGTGGGTTTCTAGAGGTCACCGGCCAAGCTGCAGGTGCTCCCGTTAGCCACGTCAATGCCAGACCCCTTTCTGAATCCTGCTCAGCCCTCTGGCTTGGTGACACCATGTGGCAATGAGTTCCCCTGGCCCATCGTCCACTGGGTGAACATTAAAAGCTTCATGATTAGCTCCAGGGCTTGCTTCCGCAGAGATTTCCTTCAAATGACTGCAGCACTCGCTCCTTCCACGGCACGAGCTAGGTCAGATTTACACCAAACCCCGGCGATGGGGAGAGAATTGATCCCAGACAATGAGGGAATCCAAGAGGGATCTGCTGCTGCGCTCTGCCGGCCCCAGCTTCCCCATTGTATCCACTCCACACGTCTCATCACACTACCTCAGACGATGCTGGGATTATCCCCCTGTTTTACACATGGGGAAACCGAGGCACAAGCCTGTTCTGGCCAACCCCCCACAGACGCTTTGCAATTGTAACAGTTTTCCAAGGAAGGGATTTTAAACAAAGAGTCCACCCATGAGCAGGAGCTGCCAGATCGGATCAGAACCGGGGCCCACCTAGCCCAGTATCCTGTCTCTGACCGCGGCAGAGAAAGGGGCCCGATCCCTGCAGTGATGGGATACCCAGCCCCCAGGGATCACAGCCTGACGCAGGACGGAAGGGGTGTTCCACGCACAACACCCCCAGTGAACCCCCTCCAAACCGCTCAGCCCCATCCCGGTCGGGTTTGCAAGTGGCAGCAGAGGGAGGGGGGCAGGTTCCCAGCCGGTCCTACCCTGCCCCAAAATATCAGAATGCCAGAGGATGGATCATCCCGGCCGGGGGCCAGGAAGGCCGACCCCGTAAACCATGCGCTCTCTGTGCCAGCCCTGCAAGGGTGGGACCTCGGGTCCCACGGCTGCCCTGGGCCAGGCATGGAGGAGAATCAGAACTCTGCGTTCAGCTGGGCCCGTCCCCCCTCGCCCCGACAGGGACTGGACCCCCCAGCCCCAGCGTGACCCACAGGTCATGGCATTGCCGCGCGGGGCTTTTGCCCTAGCTGAGGGGACTTGGCTCAGGGCTTTACACAAACCTGTCAGGGCTCATTCTCCCCCCGCACCAGGATATCAACACTGCAATGCAACCCCCCCCACCCCCCAGCTCGTCCCTCTGTCTCTGCCCAGACACACGGACCCTCCCTGCTCCCCCCCACAGCAGAAGGAAAACAACTGGCCAGGTCCTTCACCTGGGAGCCCTCTTGTTTACTGCTGTGACCCCCCCAACCCCCTTATCCTGTTGGCTCACTCCCAGCTGATCCCAAGGGCAAAGGGACAGGCACAGGGCTGGGGGGGATACCATGCAGCCCCCCAGTGTCTCAGGATGAGCTGGTGGTTCACACACACTCCAACCCCTGCAGGTCCTGTGGGGAGGGGGGGCAGGGAGGGGAAACCAAGACACCCCCACCTTTTTGAACAGTGAACCCTAATACCCTTCCCCAAGGGGGGCCCCACACTTTATGCCTTGACTCACTTGAAGGGAGGGGAGGGGGACAGGGGGACAGCCTGTGGGGGGGGGGAACCAAGCTGCTCCTGACGCAGCTCAACTTCTGGAACTTTATGTGCCCCCCCTTTCCCCAAAGTGACCCAGACACCCTCCCGCCATGGGCCCCTGGCTACTTTGCCCCTCCCGGGAGTGGGGTCTGTCAGGTACCTGGTAGTGAAGCCTGCTGCCCTGTCCCTTTCCAGGGGGGTGGTGACAGGGGACAGGCTGGGCTCCAGCAGCCCGGGAAGTGGGTGTTTCCCCCTGTTTACAGGCAGTGAGCTGGCAGGAGGAGAAGAGGACTTGGGACTGTCCCTAGGGTTGCCCCGCCAGAGAAAGCCAGCTCTTGGGGGACACTTCTGGGCCAGTGGGGAAGGAGATCCAGGGCCGAGAGAGCCACGCTGCACCTGGGCCAGTGGAGAGGGAGGGATCCAGGTGCCCCATTGATAGCTGGTAAGGGGAAGTGGACCCGTGTGTGTGTGTGTGGGGAGGGGGGGATCCAGGCTCTGGAGGCTGCATTGTACTTGGGCTGGTTTTGGGGTGCAGTACACCCGAGGAGCTGGCAAGGGCTGAAGTTCTATGGTACGTGGGCTCGGTGTGGAGTGCGTTACACTTTGGGGGGAGTTGCAGAGCTGGGGGTTGCATCGTATGCAGGATGGGATTGGGGGTGTATGACCCCTGGGGGAGGGGTGGGCTGGATTGGGCGTGCATTAAGACACCTGGGGGGAGCAGGGCTGGGAGCTGCATGGTAAGAGGGCTGGGTTTGGGGGTTCATTCAATCTCTGTGTGGGATGCATTAGTGTAGTGATGGGGGAGGGTCTGGGTTTCAGCCGTGATGTACCAGGGCTGGCCTGGGGGAGGGGGCAGAGCTGGAGTCTGCATTGATCCTAGGCTGTGTGTGTTTGGGCGGCGGTAGGAGTAAACTGCCCCTTGAAGGGAGTGGGCGGGGGGGGGTAGATCTGGGGGGTCCCTGCCCCGGGGGCGGGGTAGATCTGGGGGGGTCCCTGCCCCGGAGGTGGGTGGAGCAGATCTGGGGGTCCCTGCCCCGGGGGCGGGGTAGATCTGGGGGGTCCCTGCCCCGGAGGTGGGTGGGGCAGATCTGGGGGGTCCCTGCCCCGGGGGCGGGGTAGATCTGGGGGGGTCCCTGCCCCGGAGGTGGGTGGAGCAGATCTGGGGGTCCCTGCCCCGGGGGCGGGGTAGATCTGGGGGGTCCCTGCCCCGGAGGTGGGTGGGGCAGATCTGGGGGGTCCCTGCCCCGGGGGCGGGGTAGATCTGGGGGGGTCCCTGCCCCGGAGGTGGGTGGAGCAGATCTGGGGGCCCCTGCCCCGGGGGCGGGGTAGATCTGGGGGGTCCCTGCCCCAGAGGTGGGTGGGGCAGATCTGGGGGGGTCCCTGCCCCGGGGGCGGGGTAGATCTGGGGGGTCCCTGCCCCGGGGGTGGGTGGGGCAGATCTGGGGGGTCCCTGTCCTGGGGGCGGGGTAGATCTGGGGGGTCCCTGCCCCGGGGGTGGGTGGGGCAGATCTGGGGGCCCCTGCCCCGGGGGCGGGGTAGATCTGGGGGGTCCCTGCCCCAGAGGTGGGTGGGGCAGATCTGGGGGGGTCCCTGCCCCGGGGGCGGGGTAGATCTGGGGGGTCCCTGCCCCAGGGGTGGGTGGGGCAGATCTGGGGGGTCCCTGCCCCGGGAGGGGGCAGATCTGGGGGCGCGCGGCCCGGGGGGAGGAGGTCCCGGCCTGGGGGGGCTGTCGGGCGCCGGGCCGGGCCGGGCCGGGTACTCACCGCCGCCCCGTCTCGCCTCACGCCGGCGCCCGCCGCATCCCCCCGGCTGCGCCCCCGGCCCGGCCCCGCTTCGCAACTTGTTCGCTACAATAACAAAAGGAGAAGCCGGAGCGCGTGAGGCGCTGGAGCCCGGCAGCCAATGGGAGGCGCCGTGACGGGAGGTCGCCCGGCTCCCGGCCAATAGCGACCCACCTACCATAGCGAGCCGGGGCTGCTGCCAGCTCCCCAGACTGACACATTTCTCAGCCCGCCCCACGCCGGGCTGGGCCCCAGGGGGGGCTGCAAGGGGCGGGCAGCGGGGGGCAGAGAGCAGATGCCTCTGGGCTGTGGGGGGCAGGCTCTGGAGCTGAGCGGGGGGCAGTGAGAGGGGCTAGCAGCAGGGCTGGGGGGCAGTGAGTGGGGCTAGCAGCAGGGCTGGGGGGCAGTGAGAGGGGCAAGCAGCAGGGCTGGGGGGCAGTGAGTGGGGCTAGCAGCAGGGCTGAGGGGCAGTGAGAGGGGCAAGCAGCAGGGCTGGGGGGCAGTGAGTGAGGCTAGCAGCAGGGCTGGGGGGCAAGCAGCAGGGCTGGGGGGGGCAGTGAGTGGGGCAAGCAGCAGGGCTGGGGGACAGTGAGTGGGGCTAGCAGCAGGGCTGAGGGGCTAGCAGCAGGGCTGGGGGGCAGTGAGTGGGGCTAGCAGCAGGGCTGAGGGGCAGTGAGAGGGGTTAGCAGCAGGGCTGGGGGGCAGTGAGTGAGGCTAGCAGCAGGGCTGGGGGGCAAGCAGCAGGGCTGGGGGGGCAGTGAGTGGGGCAAGCAGCAGGGCTGGGGGGCAGTGAGTGGGGCTAGCAGCAGGGCTGAGGGGCTAGCAGCAGGGCTGGGGGGCAGTGAGTGGGGCTAGTAGCAGGGCTGGGGGGGCAGGCTCTGGAGCTGAGAAGGGGGGCAGTGAGAGGGGCTAGCAGCACGGCTAGGGGGGCAGTGAGAGGGGCTAGCAGCAGGGCTGGGGGGGCAGTGAATGAGGCTAGCAGCAGGGCTGGTGGGCAAGCAGCAGGGCTGGGGGGCAGTGAGTGGGGCTAGCAGCAGGGCTGAGGGGCAAGCAGCAGGGCTGGGGGGCAGTGAGAGGGGCTAGCAGCAGGGCTGGGCGGGGGACCCAGGGTAAGGCAGGGGGAACCCAGGATCTGGAGCTGGACAGGGGGGCATGCAGCAAGGCTGGATGGGGGAGAGACCCCGCATCTGGGGCAGGGCTGCAGAGAGCAGCTGAAGGTTGCACTGGAGGGGACTGAGGCCGGGGCACCCAGATCAGGAGAGGGGCCACTTGCAGAACCATGGGGGAAAGCAGCAGTTTGTAGCTGCCTGGCTCTAGCACCTGCTGGTCACCTTTCCACCTGGCCCCGGAGCCGGAGCCGGAATGGTCTTCACGCGGCAGGACCCTCCTCCTTGCTCCCTGCAGAGCTGGCAACACCTGGGCTGTTCCAAAGCCCCAGCAGACCAGAGGGACCCTAACAACAGTGGGGTTTAGTCCAGATTTCGACCCAAAAGGCTGAGAGGGGAAGGGAGAGCAGCAGGGAGCCCAAGGGGGTGGTGGCCAGCACTATCCCCTTCTCCTGCAGTTTCAGCTTCTCCACTTACATTGTTGACACTTTATTTTCACCGGGCAACTTTTGTTGCCAATAATTCAGCGCAGCGAGACAAGGGCAGAGCTATAGACTCAGGCCTATCTGTCTGCACCGGGGAGGGTTTCACGGGTAGTTACACTGCGAAACCGTCCCCTGTGGCTGCAATTACACCTGCCGAAAAGTCCCATCTATCTGCACAGCACAGTAACCGAGCAGAACTGCCGCCGGGCTAGGGCAGTAAAACAGTCGCTCTCCTATCTCCCATGCCTAGGGTGGGAGAACTTCAGATCAGGCCTAAGTCCTGGTCTTCCTGAGGCAGCAAAGGATGTTCTTCCCCTGTGGTAATTATACACAGGAGGTAAAAGCCAAGCAAAGACGAGGCATTGTAGTTTCCAGCACGGACATGTCTCATGCATGAGTGGTCCCACTGAGCTCAGCAGGGCTTCTCGTGTGTTTGGAGGGCAGAGGGACCCACTCTTGTCATTAAAAATCCTTGTTCTCAGAATCCTCCTGGCCTCAAAGCCAGCCTGTAACTATGGGGTGTTTGCATGGAAGTGTCCCGGGGCAGGTTATCCCCTCACTGGGTTTTCTGGCACCTTTCCTCCGCAGTAGCTGGTACCGGCCACTGTCAGAGACAGGCAACAGGACTAGATGGACCAAGGGTCTGATCCAGGCTGGCAATTCCAAGTCTGAGGGCTCAGGCTAAGCTGTGTGGTTGTTTCTATTTCACCTGTGGAGAGCTGAGGATGTAACACACCACGCCCTATAGCAGAAGCAAGGGACAGGTTCCTGTCAGTGACCAATACGCAGGCTGATATGGAAATAAAGGCACAAAGACCATACCCACCAGCTTTCCTAGCCCCCACAGGCCCTTCCTCAGTTCCTCTACACGTCTGGCCCCTGCTGAGAGTGGTGTTCACACAGTGACAGCTAGGCCCTGCCGGCAGGACCTGCTTCACTTTTTTGTTTTTAAATAAAATATGCCAGAGCTGATGAGAGCTGCATCCCTGTGAGCCCACCTGATCCACAGAACAAGAGGAGCGGCAGGTCCAGCCTTGCAGGAAGACACCTCTGGGATAACTTAAGTCCCCATGCCTATTGCTTCTTCAGGAGCCCTGTTAAGACTGCCAGAGTCTCCTAGTCAGATCCTTATGTGGTTGGAACTACTCAACAGAATCTCATTGTACACAGGTTTCAGAGTAGCAGCCGTGTTAGTCTGTATCTGCAAAAAGAAAAGGAGTATTAGTGGCACCTTAGAGACTAACACATTCATTTGAGCATGAGCTTTTGTGAGCTACAGCTCACTTCATCGGATGTAACTCACGAAAGCTTATGCTCAAATAAACGTGTTAGTCACTAAGGTGCCACAAGTCCTCCTTTTCTCAGCATAGACCCAGAGCCTCCATAGCCCATTAGCAAGTCCTTTTCCCTGCCAAATGAAAAAAAAAACAAACCCTAAAGTTACTCGCTTCCAGCCCTCTCAAAAGAAAACTAAAAATATCCAGTAAAGTCTCTCGTGAGGTTCAGGTAGGGGAATTTACTCTACCTAACAGTTTGAAGGCACTGGTGTGACATAGATTTGGAAGGGGGAGGATATGTGTCTTGTGAACTCAATCCACCATGAAACAAACATTGTTCAGAAAGCCAGAGATGTGGGGACAACGTGGCTGGAACAAGTTTCGAGAATCCTTCTTACATGTTACATGACTGGCGGAGCTGCAGCAGCACCTAGTGACTGGAATAAATCAGGCAAGCTCGTTCAGTGTTTATCATTTCAATGTTTAGAATTTATGGGATGTACAGAGATTCTGGGTAGCGCAGGGGCCTGCTTTTCATGCACGGTAGTGTTGTTCTGAACCCTAGGCTCCTTTCTGTTCTTGGAATATTTCAGCTAGGTGTTCAAACAATTTAAGGGAACAAACAGTAAGAATGCACTGGGTACAGTAAAGAGTTTGATCTCTTATTTATAGTGACAGGTTTCAGCATAGCAGCCGTGTTAATCTGTATTCGCAAAAAGAAAACGAGGACTTGTGGCACCTTAGAGACTAACACATTCATCTGAGCATAAGCTTTTGTGAGCTACAGCTCACTTCATCGGATGCATTCCTGTAGCTCACGAAAGCTTATGCTCAAATGAATGTGTTAGTCTCTAAGGTGCCACAAGTCCTTTTCTTACTTATAGTGTCTCCCTCCTCATAACCCAGTCAATTTAACCTTTTAGATTCATGAAGCAGCATAGCGCTGTGATGGTTGCATCTAAACCTCTTCTGCAGTCTCTGCCACTCAAAAGGAGGGTTGGTTTTTTAAAATTTTGTATTTCTAGTAATATGTTAAACAAATCTAACAACATAAGTGTTGGGGGTAGCGTTAGCACCTAAAGTGTCCCTTTAATGAATGATTAAGATACTTGGTTAAAAATGATATGATACCTTCAACTGGCAACTTTAAAGCACAGTCAGCAGGAGTTATAGGGACAGAGTATTTTCAAGAGAATAGGTCACAGGACTAACTGGAGGTTAGGGAAGAAACATCCTATAGCAGTACTGAAATCTGTACTAGCCCCACGTGTAGTAGTTTAGTAAAGCAGATCCTTGCTGAAAGTGCAAACACTAAGTTACATCACAGCATTAATGTGTGTGATAAGGTAGTTGGCAGTCTGAATGCCCTTGCATATTATAGTAGTTATCACAGCCAGACACACTGGGAGAATCAAGGAAAGCTGAAGAGAAGTCTCAGTCTCCTCCTTTGAATTGGTATACAGGCAGTCCCTGGATTTATGACAACTGGTTTCTGCCAATTGCACCATAAGTCGAAACGTCATAACCACAACCCACTCCATTGCAGGACTGAGCGTCGTAAAGTCGAAACCTACTGTCATAAGTTGAATCAGGGTGTCAATTCAGAAATGGCACAAGTTCTGTTTGTCTTGTAAGTCGAACGTCGAGGACATCCTGTACAAGTTAGCTGGAAGCCCTAGATAAGCAACAGCATGCATAACAAAGGTTTGCAGGCAGTGAGGACCAGGCACTTCCCCACCCTCCAATCTATACCAGGAGAACTGGGGATTTAATGAAATTGCAGCTACAATGGATTGCCAGCCAGTGGAGAGAAAGCTCTGTTAGGAATGTATTCTAACCTAGAATGTTTTCTAAGCATAGTTGTGATGTTCCATTCAGGAGAGGATGATAGTTTATTGTCTTCTCATACCCACTAGAAAAGTTATTAATCCCACAGAGTTTACGATCAACAATTAATGCTTGAGAATACTGTTCTTACAACTTACCGCACCTAAAAAAATCCACAAAGTCCACATATTGTTTTTATAATTGTTTCTCCTTTGTCACAACGAACAAGAAATACAAGATTCCATTGAAACTGGAACAGTTCACAGGATGGTTGAACTTATATCTTCCGGGGTGGGGGGAGGGGAGAGAGAAGCAAACCCCTTCTCAACTTCTAAAGCCAACCTAGGTTAAATGCGCCACAGACGTCACCAAAGTTGGTCTGGATTGAAAATTCAGTTTTGGTTACACTGAAAGGTAACAGCACTTGTTGATAAAACCAATTTTGGACCCACTATTTTGGAGAGACTATTCTACCCATGATTTTCTTTCACAGACGTCATTAATGTGCTTGTTTCAAGATCCTGAAAACAAAAGCTCGTTCTTTTTCTAGATTTTGGTACACAGAAGCCATTAGTGCCATCCCTTCAAACATGATACAAATGAAATTCAAATTTTATCAGAAAAACAGCCTTTAACCTAGAATATCCTCTCTGTACTACTGTTAGAATGCTAGCAACCAGTGGGGATGAACTTTTGGTACAAAATAAAAGATTGACATGTCTACAATAGAGAAGCACTATCTTCCTTAACCTGAATTTGATTGATTAGGCAGGCAGTCCTGGAGGGAGATGTTTTGCTATGTTTACTTCAAATGAGGTTATTGCAACAATAAAACTGCAAACGTAGATATTTACCCTTTAGCTACACTATGGGATCAACTCCTATCCTGAAACAAACCATTAAGAGTAATAGGCACATATAACCATGTGATCCCATAGCTTGTATTCAGCACCAACGAGCACTTCGCCTAAAGCAGCACAGATTGTGGCATACATGCAACTTTTCCCCTTCATAAGCCCAAAGGAACGTAGTGTGCCATCGCAGCTGGGCTGGCGTGCCGAGCACACACCAGCACTGATGTCAGGGGCTGTATCTGCAGCTCGTCTGTCACATTCATGTTCAGAGTAGTTAGGAAAAATTATAAAAAAACAATCCAAAAAAGGTTTCATACAACATATAGTATCAAAATGTAAGAGGAACACACTAAAATCTGATCTCTTGGTAGAACAGGGCCGCCCCTGTTCCTGCAGGTCCTTCCAGCATGAATCAGGTTTTGCCATTTTTAGCTTATGGGCATTGACATACACATTAACTTCAATGAGAGTCTATCAGAAGGACCATCAGTCATTAGTTTCTGGATCTGTCTGAGCCATGTAAGCATCCAGCTCAGCATCGAGGTGTCCTTTTGTTTTAGACATGTAAGCATCTAATTGGTTGTCCAGTTGTTCCTTGGTCAATGCAGGACGTGCAGACCCTCTTCCTCGTCCTCTGCCTCTGCCACGACCACCAAAGCCCCCTCTTCCCCGGCCTGCCATGCCACGACCTTACAGTGAAACGAGATTACAGTTATGTACTACACTGAAATGCACCACCAGACTCAGAGAGAGCAACAAACATATTAAGGATCTGATCTTATCCCACTAGTAAGAGTTTAGCTACAGCAGCCTGTGTGCCCTCAACTCAGCCACCCCATACTACCTAGGAAAGGCAACACAGTTGGGTGGGCAGGCCCCTGAAGCAGCCACTCAGGTCCATAACAATGCTCAGTGTCGAGACCACCGAGTGACACATTGTGCACTACGTGGTACGTAGGAGAGCCACATGCAAGGTGGAGACAGGCTGGAGGCCAACGGTGCCGCTTCTGCTACTGTCCAGATCAGCACCTCGGTGAAGTCACTCCCCTGGTTGTCTCTCTTCTTGTGCATCAAGTGTCTGTTCAAATCTCTGGAGAACTGTCTCCCCCAAGTATCTCTGCTCTCAGTTCACCCTGCAACCTCAGCTGCTCATTATACTCTTCCATATCCTAATACCTCCCACGCTACCCCCACCCCTGGGCATGGGATATTTTCTTTCCTCCAGTGTGACAAGCACCCTCTTTTCCCCCTTTAAACCTATTTTCATGGGTCTCCTTCTCACAGAGCCTCTCATGTCTCTCTGAGCTATCAGCAAGTTTATCTAAATCACACTGAACTCTTGGGAGGGGAGACCTTTCTTTAAACCCGTTTTGTAAGGCACCACATATGTTTACTGCACTCTAAATACATGTCTACTTTACGTAGTATGAGAACTAATGACTTCCTACTTGTGGGCAAGTTACAAACTATTTGTCACGTTTAAAGGGGAAAACTTCCTGTTTAATAAGTATAAATAATCTAGTGTTGACACAACCCGGCTACTGCAACATCAGTAATATAAAATTACTGAGCAAGACTTAACCAAGAATGTTTTTGCAGCTGAGCCTAAGAAGACCCAACAGTTGGTGGGGACTATTTTTTGTATACCTGTTACATATCAAAGCACTAATGAGCCCGAGTCATCCAGGAGACAGTGGCAGCCCATACAGTGTAGGTACTTTGTTTACTGTCTACTTTTAAAAGTAGTGAAGACTCCACTGACTGAGATGGCTTTTGAAGTCGCAGTCTTGTATTGGGCTGTGCATGCCCATCAGCATCAAAGGCAGGGTCCATAAGGTAGCCTTATGGTACACTTTACATTGCTTGGTACCATTTTAGCCTGGCATTAATCCCTAACATACATTAGTGCCTTGATGCATTAGACAGTTACTAGCCAAGTATAATTAGCGTTTATTCCCCACCACCCTCCTACCAAGCTTTAGAAAAAGCAGCAATGCCATTAACAATTAGGAATAAGCTTGCTTTAGATCTACCCCACCAAATTTATATTCGGTGTCAATCTAGTTCTGACGGACCTGTTTTGGCAGTCCACTATGACTGAATTAATGTCATTTTACCAGGAAGACTAGGAAATAATGTTTAATCTCCAATATTAATTCACAAAAGCAAGGAAGTTGTAGGTTCTTACCTGCCATTTGCCACAGCATCTAGGAACACAGGTGCTGCAAAGAAATCAATGGGCCTTTTGCTAAAATAAAAAGCCACAGAATGTGGCTCAGTGAGCTCTGGTTGCTGTGATGTCCCATTTGAGAATTCCCTGGTTTGGGCATTAATGATTCCACTAGGTCAGTTGCGATTGCAACCTACATTTGTTCTAGTGCCAATCCCATTTGGGGACTGTCGTAATTTAATACTTTGCACTATGAAAAGAACCGAGTATCTAAGAAACAGATTCCCTTTCAAACTCCCAATGAACTAATAAAACCAGGGCCTGAAAAAACGCCACTTAAGCAGCAAGTAGAAAGCTTCCCTGTAAAGGTTGGAGGGCTAATCCCCCTGTTTCTGCATAACTTAGACTTTTGTTTAAGGAATGTGTTTCTAGCACCATATGGTTGTGAAGGTTACAGTTCATTCCCACCTGGAAAGTTAAACAATGCAGAGTCAGATGTTCAGAAAGAGCCTTTGCCACTACTCAAAGCCTCACCTAGCAGGAGAGTGACACTGACAAGACTCTGGTCAGTTTCACCACCACTATCCAGAACCCTCTGGGAAGCAGGGACACCAACTAGGATCTTGCCTTTCAGCACAAATGCTGCTAAAACCAACAATTCAGAAAATGAAAATAGAATGTGTTTGTATCCAGTGTACAGCATATTATCAAACAAGTGTATCTTTATAGAGGAGATTCTACTTCGCAAGTGCTTATATACATTATATTTTAACCAAGAAGGTGAAAGTTAAAGGCTGCTTCAGGTTCTTCTCTAAATAATGCCCTCATGCCTTCCCAAATGTCAGCACACTAACCTCTGCCACCAATTCCTCCACGACCCATGGCTCCTCTGCCTAGACCACCTCTCCCAGGTCCACCACGACCTCTAACGCCACCTCTTCTCAGGCCCATCCTAGGGGATATACCACGTCCTCCACGAAGTAAACTCTGACCTTTAATAGGGTGAGGAAAAAAAGTCAAGCAGGTAATCAAAACAAGAAGCTAGCTGTCAAACTTAGCAAGAAGTCACTGAATATCCACCCCCGAGGATATTTTATTTCCCATATTAACAATATACTCACCTCTGAGGGGAATGCCTCCTCTCAGCAACGCCCTCGCTCCACGTCCACCACGCATGGCTCCTCGTGGCAAACCTCTCTGACCCATAGGTAGCCCTCGTCCTCCAACAGCTCCACGAGCCAGGGGTCCTGCTGGCCGGCCTAATCGTGCCTGGATGTTACTTTTACCCAGGCGCTGCTTTAAGCTCTTCTGGAATGAAAGTTTTTTTTAAAAACAGGAAAGTCATGTAGCTATCAGGGACTTATCATGCAACTGGCATAGACGGAAGCAGATACCTCCACCAGAAAAAGAGGGAGCAGAATCTATACAGGGCCCAAGATCCACTGCAAAGTATTTAGGTCTCAAGAAAGATCTTGTCTAGAGAGGGACAGTCTGTCAAGTGTAAGCCCAGCTAGGAAGTGAAATAGACATCTAATCCCCAAGGTGGGCTGCAGCTTTCTATTTGAGAAAGGTGCTCAGGCACTAGTGATGAGCCTGATGCAAACTCCTAGAGAAAAAGTTAGTCTACAACCAGGAGACCTTTGCACTCACCCTCTGATAATTATATGCCTAAAGTTTCAGATCCAGTGATCTCACTGGAAAAATCTTATGTCTAGATTTCCCCAGACATCCACAGAGACTAAACCCTTCCATATTTGTCTTTATAAGCTAGAACAAACAGGAATATTCACCCTCTCCAAAACAACTGCATTAAGCTTCAATCTAAAAACCACAAGAGCCAAGAGTTAAGACCAGGATTGTTTTCTCCTCTCAAATGACCAATAACTCAGTTCAAGGCAGTTAAGGAAACACTTAGACCCAGTTTATACCACACAGCCCAATATATTTCAGCCTTAATTTGGGGATTTGTTTGCATTAGACACAAAGAACCAAATGTATGGTATAACAAATTTTAAAGCTGCTTTGGCCCAACTTCTCTGGAGAGTGGCCAGAGTCTAGAATGATGTTACATACCAGCTGTCTTTGAGTACAATCATAAGATTTCAGGCATTTCACAGTTTTAGATGAACCACAACAGGTCTACAACACCAAACCCTTTACCCTGCACAGCCAAACCTGCCCCTTGTACTGTCTGCATTGGAATAGGACACTGAAGCACAATGGTTCGCACTTGGTGAAACACAGGAAGGGATGGTCATGCATTAGGGGAAATGGTGCTGTCCTGAGCGAAGCAGCGTGGGTGCTGAGTTTGAAAGTTCATAGCTGTGACTGCATGGCCTCCCTAATGGCGCACAAGACCCTAATATTCTGCACAAGATGCTCCTCCAGAGGAACAGTCCCACTTCCCCTACATACCAGTGAACAGACCTTCCAAAGTCAATTGGTGATGACTGCTGAAGAGCACCCTAACACTACTAAACTACACTAGAGTCTCCACGTTTTCCCAGAGGAACACATTGTAGCTGTCATCCAAAAAGCTACCCATATAGGCTACCAGTCCTAGCATGCAATGTTCCACTTGATCTGCTGGCTGAACCTCCACACTAGATTTACTTATATACATTTCCATAATGCTCCTCCATGCAGCCCAAGTTCCTCAACACAAGAGAGGGCATTAGAGGCATGCTGTGCTCTAGGACTCTACAGGTGGCTTTGGACCACCGTAACCTATGCTGACTGAGAAGGAGCTGTGCCCCAACTTCTTTTCCATCAGAAGTTCCAACCTGAACCTCAAACTCAACATACATTTTGTTCTTAAACAGCTCAGCAAGATCCATAACAGCGTTTAATCCTAAAATATAGCGTGTGGGTACATGTGTGTAAATGGTTCCAATGAAAAAGTGAAACAGGTGCCAGTGAAGTAAAGCGAGAGGGTCTGTATTTTCCTCACAGACTCAGCCACTCACTGACTCAGCAAACAAAGGGGACAGTGTACTTTATAAAATGAGACTGGCCTATCCTTTCATATCACTAGTGAAGCTCTTATGAAATTATACTAAAAACCCTTTCTATGGAAATCATGAATTATTCACATATAGCTTTTGTTTAGAAGCTCCAGACAGAAAGTTTCTCTTACTAGTACCGGGTTCTGATTTTAGGGACAGTAGGCTCCTGGCCTCTGAGTGCAATGCAGTTACATTCCTTTCATGAAAGAACAAACACCAAACTCCAGCACAAGAGTAAGATAAAGATTGCAGTTATGTGACAAAGCCACTCAAATAGGAACGTTCCACAGTTCTCTCCTAGAGTGCCCAAAGGTGTCTGGGATTATATTTAATGACTACTGTATTCGAGTCATGCAGAACTGCTATTTAAAGCTAGCACAAAGCAGTGTAGCAGGACCCTCCAGACCCATGCTTTAATTATTTCCATGCATCGTATGTATACAAATTTCAAGAGAATCTCTTCAAGTCTTTCTCTGCTCTAACAGACGGTTATACAACACGGTACATTCTTTACAGTTCAAGATATTCTGATAAGAAGCACTTCGGCACCAGTAACATTGCTAATTGCCTCTTGGGCACCATACTCTAATCACTATCTTATCAACAAGGGCTCACATCCAGCAGACCCCATTCACTGAGCACAAAGCAATGCACAGACACTGTTTTTAAATGTGATGTACAACTCAATATGAATACACCTTTCTCAGATCTGCTGTTCCACACTGGACATTCAAATGGAAGCCAACTTTTGGGCTGTTCAATAGCATATGGCTCTGGTCAGTCTATGTGGATAACCGGAACAGTAAGATTCTTATTACCTTAGCAAGAATTTATGAGAAACCAAGAACTCAGTTTTAATTCGTGTAGTTCTTGTTCAGACAACTGCTGGCAATGACATAAAACAAGAAAAAAAACAACAGGCACAACGCCCCCTCAAAAAACAAAAAAAACACGAACAGGGAACAAGAGCTAGCATGTTGCAACACAACAGCAGCTAGATTAAGGCATTAAGAATTCAGCAGATCCAGAAAACTGGAATCAGACCATTTATGTGGGGGAGAGGGAAAAAGTTGTGAAATTTCAGGTTGTTCTCTCTTCTGGAAAAACAGCAAAGGAGGAGATTTAAACAAACAACCAACAGAAGACACGACTGACTAACTGAACTAAGCAGTATTAACAGGCTATAAATATAAAGCATTGCTTATCTGCAGTGACAATCTGAAATTCTCTTGAAGTCCCTCCAAACATTCTCAGCTCTTACTTTCAAGTGACATCTTGAAAAATTCTCATATCCTGAAAAGCCACCAGCTGCTGACAGGCATCACCAACTGTCTGCAGTGGAATAAGACACTTTCTCTCACCTGCTTAAGCTTCAAGGCAGCCTGAACAGAAGGTCTATTCTCCATCTGCTGGGCCAGTCTTCTGTTTCTGGCACTGGCCAGTTGCTGCTGCTGCTGCATGGTAGCCCGAATATTCACTGGCATCGGCTGTTTGTTCTTCAGCATATTAGTAAAGCTTCAAGGTCGAACAAAACGGGTGTTTAAATAAAGTTTTATTACAAACATTTATGGCATTTCATGGCTCTCAAGACTGGAGCTCCAGATCCCATGAACTTTATGTAAAAAGTGGTACACTTAGATCATGTCATATGCGAGTTATGTATTCCTCGTTTTCCACAAACGTGCTAGAATAGGAAATGCAGATTTCGATAAGTGCAACATATTAATTCAAAAGTGATAAAGTTTTAAGTTATTGCTTTTAAAGGTGGAAGAAGTTATGAAAAACAAGCAACAAGCAGAAATGGCCATGAGAGACAGGAGAAGACATTACAAAGAAACACGAAAGCAAACTGAAATCTGACTGTAAAAGCCAAGACAGATAGTTTAGGGGGGAAAACTGTTTAATAGTTTGAGGGCAGTAAGCATATTTATGAGACTTGTGTCACTCTGACAACAGAAAATCAAGGGTCTGGCATAACACTTATAAGGAGGACTGTTCTATCACCAAAAGAGGTGCACCATATGAGTGCATTCGTTTAGCCTACAATTTCTTTGGCATTTGGGAATTTCTTTGGTGTACTAGGGATTTTTCTGCCTTTAAAAATTATGTGGCATGAACATACCACCAGGAATGTAAGCTTCCTCACCAGTAATCAGTTTCTGCAGTATCCTAATAGCTACATATGACAGTGAAATTAAGCATCAGGAAGTGCTCAATGCAGTCTGGCTGGAACTAACAAAATTAAAAGGCAGGTAACTCTCCTGTACCGTACCTAACTATCTGCCTGCCTGCCCAGCCATGAACCGCAAGCATTGGCTAAGATTACTGCTCACTGCAGCGCACACTGGAATAGGGACTGCATATAAATGGCTTAATTTCTCCTTGGCTTAATGATATTAACATTTAATCTGAGAGTGAGTTAGTGAGAAAGTGAAATATGATCAGAAGCTTCACTGTTAGTTCATCAATAAAGATTTGCAAAAGCTTAATGGCATGACAGAGCAGAAGGCTCTTTAAGAGAGGAAAAAAAAGAGCAGTGCCAAGAAAGGAAAGCGATGGAGATGAAGCAAAGCATTTGTCTCTTACAAGGCCCAAGAACGTTGTTATAGAGCCTTTGGGCTGGTTTGGTGGCCTGCCGCGTGCCTCTTACAGGCCAGACCACATGCGTGTGTCTACCTTGGACAAAGCAGCAAGCCTTCTGCAGCTTCGGTAACATGCTACCATGCTGCAGTGTCAACTATATAAAATGTAAAAACGTGGAAGAAAAAGGGAGGGTGCGAGGTTTCTCTCTTTTTTTTATAAGACATCCCACCACATTTACGTCTCATAGAGTTTAATATTAACAGCTACTGACAAAATCCTCCAGAATAATTGCCCTTTTAACCTTGTGTACCACATTTGTTGCGGCTTAAGACAGAGGTGCATAGCCACCTGCCTTTTTTTAGTTAGGTTAAAACAGGGCAGAAACCACGTTGGTTTTGGACACTGGACACAGTGATAATTAAGTAAAAATTTCTTATGAGCTGAAGTTGCTGTTGACTTCCTCACCGCTCGTTCAGAGACATCTTGGTGGTGCTCTTTAGCACAACCTTCGGCGCTGACTGTGCAGCCATCTTCAGATCACGATCGTCTGAAATTAACAATAGACAGATTTAGTAAGAAGAACTGGGCCCATGAAATTATTTGGTTAGATTTTCCAGGCCAAACTTGTGTGTGTGGAAACAGCCAAGAAACACGTAAATCAGTGATGTGATTGCGCTAGCAGGACATTTCATGGCATCGCGAAATGTCCTAAAAGGTAAGTTTCAATAAACTAGTGAGTTAAGCAATCTCATCTCTCAACTGTGTGTCAGACTAACGCCACAGAAACATTAAACTCCACTTTCAGTGAAGATCTCACCTATGTATGCCATTAACAGCCTGGTGAAGCTCTTATCATTTCTAACTGGCTGGTTTCAATGAGGTTATAAGCTCATTGCATCCGATGAAGTGAAATGGGTTAGTCTCTAAGGTGCCACAAGTCCTCCTTTTCTTTTTGCGAATACAGACTAACACGGCTGTTACTCTGAAATGAGGTTATGATTTTCTAAGCAGGAGAGCAGTAGGAACTAATCTTTCTGATTCTGGATTCAGTTTCTGACACACTAGGCATTAAGGCTCTGGATGCAATAGTTCCTCTATCCAAGTGATTACCTCAGTGGGAACTGAGGCATCAGTTGTCAGACCCAGGCCAATTATGCCAATGCTCCTCTCTCTGCAAGCAGCCCCTGCACGAGGCTGATGGCCCAGAGAAGGAGGCTATGCCCCACAACTGCACACCAAACACATTATAACCTCATTCAGCGTTTCTGCTTTTTATAGGAGCAGTCCTGGGCCCCTTTCCACCCTGCATCCGAATTACACGAGCCGTCAGAAACACGGCTTATTTCCACAGCCTGTCTGGCCAGGGCTTTCTCTCGGAGAGCAGCGGGGCAGTTACTTCCATCTGGGATTGATTGGGATGCGCTCAGACACCGAGGTCCCCACACAGGCAGTTCACAAAGAGCCCAACATGGGTCCCAACCGGAAAACCCCCCTCCCAGGGCTCAGGGGAGCCCCAAAGCTGGCATCTCACCCCCCCCCCCGCCCGTGCTGTCTGAACCATCGCCCGCGCAGGGCCCAAAGCCCGGGGAAGGTTGTGGCCCCCAAGGGAGGTGTGACTGTGGGCCCGCCCTTCGGCTCCGCGCCTGGGCTGGATTCCCAGCCACAGCCCCCAGGCTGGAAGCCCAGCCCGAGCCGCGGAGCCCCCCCGCAGGGCACCACCGGGGCAGGGAGGCCTGGCCTAGGCCAGCCCCGGTTCTCAGCCCCACGCCTGGCTCGCAGGGCGGGAAGGCCGCTGGCCCCGAGCGTGGGGGGCGGGAGTGGTTGGGGGGGGTCTGCTGGGCTGGTCTCCCCGGGCTCTCAGACCAGGGGCGAGGCACGGCAGGGGCCCCAGCCGGAGCCCCGGCTCGCGGCCTGTCACAGCCGCGACGCTGGGCCGTGCCGGGCCCCACACGGTGATCACAGCCCCCGGCTGCCCGGCCCCGGCCCCCGCCCCAGCCCAGCCCCCCCTGCCCGCCGCGGCCCCTCTGTCACCGAAGCAGACGGTCGCCAGGACTCCGGGCGGGGCTGCGGGGCGGGGGTGGGGCTGGCTCCGTGGGGCTCCGTCCCCTCCGCCCGCTCCCGCCGCACTCGCTCTCGAGCGCCGAAAACAAAATGGCCGCCGCTTCCTTCCCTACTCCCCCCGCGCGCCGAGCCGGGGAAAATGGCCACCGGCCGCCGCGTTTTGCGCAGCCGCGAGAACGCGCCCACGTGACCCCGCTCGCCCCTGGCGCGGCCGTGTACCCCGTGATCGCTCCCGCTCTTTCCCGCCCCCGGGGAGGGGGCTGCGCCACGTGACCACTCCCTTTTCGGGAGGGGCCGTTGGGAGGGCGGGGCTTGGGGCAGTGGGCGGGGCCTCATGGGCGGAGCCTTGGATCTGAGGGGGGGGCCTGAGGGCCCCAGGAGGGGGGGCAGGGTGGGATATAGGGGGCACTTGGGGCAGAGGGCAGGGCCCCAGTGCAGCTGGGGGGGTACCCTGGGCTGGAAGGGGGGGTCAGGGATTGTGGGCCCCGAGGCGGGTGTGGGGCCTGGGCTGGGTGGGGGGAGCCCAGCTGTGGGAGCCGTGGGGTGTGGCCCCTCTGGAAGCAGCTGGGTAGGGGGGTCCCCCTGCTCTGGCCGGGGTCACCTGGCCGCAGCAGTTGCCCTGCAGGGTGGGCAGCGGGCTGCGAGAAATGCCTCTGCAGCCGGCTCAGTGGCAGGTCTGGCCATGCCCCCGCAGCCGTTCCAGGGTTGGGGGCCGGGTTAGGATCTCGCTCTAGGGCCATGTTCAGACCCAACCCCAGGTGAGAGCGACCATCAGCAGAGGCCTCAGGGACTGAACTCCCCCTCGGGCTCCCAGAAGGGGATCCCCCAGGGCTGGGTAATTAGCACGCTGAGTGGATGAAGCCTGCACTTCCTGTGTGTTATCTATCAGACGGATGATTGTGGCCCTTCACCCTACCCGGCTCAGGGGTTGGAAGTCCTTGGCCCAAGCACTGCCCGCTCGTGACACCAAAATAAGTCCAGCTGATTGTACAGATCTGTCTAATGTGAAATTCCTCCAGCCTACTCAGCTCAGCAGCAAACCAGCTAGCAGCATTGACACAAACCCCTCATTGTGCTTCTGTGTCAACTGGACAGCTGACCTCTCTCAGAGCTACTGGCTTAGGCTGTCTGCAAACGCAGGCACAGGTCGATGCATCAGTTACACTCCGTTCACGGTTTGCAGGTTTTCTCCAAAACAACGTGGGTTTATTTAAAATGAAGGCTTTGAATGTGGTGCATGAGATGCCAATCATCAGGAAACAGTCTGAACTTGCAAAGGCACCAGCCCATTTACCATTCTGGGCCTGCCAAGGGGGTGGAACTGGCAACAAAATGGTAACAACTACGAAAAAGAAAATAAGGCTTACTCACATGGATGTTGATCCTCATTGAATTACTCCACATGTGCACCAGCACTGCAGTGGGCAGACGTCAGTGCTCCGGCGCTCTGTTCCTTCAGCTGCAGTGGCCACATCGGTTTCTGATCAAGATTTGTGCACTCCTGGGAGAATGCACCCTCTCCTGTGCTTGTGGCTTTGTATTTGCGGAAGTGAGCGGCTGTGGTGAAGAATGTCATCTGTGTTACACACACAGCATTAGCGCCAACCTCAAGCTTGGATTAAAAATGCGGAGATTTTAAAACAGAATCAGTGTGAGATTCTTTCTATTTCTCTGCTGGTTCTGGAGCCTTTAGGGTTGCATTGATTCCCATTCTCCAGCTTTTTTCCACAACCCCGAGGATTTTTGTCTGTAAACGAAAGCTGAGAGCATCCTGCCATCTCCTAACTCCGGGAGCCGGGACTTTAAGAAAAACACCAAATATCAGGAGGCTCATGATAAAATCACCCTACTTGGCAACACGGCCTTGGGCATCATGGTTAATATCGCTTGCACTATGGAAAAACAATTTAAAAAGAAGTTTTAAACAAGCCCTTGAATGGATCATCGCGTTCTTTCCTGCTTAGTGGGCCTGATTCTTCAGCTTCGTAACTCCAGTGCCTGCAGTGGGTTTACTCCTAGCTTACTCCTAGCTTATCCCAGCAGGATAGTGAGTTTGTGTGTGTGGTTTTTGGGAGAGGGGTGAGTGGGTGAGAGAACCTGGATTTGTGCAGGAAATGGCCCAACTTTATTATCATGCACATTGTGTAAAGAGTTGTCACTTTGGATGGGCTATCACCAGCAGGAGAGTGAATTTGTGTGGGGGGGTGGAGGGTGAGAAAACCGGGATTTGTGCTGGAAATGGCCCACCTGATGATCACTTTAGATAAGCTATTACCAGCAGGACAGTGGGGTGGGAGGAGGTATTTTTTCATATTCTCTGTGTATAAATAAAGTCTGCTGCAGTTTCCACGGCATGCATCCGATGAAGTGCGCTGTAGCTCACGAAAGCTCATGTTCAAATAAATTGGTTAGTCTCTAAGGTGCCACAAGTACTCCTTTTCTTTTTGCGAATACAGACTGACATGGCTGTTACTCTGAATCCTAGCTTACATTGTTGTCAGAGGACTATCACATCCCACCGAGTACATGTGTTCCCTTAAAATGGGGTGGGTTTGTCTCTGGGGCTGTGATGGATCAGTTTATTATCTGCTGCTAGGAGTTCAATGCCGTTTTCTGCATCACAGGCTTCGAGCTTCTCTTTTGCAAAGGCTGGGAAGGGAAGATGAGAACCTGCTGCCAAGAACGGGGGGTGCCAGAGCTCAGCATCAGATTCTTTGGGCTCACAGGTTCAAATCCCACCCGATTCTCTCCAGTCCTTTTGCTTTCTGCTCGCAGACACATCAATCTCTGTGCAGTTTGGTTGCCTCTGACGAGCTTGTCAATGCTGAGCTCCTGTCAGCTTTGCACAGACATTAATGATGCCAGGGCATTTTTCCTAAAGATTCCCGCCCCCCGCCTTATTCTTGTGTAGACTCTCCCCCTCTGTTCCTGACTGTTGTGCCCAGATGATCACCCTGCACCCCAGAGGTGGTTGCAGTTCAGCAGCACCGGTATCTAGTTTGCAAAGTGCTTTGGCACCGTCCCAGAGAAGTGTCAAATCCACAGAACGGGTGGGCGGCTTTGGAGCTGTCCATCCATCATGCTCAGTGTCAGCCCTGCTAGGCCCACAAGGTGGCACTCCCTGCGCTGTGTGCCACGCAGCGGAACAGCGGGTACCAGTCAGAGGAGGCTGTTGACTGGGCTCCTGGCCGCACCCGGCCCTTGGGAAATGAGCTAAGAACGGGTTCTTCCCCCTGGGAAATGGGTGCAGCACTGTGTTTGTGAATTTCCTACCACCCCAGCAGGAGGCTGTCCAGTCACCCACGCTTCTCCTGCCCCCTTTCCCAGCCATCCCCCTTGTGTCCCCATTTCCCTCCCAAGAGGCTCCCGCCTCCCTTTCCTGCAGAGACCGGCCTGCTTCGGGCGGGGGTCCCGCCTGGTGGGCCCTGGGCCATGTGGTGCCAGCTACGAATGGGCATGAACGTGGGAAGAGAAAGGGCCAAACTTGCCTCTGCAGTGATCCCGGCTGAGGCACTTGGGTTACACCAGAGCTTAGGGCCTGTGCTCCCAGCACTGAGGCAGGGGCAGGTGAAGGAACAAGGCCTGGGGAGGGGGATGGTTGCTTGGCTTATGGGTCAGAGGAGGAGGGTCTGAGAGGCCCGGTGCAGAGAGCAGTGGGGAGGGGTGTGGAGAGTGCGGTGGGGTGTGTGTGTGTGGTCTCACTGGTGGCTGGGGTGACCGGAGGGGCGACTCTCCTTCACCTGGCACTGTCCTGGAAATGGATGGCTCATGCCCTGCAGGGAATCCCGAGGCTGAGGGCCCTGAGCCCAGCCCCACGGGCCAGGGCATGGCCTCCACCCTTTTCTAACACCAGGGATAATGTCGACCTTGGGACCAGGAGTTCCCCCCCACCCCCACTGCAGCAGTGTCCCCCTCACCACAAAACTCCCCCTGCCCCACTGCAGCAGTGTTCCCCTCCCCATGCTGCTCAGCATCACTCCCAGGCTCAGAGGAAGGGGCAGGACACTGGGGCGGGTTTGGTGCCTTTAATGAGTAGCTCTGTCTAGCTGGTTAGAGGGGATGCCGGCGGCTGGCTCAAAACGGGGGTGGAGTGTGGGGTGTGGCTCTAGGGGACTCCAGGAGGTGCGGGCTCCCCGCTCAGGTGTCCTCCCAGAAGAAGGCGTTGCAGGCCACGGTGAGAGCGGCCACCAGCACCACGTACTCCTTGAAATCCACCTCCCCGTCACCGTTCTCATCCAGGTCCTGCATGATGCCATCCACGGTGCCCGCGTCCTTCTGGGTCTGCAGCAGAAACACCCCCAGGGCAGGCAGGGTTAGCACGTGGGGCTCAGGGAGGGGGGTTGCTCCTATGGGAGGGGAAAGGGGCCCAGGTGGCTGGGGGGATCCCCAGTGAGAGGCCCCTGTCCTGTGCTCAGGACAAGCCAGAGAGAAGGATTGGGAAGCTGGAGGCATGGGCTATCCGCCTGGCCCTGGATGGGAGAGGCCCTAGTTTGGGGGAGGAGAGGGCAGGGGTCAGCGGGGAGGGGAAGGCTTAGAGCTGCAGTGGTGGAGGAGAAGCAATTATGAGCCAGGGACTTTCGAGAGGAATGTTGGGAAACTTCATACCAGAGAGACCCGTCAGCCTGGGAGGGGCTGGGAGCCCAGCGCCTGGCATGTGGGAACCTTCTCCGGCCCATGCCCGGGGGAGCAACAGTCCTGTCCCGGGCCCTGGCATGGCTCTGCCGTCTCAAATCCCTGCTCGGCCCCTGGCGACCACCCACGAGAGGGGAGGCCAGCGCCCGCGGGGGAGTGATGGCCCAGGGGAGAGGCCATCATGTGGTCCCTGTGCTGGAATGGCAAGGGCACCCAGTGCCTGGGGCGGTCCCCTAGGCCTGCCTGCTCCCTCCCTCTCACTGCCAACCTCCAGGAAGCAGCCCAGCTCCTTCTGCAGCAGCTCCTTCAGCTCCTTCTTGCTCAGCTTGTGCTTGTCGCCCTCCTTGCCCGAGTAGTTGTGGAAGACGGCGATCAGCCCCTCCATGGCGCGCTCCAGCTCAGACGCCATCGTGCCGGCTCTGCAAGAAGCACCTCGAAGGGCTGAGGAGCCCAGGGTCTGGGTGGCACGGATGGGGGGCTGGGGAAGGGCTACCAAGGAGCAGGGGCCCAGCCCCTCCCTGCCAGCATGCCTGGAGGGACCCACGGGTGGGGAGAGCAGCCTGTGGGCCCCAGCCAGCCCCTGCTCTCTTCACGGAGGCTGCCAACGTGGGGGCCGAGTAGTGGCTGCAGTTCTGGGGACGGGCGCCCCTACCTGCCGGGAACCAAAGAGCCACGAGCCGGGACTGGGCCAGGAGACCCCGTGCCCCACACCGCGTGGGTGTCAGCCCCGTTCTCTTGCCACAGGGTTTGTTGTGGTGGAAAGGCCAACACGAGGTGCCGGGGAAGGAGGAACGGGGCCCGTGGGGGGCAGGGCAGGATCTGGCCATGCAGCCCGCCAGACCCCCAGGGAAACTTTTGGGGCAGCAGTGGCAGCTGCCCAGGTGGGGCCTTCCTGTCCAGGGGCCTTGTGGAGCTGAGGGGTCAGACGGCACCCGTGTCACAAACAGGTTCGGAGCCCCCTCCACTCCTGGCTGCCCCTGTCCCCACCTCCTGCACAAAGCAAGCTCTGACCCAGAGCTATTGGTCTCCACCTGCCTGGCTGTGTCCAGAGCTGGCAGACAGCTGCGGGCCCCACTTGCAAAGCCCTGACCCAACCAGAGCAAAGGGGGGCAGATCACAGCAGGGGTGACAGCTCCGTGGGGAATCACTGGCCGTAGCCCTTCACTCCTGTAGAGCCACCTGGCCTCGGGCTCACCTGGGCCGCACCTGAACAGCCGCCCGGCCCCAGGGCTCACCTGGACTCCCCCCTGTACAGCCACCTGCCTCTGGGCTCACCTGGGCTCCCCCCCTCCCCATACAGCCGTCCGGCCCCTGGGCTCACCTGAGCTCCCCTGCACAGCCGGCTGGCTCAGCGCTCTTGCAGAGTGAGCCTGAGTTGGCTGGTCAGTGACTTTAAATAAGAGCAAAGCCCCCCTCCCTCCAGGAGGATCTGATACCAGAGACTGGGCTGCCCGGCTGGTGATGCTGGTCCAGTGCTCCCCTGATTTAAAGGGACAGAGACAGCGGAGGGGCCCGCTTGTAGCAGGGGAGCTTTGTCCGTGTTAGGTGCTGCACAGCCGGTAACACGCGTGCGCACACCCACACACGCACATGGAGCGACGTGTGGCTCACGCCTCTCCCTGCATGGGCACACGTGCTCCGCCTCGTCTCAGCCCCTCCCAGAGGCGCCTACGCGGGGGCTCGAGTTTTCAGTCGGGCTCAGAAGACGACACACGCGTGCCTCGGAAGAGAAGACAATCCACGGGGGCACAAATCATTCAACATCTGACGCTGAAGGCGCACCCCCCTCCCGCCACCAGGGCCAACTAAGGGGCAAGGGGGGCTCCATGGGGCTAATCCGTGAGCAGCCCCTCAGCGGTCTGGGGCCATTTAACAGCTGTGAGGGGCGCAGGCAACTGCGTCGATCCCACTGACCCCATTCCTCAAAGCGGGGCCTCAACCCCAGGAGCCCTGCTGGCTCTGCAGGAACAGGCCTCTCTCCTCCACCATCGCCCTGGGATCGAAGTGGCAGCTGCCCAGATTCCCAGGCCTGAAGAGACCCTGCACTCTTGTCCAACCTCCTTGCAGCCCAGGCCGGAGGATTTCCCTGCCTTCGTTCCCGCTGGAACCAGAGCAGAGCCCCCAGGAAAACACCCCAAAGATGGCCACTGATGGAAAATCCCCCCGGCCCTTGGCAAATTCTCCCATTGGCTAATGGACCCTCAACGTTAATGAGCAGCACCAGATTTCCAGCCTGCATTTGTCTAGCTCGAACCCCCAGCTGTTGGGGCCAGCTCAACGGTTCTCCAGAACTGGGGAACCTGGACGGCAGCAGGCTGGGGTCTGCAGCAGACTGGGGTTGTGACGGTATTTGGGGTCATTACTGCAGCCAGCACATCAGTGTTACTCCAGTACCTTGGCTCGGCATTACTACTGTATTCGTGGGGTGATTGCACCAAGCGGCCCAGTACTGTTACTCCGGTACTTTGTCTGAGTGTTACTCCAGTACCGTGGCTCGGCATTACTACAGTGTGGGGCCATTGCACCAGGCGGCCCAGCACTGTTACTCCGGTACTTTGTCCGAGTGTTACTCCAGTACCGTGGCTCGGCATTACTACAGTGTGGGGCCATTGCACCAGGCGGCCCAGCACTGTTACTCTGGTACTTTGTCCGAGTGTTACTCCAGTACCTTGGCTTGGCATTACTACTGTATTCGTGGGGTCACTGCGCCAGGCGGCCCAGCACTGTTACTCCGGTACTTTGTCCTAGTGTTACTCCAGAACCTTGGCTCAGCATTACTACTGTATTTGTGGGGCCACTGCGCCAGAGGGCCCAGCACTGTTACTCCAGTACTTTGTCCGAGTGTTACTCCAGTACCTTGGCTCGGCATTACTACTGTATTCGTGGGGTGATTGCGCCAGGCGGCCCAGCACTGTTACTCTGGTACTTTGTCCGAGTGTTACTCCAGTACCGTGGCTCAGCATTACTACTGTATTTGTAGGGTCACTGCGCCAGAGGGCCCAGCACTGTTACTCCAGTACTTTGTCCGAGTGTTACTCCAGTACCTTGGCTCGGCATTACTACTGTATTCGTGGGGTGATTGCGCCACACGGCCCAGCACTGTTACTCCGGTACTTTGTCCGAGTGTTACTCCAGTACCTTGGCTCAGCATTACTACTGTATTTGTGGGGTCACTGCGCCAGGCGGCCCAGCACTGTTACTCTGGTACTTTGTCCGAGTGTTACTCCAGTACCTTGGCTCAGCATTACTACTGTATTCGTGGGGTGATTGCGCCAGGCGGCCCAGCACTGTTACTCCGGTGCTTTGTCCGAGTGTTACTCCAGTACCTTGGCTCAGCATTACTACTGTATTTGTGGGGTCACTGCGCCAGGCGGCCCAGCACTGTTACTCCGGTACTTTGTCCGAGTGTTACTCCAGTACCGTGGCTTGGTGCAATGGAACACTCTGGTAGATTTTATCCTGAACCGGTGCCAGCCGCGGTGGCTCAGACGCCTGTAACCCATCCTGCTGCTTTCACGCTGCCCCCGGTGCTGATAAGGCCCCGGCTATCGGATGTCTCCTGGCGGCTCCTGCTGGACAATGGGAGCCAGCATGGCGCGGCGGGGGGGCCCTATCGGGTAACGGGCCCGAGCCCCCCTCGGCCTAGTGCTGCATGTCTATATAAAGGCCCCTTGTCAAATTAAAAAATCCCTGCTTGAAAGGTTGCTGCGGTAACAGCAGAGCCAGGAAACCAGATTCCTGGCCCGGCGCTCAGCTGCTAGAGTGGGCTCGGCGCAGCTCCTGTTACAGACACGGAGCCTGTGATAAATGCCGGCCGGGTGGGCACAAGGGTGTTGCCGGGGGAAGTGGTTGTCATGCTGCTCCGGCTCGGGGTGGCCCCCTGGTTGCCCTCAGACCCACCTATAGAGTGAGCCCCAAGCCCTAATACCCCGGGGGGCTGCCCCCATACCTGATCTCATGCTCAGAGGCAGGGTTGCTGGGAGCGGGGGCTCATACCCCAGGGGCCCTCATCCCTTGGGGAGCCAGTTCCACCCTCCTAGCCCAAAGCTCTGGAGGTCGAGAGCAGCAAGAGCAGGGGATCCCCCTCTCTCCCTTTGCTGCAAATACAGAGCCCAGGAGGGAGACCTGCTCTCCCCTGGCAGTCAGTGCTGACCCGGCTTGGTGCTAGGGGGCGCTGTGCGGCAGGGAGTGGGGTGGGGGGGGTCCCATAGGGGGCACTGTGCGACAGGGAGTGGGGTGGGGGGGTCCCATAGGGGGCGCTGTGCGGCAGGGAGTGGGGTGGGGGGGGTCCCATAGGGGGCGCTCTCCCCGGGCAGTCAGTGCTGACCCGGCTTGGCGCTAGGGGGCGCTGTGCGGCAGGGAGTGGGGTGGGGGTCCCATAGGGGGCGCTGTGTGGCAGGGAGTGGGGTGGGGGGGGGTCCCATGGGGGCGCTCTCCCCGGGCAGTCAGTGCTGACCCGGCGCGTGGCGCTGGGGGCGTGTGCGGCAGGAGATGCTGTTGTTTCCCATGAGACATTCACCGGAGGCCCTGAGCCCGTGGCTCTGTTGCACAAGAGCCCGGGTGGAAACCGGCTGGCTGGCCTGAATTCCAATGCAGACACTAATTTGGGAGCTCATCATATCCTGGCTCCCCACCTGCGGGCTCGGTCACACACGGCGTGCTTCCTCCCGGCCAGCACCGCCCCTGCGTTCCGCTGCAGAGGTGGCCACATCTCGCAGCCGGCTGCAGCGCTTCTGTCTAATCTACTCGGCTCGCGGTCACGGCTCTTTAGACCCCGCTCAACCCCGTGGCACCACGGCACCCCCCGGCCTCCCTGTACAGTGCTCTGGGACCCCGCAGCACAAGCCAACGTCCAAACCTCCCGGCACCCCAGCGGTGCCTGAGAACGCCGCAGTGACAGCCAAGTCAGAGCTCGCGCCCTCCTGCCCCGTGAGGCTAGGCCGCTGCCACTG
This sequence comes from Lepidochelys olivacea, assembly GCF_965140295.1. Classification (NCBI taxonomy): domain Eukaryota; kingdom Metazoa; phylum Chordata; order Testudines; family Cheloniidae; genus Lepidochelys; species Lepidochelys olivacea. Next base: position 1,833,164 of record NC_140434.1, read on the forward strand.
GAACAAAGGGAGAATCTCCTTTAGAATCTCCTCAGAGAGACTCTGACACACAGCTGAGCAGGGGAGGGCACGGGTGCACAGACCCGAGGCCCGGCTGGGCCGGGGGCAGAGCGGGGGCATGGCCCCTGCCTCACAAAGCTTCGGGTTGAAGCAGAGGAGCAAAGCAGCCCAAACGGGGACAATGTTTAGTTGCACCTTTTAAAAAACCAACAACCTGCCCCCGCCACGTACGTCATTGTCCCCGGCGGCCTCCCGCCTGTAGCTGTGAGGCACCAGCTCCGACGCCACGGGGACGGGCAGCTCCGGGAAACCTGAAGCAGGTTTCTGGGAGTAGGAGACGCCTGCTGTCTGTCTGGAGACTCCAGCCCCCTCTGCCTGGCGGGGTACATGTTAAAGTCCAGATCCCCATGGCAGGGGGGCAGGAGGGGCTGCTGGGCTGTGCCTGGGCTCTGGGTCTAACAGGAGATGGGACCGATATGTCCCCCACCTGACTCCCCCAGTTTCCGCCTCTGTTCCCCCTCCCCCAGACCCAATCTGGACTGACAGCCCCAGGAACCCCCCACCCTCCCTCTCCCTGCCCTGTCTGGGGTGCGGCATGGCCAGACGGGGCAGGAGCAGGCGGCTGGCATTTCGCTGGGCCACGCACGTTACCCAAAGGGGTCTAAAGACAAGTCCCCAGGCTGGGAGGTGCAGGATTGAGCCCACTCCCTGAGCCTGTGGCTGGGATCCTGCGCAGGGACTCCGGCTGGGGTGCTGCCCCCCATCTGGGTGTCCTGTACCATAGGGGTGAGGCACAGAGCAGATCCCCCCTCAGCGCCAGGCAGGATGGAGCCCCTCATTCCCCACACATCTGAGCTGGGAAGTCCCCTGGCCAGGGCAGCTGGGCCCTGCTGTGGGGCCAGACCGGCCTGGCTTCCCCCTCCCGCTGGGGCTGGGGCAGGGGGCAGGGGAGCAGTTTGCAGCCTGACACAGAGCTCATTCACTGGGCTGCTTTTCCACTTGCCCACTTGGCTGGTGCAGCTCCTGGTGTGGGCAGGGGCGGGGCGGCTGCGGGGGTGCGGGGGGAACCGCACCCTCCGGGCGGGAGGGAGGCAGCTGCAGCCATCCGAGCTGGGGGGCAGAGGGTATGGGGGGTAACCCCTGAGTCTGTGGCTTGAATGAAGTCAGCAAAACCCAAGATCGGTCTCAGGCCCTTTGGAGACTGGCCCCGGGCAAAGGAGAGGGAGCGGAGGGGGGTGGGAACTGCCCCTGGGAATGCCCCCCCCCCAGAGACGAGGCCCCCTCAGTGCAGGGGGTGCTGGCTATGGCAGCCAGAGGGTACACTAGGGACTGGGGGTGGTCATACCCCAGGGCAGGGCCAGGGAGGGTGGGCAGCGGGGGGCGGGGGGTCATACTCCAGGGGCCGTTCTCCCTGGCAGACCCATTCCACCCTCCCAACCCAAAGCTCTGGGGCTCAAGGGGAACAAAAGCAGGGGGATCTCTCTTTCTCCCCATGCTGCAAGCACAGCCCCCTCGACCCTCCTCTCACCCCATTTGCAAGCGCCCCCTCCTGCCAGCCCTGCCCCCCGACTCATACCTGGCCCTGCCACCCACCAGCTCCCATTCCCCCCGGAAATGGGGCCATAGTCCTGCTCTCATCGGCGCCTGCAAGGGCTTTGCCACACATGGAAGCAGGAGCAGGAGTGCCCCGAACGCTTCGTGGGCCCTGCCCCACGCCAGCTCCGTGGGTCCCTGGCTCATGGACACACGGGGCAGCACCCCCAGCCCACGGAAATCATCAGCCCTCCAGCCCCACCAGCTAACACCACCGGCCTGCCTCCTCCAGTTCCCGTCAGTTAGCTGAGCCCCCCGCTTGCCCCCTAGTCCCCTCTGTGCTCACCCCCCATAAGTCCACTGGCTCCAGTCACCCCCTGGCGAGCGAGAGCAGGATTATGCCCCTGCCCGTCCTGCCACAAACCCCACGGGCCTGAGCGTCCCCCCCAGCCCGTTTGCCTGGGAGTCGTAGTTTGCCACTTACTAGTGGGTGGGAGCAGGCTGCTGCCGGAGTGACCCTGCCTGCGGCGTGCCCTAAGCCTGAACGCCGCGGGCCCCCGGCCCCCTTCCCACCGCCCTCGCGTCCCAGCCCATGTCCTAAGAAGGGGAACTGGCAGCTGGACAGAGCTGGGGGGGGGGATCTGGCTCAGCCTGCACCAACAGCTGCTTTCTCTGAGTGGCTGGCAGGCTCTGCTGCCCGCTGGCACCCCTGCGAGCCCGAGCCGTTCTGCTTCGTGATAGAAAACGCTCGCTCTGTGTCCCTGGCGCCCGGCTCCAATGCATGGCGCAGGGCTGGAGGCAGCCCAGGAGCTTGGAGTTCCAGGGGCAGCCCCATGTAGGAGAATCTCTCTCTTGGGCCCCCCCAGCCCAGCACCCCAATGCCCCCAGCCCTGCTGATGTCTCAGGCCCAGACTGCCCGGCTCCCTGGCTCGCGGGACTAATGCAGCTGAGAATCCGGCCCTGGAAAGGGAACCAGATACGGGGCATTGACGTCTTTGCTAGGCCGGGAACCGCAGGAGGAAATTCCCTGGCAGGGCCCAGCTGGTGCCAGAGACTGGAACCCTCCCAGAACCTCTGAACCTCAGAGTTACGACTGTCTGGCCCTGGGGGGCAGGATGCAGGAGGGGAGAGCCCAGGCCAGGTGTGGGGTGTCTGGCGGCCGGCTGGGTGCTGGGGGTGGACACTCAGGCGTTACCCTATGAAGGCTGTTACCCGCTCAGTGGTTAATGCACCCAAGCTGGAATGGCTGGAAGGCTCGGCTTAGCGCAGTAAAGCAGAGAGGGGGCAGGTCCAGCAGTTAAAGCGCAGGACTGGGAGCCAGGACTCCTGGGTTCCCTTCCTGATCCTGGGAAGGAATGCTGGGAGCTCTGGGTTCTAATGCCAGCTCTGCCACAGACTCCTTGTGTGACTTAGGAGGCGTCACGTCCTCTCTCTGTGCCTGTTCCCCCCCCTTGACAGGTGATAGTACTGTACTGTTTGTCTGAACCCTTTCACCTGATGGGGCAGAGGATTATTGTAACACAGTGGTTTGAACTTCCAGATGCCAACTAATTAAAGTTCCGTCCTGTTATTATTATTTTACAGATGGGGAAACCGAGGCACTAGCTGGTCAAATGACTCGCCCTCGGCCATGGAGGATTTCCAGGTGAGGATTAGAACTTAGGAGGTTCTTGCTTCCACGTCCTGGGCTTACCCCACACCTGTCTCTGATGCAGCGAGTTCACAGCGGTCCCGGCCTTTAGCGGCTGGATGGAGCTGGGGAAGAATGGGAGAGGACCTATGCCCTGGCATTGGAGGGGCGAAATTCCCTGTATGCAGACTGGTCAGTGCCTGGCAAGGGGGACCCTATCACAACACACACAGAAATGGGCTTAACTGCAGAGACACAAGGGGCCAGATCTGATGCCCACCAAAAGCCCCCCATGGCCTGCCCCACCCCCTTGTGTGCACTGGGTTTTGGGTCAGTGCCTAGAACCACAGCATAACTTTTACCAGACTAAGCTAAATACTTTCTTAGGTAAGTGAGTGGACCAAGTTCACGCAGGAATTCAGTGGCACACAGGGACTTGAGCCTTGGTTTTAGCGCAAGTCTGACGATAGTTCCTGAACTCCTAGACCATCCTCCCTCTCCGAGCGGGGAGCAGGGCTGAGAGTCACAGAGCCGCCCAAGGCCCTCGCACGTCTCCTGATTCCCAAGCATTTTAGCCCCCAAACCCCTTAGGCACATTTGAAAAATCTCTGCCTAAAATGTTCAACCTTTCAGGCTGGATTCTGATCCGGGTGTAAATCCTGACTCACCCCACTGAGTTCCAGTGGAATGTCTCTGGCTTTACACCAGGAAAACAGCTCAGAATCTAACCTTGAACAAACACGCCCTGTGCTGGGTCTCCTGGCTTCCTGGCCTGTCCCACGGGATTCAGCCCATCAGGAGCTGTTGTCTAAAGTTCCTCCCAAGGGTGCAGCGCCCTGGCACATCAGCCTGGCAAAACTGCTGCAGAAACTCCATCCCCGACATGCCCACACTGGCAGATCACTGGGAGAAGCAATTATAAGTGTGAGCTCCCGGGGGAGCTCAGCCTGACGTGCCAAGCAGGTTACGGTATCTCGGAACAGGTTTTAGCCTCTGCCTTGCTACGCACTGACCTGGATAAACCAGTCGCTCCTGTTGCCCATGCCTGGGCTGGGTGAGCTTGGCTGGCTCCCCGATCAGCGTGGGGAGCAGCCGCTGCTGTTATGCAGCAGGATCCGTAGTGGGGTGGCTGAACCACAAGGAGGTTTTGCCGCTCTGGGGTTTGGAGAGGAGAAATTTCAGGGCTAGCCCCCACTTCTAGCAGCCTCAGTCCTTTGGGGATGGTCAGTCCAGCCAGCGACCTGGCACTAAAGGCCCGATTCACCATTGCCCCCTTGCACAATCGTTCCCGCCCGTGCGAAGTGGCTGTAAAACGCAGCTCAGCTGGGGAGCGTTTTTCACCCACTCGTGGAAACGATGAGTCAAGGTGCATGCGCTGGAGGCCGGGGCCCCAGACATTGCCCTACGCTCGTGCTGAAGGATTGTGTCAGAGGCCTGAATGCACAGTCCTTGGGTGACATTGGGACTGATCCTCACCTGGTGCACACCAGCCGAGCTTTGCCCAAGTACCCTGGCTGAGGAGCTGTCTGTCTGGGCCCCTCCTCCAGGTTCGGAGGGGGAGGGCAGTGCTGTGAACACACTGTGCCTTTGCGCTAGGTTTATTTGTCTCCTTTTTGTTTTCTTTTGGCCTAAATAAGCTAAACTGCCCCAGAAGTGCTCAGCCGATGCCGGGAGCCTGCAGGGCAGTGGAGGAACTAGGGCAAGGGGCCGGGGAGAGAAGGAAAATACCTTGATCCTTATTAGACTCCTTTCATCCAGAAAGGGTCCCAAAGTGCTTTGCAGCATATGGCCCCACCACTGCAGTGCAGCCCCCTCTGGGGCAGAACACAGCAGCTGTTTGGCAGTCACATAGCACTGGGCTTGGCCGATTGGGCCAGGAAGGCAAGATGTCACTTGCTCTGGTTTTAAACCTGGGAGGCTTGGAGAAGCTGACCCAGAACCGATAACGCCCCGGGATGGCAGGCTCATTCCCCCAGGATGCAGAGGGTCATGAGAGGCTGAATCCTTTGTGGCTTTTGGGAACTTGAGTTCACATTCAACCTGCTGGAAAATAAACAGCCTATTTGTGTATTTAGAAAACCCAGCCCAGCCCTTTCCTCAGAGTCCTGCTGGGCTCTAACAGACCCTGGATTCATGGCTGAGGGAAGCAAAACGATACAAAGCCGCTTTATTTATCCCCACAAGCCACAGACCCCAAACGCTGGGCAGGGGTTGCGTCTCCGTGTGTGACTCCAGGGCAGATGGGAGGAAATAATAATGTGATTTACTTAGCTCCTTTCCTGCCAAAATCCCTCTGCAAACATCCCCTCGCTAGCCCTCCTGACAGCTTTAGAACTCAGCCCCATGTTACGGCTAGGGAAACCGAGGCACAGAAGGGCTTCCCCCAGGGCCAAACTGCGAGGTGGGCAAGGATCCCAGGAATCTGTGATGCCCACCCCTGTGTGCAATCCATTAACCATGCTGCCCCTCCTCTTGGGGGTCCGACAGCTGTGCTGGGTGCATGGACGTCTTGGGGCATGCCCAGGGCAGCCAATGGCAACAGGAGCACCCCTCAGGCCTCAGCCCTGCCTCGGCAGGACCCCCTGGACCAGTCTGTGTGGCCCTGTCAGGCTGCTGATGGGCCCAATGCTGTGGGCGCTTGTCCATTGGAGCATGATCGGAGCCGACCCGGTCACTGCCTCATCCCACTGGATGCCCACCTGCTGGCAGCCACGTTCCTGCCAAAGCCGCTCGCTCTGTACACGTCCCTCCGGCTGCTGGACTGGTATTGTGCTTCTGCGTCAGGCCTGGGATCTCTACCTCTCTGCAACCTCAGCGCCCTTCTTCTGCCCCAGGGCCCCTGCTTCGAGCCCTCCCCTGGACCCCCTAGCCCCTAAGAAACCAGCTTTGGTAGTGGGACAGCCTGGTCCAATTTGCTGCCCCCTAGTGTCCTCCCCATCCAGCATCCGGCTTGCCTGCCCCAGAGTATGTTAAACCAAGCTCCCTCCACCTGGCACTGAGACCCCGCTCTTGGGAATCCCCATTGCCCCCCCGAGCGCTGGTAGGAGGCAGGCCCTGCCTTGTGCTGGGCCCTGGCTCACAGCCTTTGTCTGGGTGCTTCCTCCCATCGCTGCCCAGGGGTTAGCGAGGAAAGGGAGATGAAGACGGGACGGACGGGGCTGGGGGAATAAGGCTGTGCCCTCAGCCCCACTGGATCGGAAAAGTGCAGGATGAAGTCCTGGGTGGGGTCCTAGGGACATCGCCCCCTACAGTCTTCTCCCTAGTCATGCAGGCAAAGGGGGGAGGGGCTGCCCAGCCCACGGCAGCCAGCCCCTGACCCCAGCTCGCGTGACTGTGGCTGTGTAGATGCCCAGTCAACCTGTGGAACTCATTGCCAGGGGATGTTGTGAAGGCCAAAAGAATGAGATAAGTTCATGGAGCATAGGTCTATCAACGGCTATTAGCCAAGATGGTCCGGGGTACAACTGCCTGCTCTGGGTGTCCCTAAACCTCTGACTGCCAGAAGCTGGGACTGGACGACAGCCAGGGGACGGATCACTCGAGAATCGCCTGTTCTGTTCCTTCCCTGTGAAACACCTGGCACCGGTCCTGTCAGAGACAGGACTCCGGGCTGGATGGGCCATTGGTCTGACCCAGTACGGCTGATTGCACATTTTCATGACAGGACACAGCACATGCTAAAGGTGGCTTATATTCCCCCAGCTCTTTCCCTGCCCCGATGGTGGAATGGTGTTCCTGAGAACTGGGCCCAGGTGTCCACGGTCAAATGAGGGGAGACAGGGAAGAAGAAGGTTGAGACATTAACTGCGTCTCGCAGGGGCTGACAGGGCGGCTGGTGCGGGGTAGGGGACGGCAGGTGTCTCAAAGGACAGCTACTCCCCATGGCCCATCACCCTCCCCCGGGCCCAAGCCATCCGTCCCCATGGCCACAGGGAATTTGTGCCAAGCTCAGAGACAGCACATGGCCCAGCTCTCGTGGCCCCGCCCTGGGGATTCCCTGGGGAGAGGGGAAATCCCGGATCTTCTAATGTCCCCAGCCTCCCTGGAGGTTCAGTCACGACCCTCCCGGGGTGAAGATTAACCTGGTGTTAGGCTGCGTCCTTTCTGGATGGTGTCACTTCCCTCCCTGACAGCTCACAGCTTCCCCTAGGTCAGGTCCCGGGGTGCTGTCCATCCATTCCAACAGGGTGATGGCATTACTCACGGGGGGTGAGCCCTGGAATCAGGGTGTCACTCTTCTGACAACCCGGTCCAGTCCCGTGTGACTCTGACTCACGCCAGGGGTTTCGTCAGGAACTGCCAGCTCTCCCGTGGCTGATCACCCTTTGATCATGCCGTTGTCTCGTATCCAGCGCCGATGTCACTGGCTGCTTGGAATGGGGACCAACTGGCCAAACTCGACTGCGGGTCCAGCATCCAGATGAGCCAGTGTTTGTGTGCGTGTGCGAGGTTTCTGTGTGGGACACAGAACTAGGCGTGTGCGTGTCTGGGTTTCCCTAGTCTCATGAAGAAGCTGAGTGTGTCCCGGCTCGGTGAGAAAGCGAGGCCTGATCCCTGCCAAGGAGTGCGGGATCAGAGCACGGCTCAGGATTTCAGTGGCTGACCCGTCACTGAGTATCACGAAGCCCTGGCACTGGGAGCTCCCAGCCACGGCCAGGCCCCCTTGTCCTGAGTACTGCACATACAGAGAGCAAGAGACCGGCCCTGCCCTGAAGAATCTAAGCAGGCGAAGGCTGGTTTATGGTCCCTGTTTTAGAGGTGGGGTCCTGACACCCAAAGAAACAGAGACCGGCCCAGTATGGACCCCCCTTCCTGAGACCAAGTACAGGGTCCTTAGCTACCTGACCACGCAGCCCCTTGCTGGCGACTGGCAGGATTTCACAGTAGCCATGGCTAGGGGTGCGGGGACTGGGGGGAAAGCTACGAAGCCTGACTGCTTGGATCAGGGGGCCCGATTCTCCGTGGCCCTTCATGCGATGCTGGCCCTTTCCCCCTGTGCCACGCGGGAGCGAGCGAGAGGAGCGTTCGGATCCGGGGGCATTTCACATTCACGCTGCATGGCGCCAGCTCCCGGCAGTCGCTGCAGCTCTCTTGGCTTCACCGGAGCAACACGGATCGACCCCAGTGGAGGATCCCACCCGAGGCAGTGGGGGATCCAGGGCCACCCCGCCTTGCCACCAGTGTGGCGCCCCCTGCAGGCTGCCATGGGCTGTGTTGCAAGGTGCCGGGGAACCTTTCCCCAGCGCCACGCTTGGGTGGGCGGGAAGGTACGAGCGCTTGGGTGTGTGCACCAGGGCAAGGAGGGGCCGGTTGCTCCATTTCTTGATGACAAATGCTGGAAAATTTCCCGGGGTTGGAGTCTGGGTTGACTTGGGGCCGCACCCCTCCCCCAGTTGGCCCAGGTTGTGGCTCTCTGCTGGGGCCCAGCAACGCGGGGAGTGTCCGAGCAAATAGCCCCCCACTAACGTACCCCAGCAGCCGCCGTGGGCCGCCCCACCCCTGCAGATCTCAGGCTGAGAGGCAGCTCCCCCAGCCACCTCCCTTCGCCGCCCACACGCCCCAAGCTCTGCACCCAGCTGTGACCCCTCCCACGCCGCCTCCTCCCACGGGCTGGATTCTGCTCCAAATGACTTAACCTGGAGGATTCCCGCTTTACCCTGGGGTAACTGGCATCACAACCCAGCCCGGGGCACTGCCTTCAATGGGGACGTGTTCCAATGGGGCAGCCCAGGATCTCTGCAGGGCTGAGTCCCTGCCCTTCCTTCCCCACCCCCGGGTCCTTGTCACGCCTGCTGCCCCATGTCTCTTTCTGGCCTGGGGTCACCCCTGGCCTGGCACTCCTGGGGCCCTCCCAGCTGAGACACGCTGTCACCACCCGAACGGGCACTTGCCACCCTTCCCTCCACGGCTGGAGCCGGCAGCTCAGCAGGCGGGAGAACTGGAACGGCCCAGTCTTGGGATCTCTGGCTACAAATTCCTCATTGCTCCAGCAAATCCCAGCCAAAGTGACCCAGGTCACCTGGCAGGAGCCAGAGCACCCATGGCCAGCCCAGAGCAGAGGCTATGGGGATGGCATCTCCATAAGATCAGCAAACAGCCTCGGCCTTTTGCCAGCCTGCTTTCAGATGCAGCCTCCTGGCCTTTCCCCTCTGGCTGGGCCCTGGGGGATTTGGAGGCCCCAGGGCGCAGTGAATATTTGCTAGTGGCCAGGGACTCCACCCCCTCTAACTAAGGGAGTTGGCTGCCGGGTGGGGCGAGGCCGCTGGGTCAGGGCAGTCCGGAGAAGTTCAAACAGGATGGACTAGCTGGACAACAGGCCCCACGTTCCCGTCTCGCGCCATGAGACAGCAGCTCCCTCGGGTCGAGGTCTAGCAGCCGGGTAACCTTTTCCCCAGGGTGGGAAGCTACGAGGCTCTGCCCAGCTCCACTGAATGTGAGGCTCACACGCACGGGGCACATATGACGCCCAGAGAAGTGTATCAGGCCTTCCCCACAGATGAGCCCACCCGGGGGTGCTCAGTCCTTTAGCTCACACTGTGGCGGCTCGTGCGTATGGTTGTAGCTGGGCAAAATTTTTGTGCACTGAAATTTTTATCACTGAAAAATGCAGATTCGGGGCGAGTGACACAATGGGTGAATTTGGGTCAATTTTGACTTGAGAAAGTTTCCCCCTGATTTTTCCGGCCTGCACCCACACTGACTATTTGCTGAGCCCGAGCTGCACGTGCTGTGTCCGGCTTCCACTCTGCGGCACCGGGCTTCGAGCCGCGGCCCTCACAAAGAGGCTGGTCATTGTGCACCTTAGCCCCAGGGGCCAGGATTGGGCACATGCTCTGGAGTCAGTCTCAGGGAGGAGCAGTCCCTGCCCTCCAGAAATAGCTCTCAGTGCCGGCCTAACCCTGGGATCTGTCACTCTGATGCGGCAACGCCAGGGCTTAATTTGTAATGAAAGAGGGGCTGGGGCTCAAGCAATAGTTTACATTCATCAGTGATGCAGCAAGCCCAGCGGTGCCGGGGCTCTGAACTGCCAGGCCGGGAGGTGCCGGGGCTCTGAACTGCCAGGCCCAGAGGTTGACCAGGGCTGAGCCCTGACAAGCCCTGGCACAAATTAAACACTGGGAAACGCCCTCCCAGTCTAGTGCACAGCTGGGCTCTTCTCTTTCTTCCGGGCATGCCTCAGTGTGGCTCATCTTCTTGCCGGGTGTCTGGGGCACCAGCCAGGCTGCCAGTTTTGAATTTCAGGGTTTAGTGATTTTTTCCCCCTCAAGCACTTGGAGGCCAACAAGAGGAACACTGTTGTTCAGTCAGACCAGTCCTTTGGCCGTTTCCCGCCAGGGCTCCCTTCGCCACTGGGAACAGCGTCTGGAACGGGGCAAAGCCCCACGTTAGGGAGAGCGCCTTATTCCTGAGCTGGAAGGGAATGCGTTCAAGCCGATACTCCTCAGAAATAACTGACGATCAAAGGGAAATGCTTGCGTAATTTGAACCCCCAAATTAACTCAGGCTAATGAATTTTTCAAAGCCTAATATTAACAGAGGTGATTTCACGGACTCAAAAACCAGTTCAATGAAAACTCTCTCAGGTTTGGGGTCTGAATTTGCGCCCCCTGCTGGGTTTGCAGCTGATGGCGGCACCTGGCAAGAGCCAGAGAGTGTAACTGACTGAGTGAGGCCCAGGTGAAACTAACTAGTCACCTCCTGGCCCTGGGAGGCAGGTGAAATGCGAGAGAGGCCGATGCAGACTCAGAGCTGGGATCTTTTGAACAACCCAGAGGTTTTGGGGACTAGATGGCAGGGAGCCAGGACAAGAACCTAGGGAAACTGAATCCAGTGATTTGGGCCATGCCTGTCATTGGCAAAAAAAGAGAAGCAAAAGCAAGAATGGTCTGCATGAAATCTGTCCATCTGGGCTCCTGCTAGGGGTAGTCAGCTACTAGGGGAGGGGGTTTGTCACAGGGAAACACTGGTTGCCTTTTATCCTTGCTGCAAGCACATCCCCCTGCATCACAAAGTGAAGCAGAGTTTCCTGGCACTAGCCCTTCCCCTGCGTTTGCCAGGAGTCCCTGGAGTTAACTCGCTCCCATCCTCCCGTTTCCCTCGCCTCTGCCGGCCTTAGCCCTGATCCACCAGACACCGCTGTCTGTCTGTCTGTCCTTCTCTCTGTCTCTGGCAAGGGGTGTGCGTTTAGATCCCTAGATACTGCCTGGCCAGGACAATATTACGGATCGCTCGCTGGGGTGGGCAGTGACTTGCTCTAAACTTCGGATGTTGACTGAAGAAGGGGGGGGCGGGTTGGGACGTGGGCGGCGTTTGTCCGACTGGAATGGGAAACACTACACCGCTCTGCTGAACTGCTGGAACGGTGAGCTCTGCCCCCCAGGGCCAGCTGCCCGCTCCCCCTCCCCGCTGGCCGGGTATAAAACCATCGCTAGGGGACGCAGCCCTCCCTGTCTGCAGCTTCCTCCCAAGCGGCAAACCAGGGTAAGTGGCAGTTCCCCTCCCTGGTCTAGATTCGCCCCTTCTGCCTCCCCAGCCCGGGCAGGGTGTTGCCCAGGGAGAGGTGCCTGGAACTGGGTGTGTTTGCACGGCTGCTTCAGGGCCTGGGGCCTTTGTGCTGTTTAACTGTGTCTGGTTCCAAGAGGAGAGGAAAGTCTGGGGGGGTGTCAGGGGAAGT